>NW_026651606.1:5000-605000 GCF_030265065.1 Corythoichthys intestinalis | reverse complement strand
GAAGTTTGGTTTACTTCAGCGCAGCGGTTTGGGAGTTAACATCAAAATTACATTTCTCGGCCATATCGCATAGATCTCACTGTGAAAAGGCTTAAATGGCTTTTTTGACCTAAGTTTAATAATTGCGCTCAAACCAAATGTCCTAGAACGAAATTTTCAAATGTAACTACTAGAATGTGATACAATACACTATTGGGTGAAGTTTGGTTGACTTCTGCGCAGCGGTTTGGGAGTTAACATCAAAATTACATTTCTCGGCCATATCGCATAGATCTCACTGTGAAAAGGCTTAAATGGCTTTTTTGTCCTAAGTTTGAGGATTGCGCTCAAATCAAATGTCCTATAACCAAATTTCCACATGTAACTACTAGATTGTGATACAATACACTAATGGGTGAAGTTTGGTTGTCTTCTGCGCAGCGGTTTGGGATTGAACATCAAAATTACATTTCTCGGCCATATCGCATAGATCTCACTGTGAAAAGGCTTAAATGACTTTTTTAATTAAGTTTGATGATTGCGCTCAAACAAAATTTCCTAAAACAAAATTTTCAAATGTAACTACTAGATTGTGATACAATACACTATTGGGTGAAGTTTGGTTGACTTCTGCGCAGCGGTTTGGGAGTTAACATCAAAATTACATTTCTCGGCCATATCGCATAGATCTCACTGTGAAAAGGCTTAAATGACTTTTTTAATTAAGTTTGATGATTGCGTTCAAACAAAATGTCCTAGAACAAAATTTTTAAATGTAACTACTAGATTGTGATACAATACACTATTGGGTGAAGTTTGGTTGACTTCTGCGCAGCGGTTTGGTAGTTAACATCAAAATTACATTTCTCGGCCATATCGCATAGATCTCACTGTGAAAAGGCTTAAATGGCTTTTTTGACCTAAGTTTGAGGATTGCGCTAAAATCAAATGTCCTAGAACCAAATTTCCACATGTAACTACTAGATTGTGATACAATACACTAATGGGTGAAGTTTGGTTTACTTCAGCGCAGCGGTTTGGGAGTTAACATCAAAATTACATTTCTCGGCCATATCGCATAGATCTCACTGTGAAAAGGCTTAAATGGCTTTTTTGACCTAAGTTTAATAATTGCGCTCAAACCAAATGTCCTAGAACAAAATTTTCAAATGTAACTACTAGAATGTGATACAATACACTATTGGGTGAAGTTTGGTTGACTTCTGCGCAGCGGTTTGGGAGTTAACATCAAAATTACATTTCTCGGCCATATCGCATAGATCTCACTGTGAAAAGGCTTAAATGGCTTTTTTGTCCTAAGTTTGAGGATTGCGCTCAAATCAAATGTCCTATAACCAAATTTCCACATGTAACTACTAGATTGTGATACAATACACTAATGGGTGAAGTTTGGTTGTCTTCTGCGCAGCGGTTTGGGATTGAACATCAAAATTACATTTCTCGGCCATATCGCATATATCTCACTGTGAAAAGGCTTAAATGACTTTTTTAATTAAGTTTGATGATTGCGCTCAAACAAAATTTCCTAAAACAAAATTTTCAAATGTAACTACTAGATTGTGATACAATACACTATTGGGTGAAGTTTGGTTGACTTCTGCGCAGCGGTTTGGGAGTTAACATCAAAATTACATTTCTCGGCCATATCGCATAGATCTCACTGTGAAAAGGCTTAAATGACTTTTTTAATTAAGTTTGATGATTGCGTTCAAACAAAATGTCCTAGAACAAAATTTTTAAATGTAACTACTAGATTGTGATACAATACACTATTGGGTGAAGTTTGGTTGACTTCTGCGCAGCGGTTTGGTAGTTAACATCAAAATTACATTTCTCGGCCATATCGCATAGATCTCACTGTGAAAAGGCTTAAATGACTTTTTTAATTAAGTTTAATGATTGCGCTCAAACCAAATGTCCTAGAACGAAATTTTCAAATGTAACTACTAGAATGTGATACAATACACTATTGGGTGAAGTTTAGTTGACTTCTGCGCAGCGGTTTGGGAGTTAACATCAAAATTACATTTCTCGGCCATATCGCATAGATCTCACTGTGAAAAGGCTTAAATGGCTTTTTTGACCTAAGTTTGAGGATTGCGCTCAAATCAAATGTCCTATAACCAAATTTCCACATGTAACTACTAGATTGTGATACAATACACTAATGGGTGAAGTTTGGTTGACTTCTGCGCAGCGGTTTGGGAGTTAACATCAAAATTACATTTCTCGGCCATATCGCATAGATCTCACTGTGAAAAGGCTTAAATGACTTTTTTAATTAAGTTTGATGAATGCATTCAAACAAAATGTCCTAGAACAAAATTTTCAAATGTAACTACTAGATTGTGATACAATACACTATTGGGTGAAGTTTGGTTGACTTCTGCGCAGCGGTTTGGGAGTTAACATCAAAATTACATTTCTCGGCCATATCGCATAGATCTCACTGTGAAAAGGCTTAAATGGCTTTTTTGACCTAAGTTTGAGGATTGCGCTCAAATCAAATGTCCTAGAACCAAATTTCCACATGTAACTACTAGATTGTGATACAATACACTAATGGGTGAAGTTTGGTTTACTTCTGCGCAGCGGTTTGGGAGTTAACATCAAAATTACATTTCTCGGCCATATCGCATAGATCTCACTGTGAAAAGGCTTAAATGGCTTTTTTGACCTAAGTTTAATAATTGCGCTCAAACCAAATGTCCTAGAACGAAATTTTAAAATGTAACTACTAGAATGTGATACAATACACTATTGGGTGAAGTTTGGTTGACTTCTGCGCAGCGGTTTGGGAGTTAACATCAAAATTACATTTCTCGGCCATATCGCATAGATCTCACTGTGAAAAGGCTTAAATGGCTTTTTTGACCTAAGTTTGAGGACTGCGCTCAAATCAAATGTCCTAGAACCAAATTTCCACATGTAACTACTAGATTGTGATACAATACACTAATGGGTGAAGTTTGGTTGACTTCTGCGCAGCGGTTTGGGAGTTAACATCAAAATTACATTTCTCGGCCATATCGCATAGATCTCACTGTGAAAAGGCTTAAATGACTTTTTTAATTAAGTTTGATGATTGCGCTCAAACAAAATTTCCTAGAACAAAATTTTCAAATGTAACTACTAGATTGTGATACAATACACTATTGGGTGAAGTTTGGTTGACTTCTGCGCAGCGGTTTGGGAGTTAACATCAAAATTACATTTCTCGGCCATATCGCATAGATCTCACTGTGAAAAGGCTTAAATGGCTTTTTTGACCTAAGTTTGAGGATTGCGCTCAAATCAAATGTCCTATAACCAAATTTCCACATGTAACTACTAGATTGTGATACAATACACTAATGGGTGAAGTTTGGTTGACTTCTGCGCAGCGGTTTGGGAGTTAACATCAAAATTACATTTCTCGGCCATATCGCATAGATCTCACTGTGAAAAGGCTTAAATGGCTTTTTTGACCTAAGTTTAATAATTGCGCTCAAACCAAATGTCCTAGAACAAAATTTTCAAATGTAACTACTAGAATGTGATACAATACACTATTGGGTGAAGTTTGTTTGACTTCTGCGCAGCGGTTTGGGAGTTAACATCAAAATTACATTTCTCGGCCATATCGCATAGATCTCACTGTGAAAAGGCTTAAATGGCTTTTTTGACCTAAGTTTGAGGACTGCGCTCAAATCAAATGTCCTAGAACCAAATTTCCACATGTAACTACTAGATTGTGATACAATACACTAATGGGTGAAGTTTGGTTGACTTCTGCGCAGCGGTTTGGGAGTTAACATCAAAATTACATTTCTCGGCCATATCGCATAGATCTCACTGTGAAAAGGCTTAAATGACTTTTTTAATTAAGTTTGATGATTGCGCTCAAACAAAATTTCCTAGAACAAAATTTTCAAATGTAACTACTAGATTGTGATACAATACACTATTGGGTGAAGTTTGGTTGACTTCTGCGCAGCGGTTTGGGAGTTAACATAAAAATTACATTTCTCGGCCATATCGCATAGATCTCACTGTGAAAAGGCTTAAATGGCTTTTTTGACCTAAGTTTGAGGATTGCGCTCAAATCAAATGTCCTATAACCAAATTTCCACATGTAACTACTAGATTGTGATACAATACACTAATGGGTGAAGTTTGGTTGACTTCTGCGCAGCGGTTTGGGAGTTAACATCAAAATTACATTTCTCGGCCATATCGCATAGATCTCACTGTGAAAAGGCTTAAATGACTTTTTTAATTAAGTTTGATGATTGCGTTCAAACAAAATGTCCTAGAACAAAATTTTTAAATGTAACTACTAGATTGTGATACAATACACTATTGGGTGAAGTTTGGTTGACTTCTGCGCAGCGGTTTGGGAGTTAACATCAAAATTACATTTCTCGGCCATATCGCATAGATCTCACTGTGAAAAGGCTTAAATGGCTTTTTTGACCTAAGTTTGAGGATTGCGCTCAAATCAAATGTCCTAGAACCAAATTTCCACATGTACCTACTAGATTGTGATAAAATACACTAATGGGTGGTTTGGTTGACTTCTGCGCAGCGGTTTGGGAGTTAACATCAAAATTACATTTCTCGGCCATATCGCATAGATCTCACTGTGAAAAGGCTTAAATGACTTTTTTAATTAAGTTTGATGATTGCGCTCAAACAAAATTTCCTAGAACAAAATTTTCAAATGTAACTACTAGATTGTGATACAATACACTATTGGGTGAAGTTTGGTTGACTTCTGCGCAGCGGTTTGGGAGTTAACATCAAAATTACATTTCTCGGCCATATCGCATAGATCTCACTGTGAAAAGGCTTAAATGACTTTTTTAATTAAGTTTGATGATTGCGTTCAAACAAAATGTCCTAGAACAAAATTTTCAAATGTAACTACTAGATTGTGATACAATACACTATTGGGTGAAGTTTGGTTGACTTCTGCGCAGCGGTTTGGGAGTTAACATCAAAATTACATTTCTCGGCCATATCGCATAGATCTCACTGTGAAAAGGCTTAAATGGCTTTTTTGACCTAAGTTTGAGGATTGCGCTCAAATCAAATGTCCTATAACCAAATTTCCACATGTAACTACTAGATTGTGATACAATACACTAATGGGTGAAGTTTGGTTGACTTCTGCGCAGCGGTTTGGGAGTGAACATCAAAATTACATTTCTCGGCCATATCGCATAGATCTCACTGTGAAAAGGCTTAAATGGCTTTTTTGACCTAAGTTTGAGGATTGCGCTCAAATCAAATGTCCTAGAATCAAATTTCCACATGTAACTACTAGATTGTGATAAAATACACTAATGGGTGAAGTTTGGTTGACTTCTGCGCAGCGGTTTGGGAGTTAACATCAAAATTACATTTCTCGGCCATATCGCATAGATCTCACTGTGAAAAGGCTTAAATGACTTTTTTAATTAAGTTTGATGATTGCGCTCAAACAAAATTTCCTAGAACAAAATTTTCAAATGTAACTACTAGATTGTGATACAATACACTATTGGGTGAAGTTTGGTTGACTTCTGCGCAGCGGTTTGGGAGTTAACATCAAAATTACATTTCTCGGCCATATCGCATAGATCTCACTGTGAAAAGGCTTAAATGGCTTTTTTGACCTAAGTTTGAGGATTGCGCTCAAATCAAATGTCCTATAACCAAATTTCCACATGTAACTACTAGATTGTGATACAATACACTAATGGGTGAAGTTTGGTTGACTTCTGCGCAGCGGTTTGGGAGTTAACATCAAAATTACATTTCTCGGCCATATCGCATAGATCTCACTGTGAAAAGGCTTAAATGACTTTTTTAATTAAGTTTGATGATTGCGTTCAAACAAAATGTCCTAGAACAAAATTTTCAAATGTAACTACTAGATTGTGATACAATACACTATTGGGTGAAGTTTGGTTGACTTCTGCGCAGCGGTTTGGGAGTTAACATCAAAATTACATTTCTCGGCCATATCGCATAGATCTCACTGTGAAAAGGCTTAAATGGCTTTTTTGTCCTAAGTTTGAGGATTGCGCTCAAATCAAATGTCCTATAACCAAATTTCCACATGTAACTACTAGATTGTGATACAATACACTAATGGGTGAAGTTTGGTTGTCTTCTGCGCAGCGGTTTGGGATTGAACATCAAAATTACATTTCTCGGCCATATCGCATATATCTCACTGTGAAAAGGCTTAAATGACTTTTTTAATTAAGTTTGATGATTGCGCTCAAACAAAATTTCCTAAAACAAAATTTTCAAATGTAACTACTAGATTGTGATACAATACACTATTGGGTGAAGTTTGGTTGACTTCTGCGCAGCGGTTTGGGAGTTAACATCAAAATTACATTTCTCGGCCATATCGCATAGATCTCACTGTGAAAAGGCTTAAATGACTTTTTTAATTAAGTTTGATGATTGCGTTCAAACAAAATGTCCTAGAACAAAATTTTCAAATGTAACTACTAGATTGTGATACAATACACTATTGGGTGAAGTTTGGTTGACTTCTGCGCAGCGGTTTGGTAGTTAACATCAAAATTACATTTCTCGGCCATATCGCATAGATCTCACTGTGAAAAGGCTTAAATGACTTTTTTAATTAAGTTTAATGATTGCGCTCAAACCAAATGTCCTAGAACGAAATTTTCAAATGTAACTACTAGAATGTGATACAATACACTATTGGGTGAAGTTTAGTTGACTTCTGCGCAGCGGTTTGGGAGTTAACATCAAAATTACATTTCTCGGCCATATCGCATAGATCTCACTGTGAAAAGGCTTAAATGGCTTTTTTGACCTAAGTTTGAGGATTGCGCTCAAATCAAATGTCCTATAACCAAATTTCCACATGTAACTACTAGATTGTGATACAATACACTAATGGGTGAAGTTTGGTTGACTTCTGCGCAGCGGTTTGGGAGTTAACATCAAAATTACATTTCTCGGCCATATCGCATAGATCTCACTGTGAAAAGGCTTAAATGACTTTTTTAATTAAGTTTGATGAATGCATTCAAACAAAATGTCCTACAACAAAATTTTCAAATGTAACTACTAGATTGTGATACAATACACTATTGGGTGAAGTTTGGTTGACTTCTGCGCAGCGGTTTGGGAGTTAACATCAAAATTACATTTCTCGGCCATATCGCATAGATCTCACTGTGAAAAGGCTTAAATGGCTTTTTTGACCTAAGTTTGAGGATTGCGCTCAAATCAAATGTCCTAGAACCAAATTTCCACATGTAACTACTAGATTGTGATACAATACACTAATGGGTGAAGTTTGGTTTACTTCTGCGCAGCGGTTTGGGAGTTAACATCAAAATTACATTTCTCGGCCATATCGCATAGATCTCACTGTGAAAAGGCTTAAATGGCTTTTTTGACCTAAGTTTAATAATTGCGCTCAAACCAAATGTCCTAGAACGAAATTTTAAAATGTAACTACTAGAATGTGATACAATACACTATTGGGTGAAGTTTGGTTGACTTCTGCGCAGCGGTTTGGGAGTTAACATCAAAATTACATTTCTCGGCCATATCGCATAGATCTCACTGTGAAAAGGCTTAAATGGCTTTTTTGACCTAAGTTTGAGGACTGCGCTCAAATCAAATGTCCTAGAACCAAATTTCCACATGTAACTACTAGATTGTGATACAATACACTAATGGGTGAAGTTTGGTTGACTTCTGCGCAGCGGTTTGGGAGTTAACATCAAAATTACATTTCTCGGCCATATCGCATAGATCTCACTGTGAAAAGGCTTAAATGACTTTTTTAATTAAGTTTGATGATTGCGCTCAAACAAAATTTCCTAGAACAAAATTTTCAAATGTAACTACTAGATTGTGATACAATACACTATTGGGTGAAGTTTGGTTGACTTCTGCGCAGCGGTTTGGGAGTTAACATCAAAATTACATTTCTCGGCCATATCGCATAGATCTCACTGTGAAAAGGCTTAAATGGCTTTTTTGACCTAAGTTTGAGGATTGCGCTCAAATCAAATGTCCTATAACCAAATTTCCACATGTAACTACTAGATTGTGATACAATACACTAATGGGTGAAGTTTGGTTGACTTCTGCGCAGCGGTTTGGGAGTTAACATCAAAATTACATTTCTCGGCCATATCGCATAGATCTCACTGTGAAAAGGCTTAAATGACTTTTTTAATTAAGTTTGATGATTGCGTTCAAACAAAATGTCCTAGAACAAAATTTTTAAATGTAACTACTAGATTGTGATACAATACACTATTGGGTGAAGTTTGGTTGACTTCTGCGCAGCGGTTTGGGAGTTAACATCAAAATTACATTTCTCGGCCATATCGCATAGATCTCACTGTGAAAAGGCTTAAATGGCTTTTTTGACCTAAGTTTGAGGATTGCGCTCAAATCAAATGTCCTAGAACCAAATTTCCACATGTAACTACTAGATTGTGATAAAATACACTAATGGGTGAAGTTTGGTTGACTTCTGCGCAGCGGTTTGGGAGTTAACATCAAAATTACATTTCTCGGCCATATCGCATAGATCTCACTGTGAAAAGGCTTAAATGACTTTTTTAATTAAGTTTGATGATTGCGCTCAAACAAAATTTCCTAGAACAAAATTTTCAAATGTAACTACTAGATTGTGATACAATACACTATTGGGTGAAGTTTGGTTGACTTCTGCGCAGCGGTTTGGGAGTTAACATCAAAATTACATTTCTCGGCCATATCGCATAGATCTCACTGTGAAAAGGCTTAAATGGCTTTTTTGACCTAAGTTTGAGGATTGCGCTCAAATCAAATGTCCTATAACCAAATTTCCACATGTAACTACTAGATTGTGATACAATACACTAATGGGTGAAGTTTGGTTGACTTCTGCGCAGCGGTTTGGGAGTTAACATCAAAATTACATTTCTCGGCCATATCGCATAGATCTCACTGTGAAAAGGCTTAAATGACTTTTTTAATTAAGTTTGATGATTGCGTTCAAACAAAATGTCCTAGAACAAAATTTTTAAATGTAACTACGAGATTGTGATACAATACACTATTGGGTGAAGTTTGGTTGACTTCTGCGCAGCGGTTTGGGAGTTAACATCAAAATTACATTTCTCGGCCATATCGCATAGATCTCACTGTGAAAAGGCTTAAATGACTTTTTTAATTAAGTTTGATGATTGCGCTCAAACAAAATTTCCTAGAACAAAATTTTCAAATGTAACTACTAGATTGTGATACAATACACTATTGGGTGAAGTTTGGTTGACTTCTGCGCAGCGGTTTGGGAGTTAACATCAAAATTACATTTCTCGGCCATATCGCATAGATCTCACTGTGAAAAGGCTTAAATGGCTTTTTTGACCTAAGTTTGAGGATTGCGCTCAAATCAAATGTCCTATAACCAAATTTCCACATGTAACTACTAGATTGTGATACAATACACTAATGGGTGAAGTTTGGTTGACTTCTGCGCAGCGGTTTGGGAGTTAACATCAAAATTACATTTCTCGGCCATATCGCATAGATCTCACTGTGAAAAGGCTTAAATGACTTTTTTAATTAAGTTTGATGATTGCGTTCAAACAAAATGTCCTAGAACAAAATTTTCAAATGTAACTACTAGATTGTGATACAATACACTATTGGGTGAAGTTTGGTTGACTTCTGCGCAGCGGTTTGGGAGTTAACATCAAAATTACATTTCTCGGCCATATCGCATAGATCTCACTGTGAAAAGGCTTAAATGGCTTTTTTGACCTAAGTTTGAGGATTGCGCTAAAATCAAATGTCCTAGAACCAAATTTCCACATGTAACTACTAGATTGTGATACAATACACTAATGGGTGAAGTTTGGTTTACTTCAGCGCAGCGGTTTGGGAGTTAACATCAAAATTACATTTCTCGGCCATATCGCATAGATCTCACTGTGAAAAGGCTTAAATGGCTTTTTTGACCTAAGTTTAATAATTGCGCTCAAACCAAATGTCCTAGAACGAAATTTTCAAATGTAACTACTAGAATGTGATACAATACACTATTGGGTGAAGTTTGGTTGACTTCTGCGCAGCGGTTTGGGAGTTAACATCAAAATTACATTTCTCGGCCATATCGCATAGATCTCACTGTGAAAAGGCTTAAATGGCTTTTTTGTCCTAAGTTTGAGGATTGCGCTCAAATCAAATGTCCTATAACCAAATTTCCACATGTAACTACTAGATTGTGATACAATACACTAATGGGTGAAGTTTGGTTGTCTTCTGCGCAGCGGTTTGGGATTGAACATCAAAATTACATTTCTCGGCCATATCGCATATATCTCACTGTGAAAAGGCTTAAATGACTTTTTTAATTAAGTTTGATGATTGCGCTCAAACAAAATTTCCTAAAACAAAATTTTCAAATGTAACTACTAGATTGTGATACAATACACTATTGGGTGAAGTTTGGTTGACTTCTGCGCAGCGGTTTGGGAGTTAACATCAAAATTACATTTCTCGGCCATATCGCATAGATCTCACTGTGAAAAGGCTTAAATGACTTTTTTAATTAAGTTTGATGATTGCGTTCAAACAAAATGTCCTAGAACAAAATTTTTAAATGTAACTACTAGATTGTGATACAATACACTATTGGGTGAAGTTTGGTTGACTTCTGCGCAGCGGTTTGGTAGTTAACATCAAAATTACATTTCTCGGCCATATCGCATAGATCTCACTGTGAAAAGGCTTAAATGGCTTTTTTGACCTAAGTTTGAGGATTGCGCTCAAATCAAATGTCCTATAACCAAATTTCCACATGTAACTACTAGATTGTGATACAATACACTAATGGGTGAAGTTTGGTTGACTTCTGCGCAGCGGTTTGGGAGTTAACATCAAAATTACATTTCTCGGCCATATCGCATAGATCTCACTGTGAAAAGGCTTAAATGACTTTTTTAATTAAGTTTGATGATTGCGTTCAAACAAAATGTCCTAGAACAAAATTTTCAAATGTAACTACTAGATTGTGATACAATACACTATTGGGTGAAGTTTGGTTGACTTCTGCGCAGCGGTTTGGGAGTTAACATCAAAATTACATTTCTCGGCCATATCGCATAGATCTCACTGTGAAAAGGCTTAAATGGCTTTTTTGACCTAAGTTTGAGGATTGCGCTAAAATCAAATGTCCTAGAACCAAATTTCCACATGTAACTACTAGATTGTGATACAATACACTAATGGGTGAAGTTTGGTTTACTTCAGCGCAGCGGTTTGGGAGTTAACATCAAAATTACATTTCTCGGCCATATCGCATAGATCTCACTGTGAAAAGGCTTAAATGGCTTTTTTGACCTAAGTTTAATAATTGCGCTCAAACCAAATGTCCTAGAACGAAATTTTCAAATGTAACTACTAGAATGTGATACAATACACTATTGGGTGAAGTTTGGTTGACTTCTGCGCAGCGGTTTGGGAGTTAACATCAAAATTACATTTCTCGGCCATATCGCATAGATCTCACTGTGAAAAGGCTTAAATGGCTTTTTTGTCCTAAGTTTGAGGATTGCGCTCAAATCAAATGTCCTATAACCAAATTTCCACATGTAACTACTAGATTGTGATACAATACACTAATGGGTGAAGTTTGGTTGTCTTCTGCGCAGCGGTTTGGGATTGAACATCAAAATTACATTTCTCGGCCATATCGCATATATCTCACTGTGAAAAGGCTTAAATGACTTTTTTAATTAAGTTTGATGATTGCGCTCAAACAAAATTTCCTAAAACAAAATTTTCAAATGTAACTACTAGATTGTGATACAATACACTATTGGGTGAAGTTTGGTTGACTTCTGCGCAGCGGTTTGGGAGTTAACATCAAAATTACATTTCTCGGCCATATCGCATAGATCTCACTGTGAAAAGGCTTAAATGACTTTTTTAATTAAGTTTGATGATTGCGTTCAAACAAAATGTCCTAGAACAAAATTTTTAAATGTAACTACTAGATTGTGATACAATACACTATTGGGTGAAGTTTGGTTGACTTCTGCGCAGCGGTTTGGTAGTTAACATCAAAATTACATTTCTCGGCCATATCGCATAGATCTCACTGTGAAAAGGCTTAAATGGCTTTTTTGACCTAAGTTTGAGGATTGCGCTAAAATCAAATGTCCTAGAACCAAATTTCCACATGTAACTACTAGATTGTGATACAATACACTAATGGGTGAAGTTTGGTTTACTTCAGCGCAGCGGTTTGGGAGTTAACATCAAAATTACATTTCTCGGCCATATCGCATAGATCTCACTGTGAAAAGGCTTAAATGGCTTTTTTGACCTAAGTTTAATAATTGCGCTCAAACCAAATGTCCTAGAACGAAATTTTCAAATGTAACTACTAGAATGTGATACAATACACTATTGGGTGAAGTTTGGTTGACTTCTGCGCAGCGGTTTGGGAGTTAACATCAAAATTACATTTCTCGGCCATATCGCATAGATCTCACTGTGAAAAGGCTTAAATGGCTTTTTTGTCCTAAGTTTGAGGATTGCGCTCAAATCAAATGTCCTATAACCAAATTTCCACATGTAACTACTAGATTGTGATACAATACACTAATGGGTGAAGTTTGGTTGTCTTCTGCGCAGCGGTTTGGGATTGAACATCAAAATTACATTTCTCGGCCATATCGCATATATCTCACTGTGAAAAGGCTTAAATGACTTTTTTAATTAAGTTTGATGATTGCGCTCAAACAAAATTTCCTAAAACAAAATTTTCAAATGTAACTACTAGATTGTGATACAATACACTATTGGGTGAAGTTTGGTTGACTTCTGCGCAGCGGTTTGGGAGTTAACATCAAAATTACATTTCTCGGCCATATCGCATAGATCTCACTGTGAAAAGGCTTAAATGACTTTTTTAATTAAGTTTGATGATTGCGTTCAAACAAAATGTCCTAGAACAAAATTTTTAAATGTAACTACTAGATTGTGATACAATACACTATTGGGTGAAGTTTGGTTGACTTCTGCGCAGCGGTTTGGTAGTTAACATCAAAATTACATTTCTCGGCCATATCGCATAGATCTCACTGTGAAAAGGCTTAAATGACTTTTTTAATTAAGTTTAATGATTGCGCTCAAACCAAATGTCCTAGAACGAAATTTTCAAATGTAACTACTAGAATGTGATACAATACACTACTGGGTGAAGTTTAGTTGACTTCTGCGCAGCGGTTTGGGAGTTAACATCAAAATTACATTTCTCGGCCATATCGCATAGATCTCACTGTGAAAAGGCTTAAATGGCTTTTTTGACCTAAGTTTGAGGATTGCGCTCAAATCAAATGTCCTATAACCAAATTTCCACATGTAACTACTAGATTGTGATACAATACACTAATGGGTGAAGTTTGGTTGACTTCTGCGCAGCGGTTTGGGAGTTAACATCAAAATTACATTTCTCGGCCATATCGCATAGATCTCACTGTGAAAAGGCTTAAATGACTTTTTTAATTAAGTTTGATGAATGCATTCAAACAAAATGTCCTAGAACAAAATTTTCAAATGTAACTACTAGATTGTGATACAATACACTATTGGGTGAAGTTTGGTTGACTTCTGCGCAGCGGTTTGGGAGTTAACATCAAAATTACATTTCTCGGCCATATCGCATAGATCTCACTGTGAAAAGGCTTAAATGGCTTTTTTGACCTAAGTTTGAGGATTGCGCTCAAATCAAATGTCCTAGAACCAAATTTCCACATGTAACTACTAGATTGTGATACAATACACTAATGGGTGAAGTTTGGTTTACTTCTGCGCAGCGGTTTGGGAGTTAACATCAAAATTACATTTCTCGGCCATATCGCATAGATCTCACTGTGAAAAGGCTTAAATGGCTTTTTTGACCTAAGTTTAATAATTGCGCTCAAACCAAATGTCCTAGAACGAAATTTTAAAATGTAACTACTAGAATGTGATACAATACACTATTGGGTGAAGTTTGGTTGACTTCTGCGCAGCGGTTTGGGAGTTAACATCAAAATTACATTTCTCGGCCATATCGCATAGATCTCACTGTGAAAAGGCTTAAATGGCTTTTTTGACCTAAGTTTGAGGACTGCGCTCAAATCAAATGTCCTAGAACCAAATTTCCACATGTAACTACTAGATTGTGATACAATACACTAATGGGTGAAGTTTGGTTGACTTCTGCGCAGCGGTTTGGGAGTTAACATCAAAATTACATTTCTCGGCCATATCGCATAGATCTCACTGTGAAAAGGCTTAAATGACTTTTTTAATTAAGTTTGATGATTGCGCTCAAACAAAATTTCCTAGAACAAAATTTTCAAATGTAACTACTAGATTGTGATACAATACACTATTGGGTGAAGTTTGGTTGACTTCTGCGCAGCGGTTTGGGAGTTAACATCAAAATTACATTTCTCGGCCATATCGCATAGATCTCACTGTGAAAAGGCTTAAATGGCTTTTTTGACCTAAGTTTGAGGATTGCGCTCAAATCAAATGTCCTAGAACCAAATTTCCACATGTAACTACTAGATTGTGATAAAATACACTAATGGGTGAAGTTTGGTTGACTTCTGCGCAGCGGTTTGGGAGTTAACATCAAAATTACATTTCTCGGCCATATCGCATAGATCTCACTGTGAAAAGGCTTAAATGACTTTTTTAATTAAGTTTGATGATTGCGCTCAAACAAAATTTCCTAGAACAAAATTTTCAAATGTAACTACTAGATTGTGATACAATACACTATTGGGTGAAGTTTGGTTGACTTCTGCGCAGCGGTTTGGGAGTTAACATCAAAATTACATTTCTCGGCCATATCGCATAGATCTCACTGTGAAAAGGCTTAAATGGCTTTTTTGACCTAAGTTTGAGGATTGCGCTCAAATCAAATGTCCTATAACCAAATTTCCACATGTAACTACTAGATTGTGATACAATACACTAATGGGTGAAGTTTGGTTGACTTCTGCGCAGCGGTTTGGGAGTTAACATCAAAATTACATTTCTCGGCCATATCGCATAGATCTCACTGTGAAAAGGCTTAAATGACTTTTTTAATTAAGTTTGATGATTGCGTTCAAACAAAATGTCCTAGAACAAAATTTTTAAATGTAACTACGAGATTGTGATACAATACACTATTGGGTGAAGTTTGGTTGACTTCTGCGCAGCGGTTTGGGAGTTAACATCAAAATTACATTTCTCGGCCATATCGCATAGATCTCACTGTGAAAAGGCTTAAATGACTTTTTTAATTAAGTTTGATGATTGCGCTCAAACAAAATTTCCTAGAACAAAATTTTCAAATGTAACTACTAGATTGTGATACAATACACTATTGGGTGAAGTTTGGTTGACTTCTGCGCAGCGGTTTGGGAGTTAACATCAAAATTACATTTCTCGGCCATATCGCATAGATCTCACTGTGAAAAGGCTTAAATGGCTTTTTTGACCTAAGTTTGAGGATTGCGCTCAAATCAAATGTCCTATAACCAAATTTCCACATGTAACTACTAGATTGTGATACAATACACTAATGGGTGAAGTTTGGTTGACTTCTGCGCAGCGGTTTGGGAGTTAACATCAAAATTACATTTCTCGGCCATATCGCATAGATCTCACTGTGAAAAGGCTTAAATGACTTTTTTAATTAAGTTTGATGATTGCGCTCAAACAAAATTTCCTAGAACAAAATTTTCAAATGTAACTACTAGATTGTGATACAATACACTATTGGGTGAAGTTTGGTTGACTTCTGCGCAGCGGTTTGGGAGTTAACATCAAAATTACATTTCTCGGCCATATCGCATAGATCTCACTATGAAAAGGCTTAAATGGCTTTTTTGACCTAAGTTTAATAATTGCGCTCAAACCAAATGTCCTAGAACGAAATTTTCAAATGTAACTACTAGAATGTGATACAATACACTATTGGGTGAAGTTTGGTTGACTTCTGCGCAGCGGTTTGGGAGTTAACATCAAAATTACATTTCTCGGCCATATCGCATAGATCTCACTGTGAAAAGGCTTAAATGGCTTTTTTGTCCTAAGTTTGAGGATTGCGCTCAAATCAAATGTCCTATAACCAAATTTCCACATGTAACTACTAGATTGTGATACAATACACTAATGGGTGAAGTTTGGTTGTCTTCTGCGCAGCGGTTTGGGATTGAACATCAAAATTACATTTCTCGGCCATATCGCATATATCTCACTGTGAAAAGGCTTAAATGACTTTTTTAATTAAGTTTGATGATTGCGCTCAAACGAAATTTCCTAAAACAAAATTTTCAAATGTAACTACTAGATTGTGATACAATACACTATTGGGTGAAGTTTGGTTGACTTCTGCGCAGCGGTTTGGGAGTTAACATCAAAATTACATTTCTCGGCCATATCGCATAGATCTCACTGTGAAAAGGCTTAAATGACTTTTTTAATTAAGTTTGATGATTGCGTTCAAACAAAATGTCCTAGAACAAAATTTTTAAATGTAACTACTAGATTGTGATACAATACACTATTGGGTGAAGTTTGGTTGACTTCTGCGCAGCGGTTTGGTAGTTAACATCAAAATTACATTTCTCGGCCATATCGCATAGATCTCACTGTGAAAAGGCTTAAATGGCTTTTTTGACCTAGGTTTGAGGATTGCGCTCAAATCAAATGTCCTAGAACCAAATTTCCACATGTAACTACTAGATTGTGATACAATACACTAATGGGTGAAGTTTGGTTTACTTCTGCGCAGCGGTTTGGGAGTTAACATCAAAATTACATTTCTCGGCCATATCGCATAGATCTCACTGTGAAAAGGCTTAAATGGCTTTTTTGACCTAAGTTTAATAATTGCGCTCAAACCAAATGTCCTAGAACGAAATTTTCAAATGTAACTACTAGAATGTGATACAATACACTATTGGGTGAAGTTTGGTTGACTTCTGCGCAGCGGTTTGGGAGTTAACATCAAAATTACATTTCTCGGCCATATCGCATAGATCTCACTGTGAAAAGGCTTAAATGGCTTTTTTGACCTAAGTTTGAGGACTGCGCTCAAATCAAATGTCCTAGAACCAAATTTCCACATGTAACTACTAGATTGTGATACAATACACTAATGGGTGAAGTTTGGTTGACTTCTGCGCAGCGGTTTGGGAGTTAACATCAAAATTACATTTCTCGGCCATATCGCATAGATCTCACTGTGAAAAGGCTTAAATGACTTTTTTAATTAAGTTTGATGATTGCGCTCAAACAAAATTTCCTAGAACAAAATTTTCAAATGTAACTACTAGATTGTGATACAATACACTATTGGGTGAAGTTTGGTTGACTTCTGCGCAGCGGTTTGGGAGTTAACATCAAAATTACATTTCTCGGCCATATCGCATAGATCTCACTGTGAAAAGGCTTAAATGGCTTTTTTGACCTAAGTTTGAGGATTGCGCTCAAATCAAATGTCCTATAACCAAATTTCCACATGTAACTACTAGATTGTGATACAATACACTAATGGGTGAAGTTTGGTTGACTTCTGCGCAGCGGTTTGGGAGTTAACATCAAAATTACATTTCTCGGCCATATCGCATAGATCTCACTGTGAAAAGGCTTAAATGACTTTTTTAATTAAGTTTGATGATTGCGTTCAAACAAAATGTCCTAGAACAAAATTTTTAAATGTAACTACTAGATTGTGATACAATACACTATTGGGTGAAGTTTGGTTGACTTCTGCGCAGCGGTTTGGGAGTTAACATCAAAATTACATTTCTCGGCCATATCGCATAGATCTCACTGTGAAAAGGCTTAAATGGCTTTTTTGACCTAAGTTTGAGGATTGCGCTCAAATCAAATGTCCTAGAACCAAATTTCCACATGTAACTACTAGATTGTGATAAAATACACTAATGGGTGAAGTTTGGTTGACTTCTGCGCAGCGGTTTGGGAGTTAACATCAAAATTACATTTCTCGGCCATATCGCATAGATCTCACTGTGAAAAGGCTTAAATGACTTTTTTAATTAAGTTTGATGATTGCGCTCAAACAAAATTTCCTAGAACCAAATTTTCAAATGTAACTACTAGATTGTGATACAATACACTATTGGGTGAAGTTTGGTTGACTTCTGCGCAGCGGTTTGGGAGTTAACATCAAAATTACATTTCTCGGCCATATCGCATAGATCTCATTGTGAAAAGGCTTAAATGGCTTTTTTGACCTAAGTTTGAGGATTGCGCTCAAATCAAATGTCCTATAACCAAATTTCCACATGTAACTACTAGATTGTGATACAATACACTAATGGGTGAAGTTTGGTTGACTTCTGCGCAGCGGTTTGGGAGTTAAAATCAAAATTACATTTCTCGGCCATATCGCATAGATCTCACTGTGAAAAGGCTTAAATGACTTTTTTAATTAAGTTTGATGATTGCGTTCAAACAAAATGTCCTAGAACAAAATTTTTAAATGTAACTACGAGATTGTGATACAATACACTATTGGGTGAAGTTTGGTTGACTTCTGCGCAGCGGTTTGGGAGTTAACATCAAAATTACATTTCTCGGCCATATCGCATAGATCTCACTGTGAAAAGGCTTAAATGGCTTTTTTGACCTAAGTTTGAGGATTGCGCTCAAATCAAATGTCCTAGAACCAAATTTCCACATGTAACTACTAGATTGTGATAAAATACACTAATGGGTGAAGTTTGGTTGACTTCTGCGCAGCGGTTTGGGAGTTAACATCAAAATTACATTTCTCGGCCATATCGCATAGATCTCACTGTGAAAAGGCTTAAATGACTTTTTTAATTAAGTTTGATGATTGCGCTCAAACAAAATTTCCTAGAACAAAATTTTCAAATGTAACTACTAGATTGTGATACAATACACTATTGGGTGAAGTTTGGTTGACTTCTGCGCAGCGGTTTGGGAGTTAACATCAAAATTACATTTCTCGGCCATATCGCATAGATCTCACTGTGAAAAGGCTTAAATGACTTTTTTAATTAAGTTTGATGATTGCGTTCAAACAAAATGTCCTAGAACAAAATTTTCAAATGTAACTACTAGATTGTGATACAATACACTATTGGGTGAAGTTTGGTTGACTTCTGCGCAGCGGTTTGGTAGTTAACATCAAAATTACATTTCTCGGCCATATCGCATAGATCTCACTGTGAAAAGGCTTAAATGACTTTTTTAATTAAGTTTAATGATTGCGCTCAAACCAAATGTCCTAGAACGAAATTTTCAAATGTAACTACTAGAATGTGATACAATACACTATTGGGTGAAGTTTAGTTGACTTCTGCGCAGCGGTTTGGGAGTTAACATCAAAATTACATTTCTCGGCCATATCGCATAGATCTCACTGTGAAAAGGCTTAAATGGCTTTTTTGACCTAAGTTTGAGGATTGCGCTCAAATCAAATGTCCTATAACCAAATTTCCACATGTAACTACTAGATTGTGATACAATACACTAATGGGTGAAGTTTGGTTGACTTCTGCGCAGCGGTTTGGGAGTTAACATCAAAATTACATTTCTCGGCCATATCGCATAGATCTCACTGTGAAAAGGCTTAAATGACTTTTTTAATTAAGTTTGATGAATGCATTCAAACAAAATGTCCTACAACAAAATTTTCAAATGTAACTACTAGATTGTGATACAATACACTATTGGGTGAAGTTTGGTTGACTTCTGCGCAGCGGTTTGGGAGTTAACATCAAAATTACATTTCTCGGCCATATCGCATAGATCTCACTGTGAAAAGGCTTAAATGGCTTTTTTGACCTAAGTTTGAGGATTGCGCTCAAATCAAATGTCCTAGAACCAAATTTCCACATGTAACTACTAGATTGTGATACAATACACTAATGGGTGAAGTTTGGTTTACTTCTGCGCAGCGGTTTGGGAGTTAACATCAAAATTACATTTCTCGGCCATATCGCATAGATCTCACTGTGAAAAGGCTTAAATGGCTTTTTTGACCTAAGTTTAATAATTGCGCTCAAACCAAATGTCCTAGAACGAAATTTTAAAATGTAACTACTAGAATGTGATACAATACACTATTGGGTGAAGTTTGGTTGACTTCTGCGCAGCGGTTTGGGAGTTAACATCAAAATTACATTTCTCGGCCATATCGCATAGATCTCACTGTGAAAAGGCTTAAATGGCTTTTTTGACCTAAGTTTGAGGACTGCGCTCAAATCAAATGTCCTAGAACCAAATTTCCACATGTAACTACTAGATTGTGATACAATACACTAATGGGTGAAGTTTGGTTGACTTCTGCGCAGCGGTTTGGGAGTTAACATCAAAATTACATTTCTCGGCCATATCGCATAGATCTCACTGTGAAAAGGCTTAAATGACTTTTTTAATTAAGTTTGATGATTGCGCTCAAACAAAATTTCCTAGAACAAAATTTTCAAATGTAACTACTAGATTGTGATACAATACACTATTGGGTGAAGTTTGGTTGACTTCTGCGCAGCGGTTTGGGAGTTAACATCAAAATTACATTTCTCGGCCATATCGCATAGATCTCACTGTGAAAAGGCTTAAATGGCTTTTTTGACCTAAGTTTGAGGATTGCGCTCAAATCAAATGTCCTATAACCAAATTTCCACATGTAACTACTAGATTGTGATACAATACACTAATGGGTGAAGTTTGGTTGACTTCTGCGCAGCGGTTTGGGAGTTAACATCAAAATTACATTTCTCGGCCATATCGCATAGATCTCACTGTGAAAAGGCTTAAATGACTTTTTTAATTAAGTTTGATGATTGCGTTCAAACAAAATGTCCTAGAACAAAATTTTTAAATGTAACTACTAGATTGTGATACAATACACTATTGGGTGAAGTTTGGTTGACTTCTGCGCAGCGGTTTGGGAGTTAACATCAAAATTACATTTCTCGGCCATATCGCATAGATCTCACTGTGAAAAGGCTTAAATGGCTTTTTTGACCTAAGTTTGAGGATTGCGCTCAAATCAAATGTCCTAGAACCAAATTTCCACATGTAACTACTAGATTGTGATAAAATACACTAATGGGTGAAGTTTGGTTGACTTCTGCGCAGCGGTTTGGGAGTTAACATCAAAATTACATTTCTCGGCCATATCGCATAGATCTCACTGTGAAAAGGCTTAAATGACTTTTTTAATTAAGTTTGATGATTGCGCTCAAACAAAATTTCCTAGAACAAAATTTTCAAATGTAACTACTAGATTGTGATACAATACACTATTGGGTGAAGTTTGGTTGACTTCTGCGCAGCGGTTTGGGAGTTAACATCAAAATTACATTTCTCGGCCATATCGCATAGATCTCATTGTGAAAAGGCTTAAATGGCTTTTTTGACCTAAGTTTGAGGATTGCGCTCAAATCAAATGTCCTATAACCAAATTTCCACATGTAACTACTAGATTGTGATACAATACACTAATGGGTGAAGTTTGGTTGACTTCTGCGCAGCGGTTTGGGAGTTAAAATCAAAATTACATTTCTCGGCCATATCGCATAGATCTCACTGTGAAAAGGCTTAAATGACTTTTTTAATTAAGTTTGATGATTGCGTTCAAACAAAATGTCCTAGAACAAAATTTTTAAATGTAACTACGAGATTGTGATACAATACACTATTGGGTGAAGTTTGGTTGACTTCTGCGCAGCGGTTTGGGAGTTAACATCAAAATTACATTTCTCGGCCATATCGCATAGATCTCACTGTGAAAAGGCTTAAATGGCTTTTTTGACCTAAGTTTGAGGATTGCGCTCAAATCAAATGTCCTAGAACCAAATTTCCACATGTAACTACTAGATTGTGATAAAATACACTAATGGGTGAAGTTTGGTTGACTTCTGCGCAGCGGTTTGGGAGTTAACATCAAAATTACATTTCTCGGCCATATCGCATAGATCTCACTGTGAAAAGGCTTAAATGACTTTTTTAATTAAGTTTGATGATTGCGCTCAAACAAAATTTCCTAGAACAAAATTTTCAAATGTAACTACTAGATTGTGATACAATACACTATTGGGTGAAGTTTGGTTGACTTCTGCGCAGCGGTTTGGGAGTTAACATCAAAATTACATTTCTCGGCCATATCGCATAGATCTCACTGTGAAAAGGCTTAAATGACTTTTTTAATTAAGTTTGATGATTGCGTTCAAACAAAATGTCCTAGAACAAAATTTTCAAATGTAACTACTAGATTGTGATACAATACACTATTGGGTGAAGTTTGGTTGACTTCTGCGCAGCGGTTTGGTAGTTAACATCAAAATTACATTTCTCGGCCATATCGCATAGATCTCACTGTGAAAAGGCTTAAATGACTTTTTTAATTAAGTTTAATGATTGCGCTCAAACCAAATGTCCTAGAACGAAATTTTCAAATGTAACTACTAGAATGTGATACAATACACTATTGGGTGAAGTTTAGTTGACTTCTGCGCAGCGGTTTGGGAGTTAACATCAAAATTACATTTCTCGGCCATATCGCATAGATCTCACTGTGAAAAGGCTTAAATGGCTTTTTTGACCTAAGTTTGAGGATTGCGCTCAAATCAAATGTCCTATAACCAAATTTCCACATGTAACTACTAGATTGTGATACAATACACTAATGGGTGAAGTTTGGTTGACTTCTGCGCAGCGGTTTGGGAGTTAACATCAAAATTACATTTCTCGGCCATATCGCATAGATCTCACTGTGAAAAGGCTTAAATGACTTTTTTAATTAAGTTTGATGAATGCATTCAAACAAAATGTCCTACAACAAAATTTTCAAATGTAACTACTAGATTGTGATACAATACACTATTGGGTGAAGTTTGGTTGACTTCTGCGCAGCGGTTTGGGAGTTAACATCAAAATTACATTTCTCGGCCATATCGCATAGATCTCACTGTGAAAAGGCTTAAATGGCTTTTTTGACCTAAGTTTGAGGATTGCGCTCAAATCAAATGTCCTAGAACCAAATTTCCACATGTAACTACTAGATTGTGATACAATACACTAATGGGTGAAGTTTGGTTTACTTCTGCGCAGCGGTTTGGGAGTTAACATCAAAATTACATTTCTCGGCCATATCGCATAGATCTCACTGTGAAAAGGCTTAAATGGCTTTTTTGACCTAAGTTTAATAATTGCGCTCAAACCAAATGTCCTAGAACGAAATTTTAAAATGTAACTACTAGAATGTGATACAATACACTATTGGGTGAAGTTTGGTTGACTTCTGCGCAGCGGTTTGGGAGTTAACATCAAAATTACATTTCTCGGCCATATCGCATAGATCTCACTGTGAAAAGGCTTAAATGGCTTTTTTGACCTAAGTTTGAGGACTGCGCTCAAATCAAATGTCCTAGAACCAAATTTCCACATGTAACTACTAGATTGTGATACAATACACTAATGGGTGAAGTTTGGTTGACTTCTGCGCAGCGGTTTGGGAGTTAACATCAAAATTACATTTCTCGGCCATATCGCATAGATCTCACTGTGAAAACGCTTAAATGACTTTTTTAATTAAGTTTGATGATTGCGCTCAAACAAAATTTCCTAGAACAAAATTTTCAAATGTAACTACTAGATTGTGATACAATACACTATTGGGTGAAGTTTGGTTGACTTCTGCGCAGCGGTTTGGGAGTTAACATCAAAATTACATTTCTCGGCCATATCGCATAGATCTCACTGTGAAAAGGCTTAAATGGCTTTTTTGACCTAAGTTTGAGGATTGCGCTCAAATCAAATGTCCTATAACCAAATTTCCACATGTAACTACTAGATTGTGATACAATACACTAATGGGTGAAGTTTGGTTGACTTCTGCGCAGCGGTTTGGGAGTTAACATCAAAATTACATTTCTCGGCCATATCGCATAGATCTCACTGTGAAAAGGCTTAAATGACTTTTTTAATTAAGTTTGATGATTGCGTTCAAACAAAATGTCCTAGAACAAAATTTTTAAATGTAACTACTAGATTGTGATACAATACACTATTGGGTGAAGTTTGGTTGACTTCTGCGCAGCGGTTTGGGAGTTAACATCAAAATTACATTTCTCGGCCATATCGCATAGATCTCACTGTGAAAAGGCTTAAATGGCTTTTTTGACCTAAGTTTGAGGATTGCGCTCAAATCAAATGTCCTAGAACCAAATTTCCACATGTAACTACTAGATTGTGATAAAATACACTAATGGGTGAAGTTTGGTTGACTTCTGCGCAGCGGTTTGGGAGTTAACATCAAAATTACATTTCTCGGCCATATCGCATAGATCTCACTGTGAAAAGGCTTAAATGACTTTTTTAATTAAGTTTGATGATTGCGCTCAAACAAAATTTCCTAGAACAAAATTTTCAAATGTAACTACTAGATTGTGATACAATACACTATTGGGTGAAGTTTGGTTGACTTCTGCGCAGCGGTTTGGGAGTTAACATCAAAATTACATTTCTCGGCCATATCGCATAGATCTCACTGTGAAAAGGCTTAAATGGCTTTTTTGACCTAAGTTTGAGGATTGCGCTCAAATCAAATGTCCTATAACCAAATTTCCACATGTAACTACTAGATTGTGATACAATACACTAATGGGTGAAGTTTGGTTGACTTCTGCGCAGCGGTTTGGGAGTTAACATCAAAATTACATTTCTCGGCCATATCGCATAGATCTCACTGTGAAAAGGCTTAAATGACTTTTTTAATTAAGTTTGATGATTGCGTTCAAACAAAATGTCCTAGAACAAAATTTTTAAATGTAACTACGAGATTGTGATACAATACACTATTGGGTGAAGTTTGGTTGACTTCTGCGCAGCGGTTTGGGAGTTAACATCAAAATTACATTTCTCGGCCATATCGCATAGATCTCACTGTGAAAAGGCTTAAATGACTTTTTTAATTAAGTTTGATGATTGCGCTCAAACAAAATTTCCTAGAACAAAATTTTCAAATGTAACTACTAGATTGTGATACAATACACTATTGGGTGAAGTTTGGTTGACTTCTGCGCAGCGGTTTGGGAGTTAACATCAAAATTACATTTCTCGGCCATATCGCATAGATCTCACTGTGAAAAGGCTTAAATGGCTTTTTTGACCTAAGTTTGAGGATTGCGCTCAAATCAAATGTCCTAGAACCAAATTTCCACATGTAACTACTAGATTGTGATACAATACACTAATGGGTGAAGTTTGGTTGACTTCTGCGCAGCGGTTTGGGAGTTAACATCAAAATTACATTTCTCGGCCATATCGCATAGATCTCACTGTGAAAAGGCTTAAATGACTTTTTTAATTAAGTTTGATGATTGCGTTCAAACAAAATGTCCTAGAACAAAATTTTCAAATGTAACTACTAGATTGTGATACAATACACTATTGGGTGAAGTTTGGTTGACTTCTGCGCAGCGGTTTGGGAGTTAACATCAAAATTACATTTCTCGGCCATATCGCATAGATCTCACTGTGAAAAGGCTTAAATGGCTTTTTTGACCTAAGTTTGAGGATTGCGCTAAAATCAAATGTCCTAGAACCAAATTTCCACATGTAACTACTAGATTGTGATACAATACACTAATGGGTGAAGTTTGGTTTACTTCAGCGCAGCGGTTTGGGAGTTAACATCAAAATTACATTTCTCGGCCATATCGCATAGATCTCACTGTGAAAAGGCTTAAATGGCTTTTTTGACCTAAGTTTAATAATTGCGCTCAAACCAAATGTCCTAGAACGAAATTTTCAAATGTAACTACTAGAATGTGATACAATACACTATTGGGTGAAGTTTGGTTGACTTCTGCGCAGCGGTTTGGGAGTTAACATCAAAATTACATTTCTCGGCCATATCGCATAGATCTCACTGTGAAAAGGCTTAAATGGCTTTTTTGTCCTAAGTTTGAGGATTGCGCTCAAATCAAATGTCCTATAACCAAATTTCCACATGTAACTACTAGATTGTGATACAATACACTAATGGGTGAAGTTTGGTTGTCTTCTGCGCAGCGGTTTGGGATTGAACATCAAAATTACATTTCTCGGCCATATCGCATAGATCTCACTGTGAAAAGGCTTAAATGACTTTTTTAATTAAGTTTGATGATTGCGCTCAAACAAAATTTCCTAAAACAAAATTTTCAAATGTAACTACTAGATTGTGATACAATACACTATTGGGTGAAGTTTGGTTGACTTCTGCGCAGCGGTTTGGGAGTTAACATCAAAATTACATTTCTCGGCCATATCGCATAGATCTCACTGTGAAAAGGCTTAAATGACTTTTTTAATTAAGTTTGATGATTGCGTTCAAACAAAATGTCCTAGAACAAAATTTTTAAATGTAACTACTAGATTGTGATACAATACACTATTGGGTGAAGTTTGGTTGACTTCTGCGCAGCGGTTTGGTAGTTAACATCAAAATTACATTTCTCGGCCATATCGCATAGATCTCACTGTGAAAAGGCTTAAATGGCTTTTTTGACCTAAGTTTGAGGATTGCGCTAAAATCAAATGTCCTAGAACCAAATTTCCACATGTAACTACTAGATTGTGATACAATACACTAATGGGTGAAGTTTGGTTTACTTCAGCGCAGCGGTTTGGGAGTTAACATCAAAATTACATTTCTCGGCCATATCGCATAGATCTCACTGTGAAAAGGCTTAAATGGCTTTTTTGACCTAAGTTTAATAATTGCGCTCAAACCAAATGTCCTAGAACGAAATTTTCAAATGTAACTACTAGAATGTGATACAATACACTATTGGGTGAAGTTTGGTTGAC
Organism: Corythoichthys intestinalis; assembly: GCF_030265065.1. Taxonomy (NCBI): domain Eukaryota; kingdom Metazoa; phylum Chordata; class Actinopteri; order Syngnathiformes; family Syngnathidae; genus Corythoichthys; species Corythoichthys intestinalis. Next base: position 578,123 of record NW_026651606.1, on the reverse strand, counting down.
TTCTGCGCAGCGGTTTGGGAGTTAAAATCAAAATTACATTTCTCGGCCATATCGCATAGATCTCACTGTGAAAAGGCTTAAATGACTTTTTTAATTAAGTTTGATGATTGCGTTCAAACAAAATGTCCTAGAACAAAATTTTTAAATGTAACTACGAGATTGTGATACAATACACTATTGGGTGAAGTTTGGTTGACTTCTGCGCAGCGGTTTGGGAGTTAACATCAAAATTACATTTCTCGGCCATATCGCATAGATCTCACTGTGAAAAGGCTTAAATGGCTTTTTTGACCTAAGTTTGAGGATTGCGCTCAAATCAAATGTCCTAGAACCAAATTTCCACATGTAACTACTAGATTGTGATAAAATACACTAATGGGTGAAGTTTGGTTGACTTCTGCGCAGCGGTTTGGGAGTTAACATCAAAATTACATTTCTCGGCCATATCGCATAGATCTCACTGTGAAAAGGCTTAAATGACTTTTTTAATTAAGTTTGATGATTGCGCTCAAACAAAATTTCCTAGAACAAAATTTTCAAATGTAACTACTAGATTGTGATACAATACACTATTGGGTGAAGTTTGGTTGACTTCTGCGCAGCGGTTTGGGAGTTAACATCAAAATTACATTTCTCGGCCATATCGCATAGATCTCACTGTGAAAAGGCTTAAATGACTTTTTTAATTAAGTTTGATGATTGCGTTCAAACAAAATGTCCTAGAACAAAATTTTCAAATGTAACTACTAGATTGTGATACAATACACTATTGGGTGAAGTTTGGTTGACTTCTGCGCAGCGGTTTGGTAGTTAACATCAAAATTACATTTCTCGGCCATATCGCATAGATCTCACTGTGAAAAGGCTTAAATGACTTTTTTAATTAAGTTTAATGATTGCGCTCAAACCAAATGTCCTAGAACGAAATTTTCAAATGTAACTACTAGAATGTGATACAATACACTATTGGGTGAAGTTTAGTTGACTTCTGCGCAGCGGTTTGGGAGTTAACATCAAAATTACATTTCTCGGCCATATCGCATAGATCTCACTGTGAAAAGGCTTAAATGGCTTTTTTGACCTAAGTTTGAGGATTGCGCTCAAATCAAATGTCCTATAACCAAATTTCCACATGTAACTACTAGATTGTGATACAATACACTAATGGGTGAAGTTTGGTTGACTTCTGCGCAGCGGTTTGGGAGTTAACATCAAAATTACATTTCTCGGCCATATCGCATAGATCTCACTGTGAAAAGGCTTAAATGACTTTTTTAATTAAGTTTGATGAATGCATTCAAACAAAATGTCCTACAACAAAATTTTCAAATGTAACTACTAGATTGTGATACAATACACTATTGGGTGAAGTTTGGTTGACTTCTGCGCAGCGGTTTGGGAGTTAACATCAAAATTACATTTCTCGGCCATATCGCATAGATCTCACTGTGAAAAGGCTTAAATGGCTTTTTTGACCTAAGTTTGAGGATTGCGCTCAAATCAAATGTCCTAGAACCAAATTTCCACATGTAACTACTAGATTGTGATACAATACACTAATGGGTGAAGTTTGGTTTACTTCTGCGCAGCGGTTTGGGAGTTAACATCAAAATTACATTTCTCGGCCATATCGCATAGATCTCACTGTGAAAAGGCTTAAATGGCTTTTTTGACCTAAGTTTAATAATTGCGCTCAAACCAAATGTCCTAGAACGAAATTTTAAAATGTAACTACTAGAATGTGATACAATACACTATTGGGTGAAGTTTGGTTGACTTCTGCGCAGCGGTTTGGGAGTTAACATCAAAATTACATTTCTCGGCCATATCGCATAGATCTCACTGTGAAAAGGCTTAAATGGCTTTTTTGACCTAAGTTTGAGGACTGCGCTCAAATCAAATGTCCTAGAACCAAATTTCCACATGTAACTACTAGATTGTGATACAATACACTAATGGGTGAAGTTTGGTTGACTTCTGCGCAGCGGTTTGGGAGTTAACATCAAAATTACATTTCTCGGCCATATCGCATAGATCTCACTGTGAAAAGGCTTAAATGACTTTTTTAATTAAGTTTGATGATTGCGCTCAAACAAAATTTCCTAGAACAAAATTTTCAAATGTAACTACTAGATTGTGATACAATACACTATTGGGTGAAGTTTGGTTGACTTCTGCGCAGCGGTTTGGGAGTTAACATCAAAATTACATTTCTCGGCCATATCGCATAGATCTCACTGTGAAAAGGCTTAAATGGCTTTTTTGACCTAAGTTTGAGGATTGCGCTCAAATCAAATGTCCTATAACCAAATTTCCACATGTAACTACTAGATTGTGATACAATACACTAATGGGTGAAGTTTGGTTGACTTCTGCGCAGCGGTTTGGGAGTTAACATCAAAATTACATTTCTCGGCCATATCGCATAGATCTCACTGTGAAAAGGCTTAAATGACTTTTTTAATTAAGTTTGATGATTGCGTTCAAACAAAATGTCCTAGAACAAAATTTTTAAATGTAACTACTAGATTGTGATACAATACACTATTGGGTGAAGTTTGGTTGACTTCTGCGCAGCGGTTTGGGAGTTAACATCAAAATTACATTTCTCGGCCATATCGCATAGATCTCACTGTGAAAAGGCTTAAATGGCTTTTTTGACCTAAGTTTGAGGATTGCGCTCAAATCAAATGTCCTAGAACCAAATTTCCACATGTAACTACTAGATTGTGATAAAATACACTAATGGGTGAAGTTTGGTTGACTTCTGCGCAGCGGTTTGGGAGTTAACATCAAAATTACATTTCTCGGCCATATCGCATAGATCTCACTGTGAAAAGGCTTAAATGACTTTTTTAATTAAGTTTGATGATTGCGCTCAAACAAAATTTCCTAGAACAAAATTTTCAAATGTAACTACTAGATTGTGATACAATACACTATTGGGTGAAGTTTGGTTGACTTCTGCGCAGCGGTTTGGGAGTTAACATCAAAATTACATTTCTCGGCCATATCGCATAGATCTCACTGTGAAAAGGCTTAAATGGCTTTTTTGACCTAAGTTTGAGGATTGCGCTCAAATCAAATGTCCTATAACCAAATTTCCACATGTAACTACTAGATTGTGATACAATACACTAATGGGTGAAGTTTGGTTGACTTCTGCGCAGCGGTTTGGGAGTTAACATCAAAATTACATTTCTCGGCCATATCGCATAGATCTCACTGTGAAAAGGCTTAAATGACTTTTTTAATTAAGTTTGATGATTGCGTTCAAACAAAATGTCCTAGAACAAAATTTTTAAATGTAACTACGAGATTGTGATACAATACACTATTGGGTGAAGTTTGGTTGACTTCTGCGCAGCGGTTTGGGAGTTAACATCAAAATTACATTTCTCGGCCATATCGCATAGATCTCACTGTGAAAAGGCTTAAATGACTTTTTTAATTAAGTTTGATGATTGCGCTCAAACAAAATTTCCTAGAACAAAATTTTCAAATGTAACTACTAGATTGTGATACAATACACTATTGGGTGAAGTTTGGTTGACTTCTGCGCAGCGGTTTGGGAGTTAACATCAAAATTACATTTCTCGGCCATATCGCATAGATCTCACTGTGAAAAGGCTTAAATGGCTTTTTTGACCTAAGTTTGAGGATTGCGCTCAAATCAAATGTCCTAGAACCAAATTTCCACATGTAACTACTAGATTGTGATACAATACACTAATGGGTGAAGTTTGGTTGACTTCTGCGCAGCGGTTTGGGAGTTAACATCAAAATTACATTTCTCGGCCATATCGCATAGATCTCACTGTGAAAAGGCTTAAATGACTTTTTTAATTAAGTTTGATGATTGCGTTCAAACAAAATGTCCTAGAACAAAATTTTCAAATGTAACTACTAGATTGTGATACAATACACTATTGGGTGAAGTTTGGTTGACTTCTGCGCAGCGGTTTGGGAGTTAACATCAAAATTACATTTCTCGGCCATATCGCATAGATCTCACTGTGAAAAGGCTTAAATGGCTTTTTTGACCTAAGTTTGAGGATTGCGCTAAAATCAAATGTCCTAGAACCAAATTTCCACATGTAACTACTAGATTGTGATACAATACACTAATGGGTGAAGTTTGGTTTACTTCAGCGCAGCGGTTTGGGAGTTAACATCAAAATTACATTTCTCGGCCATATCGCATAGATCTCACTGTGAAAAGGCTTAAATGGCTTTTTTGACCTAAGTTTAATAATTGCGCTCAAACCAAATGTCCTAGAACGAAATTTTCAAATGTAACTACTAGAATGTGATACAATACACTATTGGGTGAAGTTTGGTTGACTTCTGCGCAGCGGTTTGGGAGTTAACATCAAAATTACATTTCTCGGCCATATCGCATAGATCTCACTGTGAAAAGGCTTAAATGGCTTTTTTGTCCTAAGTTTGAGGATTGCGCTCAAATCAAATGTCCTATAACCAAATTTCCACATGTAACTACTAGATTGTGATACAATACACTAATGGGTGAAGTTTGGTTGTCTTCTGCGCAGCGGTTTGGGATTGAACATCAAAATTACATTTCTCGGCCATATCGCATAGATCTCACTGTGAAAAGGCTTAAATGACTTTTTTAATTAAGTTTGATGATTGCGCTCAAACAAAATTTCCTAAAACAAAATTTTCAAATGTAACTACTAGATTGTGATACAATACACTATTGGGTGAAGTTTGGTTGACTTCTGCGCAGCGGTTTGGGAGTTAACATCAAAATTACATTTCTCGGCCATATCGCATAGATCTCACTGTGAAAAGGCTTAAATGACTTTTTTAATTAAGTTTGATGATTGCGTTCAAACAAAATGTCCTAGAACAAAATTTTTAAATGTAACTACTAGATTGTGATACAATACACTATTGGGTGAAGTTTGGTTGACTTCTGCGCAGCGGTTTGGTAGTTAACATCAAAATTACATTTCTCGGCCATATCGCATAGATCTCACTGTGAAAAGGCTTAAATGACTTTTTTAATTAAGTTTAATGATTGCGCTCAAACCAAATGTCCTAGAACGAAATTTTCAAATGTAACTACTAGAATGTGATACAATACACTATTGGGTGAAGTTTAGTTGACTTCTGCGCAGCGGTTTGGGAGTTAACATCAAAATTACATTTCTCGGCCATATCGCATAGATCTCACTGTGAAAAGGCTTAAATGGCTTTTTTGACCTAAGTTTGAGGATTGCGCTCAAATCAAATGTCCTATAACCAAATTTCCACATGTAACTACTAGATTGTGATACAATACACTAATGGGTGAAGTTTGGTTGACTTCTGCGCAGCGGTTTGGGAGTTAACATCAAAATTACATTTCTCGGCCATATCGCATAGATCTCACTGTGAAAAGGCTTAAATGACTTTTTTAATTAAGTTTGATGAATGCATTCAAACAAAATGTCCTAGAACAAAATTTTCAAATGTAACTACTAGATTGTGATACAATACACTATTGGGTGAAGTTTGGTTGACTTCTGCGCAGCGGTTTGGGAGTTAACATCAAAATTACATTTCTCGGCCATATCGCATAGATCTCACTGTGAAAAGGCTTAAATGGCTTTTTTGACCTAAGTTTGAGGATTGCGCTCAAATCAAATGTCCTAGAACCAAATTTCCACATGTAACTACTAGATTGTGATACAATACACTAATGGGTGAAGTTTGGTTTACTTCTGCGCAGCGGTTTGGGAGTTAACATCAAAATTACATTTCTCGGCCATATCGCATAGATCTCACTGTGAAAAGGCTTAAATGGCTTTTTTGACCTAAGTTTAATAATTGCGCTCAAACCAAATGTCCTAGAACGAAATTTTAAAATGTAACTACTAGAATGTGATACAATACACTATTGGGTGAAGTTTGGTTGACTTCTGCGCAGCGGTTTGGGAGTTAACATCAAAATTACATTTCTCGGCCATATCGCATAGATCTCACTGTGAAAAGGCTTAAATGGCTTTTTTGACCTAAGTTTGAGGATTGCGCTCAAATCAAATGTCCTAGAACCAAATTTCCACATGTAACTACTAGATTGTGATACAATACACTAATGGGTGAAGTTTGGTTTACTTCTGCGCAGCGGTTTGGGAGTTAACATCAAAATTACATTTCTCGGCCATATCGCATAGATCTCACTGTGAAAAGGCTTAAATGGCTTTTTTGACCTAAGTTTAATAATTGCGCTCAAACCAAATGTCCTAGAACGAAATTTTAAAATGTAACTACTAGAATGTGATACAATACACTATTGGGTGAAGTTTGGTTGACTTCTGCGCAGCGGTTTGGGAGTTAACATCAAAATTACATTTCTCGGCCATATCGCATAGATCTCACTGTGAAAAGGCTTAAATGGCTTTTTTGACCTAAGTTTGAGGACTGCGCTCAAATCAAATGTCCTAGAACCAAATTTCCACATGTAACTACTAGATTGTGATACAATACACTAATGGGTGAAGTTTGGTTGACTTCTGCGCAGCGGTTTGGGAGTTAACATCAAAATTACATTTCTCGGCCATATCGCATAGATCTCACTGTGAAAAGGCTTAAATGACTTTTTTAATTAAGTTTGATGATTGCGCTCAAACAAAATTTCCTAGAACAAAATTTTCAAATGTAACTACTAGATTGTGATACAATACACTATTGGGTGAAGTTTGGTTGACTTCTGCGCAGCGGTTTGGGAGTTAACATCAAAATTACATTTCTCGGCCATATCGCATAGATCTCACTGTGAAAAGGCTTAAATGGCTTTTTTGACCTAAGTTTGAGGATTGCGCTCAAATCAAATGTCCTATAACCAAATTTCCACATGTAACTACTAGATTGTGATACAATACACTAATGGGTGAAGTTTGGTTGACTTCTGCGCAGCGGTTTGGGAGTTAACATCAAAATTACATTTCTCGGCCATATCGCATAGATCTCACTGTGAAAAGGCTTAAATGACTTTTTTAATTAAGTTTGATGATTGCGTTCAAACAAAATGTCCTAGAACAAAATTTTTAAATGTAACTACTAGATTGTGATACAATACACTATTGGGTGAAGTTTGGTTGACTTCTGCGCAGCGGTTTGGGAGTTAACATCAAAATTACATTTCTCGGCCATATCGCATAGATCTCACTGTGAAAAGGCTTAAATGGCTTTTTTGACCTAAGTTTGAGGATTGCGCTCAAATCAAATGTCCTAGAACCAAATTTCCACATGTAACTACTAGATTGTGATAAAATACACTAATGGGTGAAGTTTGGTTGACTTCTGCGCAGCGGTTTGGGAGTTAACATCAAAATTACATTTCTCGGCCATATCGCATAGATCTCACTGTGAAAAGGCTTAAATGACTTTTTTAATTAAGTTTGATGATTGCGCTCAAACAAAATTTCCTAGAACAAAATTTTCAAATGTAACTACTAGATTGTGATACAATACACTATTGGGTGAAGTTTGGTTGACTTCTGCGCAGCGGTTTGGGAGTTAACATCAAAATTACATTTCTCGGCCATATCGCATAGATCTCATTGTGAAAAGGCTTAAATGGCTTTTTTGACCTAAGTTTGAGGATTGCGCTCAAATCAAATGTCCTATAACCAAATTTCCACATGTAACTACTAGATTGTGATACAATACACTAATGGGTGAAGTTTGGTTGACTTCTGCGCAGCGGTTTGGGAGTTAAAATCAAAATTACATTTCTCGGCCATATCGCATAGATCTCACTGTGAAAAGGCTTAAATGACTTTTTTAATTAAGTTTGATGATTGCGTTCAAACAAAATGTCCTAGAACAAAATTTTTAAATGTAACTACGAGATTGTGATACAATACACTATTGGGTGAAGTTTGGTTGACTTCTGCGCAGCGGTTTGGGAGTTAACATCAAAATTACATTTCTCGGCCATATCGCATAGATCTCACTGTGAAAAGGCTTAAATGGCTTTTTTGACCTAAGTTTGAGGATTGCGCTCAAATCAAATGTCCTAGAACCAAATTTCCACATGTAACTACTAGATTGTGATAAAATACACTAATGGGTGAAGTTTGGTTGACTTCTGCGCAGCGGTTTGGGAGTTAACATCAAAATTACATTTCTCGGCCATATCGCATAGATCTCACTGTGAAAAGGCTTAAATGACTTTTTTAATTAAGTTTGATGATTGCGCTCAAACAAAATTTCCTAGAACAAAATTTTCAAATGTAACTACTAGATTGTGATACAATACACTATTGGGTGAAGTTTGGTTGACTTCTGCGCAGCGGTTTGGGAGTTAACATCAAAATTACATTTCTCGGCCATATCGCATAGATCTCACTGTGAAAAGGCTTAAATGACTTTTTTAATTAAGTTTGATGATTGCGTTCAAACAAAATGTCCTAGAACAAAATTTTCAAATGTAACTACTAGATTGTGATACAATACACTATTGGGTGAAGTTTGGTTGACTTCTGCGCAGCGGTTTGGTAGTTAACATCAAAATTACATTTCTCGGCCATATCGCATAGATCTCACTGTGAAAAGGCTTAAATGACTTTTTTAATTAAGTTTAATGATTGCGCTCAAACCAAATGTCCTAGAACGAAATTTTCAAAAGTAACTACTAGAATGTGATACAATACACTATTGGGTGAAGTTTAGTTGACTTCTGCGCAGCGGTTTGGGAGTTAACATCAAAATTACATTTCTCGGCCATATCGCATAGATCTCACTGTGAAAAGGCTTAAATGGCTTTTTTGACCTAAGTTTGAGGATTGCGCTCAAATCAAATGTCCTATAACCAAATTTCCACATGTAACTACTAGATTGTGATACAATACACTAATGGGTGAAGTTTGGTTGACTTCTGCGCAGCGGTTTGGGAGTTAACATCAAAATTACATTTCTCGGCCATATCGCATAGATCTCACTGTGAAAAGGCTTAAATGACTTTTTTAATTAAGTTTGATGAATGCATTCAAACAAAATGTCCTACAACAAAATTTTCAAATGTAACTACTAGATTGTGATACAATACACTATTGGGTGAAGTTTGGTTGACTTCTGCGCAGCGGTTTGGGAGTTAACATCAAAATTACATTTCTCGGCCATATCGCATAGATCTCACTGTGAAAAGGCTTAAATGGCTTTTTTGACCTAAGTTTGAGGATTGCGCTCAAATCAAATGTCCTAGAACCAAATTTCCACATGTAACTACTAGATTGTGATACAATACACTAATGGGTGAAGTTTGGTTTACTTCTGCGCAGCGGTTTGGGAGTTAACATCAAAATTACATTTCTCGGCCATATCGCATAGATCTCACTGTGAAAAGGCTTAAATGGCTTTTTTGACCTAAGTTTAATAATTGCGCTCAAACCAAATGTCCTAGAACGAAATTTTAAAATGTAACTACTAGAATGTGATACAATACACTATTGGGTGAAGTTTGGTTGACTTCTGCGCAGCGGTTTGGGAGTTAACATCAAAATTACATTTCTCGGCCATATCGCATAGATCTCACTGTGAAAAGGCTTAAATGGCTTTTTCGACCTAAGTTTGAGGACTGCGCTCAAATCAAATGTCCTAGAACCAAATTTCCACATGTAACTACTAGATTGTGATACAATACACTAATGGGTGAAGTTTGGTTGACTTCTGCGCAGCGGTTTGGGAGTTAACATCAAAATTACATTTCTCGGCCATATCGCATAGATCTCACTGTGAAAAGGCTTAAATGACTTTTTTAATTAAGTTTGATGATTGCGCTCAAACAAAATTTCCTAGAACAAAATTTTCAAATGTAACTACTAGATTGTGATACAATACACTATTGGGTGAAGTTTGGTTGACTTCTGCGCAGCGGTTTGGGAGTTAACATCAAAATTACATTTCTCGGCCATATCGCATAGATCTCACTGTGAAAAGGCTTAAATGGCTTTTTTGACCTAAGTTTGAGGATTGCGCTCAAATCAAATGTCCTATAACCAAATTTCCACATGTAACTACTAGATTGTGATACAATACACTAATGGGTGAAGTTTGGTTGACTTCTGCGCAGCGGTTTGGGAGTTAACATCAAAATTACATTTCTCGGCCATATCGCATAGATCTCACTGTGAAAAGGCTTAAATGACTTTTTTAATTAAGTTTGATGATTGCGTTCAAACAAAATGTCCTAGAACAAAATTTTTAAATGTAACTACTAGATTGTGATACAATACACTATTGGGTGAAGTTTGGTTGACTTCTGCGCAGCGGTTTGGGAGTTAACATCAAAATTACATTTCTCGGCCATATCGCATAGATCTCACTGTGAAAAGGCTTAAATGGCTTTTTTGACCTAAGTTTGAGGATTGCGCTCAAATCAAATGTCCTAGAACCAAATTTCCACATGTAACTACTAGATTGTGATAAAATACACTAATGGGTGAAGTTTGGTTGACTTCTGCGCAGCGGTTTGGGAGTTAACATCAAAATTACATTTCTCGGCCATATCGCATAGATCTCACTGTGAAAAGGCTTAAATGACTTTTTTAATTAAGTTTGATGATTGCGCTCAAACAAAATTTCCTAGAACAAAATTTTCAAATGTAACTACTAGATTGTGATACAATACACTATTGGGTGAAGTTTGGTTGACTTCTGCGCAGCGGTTTGGGAGTTAACATCAAAATTACATTTCTCGGCCATATCGCATAGATCTCACTGTGAAAAGGCTTAAATGGCTTTTTTGACCTAAGTTTGAGGATTGCGCTCAAATCAAATGTCCTATAACCAAATTTCCACATGTAACTACTAGATTGTGATACAATACACTAATGGGTGAAGTTTGGTTGACTTCTGCGCAGCGGTTTGGGAGTTAACATCAAAATTACATTTCTCGGCCATATCGCATAGATCTCACTGTGAAAAGGCTTAAATGACTTTTTTAATTAAGTTTGATGATTGCGTTCAAACAAAATGTCCTAGAACAAAATTTTTAAATGTAACTACGAGATTGTGATACAATACACTATTGGGTGAAGTTTGGTTGACTTCTGCGCAGCGGTTTGGGAGTTAACATCAAAATTACATTTCTCGGCCATATCGCATAGATCTCACTGTGAAAAGGCTTAAATGACTTTTTTAATTAAGTTTGATGATTGCGCTCAAACAAAATTTCCTAGAACAAAATTTTCAAATGTAACTACTAGATTGTGATACAATACACTATTGGGTGAAGTTTGGTTGACTTCTGCGCAGCGGTTTGGGAGTTAACATCAAAATTACATTTCTCGGCCATATCGCATAGATCTCACTGTGAAAAGGCTTAAATGGCTTTTTTGACCTAAGTTTGAGGATTGCGCTCAAATCAAATGTCCTAGAACCAAATTTCCACATGTAACTACTAGATTGTGATACAATACACTAATGGGTGAAGTTTGGTTGACTTCTGCGCAGCGGTTTGGGAGTTAACATCAAAATTACATTTCTCGGCCATATCGCATAGATCTCACTGTGAAAAGGCTTAAATGACTTTTTTAATTAAGTTTGATGATTGCGTTCAAACAAAATGTCCTAGAACAAAATTTTCAAATGTAACTACTAGATTGTGATACAATACACTATTGGGTGAAGTTTGGTTGACTTCTGCGCAGCGGTTTGGGAGTTAACATCAAAATTACATTTCTCGGCCATATCGCATAGATCTCACTGTGAAAAGGCTTAAATGGCTTTTTTGACCTAAGTTTGAGGATTGCGCTAAAATCAAATGTCCTAGAACCAAATTTCCACATGTAACTACTAGATTGTGATACAATACACTAATGGGTGAAGTTTGGTTTACTTCAGCGCAGCGGTTTGGGAGTTAACATCAAAATTACATTTCTCGGCCATATCGCATAGATCTCACTGTGAAAAGGCTTAAATGGCTTTTTTGACCTAAGTTTAATAATTGCGCTCAAACCAAATGTCCTAGAACGAAATTTTCAAATGTAACTACTAGAATGTGATACAATACACTATTGGGTGAAGTTTGGTTGACTTCTGCGCAGCGGTTTGGGAGTTAACATCAAAATTACATTTCTCGGCCATATCGCATAGATCTCACTGTGAAAAGGCTTAAATGGCTTTTTTGTCCTAAGTTTGAGGATTGCGCTCAAATCAAATGTCCTATAACCAAATTTCCACATGTAACTACTAGATTGTGATACAATACACTAATGGGTGAAGTTTGGTTGTCTTCTGCGCAGCGGTTTGGGATTGAACATCAAAATTACATTTCTCGGCCATATCGCATAGATCTCACTGTGAAAAGGCTTAAATGACTTTTTTAATTAAGTTTGATGATTGCGTTCAAACAAAATTTCCTAAAACAAAATTTTCAAATGTAACTACTAGATTGTGATACAATACACTATTGGGTGAAGTTTGGTTGACTTCTGCGCAGCGGTTTGGGAGTTAACATCAAAATTACATTTCTCGGCCATATCGCATAGATCTCACTGTGAAAAGGCTTAAATGACTTTTTTAATTAAGTTTGATGATTGCGTTCAAACAAAATGTCCTAGAACAAAATTTTTAAATGTAACTACTAGATTGTGATACAATACACTATTGGGTGAAGTTTGGTTGACTTCTGCGCAGCGGTTTGGTAGTTAACATCAAAATTACATTTCTCGGCCATATCGCATAGATCTCACTGTGAAAAGGCTTAAATGGCTTTTTTGACCTAAGTTTGAGGATTGCGCTAAAATCAAATGTCCTAGAACCAAATTTCCACATGTAACTACTAGATTGTGATACAATACACTAATGGGTGAAGTTTGGTTTACTTCAGCGCAGCGGTTTGGGAGTTAACATCAAAATTACATTTCTCGGCCATATCGCATAGATCTCACTGTGAAAAGGCTTAAATGGCTTTTTTGACCTAAGTTTAATAATTGCGCTCAAACCAAATGTCCTAGAACGAAATTTTCAAATGTAACTACTAGAATGTGATACAATACACTATTGGGTGAAGTTTGGTTGACTTCTGCGCAGCGGTTTGGGAGTTAACATCAAAATTACATTTCTCGGCCATATCGCATAGATCTCACTGTGAAAAGGCTTAAATGGCTTTTTTGTCCTAAGTTTGAGGATTGCGCTCAAATCAAATGTCCTATAACCAAATTTCCACATGTAACTACTAGATTGTGATACAATACACTAATGGGTGAAGTTTGGTTGTCTTCTGCGCAGCGGTTTGGGATTGAACATCAAAATTACATTTCTCGGCCATATCGCATATATCTCACTGTGAAAAGGCTTAAATGACTTTTTTAATTAAGTTTGATGATTGCGCTCAAACAAAATTTCCTAAAACAAAATTTTCAAATGTAACTACTAGATTGTGATACAATACACTATTGGGTGAAGTTTGGTTGACTTCTGCGCAGCGGTTTGGGAGTTAACATCAAAATTACATTTCTCGGCCATATCGCATAGATCTCACTGTGAAAAGGCTTAAATGACTTTTTTAATTAAGTTTGATGATTGCGTTCAAACAAAATGTCCTAGAACAAAATTTTTAAATGTAACTACTAGATTGTGATACAATACACTATTGGGTGAAGTTTGGTTGACTTCTGCGCAGCGGTTTGGTAGTTAACATCAAAATTACATTTCTCGGCCATATCGCATAGATCTCACTGTGAAAAGGCTTAAATGACTTTTTTAATTAAGTTTAATGATTGCGCTCAAACCAAATGTCCTAGAACGAAATTTTCAAATGTAACTACTAGAATGTGATACAATACACTATTGGGTGAAGTTTAGTTGACTTCTGCGCAGCGGTTTGGGAGTTAACATCAAAATTACATTTCTCGGCCATATCGCATAGATCTCACTGTGAAAAGGCTTAAATGGCTTTTTTGACCTAAGTTTGAGGATTGCGCTCAAATCAAATGTCCTATAACCAAATTTCCACATGTAACTACTAGATTGTGATACAATACACTAATGGGTGAAGTTTGGTTGACTTCTGCGCAGCGGTTTGGGAGTTAACATCAAAATTACATTTCTCGGCCATATCGCATAGATCTCACTGTGAAAAGGCTTAAATGACTTTTTTAATTAAGTTTGATGAATGCATTCAAACAAAATGTCCTAGAACAAAATTTTCAAATGTAACTACTAGATTGTGATACAATACACTATTGGGTGAAGTTTGGTTGACTTCTGCGCAGCGGTTTGGGAGTTAACATCAAAATTACATTTCTCGGCCATATCGCATAGATCTCACTGTGAAAAGGCTTAAATGGCTTTTTTGACCTAAGTTTGAGGATTGCGCTCAAATCAAATGTCCTAGAACCAAATTTCCACATGTAACTACTAGATTGTGATACAATACACTAATGGGTGAAGTTTGGTTTACTTCTGCGCAGCGGTTTGGGAGTTAACATCAAAATTACATTTCTCGGCCATATCGCATAGATCTCACTGTGAAAAGGCTTAAATGGCTTTTTTGACCTAAGTTTAATAATTGCGCTCAAACCAAATGTCCTAGAACGAAATTTTAAAATGTAACTACTAGAATGTGATACAATACACTATTGGGTGAAGTTTGGTTGACTTCTGCGCAGCGGTTTGGGAGTTAACATCAAAATTACATTTCTCGGCCATATCGCATAGATCTCACTGTGAAAAGGCTTAAATGGCTTTTTTGACCTAAGTTTGAGGACTGCGCTCAAATCAAATGTCCTAGAACCAAATTTCCACATGTAACTACTAGATTGTGATACAATACACTAATGGGTGAAGTTTGGTTGACTTCTGCGCAGCGGTTTGGGAGTTAACATCAAAATTACATTTCTCGGCCATATCGCATAGATCTCACTGTGAAAAGGCTTAAATGACTTTTTTAATTAAGTTTGATGATTGCGCTCAAACAAAATTTCCTAGAACAAAATTTTCAAATGTAACTACTAGATTGTGATACAATACACTATTGGGTGAAGTTTGGTTGACTTCTGCGCAGCGGTTTGGGAGTTAACATCAAAATTACATTTCTCGGCCATATCGCATAGATCTCACTGTGAAAAGGCTTAAATGGCTTTTTTGACCTAAGTTTGAGGATTGCGCTCAAATCAAATGTCCTATAACCAAATTTCCACATGTAACTACTAGATTGTGATACAATACACTAATGGGTGAAGTTTGGTTGACTTCTGCGCAGCGGTTTGGGAGTTAACATCAAAATTACATTTCTCGGCCATATCGCATAGATCTCACTGTGAAAAGGCTTAAATGACTTTTTTAATTAAGTTTGATGATTGCGTTCAAACAAAATGTCCTAGAACAAAATTTTTAAATGTAACTACTAGATTGTGATACAATACACTATTGGGTGAAGTTTGGTTGACTTCTGCGCAGCGGTTTGGGAGTTAACATCAAAATTACATTTCTCGGCCATATCGCATAGATCTCACTGTGAAAAGGCTTAAATGGCTTTTTTGACCTAAGTTTGAGGATTGCGCTCAAATCAAATGTCCTAGAACCAAATTTCCACATGTAACTACTAGATTGTGATAAAATACACTAATGGGTGAAGTTTGGTTGACTTCTGCGCAGCGGTTTGGGAGTTAACATCAAAATTACATTTCTCGGCCATATCGCATAGATCTCACTGTGAAAAGGCTTAAATGACTTTTTTAATTAAGTTTGATGATTGCGCTCAAACAAAATTTCCTAGAACAAAATTTTCAAATGTAACTACTAGATTGTGATACAATACACTATTGGGTGAAGTTTGGTTGACTTCTGCGCAGCGGTTTGGGAGTTAACATCAAAATTACATTTCTCGGCCATATCGCATAGATCTCATTGTGAAAAGGCTTAAATGGCTTTTTTGACCTAAGTTTGAGGATTGCGCTCAAATCAAATGTCCTATAACCAAATTTCCACATGTAACTACTAGATTGTGATACAATACACTAATGGGTGAAGTTTGGTTGACTTCTGCGCAGCGGTTTGGGAGTTAAAATCAAAATTACATTTCTCGGCCATATCGCATAGATCTCACTGTGAAAAGGCTTAAATGACTTTTTTAATTAAGTTTGATGATTGCGTTCAAACAAAATGTCCTAGAACAAAATTTTTAAATGTAACTACTAGATTGTGATACAATACACTATTGGGTGAAGTTTGGTTGACTTCTGCGCAGCGGTTTGGGAGTTAACATCAAAATTACATTTCTCGGCCATATCGCATAGATCTCACTGTGAAAAGGCTTAAATGACTTTTTTAATTAAGTTTGATGATTGCGTTCAAACAAAATGTCCTAGAACAAAATTTTTAAATGTAACTACTAGATTGTGATACAATACACTATTGGGTGAAGTTTGGTTGACTTCTGCGCAGCGGTTTGGGAGTTAACATCAAAATTACATTTCTCGGCCATATCGCATAGATCTCATTGTGAAAAGGCTTAAATGGCTTTTTTGACCTAAGTTTGAGGATTGCGCTCAAATCAAATGTCCTATAACCAAATTTCCACATGTAACTACTAGATTGTGATACAATACACTAATGGGTGAAGTTTGGTTGACTTCTGCGCAGCGGTTTGGGAGTTAAAATCAAAATTACATTTCTCGGCCATATCGCATAGATCTCACTGTGAAAAGGCTTAAATGACTTTTTTAATTAAGTTTGATGATTGCGTTCAAACAAAATGTCCTAGAACAAAATTTTTAAATGTAACTACTAGATTGTGATACAATACACTATTGGGTGAAGTTTGGTTGACTTCTGCGCAGCGGTTTGGGAGTTAACATCAAAATTACATTTCTCGGCCATATCGCATAGATCTCACTGTGAAAAGGCTTAAATGACTTTTTTAATTAAGTTTGATGATTGCGTTCAAACAAAATGTCCTAGAACAAAATTTTTAAATGTAACTACTAGATTGTGATACAATACACTATTGGGTGAAGTTTGGTTGACTTCTGCGCAGCGGTTTGGTAGTTAACATCAAAATTACATTTCTCGGCCATATCGCATAGATCTCACTGTGAAAAGGCTTAAATGGCTTTTTTGACCTAAGTTTGAGGATTGCGCTAAAATCAAATGTCCTAGAACCAAATTTCCACATGTAACTACTAGATTGTGATACAATACACTAATGGGTGAAGTTTGGTTTACTTCAGCGCAGCGGTTTGGGAGTTAACATCAAAATTACATTTCTCGGCCATATCGCATAGATCTCACTGTGAAAAGGCTTAAATGGCTTTTTTGACCTAAGTTTAATAATTGCGCTCAAACCAAATGTCCTAGAACGAAATTTTCAAATGTAACTACTAGAATGTGATACAATACACTATTGGGTGAAGTTTGGTTGACTTCTGCGCAGCGGTTTGGGAGTTAACATCAAAATTACATTTCTCGGCCATATCGCATAGATCTCACTGTGAAAAGGCTTAAATGGCTTTTTTGTCCTAAGTTTGAGGATTGCGCTCAAATCAAATGTCCTATAACCAAATTTCCACATGTAACTACTAGATTGTGATACAATACACTAATGGGTGAAGTTTGGTTGTCTTCTGCGCAGCGGTTTGGGATTGAACATCAAAATTACATTTCTCGGCCATATCGCATATATCTCACTGTGAAAAGGCTTAAATGACTTTTTTAATTAAGTTTGATTATTGCGCTCAAACAAAATTTCCTAAAACAAAATTTTCAAATGTAACTACTAGATTGTGATACAATACACTATTGGGTGAAGTTTGGTTGACTTCTGCGCAGCGGTTTGGGAGTTAACATCAAAATTACATTTCTCGGCCATATCGCATAGATCTCACTGTGAAAAGGCTTAAATGACTTTTTTAATTAAGTTTGATGATTGCGTTCAAACAAAATGTCCTAGAACAAAATTTTTAAATGTAACTACTAGATTGTGATACAATACACTATTGGGTGAAGTTTGGTTGACTTCTGCGCAGCGGTTTGGTAGTTAACATCAAAATTACATTTCTCGGCCATATCGCATAGATCTCACTGTGAAAAGGCTTAAATGACTTTTTTAATTAAGTTTAATGATTGCGCTCAAACCAAATGTCCTAGAACGAAATTTTCAAATGTAACTACTAGAATGTGATACAATACACTATTGGGTGAAGTTTAGTTGACTTCTGCGCAGCGGTTTGGGAGTTAACATCAAAATTACATTTCTCGGCCATATCGCATAGATCTCACTGTGAAAAGGCTTAAATGGCTTTTTTGACCTAAGTTTGAGGATTGCGCTCAAATCAAATGTCCTATAACCAAATTTCCACATGTAACTACTAGATTGTGATACAATACACTAATGGGTGAAGTTTGGTTGACTTCTGCGCAGCGGTTTGGGAGTTAACATCAAAATTACATTTCTCGGCCATATCGCATAGATCTCACTGTGAAAAGGCTTAAATGACTTTTTTAATTAAGTTTGATGAATGCATTCAAACAAAATGTCCTAGAACAAAATTTTCAAATGTAACTACTAGATTGTGATACAATACACTATTGGGTGAAGTTTGGTTGACTTCTGCGCAGCGGTTTGGGAGTTAACATCAAAATTACATTTCTCGGCCATATCGCATAGATCTCACTGTGAAAAGGCTTAAATGGCTTTTTTGACCTAAGTTTGAGGATTGCGCTCAAATCAAATGTCCTAGAACCAAATTTCCACATGTAACTACTAGATTGTGATACAATACACTAATGGGTGAAGTTTGGTTTACTTCTGCGCAGCGGTTTGGGAGTTAACATCAAAATTACATTTCTCGGCCATATCGCATAGATCTCACTGTGAAAAGGCTTAAATGGCTTTTTTGACCTAAGTTTAATAATTGCGCTCAAACCAAATGTCCTAGAACGAAATTTTAAAATGTAACTACTAGAATGTGATACAATACACTATTGGGTGAAGTTTGGTTGACTTCTGCGCAGCGGTTTGGGAGTTAACATCAAAATTACATTTCTCGGCCATATCGCATAGATCTCACTGTGAAAAGGCTTAAATGGCTTTTTTGACCTAAGTTTGAGGACTGCGCTCAAATCAAATGTCCTAGAACCAAATTTCCACATGTAACTACTAGATTGTGATACAATACACTAATGGGTGAAGTTTGGTTGACTTCTGCGCAGCGGTTTGGGAGTTAACATCAAAATTACATTTCTCGGCCATATCGCATAGATCTCACTGTGAAAAGGCTTAAATGACTTTTTTAATTAAGTTTGATGATTGCGCTCAAACAAAATTTCCTAGAACAAAATTTTCAAATGTAACTACTAGATTGTGATACAATACACTATTGGGTGAAGTTTGGTTGACTTCTGCGCAGCGGTTTGGGAGTTAACATCAAAATTACATTTCTCGGCCATATCGCATAGATCTCACTGTGAAAAGGCTTAAATGGCTTTTTTGACCTAAGTTTGAGGATTGCGCTCAAATCAAATGTCCTATAACCAAATTTCCACATGTAACTACTAGATTGTGATACAATACACTAATGGGTGAAGTTTGGTTGACTTCTGCGCAGCGGTTTGGGAGTTAACATCAAAATTACATTTCTCGGCCATATCGCATAGATCTCACTGTGAAAAGGCTTAAATGACTTTTTTAATTAAGTTTGATGATTGCGTTCAAACAAAATGTCCTAGAACAAAATTTTTAAATGTAACTACTAGATTGTGATACAATACACTATTGGGTGAAGTTTGGTTGACTTCTGCGCAGCGGTTTGGGAGTTAACATCAAAATTACATTTCTCGGCCATATCGCATAGATCTCACTGTGAAAAGGCTTAAATGGCTTTTTTGACCTAAGTTTGAGGATTGCGCTCAAATCAAATGTCCTAGAACCAAATTTCCACATGTAACTACTAGATTGTGATAAAATACACTAATGGGTGAAGTTTGGTTGACTTCTGCGCAGCGGTTTGGGAGTTAACATCAAAATTACATTTCTCGGCCATATCGCATAGATCTCACTGTGAAAAGGCTTAAATGACTTTTTTAATTAAGTTTGATGATTGCGCTCAAACAAAATTTCCTAGAACAAAATTTTCAAATGTAACTACTAGATTGTGATACAATACACTATTGGGTGAAGTTTGGTTGACTTCTGCGCAGCGGTTTGGGAGTTAACATCAAAATTACATTTCTCGGCCATATCGCATAGATCTCATTGTGAAAAGGCTTAAATGGCTTTTTTGACCTAAGTTTGAGGATTGCGCTCAAATCAAATGTCCTATAACCAAATTTCCACATGTAACTACTAGATTGTGATACAATACACTAATGGGTGAAGTTTGGTTGACTTCTGCGCAGCGGTTTGGGAGTTAAAATCAAAATTACATTTCTCGGCCATATCGCATAGATCTCACTGTGAAAAGGCTTAAATGACTTTTTTAATTAAGTTTGATGATTGCGTTCAAACAAAATGTCCTAGAACAAAATTTTTAAATGTAACTACGAGATTGTGATACAATACACTATTGGGTGAAGTTTGGTTGACTTCTGCGCAGCGGTTTGGGAGTTAACATCAAAATTACATTTCTCGGCCATATCGCATAGATCTCACTGTGAAAAGGCTTAAATGGCTTTTTTGACCTAAGTTTGAGGATTGCGCTCAAATCAAATGTCCTAGAACCAAATTTCCACATGTAACTACTAGATTGTGATAAAATACACTAATGGGTGAAGTTTGGTTGACTTCTGCGCAGCGGTTTGGGAGTGAACATCAAAATTACATTTCTCGGCCATATCGCATAGATCTCACTGTGAAAAGGCTTAAATGGCTTTTTTGACCTAAGTTTAATAATTGCGCTCAAACCAAATGTCCTAGAACGAAATTTTCAAATGTAACTACTAGAATGTGATACAATACACTATTGGGTGAAGTTTGGTTGACTTCTGCGCAGCGGTTTGGGAGTTAACATCAAAATTACATTTCTCGGCCATATCGCATAGATCTCACTGTGAAAAGGCTTAAATGACTTTTTTGACCTAAGTTTGAGGATTGCGCTCAAATCAAATGACCTAGAACCAAATTTCCACATGTAACTACTAGATTGTGATACAATACACTAATGGGTGAAGTTTGGTTGACTTCTGCGCAGCGGTTTGGGAGTTAACATCAAAATTACATTTCTCGGCCATATCGCATAGATCTCACTGTGAAAAGGCTTAAATGACTTTTTTAATTAAGTTTGATGATTGCGCTCAAACAAAATGTCCTAGAACAAAATTTTCAAATGTAACTACTAGATTGTGATACAATACACTATTGGGTGAAGTTTGGTTGACTTCTGCGCAGCGGTTTGGGAGTTAACATCAAAATTACATTTCTCGGCCATATCGCATAGATCTCACTGTGAAAAGGCTTAAATGACTTTTTTAATTAAGTTTGATGATTGCGTTCCAACAAAATGTCCTAGAACAAAATTTTCAAATGTAACTACTAGATTGTGATACAATACACTATTGGGTGAAGTTTGGTTGACTTCTGCGCAGCGGTTTGGTAGTTAACATCAAAATTACATTTCTCGGCCATATCGCACAGATCTCACTGTGAAAAGGCTTAAATGACTTTTTTAATTAAGTTTAATGATTGCGCTCAAACCAAATGTCCTAGAACGAAATTTCCAAATGTAACTACTAGAATGTGATACAATACACTATTGGGTGAAGTTTAGTTGACTTCTGCGCAGCGGTTTGGGAGTTAACATCAAAATTACATTTCTCGGCCATATCGCATAGATCTCACTGTGAAAAGGCTTAAATGGCTTTTTTGACCTAAGTTTGAGGATTACGCTCAAATCAAATGTCCTATAACCAAATTTCCACATGTAACTACTAGATTGTGATACAATACACTAATGGGTGAAGTTTGGTTGACTTCTGCGCAGCGGTTTGGGAGTTAACATCAAAATTACATTTCTCGGCCATATCGCATAGATCTCACTGTGAAAAGGCTTAAATGACTTTTTTAATTAAGTTTGATGAATGCATTCAAACAAAATGTCCTAGAACAAAATTTTCAAATGTAACTACTAGATTGTGATACAATACACTATTGGGTGAAGTTTGGTTGACTTCTGCGCAGCGGTTTGGGAGTTAACATCAAAATTACATTTCTCGGCCATATCGCATAGATCTCACTGTGAAAAGGCTTAAATGGCTTTTTTGACCTAAGTTTGAGGATTGCGCTCAAATCAAATGTCCTAGAACCAAATTTCCACATGTAACTACTAGATTGTGATACAATACACTAATGGGTGAAGTTTGGTTTACTTCTGCGCAGCGGTTTGGGAGTTAACATCAAAATTACATTTCTCGGCCATATCGCATAGATCTCACTGTGAAAAGGCTTAAATGGCTTTTTTGACCTAAGTTTAATAATTGCGCTCAAACCAAATGTCCTAGAACGAAATTTTAAAATGTAACTACTAGAATGTGATACAATACACTATTGGGTGAAGTTTGGTTGACTTCTGCGCAGCGGTTTGGGAGTTAACATCAAAATTACATTTCTCGGCCATATCGCATAGATCTCACTGTGAAAAGGCTTAAATGGCTTTTTTGACCTAAGTTTGAGGACTGCGCTCAAATCAAATGTCCTAGAACCAAATTTCCACATGTAACTACTAGATTGTGATACAATACACTAATGGGTGAAGTTTGGTTGACTTCTGCGCAGCGGTTTGGGAGTTAACATCAAAATTACATTTCTCGGCCATATCGCATAGATCTCACTGTGAAAAGGCTTAAATGACTTTTTTAATTAAGTTTGATGATTGCGCTCAAACAAAATTTCCTAGAACAAAATTTTCAAATGTAACTACTAGATTGTGATACAATACACTATTGGGTGAAGTTTGGTTGACTTCTGCGCAGCGGTTTGGGAGTTAACATCAAAATTACATTTCTCGGCCATATCGCATAGATCTCACTGTGAAAAGGCTTAAATGGCTTTTTTGACCTAAGTTTGAGGATTGCGCTCAAATCAAATGTCCTATAACCAAATTTCCACATGTAACTACTAGATTGTGATACAATACACTAATGGGTGAAGTTTGGTTGACTTCTGCGCAGCGGTTTGGGAGTTAACATCAAAATTACATTTCTCGGCCATATCGCATAGATCTCACTGTGAAAAGGCTTAAATGGCTTTTTTGACCTAAGTTTGAGGATTGCGCTCAAATCAAATGTCCTAGAACCAAATTTCCACATGTAACTACTAGATTGTGATAAAATACACTAATGGGTGAAGTTTGGTTGACTTCTGCGCAGCGGTTTGGGAGTTAACATCAAAATTACATTTCTCGGCCATATCGCATAGATCTCACTGTGAAAAGGCTTAAATGACTTTTTTAATTAAGTTTGATGATTGCGCTCAAACAAAATTTCCTAGAACAAAATTTTCAAATGTAACTACTAGATTGTGATACAATACACTATTGGGTGAAGTTTGGTTGACTTCTGCGCAGCGGTTTGGGAGTTAACATCAAAATTACATTTCTCGGCCATATCGCATAGATCTCACTTTGAAAAGGCTTAAATGGCTTTTTTGACCTAAGTTTGAGGATTGCGTTCAAATCAAATGTCCTATAACCAAATTTCCACATGTAACTACTAGATTGTGATACAATACACTAATGGGTGAAGTTTGGTTGACTTCTGCGCAGCGGTTTGGGAGTTAACATCAAAATTACATTTCTCGGCCATATCGCATAGATCTCACTGTGAAAAGGCTTAAATGACTTTTTTAATTAAGTTTGATGATTGCGTTCAAACAAAATGTCCTAGAACAAAATTTTTAAATGTAACTACGAGATTGTGATACAATACACTATTGGGTGAAGTTTGGTTGACTTCTGCGCAGCGGTTTGGGAGTTAACATCAAAATTACATTTCTCGGCCATATCGCATAGATCTCACTGTGAAAAGGCTTAAATGGCTTTTTTGACCTAAGTTTGAGGATTGCGCTCAAATCAAATGTCCTAGAACCAAATTTCCACATGTAACTACTAGATTGTGATAAAATACACTAATGGGTGAAGTTTGGTTGACTTCTGCGCAGCGGTTTGGGAGTTAACATCAAAATTACATTTCTCGGCCATATCGCATAGATCTCACTGTGAAAAGGCTTAAATGACTTTTTTAATTAAGTTTGATGATTGCGCTCAAACAAAATTTCCTAGAACAAAATTTTCAAATGTAACTACTAGATTGTGATACAATACACTATTGGGTGAAGTTTGGTTGACTTCTGCGCAGCGGTTTGGGAGTTAACATCAAAATTACATTTCTCGGCCATATCGCATAGATCTCACTGTGAAAAGGCTTAAATGACTTTTTTAATTAAGTTTGATGATTGCGTTCAAACAAAATGTCCTAGAACAAAATTTTCAAATGTAACTACTAGATTGTGATACAATACACTATTGGGTGAAGTTTGGTTGACTTCTGCGCAGCGGTTTGGGAGTTAACATCAAAATTACATTTCTCGGCCATATCGCATAGATCTCACTGTGAAAAGGCTTAAATGGCTTTTTTGACCTAAGTTTGAGGATTGCGCTCAAATCAAATGTCCTATAACCAAATTTCCACATGTAACTACTAGATTGTGATACAATACACTAATGGGTGAAGTTTGGTTGACTTCTGCGCAGCGGTTTGGGAGTGAACATCAAAATTACATTTCTCGGCCATATCGCATAGATCTCACTGTGAAAAGGCTTAAATGGCTTTTTTGACCTAAGTTTAATAATTGCGCTCAAACCAAATGTCCTAGAACGAAATTTTCAAATGTAACTACTAGAATGTGATACAATACACTATTGGGTGAAGTTTGGTTGACTTCTGCGCAGCGGTTTGGGAGTTAACATCAAAATTACATTTCTCGGCCATATCGCATAGATCTCACTGTGAAAAGGCTTAAATGACTTTTTTGACCTAAGTTTGAGGATTGCGCTCAAATCAAATGTCCTAGAACCAAATTTCCACATGTAACTACTAGATTGTGATACAATACACTAATGGGTGAAGTTTGGTTGACTTCTGCGCAGCGGTTTGGGAGTTAACATCAAAATTACATTTCTCGGCCATATCGCATAGATCTCACTGTGAAAAGGCTTAAATGACTTTTTTAATTAAGTTTGATGATTGCGCTCAAACAAAATGTCCTAGAACAAAATTTTCAAATGTAACTACTAGATTGTGATACAATACACTATTGGGTGAAGTTTGGTTGACTTCTGCGCAGCGGTTTGGGAGTTAACATCAAAATTACATTTCTCGGCCATATCGCATAGATCTCACTGTGAAAAGGCTTAAATGACTTTTTTAATTAAGTTTGATGATTGCGTTCAAACAAAATGTCCTAGAACAAAATTTTCAAATGTAACTACTAGATTGTGATACAATACACTATTGGGTGAAGTTTGGTTGACTTCTGCGCAGCGGTTTGGTAGTTAACATCAAAATTACATTTCTCGGCCATATCGCATAGATCTCACTGTGAAAAGGCTTAAATGACTTTTTTAATTAAGTTTAATGATTGCGCTCAAACCAAATGTCCTAGAACGAAATTTTCAAATGTAACTACTAGAATGTGATACAATACACTATTGGGTGAAGTTTGGTTGACTTCTGCGCAGCGGTTTGGGAGTTAACATCAAAATTACATTTCTCGGCCATATCGCATAGATCTCACTGTGAAAAGGCTTAAATGACTTTTTTGACCTAAGTTTGAGGATTGCGCTCAAATCAAATGTCCTAGAACCAAATTTCCACATGTAACTACTAGATTGTGATACAATACACTAATGGGTGAAGTTTGGTTGACTTCTGCGCAGCGGTTTGGGAGTTAACATCAAAATTACATTTCTCGGCCATATCGCATAGATCTCACTGTGAAAAGGCTTAAATGACTTTTTTAATTAAGTTTGATGATTGCGCTCAAACAAAATGTCCTAGAACAAAATTTTCAAATGTAACTACTAGATTGTGATACAATACACTATTGGGTGAAGTTTGGTTGACTTCTGCGCAGCGGTTTGGGAGTTAACATCAAAATTACATTTCTCGGCCATATCGCATAGATCTCACTGTGAAAAGGCTTAAATGACTTTTTTAATTAAGTTTGATGATTGCGTTCAAACAAAATGTCCTAGAACAAAATTTTTAAAATGTAACTACTAGATTGTGATACAATACACTATTGGGTGAAGTTTGGTTGACTTCTGCGCAGCGGTTTGGTAGTTAACATCAAAATTACATTTCTCGGCCATATCGCATAGATCTCACTGTGAAAAGGCTTAAATGACTTTTTTAATTAAGTTTAATGATTGCGCTCAAACCAAATGTCCTAGAACGAAATTTCCAAATGTAACTACTAGAATGTGATACAATACACTATTGGGTGAAGTTTAGTTGACTTCTGCGCAGCGGTTTGGGAGTTAACATCAAAATTACATTTCTCGGCCATATCGCATAGATCTCACTGTGAAAAGGCTTAAATGGCTTTTTTGACCTAAGTTTGAGGATTGCGCTCAAATCAGATGTCCTATAACCAAATTTCCACATGTAACTACTAGATTGTGATACAATACACTAATGGGTGAAGTTTGGTTGACTTCTGCGCAGCGGTTTGGGAGTTAACATCAAAATTACATTTCTCGGCCATATCGCATAGATCTCACTGTGAAAAGGCTTAAATGACTTTTTTAATTAAGTTTGATGAATGCATTCAAACAAAATGTCCTAGAACAAAATTTTCAAATGTAACTACTAGATTGTGATACAATACACTATTGGGTGAAGTTTGGTTGACTTCTGCGCAGCGGTTTGGGAGTTAACATCAAAATTACATTTCTCGGCCATATCGCATAGATCTCACTGTGAAAAGGCTTAAATGGCTTTTTTGACCTAAGTTTGAGGATTGCGCTCAAATCAAATGTCCTATAACCAAATTTCCACATGTAACTACTAGATTGTGATACAATACACTAATGGGTGAAGTTTGGTTTACTTCTGCGCAGCGGTTTGGGAGTTAACATCAAAATTACATTTCTCGGCCATATCGCATAGATCTCACTGTGAAAAGGCTTAAATGGCTTTTTTGACCTAAGTTTAATAATTGCGCTCAAACCAAATGTCCTAGAACGAAATTTTCAAATGTAACTACTAGAATGTGATACAATACACTATTGGGTGAAGTTTGGTTGACTTCTGCGCAGCGGTTTGGGAGTTAACATCAAAATTACATTTCTCGGCCATATCGCATAGATCTCACTGTGAAAAGGCTTAAATGGCTTTTTTGACCTAAGTTTGAGGACTGCGCTCAAATCAAATGTCCTAGAACCAAATTTCCACATGTAACTACTAGATTGTGATACAATACACTAATGGGTGAAGTTTGGTTGACTTCTGCGCAGCGGTTTGGGAGTTAACATCAAAATTACATTTCTCGGCCATATCGCATAGATCTCACTGTGAAAAGGCTTAAATGACTTTTTTAATTAAGTTTGATGATTGCGCTCAAACAAAATTTCCTAGAACAAAATTTTCAAATGTAACTACTAGATTGTGATACAATACACTATTGGGTGAAGTTTGGTTGACTTCTGCGCAGCGGTTTGGGAGTTAACATCAAAATTACATTTCTCGGCCATATCGCATAGATCTCACTGTGAAAAGGCTTAAATGGCTTTTTTGACCTAAGTTTGAGGATTGCGCTCAAATCAAATGTCCTATAACCAAATTTCCACATGTAACTACTAGATTGTGATACAATACACTAATGGGTGAAGTTTGGTTGACTTCTGCGCAGCGGTTTGGGAGTTAACATCAAAATTACATTTCTCGGCCATATCGCATAGATCTCACTGTGAAAAGGCTTAAATGACTTTTTTAATTAAGTTTGATGATTGCGTTCAAACAAAATGTCCTAGAACAAAATTTTTAAATGTAACTACTAGATTGTGATACAATACACTATTGGGTGAAGTTTGGTTGACTTCTGCGCAGCGGTTTGGGAGTTAACATCAAAATTACATTTCTCGGCCATATCGCATAGATCTCACTGTGAAAAGGCTTAAATGGCTTTTTTGACCTAAGTTTGAGGATTGCGCTCAAATCAAATGTCCTAGAACCAAATTTCCACATGTAACTACTAGATTGTGATAAAATACACTAATGGGTGAAGTTTGGTTGACTTCTGCGCAGCGGTTTGGGAGTTAACATCAAAATTACATTTCTCGGCCATATCGCATAGATCTCACTGTGAAAAGGCTTAAATGACTTTTTTAATTAAGTTTGATGATTGCGCTCAAACAAAATTTCCTAGAACAAAATTTTCAAATGTAACTACTAGATTGTGATACAATACACTATTGGGTGAAGTTTGGTTGACTTCTGCGCAGCGGTTTGGGAGTTAACATCAAAATTACATTTCTCGGCCATATCGCATAGATCTCACTGTGAAAAGGCTTAAATGGCTTTTTTGACCTAAGTTTGAGGATTGCGTTCAAATCAAATGTCCTATAACCAAATTTCCACATGTAACTACTAGATTGTGATACAATACACTAATGGGTGAAGTTTGGTTGACTTCTGCGCAGCGGTTTGGGAGTTAACATCAAAATTACATTTCTCGGCCATATCGCATAGATCTCACTGTGAAAAGGCTTAAATGACTTTTTTAATTAAGTTTGATGATTGCGTTCAAACAAAATGTCCTAGAACAAAATTTTTAAATGTAACTACGAGATTGTGATACAATACACTATTGGGTGAAGTTTGGTTGACTTCTGCGCAGCGGTTTGGGAGTTAACATCAAAATTACATTTCTCGGCCATATCGCATAGATCTCACTGTGAAAAGGCTTAAATGGCTTTTTTGACCTAAGTTTGAGGATTGCGCTCAAATCAAATGTCCTAGAACCAAATTTCCACATGTAACTACTAGATTGTGATAAAATACACTAATGGGTGAAGTTTGGTTGACTTCTGCGCAGCGGTTTGGGAGTTAACATCAAAATTACATTTCTCGGCCATATCGCATAGATCTCACTGTGAAAAGGCTTAAATGACTTTTTTAATTAAGTTTGATGATTGCGCTCAAACAAAATTTCCTAGAACAAAATTTTCAAATGTAACTACTAGATTGTGATACAATACACTATTGGGTGAAGTTTGGTTGACTTCTGCGCAGCGGTTTGGGAGTTAACATCAAAATTACATTTCTCGGCCATATCGCATAGATCTCACTGTGAAAAGGCTTAAATGACTTTTTTAATTAAGTTTGATGATTGCGTTCAAACAAAATGTCCTAGAACAAAATTTTCAAATGTAACTACTAGATTGTGATACAATACACTATTGGGTGAAGTTTGGTTGACTTCTGCGCAGCGGTTTGGGAGTTAACATCAAAATTACATTTCTCGGCCATATCGCATAGATCTCACTGTGAAAAGGCTTAAATGGCTTTTTTGACCTAAGTTTGAGGATTGCGCTCAAATCAAATGTCCTATAACCAAATTTCCACATGTAACTACTAGATTGTGATACAATACACTAATGGGTGAAGTTTGGTTGACTTCTGCGCAGCGGTTTGGGAGTGAACATCAAAATTACATTTCTCGGCCATATCGCATAGATCTCACTGTGAAAAGGCTTAAATGGCTTTTTTGACCTAAGTTTGAGGATTGCGCTCAAATCAAATGTCCTAGAACCAAATTTCCACATGTAACTACTAGATTGTGATACAATACACTAATGGGTGAAGTTTGGTTGACTTCTGCGCAGCGGTTTGGGAGTTAACATCAAAATTACATTTCTCGGCCATATCGCATAGATCTCACTGTGAAAAGGCTTAAATGACTTTTTTAATTAAGTTTGATGATTGCGCTCAAACAAAATTTCCTAGAACAAAATTTTCAAATGTAACTACTAGATTGTGATACAATACACTATTGGGTGAAGTTTGGTTGACTTCTGCGCAGCGGTTTGGGAGTTAACATCAAAATTACATTTCTCGGCCATATCGCATAGATCTCACTGTGAAAAGGCTTAAATGGCTTTTTTGACCTAAGTTTGAGGATTGCGCTAAAATCAAATGTCCTAGAACCAAATTTCCACATGTAACTACTAGATTGTGATACAATACACTAATGGGTGAAGTTTGGTTTACTTCAGCGCAGCGGTTTGGGAGTTAACATCAAAATTACATTTCTCGGCCATATCGCATAGATCTCACTGTGAAAAGGCTTAAATGGCTTTTTTGACCTAAGTTTAATAATTGCGCTCAAACCAAATGTCCTAGAACGAAATTTTCAAATGTAACTACTAGAATGTGATACAATACACTATTGGGTGAAGTTTGGTTGACTTCTGCGCAGCGGTTTGGGAGTTAACATCAAAATTACATTTCTCGGCCATATCGCATAGATCTCACTGTGAAAAGGCTTAAATGGCTTTTTTGACCTAAGTTTGAGGATTGCGCTCAAATCAAATGTCCTAGAACCAAATTTCCACATGTAACTACTAGATTGTGATACAATACACAAATGGGTGAAGTTTGGTTTACTTCTGCGCAGCGGTTTGGGAGTTAACATCAAAATTACATTTCTCGGCCATATCGCATAGATCTCACTGTAAAAAGGCTTAAATGGCTTTTTTGACCTAAGTTTAATAATTGCGCTCAAACCAAATGTCCTTGAACGAAATTTTAAAATGTAACTACTAGAATGTGATACAATACACTATTGGGTGAAGTTTGGTTGACTTCTGCGCAGCGGTTTGGGAGTTAACATCAAAATTACATTTCTCGGCCATATCGCATAGATCTCACTGTGAAAAGGCTTAAATGGCTTTTTTGACCTAAGTTTGAGGATTGCGCTCAAATCAAATGTCCTATAACCAAATTTCCACATGTAACTACTAGATTGTGATACAATACACTAATGGGTGAAGTTTGGTTGACTTCTGCGCAGCGGTTTGGGAGTTAACATCAAAATTACATTTCTCGGCCATATCGCATAGATCTCACTGTGAAAAGGCTTAAATGACTTTTTTAATTAAGTTTGATGCTTGCGTTCAAACAAAATGTCCTAGAACAAAATTTTCAAATGTAACTACTAGATTGTGATACAATACACTATTGGGTGAAGTTTGGTTGACTTCTGCGCAGCGGTTTGGTAGTTAACATCAAAATTACATTTCTCGGCCATATCGCATAGATCTCACTGTGAAAAGGCTTCAATGACTTTTTTAATTAAGTTTAATGATTGCGCTCAAACCAAATGTCCTAGAACGAAATTTCCCAATGTAACTACTAGAATGTGATACAATACACTATTGGGTGAAGTTTAGTTGACTTCTGCGCAGCGGTTTGGGAGTTAACATCAAAATTACATTTCTCGGCCATATCGCATAGATCTCACTGTGAAAAGGCTTAAATGGCTTTTTTGACCTAAGTTTGAGGATTGCGCTCAAATCAAATGTCCTATAACCAAATTTCCACATGTAACTACTAGATTGTGATACAATACACTAATGGGTGAAGTTTGGTTGACTTCTGCGCAGCGGTTTGGGAGTTAACATCAAAATTACATTTCTCGGCCATATCGCATAGATCTCACTGTGAAAAGGCTTAAATGACTTTTTTAATTAAGTTTGATGATTGCGTTCAAACAAAATGTCCTAGAACAAAATTTTTAAATGTAACTACTAGATTGTGATACAATACACTATTGGGTGAAGTTTGGTTGACTTCTGCGCAGCGGTTTGGGAGTTAACATCAAAATTACATTTCTCGGCCATATCGCATAGATCTCACTGTGAAAAGGCTTAAATGGCTTTTTTGACCTAAGTTTGAGGATTGCGCTCAAATCAAATGTCCTAGAACCAAATTTCCACATGTAACTACTAGATTGTGATAAAATACACTAATGGGTGAAGTTTGGTTGACTTCTGCGCAGCGGTTTGGGAGTTAACATCAAAATTACATTTCTCGGCCATATCGCATAGATCTCACTGTGAAAAGGCTTAAATGACTTTTTTAATTAAGTTTGATGATTGCGCTCAAACAAAATTTCCTAGAACAAAATTTTCAAATGTAACTACTAGATTGTGATACAATACACTATTGGGTGAAGTTTGGTTGACTTCTGCGCAGCGGTTTGGGAGTTAACATCAAAATTACATTTCTCGGCCATATCGCATAGATCTCACTGTGAAAAGGCTTAAATGGCTTTTTTGACCTAAGTTTGAGGATTGCGTTCAAATCAAATGTCCTATAACCAAATTTCCACATGTAACTACTAGATTGTGATACAATACACTAATGGGTGAAGTTTGGTTGACTTCTGCGCAGCGGTTTGGGAGTTAACATCAAAATTACATTTCTCGGCCATATCGCATAGATCTCACTGTGAAAAGGCTTAAATGACTTTTTTAATTAAGTTTGATGATTGCGTTCAAACAAAATGTCCTAGAACAAAATTTTTAAATGTAACTACGAGATTGTGATACAATACACTATTGGGTGAAGTTTGGTTGACTTCTGCGCAGCGGTTTGGGAGTTAACATCAAAATTACATTTCTCGGCCATATCGCATAGATCTCACTGTGAAAAGGCTTAAATGGCTTTTTTGACCTAAGTTTGAGGATTGCGCTCAAATCAAATGTCCTAGAACCAAATTTCCACATGTAACTACTAGATTGTGATAAAATACACTAATGGGTGAAGTTTGGTTGACTTCTGCGCAGCGGTTTGGGAGTTAACATCAAAATTACATTTCTCGGCCATATCGCATAGATCTCACTGTGAAAAGGCTTAAATGACTTTTTTAATTAAGTTTGATGATTGCGCTCAAACAAAATTTCCTAGAACAAAATTTTCAAATGTAACTACTAGATTGTGATACAATACACTATTGGGTGAAGTTTGGTTGACTTCTGCGCAGCGGTTTGGGAGTTAACATCAAAATTACATTTCTCGGCCATATCGCATAGATCTCACTGTGAAAAGGCTTAAATGACTTTTTTAATTAAGTTTGATGATTGCGTTCAAACAAAATGTCCTAGAACAAAATTTTCAAATGTAACTACTAGATTGTGATACAATACACTATTGGGTGAAGTTTGGTTGACTTCTGCGCAGCGGTTTGGGAGTTAACATCAAAATTACATTTCTCGGCCATATCGCATAGATCTCACTGTGAAAAGGCTTAAATGGCTTTTTTGACCTAAGTTTGAGGATTGCGCTCAAATCAAATGTCCTATAACCAAATTTCCACATGTAACTACTAGATTGTGATACAATACACTAATGGGTGAAGTTTGGTTGACTTCTGCGCAGCGGTTTGGGAGTGAACATCAAAATTACATTTCTCGGCCATATCGCATAGATCTCACTGTGAAAAGGCTTAAATGGCTTTTTTGACCTAAGTTTGAGGATTGCGCTCAAATCAAATGTCCTATAACCAAATTTCCACATGTAACTACTAGATTGTGATACAATACACTATTGGGTGAAGTTTGGTTGACTTCTGCGCAGCGGTTTGGGAGTTAACATCAAAATTACATTTCTCGGCCATATCGCATAGATCTCACTGTGAAAAGGCTTAAATGGCTTTTTTGACCTAAGTTTGAGGATTGCGCTAAAATCAAATGTCCTAGAACCAAATTTCCACATGTAACTACTAGATTGTGATACAATACACTAATGGGTGAAGTTTGGTTTACTTCAGCGCAGCGGTTTGGGAGTTAACATCAAAATTACATTTCTCGGCCATATCGCATAGATCTCACTGTGAAAAGGCTTAAATGGCTTTTTTGACCTAAGTTTAATAATTGCGCTCAAACCAAATGTCCTAGAACGAAATTTTCAAATGTAACTACTAGAATGTGATACAATACACTATTGGGTGAAGTTTGGTTGACTTCTGCGCAGCGGTTTGGGAGTTAACATCAAAATTACATTTCTCGGCCATATCGCATAGATCTCACTGTGAAAAGGCTTAAATGGCTTTTTTGACCTAAGTTTGAGGATTGCGCTCAAATCAAATGTCCTAGAACCAAATTTCCACATGTAACTACTAGATTGTGATACAATACACAAATGGGTGAAGTTTGGTTTACTTCTGCGCAGCGGTTTGGGAGTTAACATCAAAATTACATTTCTCGGCCATATCGCATAGATCTCACTGTAAAAAGGCTTAAATGGCTTTTTTGACCTAAGTTTAATAATTGCGCTCAAACCAAATGTCCTTGAACGAAATTTTAAAATGTAACTACTAGAATGTGATACAATACACTATTGGGTGAAGTTTGGTTGACTTCTGCGCAGCGGTTTGGGAGTTAACATCAAAATTACATTTCTCGGCCATATCGCATAGATCTCACTGTGAAAAGGCTTAAATGGCTTTTTTGACCTAAGTTTGAGGATTGCGCTCAAATCAAATGTCCTATAACCAAATTTCCACATGTAACTACTAGATTGTGATACAATACACTAATGGGTGAAGTTTGGTTGACTTCTGCGCAGCGGTTTGGGAGTTAACATCAAAATTACATTTCTCGGCCATATCGCATAGATCTCACTGTGAAAAGGCTTAAATGACTTTTTTAATTAAGTTTGATGCTTGCGTTCAAACAAAATGTCCTAGAACAAAATTTTCAAATGTAACTACTAGATTGTGATACAATACACTATTGGGTGAAGTTTGGTTGACTTCTGCGCAGCGGTTTGGTAGTTAACATCAAAATTACATTTCTCGGCCATATCGCATAGATCTCACTGTGAAAAGGCTTCAATGACTTTTTTAATTAAGTTTAATGATTGCGCTCAAACCAAATGTCCTAGAACGAAATTTCCCAATGTAACTACTAGAATGTGATACAATACACTATTGGGTGAAGTTTAGTTGACTTCTGCGCAGCGGTTTGGGAGTTAACATCAAAATTACATTTCTCGGCCATATCGCATAGATCTCACTGTGAAAAGGCTTAAATGGCTTTTTTGACCTAAGTTTGAGGATTGCGCTCAAATCAAATGTCCTATAACCAAATTTCCACATGTAACTACTTGATTGTGATACAATACACTAATGGGTGAAGTTTGGTTGACTTCTGCGCAGCGGTTTGGGAGTTAACATCAAAATTACATTTCTCGGCCATATCGCATAGATCTCACTGTGAAAAGGCTTAAATGACTTTTTTAATTAAGTTTGATGAATGCATTCAAACAAAATGTCCTAGAACAAAATTTTCAAATGTAACTACTAGATTGTGATACAATACACTATTGGGTGAAGTTTGGTTGACTTCTGCGCAGCGGTTTGGGAGTTAACATCAAAATTACATTTCTCGGCCATATCGCATAGATCTCACTGTGAAAAGGCTTAAATGGCTTTTTTGACCTAAGTTTGAGGATTGCGCTCAAATCAAATGTCCTAGAACCAAATTTCCACATGTAACTACTAGATTGTGATACAATACACTAATGGGTGAAGTTTGGTTTACTTCTGCGCAGCGGTTTGGGAGTTAACATCAAAATTACATTTCTCGGCCATATCGCATAGATCTCACTGTGAAAAGGCTTAAATGGCTTTTTTGACCTAAGTTTAATAATTGCGCTCAAACCAAATGTCCTAGAACGAAATTTTAAAATGTAACTACTAGAATGTGATACAATACACTATTGGGTGAAGTTTGGTTGACTTCTGCGCAGCGGTTTGGGAGTTAACATCAAAATTACATTTCTCGGCCATATCGCATAGATCTCACTGTGAAAAGGCTTAAATGGCTTTTTTGACCTAAGTTTGAGGACTGCGCTCAAATCAAATGTCCTAGAACCAAATTTCCACATGTAACTACTAGATTGTGATACAATACACTAATGGGTGAAGTTTGGTTGACTTCTGCGCAGCGGTTTGGGAGTTAACATCAAAATTACATTTCTCGGCCATATCGCATAGATCTCACTGTGAAAAGGCTTAAATGACTTTTTTAATTAAGTTTGATGATTGCGCTCAAACAAAATTTCCTAGAACAAAATTTTCAAATGTAACTACTAGATTGTGATACAATACACTATTGGGTGAAGTTTGGTTGACTTCTGCGCAGCGGTTTGGGAGTTAACATCAAAATTACATTTCTCGGCCATATCGCATAGATCTCACTGTGAAAAGGCTTAAATGGCTTTTTTGACCTAAGTTTGAGGATTGCGTTCAAATCAAATGTCCTATAACCAAATTTCCACATGTAACTACTAGATTGTGATACAATACACTAATGGGTGAAGTTTGGTTGACTTCTGCGCAGCGGTTTGGGAGTTAACATCAAAATTACATTTCTCGGCCATATCGCATAGATCTCACTGTGAAAAGGCTTAAATGACTTTTTTAATTAAGTTTGATGATTGCGTTCAAACAAAATGTCCTAGAACAAAATTTTTAAATGTAACTACGAGATTGTGATACAATACACTATTGGGTGAAGTTTGGTTGACTTCTGCGCAGCGGTTTGGGAGTTAACATCAAAATTACATTTCTCGGCCATATCGCATAGATCTCACTGTGAAAAGGCTTAAATGGCTTTTTTGACCTAAGTTTGAGGATTGCGCTCAAATCAAATGTCCTAGAACCAAATTTCCACATGTAACTACTAGATTGTGATAAAATACACTAATGGGTGAAGTTTGGTTGACTTCTGCGCAGCGGTTTGGGAGTTAACATCAAAATTACATTTCTCGGCCATATCGCATAGATCTCACTGTGAAAAGGCTTAAATGACTTTTTTAATTAAGTTTGATGATTGCGCTCAAACAAAATTTCCTAGAACAAAGTTTTCAAATGTAACTACTAGATTGTGATACAATACACTATTGGGTGAAGTTTGGTTGACTTCTGCGCAGCGGTTTGGGAGTTAACATCAAAATTACATTTCTCGGCCATATCGCATAGATCTCACTGTGAAAAGGCTTAAATGACTTTTTTAATTAAGTTTGATGATTGCGTTCAAACAAAATGTCCTAGAACAAAATTTTCAAATGTAACTACTAGATTGTGATACAATACACTATTGGGTGAAGTTTGGTTGACTTCTGCGCAGCGGTTTGGGAGTTAACATCAAAATTACATTTCTCGGCCATATCGCATAGATCTCACTGTGAAAAGGCTTAAATGGCTTTTTTGACCTAAGTTTGAGGATTGCGCTCAAATCAAATGTCCTATAACCAAATTTCCACATGTAACTACTAGATTGTGATACAATACACTAATGGGTGAAGTTTGGTTGACTTCTGCGCAGCGGTTTGGGAGTGAACATCAAAATTACATTTCTTGGCCATATCGCATAGATCTCACTGTGAAAAGGCTTAAATGGCTTTTTTGACCTAAGTTTAATAATTGCGCTCAAACCAAATGTCCTAGAACGAAATTTTCAAATGTAACTACTAGAATGTGATACAATACACTATTGGGTGAAGTTTGGTTGACTTCTGCGCAGCGGTTTGGGAGTTAACATCAAAATTACATTTCTCGGCCATATCGCATAGATCTCACTGTGAAAAGGCTTAAATGACTTTTTTGACCTAAGTTTGAGGATTGCGCTCAAATCAAATGTCCTAGAACCAAATTTCCACATGTAACTACTAGATTGTGATACAAAACACTAATGGGTGAAGTTTGGTTGACTTCTGCGCAGCGGTTTGGGAGTTAACATCAAAATTACATTTCTCGGCCATATCGCATAGATCTCACTGTGAAAAGGCTTAAATGACTTTTTTAATTAAGTTTGATGATTGCGCTCAAACAAAATGTCCTAGAACAAAATTTTCAAATGTAACTACTAGATTGTGATACAATACACTATTGGGTGAAGTTTGGTTGACTTCTGCGCAGCGGTTTGGGAGTTAACATCAAAATTACATTTCTCGGCCATATCGCATAGATCTCACTGTGAAAAGGCTTAAATGACTTTTTTAATTAAGTTTGATGATTGCGTTCAAACAAAATGTCCTAGAACAAAATTTTCAAATGTAACTACTAGATTGTGATACAATACACTATTGGGTGAAGTTTGGTTGACTTCTGCGCAGCGGTTTGGTAGTTAACATCAAAATTACATTTCTCGGCCATATCGCATAGATCTCACTGTGAAAAGGCTTAAATGACTTTTTTAATTAAGTTTAATGATTGCGCTCAAACCAAATGTCCTAGAACGAAATTTCCAAATGTAACTACTAGAATGTGATACAATACACTATTGGGTGAAGTTTAGTTGACTTCTGCGCAGCGGTTTGGGAGTTAACATCAAAATTACATTTCTCGGCCATATCGCATAGATCTCACTGTGAAAAGGCTTAAATGGCTTTTTTGACCTAAGTTTGAGGATTGCGCTCAAATCAAATGTCCTATAACCAAATTTCCACATGTAACTACTAGATTGTGATACAATACACTAATGGGTGAAGTTTGGTTGACTTCTGCGCAGCGGTTTGGGAGTTAACATCAAAATTACATTTCTCGGCCATATCGCATAGATCTCACTGTGAAAAGGCTTAAATGACTTTTTTAATTAAGTTTGATGAATGCATTCAAACAAAATGTCCTAGAACAAAATTTTCAAATGTAACTACTAGATTGTGATACAATACACTATTGGGTGAAGTTTGGTTGACTTCTGCGCAGCGGTTTGGGAGTTAACATCAAAATTACATTTCTCGGCCATATCGCATAGATCTCACTGTGAAAAGGCTTAAATGGCTTTTTTGACCTAAGTTTGAGGATTGCGCTCAAATCAAATGTCCTAGAACCAAATTTCCACATGTAACTACTAGATTGTGATACAATACACTAATGGGTGAAGTTTGGTTTACTTCTGCGCAGCGGTTTGGGAGTTAACATCAAAATTACATTTCTCGGCCATATCGCATAGATCTCACTGTGAAAAGGCTTAAATGGCTTTTTTGACCTAAGTTTAATAATTGCGCTCACACCAAATGTCCTAGAACGAAATTTTAAAATGTAACTACTAGAATGTGATACAATACACTATTGGGTGAAGTTTGGTTGACTTCTGCGCAGCGGTTTGGGAGTTAACATCAAAATTACATTTCTCGGCCATATCGCATAGATCTCACTGTGAAAAGGCTTAAATGGCTTTTTTGACCTAAGTTTGAGGACTGCGCTCAAATCAAATGTCCTAGAAGCAAATTTCCACATGTAACTACTAGATTGTGATACAATACACTAATGGGTGAAGTTTGGTTGACTTCTGCGCAGCGGTTTGGGAGTTAACATCAAAATTACATTTCTCGGCCATATCGCATAGATCTCACTGTGAAAAGGCTTAAATGACTTTTTTAATTAAGTTTGATGATTGCGCTCAAACAAAATTTCCTAGAACAAAATTTTCAAATGTAACTACTAGATTGTGATACAATACACTATTGGGTGAAGTTTGGTTGACTTCTGCGCAGCGGTTTGGGAGTTAACATCAAAATTACATTTCTCGGCCATATCGCATAGATCTCACTGTGAAAAGGCTTAAATGGCTTTTTTGACCTAAGTTTGAGGATTGCGCTCAAATCAAATGTCCTATAACCAAATTTCCACATGTAACTACTAGATTGTGATACAATACACTAATGGGTGAAGTTTGGTTGACTTCTGCGCAGCGGTTTGGGAGTTAACATCAAAATTACATTTCTCGGCCATATCGCATAGATCTCACTGTGAAAAGGCTTAAATGACTTTTTTAATTAAGTTTGATGATTGCGTTCAAACAAAATGTCCTAGAACAAAATTTTTAAATGTAACTACTAGATTGTGATACAATACACTATTGGGTGAAGTTTGGTTGACTTCTGCGCAGCGGTTTGGGAGTTAACATCAAAATTACATTTCTCGGCCATATCGCATAGATCTCACTGTGAAAAGGCTTAAATGGCTTTTTTGACCTAAGTTTGAGGATTGCGCTCAAATCAAATGTCCTATAACCAAATTTCCACATGTAACTACTAGATTGTGATAAAATACACTAATGGGTGAAGTTTGGTTGACTTCTGCGCAGCGGTTTGGGAGTTAACATCAAAATTACATTTCTCGGCCATATCGCATAGATCTCACTGTGAAAAGGCTTAAATGACTTTTTTAATTAAGTTTGATGATTGCGCTCAAACAAAATTTCCTAGAACAAAATTTTCAAATGTAACTACTAGATTGTGATACAATACACTATTGGGTGAAGTTTGGTTGACTTCTGCGCAGCGGTTTGGGAGTTAACATCAAAATTACATTTCTCGGCCATATCGCATAGATCTCACTGTGAAAAGGCTTAAATGGCTTTTTTGACCTAAGTTTGAGGATTGCGCTCAAATCAAATGTCCTAGAACCAAATTTCCACATGTAACTACTAGATTGTGATAAAATACACTAATGGGTGAAGTTTGGTTGACTTCTGCGCAGCGGTTTGGGAGTTAACATCAAAATTACATTTCTCGGCCATATCGCATAGATCTCACTGTGAAAAGGCTTAAATGGCTTTTTTGACCTAAGTTTAATAATTGCGCTCAAACCAAATGTCCTAGAACGAAATTTTAAAATGTAACTACTAGAATGTGATACAATACACTATTGGGTGAAGTTTGGTTGACTTCTGCGCAGCGGTTTGGGAATTAACATCAAAATTACATTTCTCGGCCATATCGCATAGATCTCACTGTGAAAAGGCTTAAATGGCTTTTTTGACCTAAGTTTGAGGACTGCGCTCAAATCAAATGTCCTAGAAGCAAATTTCCACATGTAACTACTAGATTGTGATACAATACACTAATGGGTGAAGTTTGGTTGACTTCTGCGCAGCGGTTTGGGAGTTAACATCAAAATTACATTTCTCGGCCATATCGCATAGATCTCACTGTGAAAAGGCTTAAATGACTTTTTTAATTAAGTTTGATGATTGCGCTCAAACAAAATTTCCTAGAACAAAATTTTCAAATGTAACTACTAGATTGTGATACAATACACTATTGGGTGAAGTTTGGTTGACTTCTGCGCAGCGGTTTGGGAGTTAACATCAAAATTACATTTCTCGGCCATATCGCATAGATCTCACTGTGAAAAGGCTTAAATGGCTTTTTTGACCTAAGTTTGAGGATTGCGCTCAAATCAAATGTCCTATAACCAAATTTCCACATGTAACTACTAGATTGTGATACAATACACTAATGGGTGAAGTTTGGTTGACTTCTGCGCAGCGGTTTGGGAGTTAACATCAAAATTACATTTCTCGGCCATATCGCATAGATCTCACTGTGAAAAGGCTTAAATGACTTTTTTAATTAAGTTTGATGATTGCGTTCAAACAAAATGTCCTAGAACAAAATTTTTAAATGTAACTACTAGATTGTGATACAATACACTATTGGGTGAAGTTTGGTTGACTTCTGCGCAGCGGTTTGGGAGTTAACATCAAAATTACATTTCTCGGCCATATCGCATAGATCTCACTGTGAAAAGGCTTAAATGGCTTTTTTGACCTAAGTTTGAGGATTGCGCTCAAATCAAATGTCCTATAACCAAATTTCCACATGTAACTACTAGATTGTGATAAAATACACTAATGGGTGAAGTTTGGTTGACTTCTGCGCAGCGGTTTGGGAGTTAACATCAAAATTACATTTCTCGGCCATATCGCATAGATCTCACTGTGAAAAGGCTTAAATGACTTTTTTAATTAAGTTTGATGATTGCGCTCAAACAAAATTTCCTAGAACAAAATTTTCAAATGTAACTACTAGATTGTGATACAATACACTATTGGGTGAAGTTTGGTTGACTTCTGCGCAGCGGTTTGGGAGTTAACATCAAAATTACATTTCTCGGCCATATCGCATAGATCTCACTGTGAAAAGGCTTAAATGGCTTTTTTGACCTAAGTTTGAGGATTGCGCTCAAATCAAATGTCCTAGAACCAAATTTCCACATGTAACTACTAGATTGTGATAAAATACACTAATGGGTGAAGTTTGGTTGACTTCTGCGCAGCGGTTTGGGAGTTAACATCAAAATTACATTTCTCGGCCATATCGCATAGATCTCACTGTGAAAAGGCTTAAATGACTTTTTTAATTAAGTTTGATGATTGCGCTCAAACAAAATTTCCTAGAACAAAATTTTCAAATGTAACTACTAGATTGTGATACAATACACTATTGGGTGAAGTTTGGTTGACTTCTGCGCAGCGGTTTGGGAGTTAACATCAAAATTACATTTCTCGGCCAT
Organism: Corythoichthys intestinalis; assembly: GCF_030265065.1. Taxonomy (NCBI): domain Eukaryota; kingdom Metazoa; phylum Chordata; class Actinopteri; order Syngnathiformes; family Syngnathidae; genus Corythoichthys; species Corythoichthys intestinalis. The sequence goes on along the minus strand of NW_026651606.1, from coordinate 535,798 downwards.
ATCGCATAGATCTCACTGTGAAAAGGCTTAAATGACTTTTTTAATTAAGTTTGATGATTGCGTTCAAACAAAATGTCCTAGAACAAAATTTTCAAATGTAACTACTAGATTGTGATACAATACACTATTGGGTGAAGTTTGGTTGACTTCTGCGCAGCGGTTTGGGAGTTAACATCAAAATTACATTTCTCGGCCATATCGCATAGATCTCACTGTGAAAAGGCTTAAATGGCTTTTTTGACCTAAGTTTGAGGATTGCGCTCAAATCAAATGTCCTATAACCAAATTTCCACATGTAACTACTAGATTGTAATACAATACACTAATGGGTGAAGTTTGGTTGACTTCTGCGCAGCGGTTTGGGAGTGAACATCAAAATTACATTTCTCGGCCATATCGCATAGATCTCACTGTGAAAAGGCTTAAATGGCTTTTTTGACCTAAGTTTGAGGATTGCGCTCAAATCAAATGTCCTAGAACCAAATTTCCACATGTAACTACTAGATTGTGATAAAATACACTAATGGGTGAAGTTTGGTTGACTTCTGCGCAGCGGTTTGGGAGTTAACATCAAAATTACATTTCTCGGCCATATCGCATAGATCTCACTGTGAAAAGGCTTAAATGACTTTTTTAATTAAGTTTGATGATTGCGCTCAAACAAAATTTCCTAGAACAAAATTTTCAAATGTAACTACTAGATTGTGATACAATACACTATTGGGTGAAGTTTGGTTGACTTCTGCGCAGCGGTTTGGGAGTTAACATCAAAATTACATTTCTCGGCCATATCGCATAGATCTCACTGTGAAAAGGCTTAAATGGCTTTTTTGACCTAAGTTTGAGGATTGCGCTAAAATCAAATGTCCTAGAACCAAATTTCCACATGTAACTACTAGATTGTGATACAATACACTAATGGGTGAAGTTTGGTTTACTTCAGCGCAGCGGTTTGGGAGTTAACATCAAAATTACATTTCTCGGCCATATCGCATAGATCTCACTGTGAAAAGGCTTAAATGGCTTTTTTGACCTAAGTTTAATAATTGCGCTCAAACCAAATGTCCTAGAACGAAATTTTCAAATGTAACTACTAGAATGTGATACAATACACTATTGGGTGAAGTTTGGTTGACTTCTGCGCAGCGGTTTGGGAGTTAACATCAAAATTACATTTCTCGGCCATATCGCATAGATCTCACTGTGAAAAGGCTTAAATGGCTTTTTTGACCTAAGTTTGAGGATTGCGCTCAAATCAAATGTCCTAGAACCAAATTTCCACATGTAACTACTAGATTGTGATACAATACACTAATGGGTGAAGTTTGGTTTACTTCTGCGCAGCGGTTTGGGAGTTAACATCAAAATTACATTTCTCGGCCATATCGCATAGATCTCACTGTGAAAAGGCTTAAATGGCTTTTTTGACCTAAGTTTAATAATTGCGCTCAAACCAAATGTCCTTGAACGAAATTTTAAAATGTAACTACTAGAATGTGATACAATACACTATTGGGTGAAGTTTGGTTGACTTCTGCGCAGCGGTTTGGGAGTTAACATCAAAATTACATTTCTCGGCCATATCGCATAGATCTCACTGTGAAAAGGCTTAAATGGCTTTTTTGACCTAAGTTTGAGGATTGCGCTCAAATCAAATGTCCTATAACCAAATTTCCACATGTAACTACTAGATTGTGATACAATACACTAATGGGTGAAGTTTGGTTGACTTCTGCGCAGCGGTTTGGGAGTTAACATCAAAATTACATTTCTCGGCCATATCGCATAGATCTCACTGTGAAAAGGCTTAAATGGCTTCTTTGACCTAAGTTTGAGGATTGCGCTAAAATCAAATGTCCTAGAACCAAATTTCCACATGTAACTACTAGATTGTGATACAATACACTAATGGGTGAAGTTTGGTTTACTTCTGCGCAGCGGTTTGGGAGTTAACATCAAAATTACATTTCTCGGCCATATCGCATAGATCTCACTGTGAAAAGGCTTAAATGGCTTTTTTGACCTAAGTTTAATAATTGCGCTCAAACCAAATGTCCTAGAACGAAATTTTCAAATGTAACTACTAGAATGTGATACAATACACTATTGGGTGAAGTTTGGTTGACTTCTGCGCAGCGGTTTGGGAGTTAAGATCAAAATTACATTTCTCGGCCATATCGCATAGATCTCACTGTGAAAAGGCTTAAATGGCTTTTTTGACCTAAGTTTGAGGATTGCGCTCAAATCAAATGTCCTAGAACCAAATTTCCACATGTAACTACTAGATTGTGATACAATACACTAATGGGTGAAGTTTGGTTGACTTCTGCGCAGCGGTTTGGGAGTTAACATCAAAATTACATTTCTCGGCCATATCGCATAGATCTCACTGTGAAAAGGCTTTAATTGCTTTTTTGACCTAAGTTTAATAATTGCGCTCAAACCAAATGTCCTTGAACGAAATTTTAAAATGTAACTACTAGAATGTGATACAATACACTATTGGGTGAAGTTTGGTTGACTTCTGCGCAGCGGTTTGGGAGTTAACATCAAAATTACATTTCTCGGCCATATCGCATAGATCTCACTGTGAAAAGGCTTAAATGGCTTTTTTGACCTAGGTTTGAGGATTGCGCTCAAATCAAATGTCCTATAACCAAATTTCCACATGTAACTACTAGATTGTGATACAATACACTAATGGGTGAAGTTTGGTTGACTTCTGCGCAGCGGTTTGGGAGTTAACATCAAAATTACATTTCTCGGCCATATCGCATAGATCTCACTGTGAAAAGGCTTAAATGGCTTTTTTGACCTAAGTTTGAGGATTGCGCTCAAACAAAATGTCCTAGAACAAAATTTTCAAATGTAACTACTAGATTGTGATACAATACACTATTGGGTGAAGTTTGGTTGACTTCTGCGCAGCGGTTTGGGAGTTAACATGAAAATTACATTTCTCGGCCATATCGCATAGATCTCACTGTGAAAAGGCTTAAAAGACTTTTTTAATTAAGTTTGATGATTGCGTTCAAACAAAATGTCCTAGAACAAAATTTTCAAATGTAACTACTAGATTGTGATACAATACACTATTGGGTGAAGTTTGGTTGACTTCTGCGCAGCGGTTTGGGAGTTAACATCAAAATTACATTTCTCGGCCATATCGCATAGATCTCACTGTGAAAAGGCTTAAATGGCTTTTTTGACCTAAGTTTGAGGATTGCGCTCAAACCAAATGTCCTAGAACGAAATTTTCAAATGTAACTACTAGAATGTGATACAATACACTATTGGGTGAAGTTTGGTTGACTTCTGCACAGCGGTTTGGGAGTTAACATCAAAATTACATTTCTCGGCCATATCGCATAGATCTCACTGTGAAAAGGCTTAAATGGCTTTTTTGACCTAAGTTTAATAATTGCGCTCAAACCAAATGTCCTTGAACGAAATTTTAAAATGTAACTACTAGAATGTGATACAATACACTATTGGGTGAAGTTTGGTTGACTTCTGCGCAGCGGTTTGGGAGTTAACATCAAAATTACATTTCTCGGCCATATCGCATAGATCTCACTGTGAAAAGGCTTAAATGGCTTTTTTGACCTAAGTTTGAGGATTGCGCTCAAATCAAATGTCCTATAACCAAATTTCCACATGTAACTACTAGATTGTGATACAATACACTAATGGGTGAAGTTTGGTTGACTTCTGCGCAGCGGTTTGGGAGTTAACATCAAAATTACATTTCTCGGCCATATCGCATAGATCTCACTGTGAAAAGGCTTAAATGGCTTCTTTGACCTAAGTTTGAGGATTGCGCTAAAATCAAATGTCCTAGAACCAAATTTCCACATGTAACTACTAGATTGTGATACAATACACTAATGGGTGAAGTTTGGTTTACTTCTGCGCAGCGGTTTGGGAGTTAACATCAAAATTACATTTCTCGGCCATATCGCATAGATCTCACTGTGAAAAGGCTTAAATGGCTTTTTTGACCTAAGTTTAATAATTGCGCTCAAACCAAATGTCCTAGAACGAAATTTTCAAATGTAACTACTAGAATGTGATACAATACACTATTGGGTGAAGTTTGGTTGACTTCTGCGCAGCGGTTTGGGAGTTAAGATCTAAATTACATTTCTCGGCCATATCGCATAGATCTCACTGTGAAAAGGCTTAAATGGCTTTTTTGACCTAAGTTTGAGGATTGCGCTCAAATCAAATGTCCTAGAACCAAATTTCCACATGTAACTACTAGATTGTGATACAATACACTAATGGGTGAAGTTTGGTTGACTTCTGCGCAGCGGTTTGGGAGTTAACATCAAAATTACATTTCTCGGCCATATCGCATAGATCTCACTGTGAAAAGGCTTAAATGGCTTTTTTGACCTAAGTTTAATAATTGCGCTCAAACCAAATGTCCTTGAACGAAATTTTAAAATGTAACTACTAGAATGTGATACAATACACTATTGGGTGAAGTTTGGTTGACTTCTGCGCAGCGGTTTGGGAGTTAACATCAAAATTACATTTCTCGGCCATATCGCATAGATCTCACTGTGAAAAGGCTTAAATGGCTTTTTTGACCTAGGTTTGAGGATTGCGCTCAAATCAAATGTCCTATAACCAAATTTCCACATGTAACTACTAGATTGTGATACAATACACTAATGGGTGAAGTTTGGTTGACTTCTGCGCAGCGGTTTGGGAGTTAACATCAAAATTACATTTCTCGGCCATATCGCATAGATCTCACTGTGAAAAGGCTTAAATGGCTTTTTTGACCTAAGTTTGAGGATTGCGCTCAAACAAAATGTCCTAGAACAAAATTTTCAAATGTAACTACTAGATTGTGATACAATACACTATTGGGTGAAGTTTGGTTGACTTCTGCGCAGCGGTTTGGGAGTTAACATGAAAATTACATTTCTCGGCCATATCGCATAGATCTCACTGTGAAAAGGCTTAAATGACTTTTTTAATTAAGTTTGATGATTGCGTTCAAACAAAATGTCCTAGAACAAAATTTTCAAATGTAACTACTAGATTGTGATACAATACACTATTGGGTGAAGTTTGGTTGACTTCTGCGCAGCGGTTTGGGAGTTAACATCAAAATTACATTTCTCGGCCATATCGCATAGATCTCACTGTGAAAAGGCTTAAATGGCTTTTTTGACCTAAGTTTGAGGATTGCGCTCAAACCAAATGTCCTAGAACGAAATTTTCAAATGTAACTACTAGAATGTGATACAATACACTATTGGGTGAAGTTTGGTTGACTTCTGCGCAGCGGTTTGGGAGTTAACATCAAAATTACATTTCTCGGCCATATCGCATAGATCTCACTGTGAAAAGGCTTAAATGGCTTTTTTGACCTAAGTTTGAGGATTGCGCTCAAATCAAATGTCCTAGAACCAAATTTCCACATGTAACTACTAGATTAAGATAAAATACACTAATGGGTGAAGTTTGGTTGACTTCTGCGCAGCGGTTTGGGAGTTAACATCAAAATTACATTTCTCGGCCATATCGCATAGATCTCACTGTGAAAAGGCTTAAATGACTTTTTTAATTAAGTTTGATGATTGCGCTCAAACAAAATTTCCTAGAACAAAATTTTCAAATGTAACTACTAGATTGTGATACAATACACTATTGGGTGAAGTTTGGTTGACTTCTGCGCAGCGGTTTGGGAGTTAACATCAAAATTACATTTCTCGGCCATATCGCATAGATCTCACTGTGAAAAGGCTTAAATGACTTTTTTAATTAAGTTTGATGATTGCGTTCAAACAAAATGTCCTAGAACAAAATTTTCAAATGTAACTACTAGATTGTGATACAATACACTATTGGGTGAAGTTTGGTTGACTTCTGCGCAGCGGTTTGGGAGTTAACATCAAAATTACATTTCTCGGCCATATCGCATAGATCTCACTGTGAAAAGGCTTAAATGGCTTTTTTGACCTAAGTTTGAGGATTGCGCTCAAATCAAATGTCCTATAACCAAATTTCCACATGTAACTACTAGATTGTGATACAATACACTAATGGGTGAAGTTTGGTTGACTTCTGCGCAGCGGTTTGGGAGTGAACATCAAAATTACATTTCTCGGCCATATCGCATAGATCTCACTGTGAAAAGGCTTAAATGGCTTTTTTGACCTAAGTTTGAGGATTGCGCTCAAATCAAATGTCCTAGAACCAAATTTCCACATGTAACTACTAGATTGTGATAAAATACACTAATGGGTGAAGTTTGGTTGACTTCTGCGCAGCGGTTTGGGAGTTAACATCAAAATTACATTTCTCGGCCATATCGCATAGATCTCACTGTGAAAAGGCTTAAATGACTTTTTTAATTAAGTTTGATGATTGCGTTCAAACAAAATGTCCTAGAACAAAATTTTCAAATGTAACTACTAGATTGTGATACAATACACTATTGGGTGAAGTTTGGTTTACTTCTGCGCAGCGGTTTGGGAGTTAACATCAAAATTACATTTCTCGGCCATATCGCATAGATCTCACTGTGAAAAGGCTTAAATGGCTTTTTTGACCTAAGTTTAAAGATTGCGCTCAAACCAAATGTCCTAGAACAAAATTTTCAAATGTAACTACTAGATTGTGATACAATACACTAATGGGTGAAGTTTGGTTGACTTCTGCGCAGCGGTTTGGGAGTTAACATCAAAATTACATTTCTCGGCCATATCGCATAGATCTCACTGTGAAAAGGCTTAAATGGCTTTTTTGACCTAAGTTTGAGGATTGCGCTCAAATCAAATGTCCTATAACCAAATTTCCACATGTAACTACTAGATTGTGATACAATACACTAATGGGTGAAGTTTGGTTGTCTTCTGCGCAGCGGTTTGGGAGTGAACATCAAAATTACATTTCTCGGCCATATCGCATATATCTCACTGTGAAAAGGCTTAAATGACTTTTTTAATTAAGTTTGATGATTGCGCTCAAACAAAATTTCCTAAAACAAAATTTTCAAATATAACTACTAGATTGTGATACAATACACTATTGGGTGAAGTTTGGTTGACTTCTGCGCAGCGGTTTGGGGGTTAACATCAAAATTACATTTCTCGGCCATATCGCATAGATCTCACTGTGAAAAGGCTTAAATGACTTTTTTAATTAAGTTTGATGATTGCGTTCAAACAAAATGTCCTAGAACAAAAATTTTCAAATGTAACTACTAGATTGTGATACAATACACTATTGGGTGAAGTTTGGTTGACTTCTGCGCAGCGGTTTGGTAGTTAACATCAAAATTACATTTCTCGGCCATATCGCATAGATCTCACTGTGAAAAGGCTTAAATGACTTTTTTAATTAAGTTTAATGATTGCGCTCAAACCAAATGTCCTAGAACGAAATTTTCAAATGTAACTACTAGAATGTGATACAATACACTATTGGGTGAAGTTTAGTTGACTTCTGCGCAGCGGTTTGGGAGTTAACATCAAAATTACATTTCTCGGCCATATCGCATAGATCTCACTGTGAAAAGGCTTAAATGGCTTTTTTGACCTAAGTTTGAGGATTGCGCTCAAATCAAATGTCCTATAACCAAATTTCCACATGTAACTACTAGATTGTGATACAATACACTAATGGGTGAAGTTTGGTTGACTTCTGCGCAGCGGTTTGGGAGTTAACATCAAAATTACATTTCTCGGCCATATCGCATAGATCTCACTGTGAAAAGGCTTAAATGACTTTTTTAATTAAGTTTGATGAATGCATTCAAACAAAATGTCCTAGAACAAAATTTTCAAATGTAACTACTAGATTGTGATACAATACACTATTGGGTGAAGTTTGGTTGACTTCTGCGCAGCGGTTTGGGAGTTAACATCAAAATTACATTTCTCGGCCATATCGCATAGATCTCACTGTGAAAAGGCTTAAATGGCTTTTTTGACCTAAGTTTGAGGATTGCGCTCAAATCAAATGTCCTAGAACCAAATTTCCACATGTAACTACTAGATTGTGATACAATACACTAATGGGTGAAGTTTGGTTTACTTCTGCGCAGCGGTTTGGGAGTTAACATCAAAATTACATTTCTCGGCCATATCGCATAGATCTCACTGTGAAAAGGCTTAAATGGCTTTTTTGACCTAAGTTTAATAATTGCGCTCAAACCAAATGTCCTAGAACGAAATTTTAAAATGTAACTACTAGAATGTGATACAATACACTATTGGGTGAAGTTTGGTTGACTTCTGCGCAGCGGTTTGGGAGTTAACATCAAAATTACATTTCTCGGCCATATCGCATAGATCTCAGTGTGAAAAGGCTTAAATGGCTTTTTTGACCTAAGTTTGAGGACTGCGCTCAAATCAAATGTCCTAGAACCAAATTTCCACATGTAACTACTAGATTGTGATACAATACACTAATGGGTGAAGTTTGGTTGACTTCTGCGCAGCGGTTTGGGAGTTAACATCAAAATTACATTTCTCGGCCATATCGCATAGATCTCACTGTGAAAAGGCTTAAATGACTTTTTTAATTAAGTTTGATGATTGCGCTCAAACAAAATTTCCTAGAACAAAATTTTCAAATGTAACTACTAGATTGTGATACAATACACTATTGGGTGAAGTTTGGTTGACTTCTGCGCAGCGGTTTGGGAGTTAACATCAAAATTACATTTCTCGGCCATATCGCATAGATCTCACTGTGAAAAGGCTTAAATGGCTTTTTTGACCTAAGTTTGAGGATTGCGCTCAAATCAAATGTCCTATAACCAAATTTCCACATGTAACTACTAGATTGTGATACAATACACTAATGGGTGAAGTTTGGTTGACTTCTGCGCAGCGGTTTGGGAGTTAACATCAAAATTACATTTCTCGGCCATATCGCATAGATCTCACTGTGAAAAGGCTTAAATGACTTTTTTAATTAAGTTTGATGATTGCGTTCAAACAAAATGTCCTAGAACAAAATTTTTAAAAGTAACTACTAGATTGTGATACAATACACTATTGGGTGAAGTTTGGTTGACTTCTGCGCAGCGGTTTGGGAGTTAACATCAAAATTACATTTCTCGGCCATATCGCATAGATCTCACTGTGAAAAGGCTTAAATGGCTTTTTTGACCTAAGTTTGAGGATTGCGCTCAAATCAAATGTCCTAGAACCAAATTTCCACATGTAACTACTAGATTGTGATAAAATACACTAATGGGTGAAGTTTGGTTGACTTCTGCGCAGCGGTTTGGGAGTTAACATCAAAATTACATTTCTCGGCCATATCGCATAGATCTCACTGTGAAAAGGCTTAAATGACTTTTTTAATTAAGTTTGATGATTGCGCTCAAACAAAATTTCCTAGAACAAAATTTTTAAATGTAACTACTAGATTGTGATACAATACACTATTGGGTGAAGTTTGGTTGACTTCTGCGCAGCGGTTTGGGAGTTAACATCAAAATTACATTTCTCGGCCATATCGCATAGATCTCACTGTGAAAAGGCTTAAATGGCTTTTTTGACCTAAGTTTGAGGATTGCGCTCAAATCAAATGTCCTAGAACCAAATTTCCACATGTAACTACTAGATTGTGATACAATACACTAATGGGTGAAGTTTGGTTGACTTCTGCGCAGCGGTTTGGGAGTGAACATCAAAATTACATTTCTCGGCCATATCGCATAGATCTCACTGTGAAAAGGCTTAAATGGCTTTTTTGACCTAAGTTTGAGGATTGCGCTCAAATCAAATGTCCTAGAACCAAATTTCCACATGTAACTACTAGATTGTGATACAATACACTAATGGGTGAAGTTTGGTTGACTTCTGCGCAGCGGTTTGGGAGTTAACATCAAAATTACATTTCTCGGCCATATCGCATAGATCTCACTGTGAAAAGGCTTAAATGACTTTTTTAATTAAGTTTGATGATTGCGTTCAAACAAAATGTCCTAGAACAAAATTTTCAAATGTAACTACTAGATTGTGATACAATACACTATTGGGTGAAGTTTGGTTGACTTCTGCGCAGCGGTTTGGGAGTTAACATCAAAATTACATTTCTCGGCCATATCGCATAGATCTCACTGTGAAAAGGCTTAAATGGCTTTTTTGACCTAAGTTTGAGGATTGCGCTAAAATCAAATGTCCTAGAACCAAATTTCCACATGTAACTACTAGATTGTGATACAATACACTAATGGGTGAAGTTTGGTTTACTTCTGCGCAGCGGTTTGGGAGTTAACATCAAAATTACATTTCTCGGCCATATCGCATAGATCTCACTGTGAAAAGGCTTAAATGGCTTTTTTGACCTAAGTTTAATAATTGCGCTCAAACCAAATGTCCTAGAACGAAATTTTAAAATGTAACTACTAGAATGTGATACAATACACTATTGGGTGAAGTTTGGTTGACTTCTGCGCAGCGGTTTGGGAGTTAACATCAAAATTACATTTCTCGGCCATATCGCATAGATCTCAGTGTGAAAAGGCTTAAATGGCTTTTTTGACCTAAGTTTGAGGACTGCGCTCAAATCAAATGTCCTAGAACCAAATTTCCACATGTAACTACTAGATTGTGATACAATACACTAATGGGTGAAGTTTGGTTGACTTCTGCGCAGCGGTTTGGGAGTTAACATCAAAATTACATTTCTCGGCCATATCGCATAGATCTCACTGTGAAAAGGCTTAAATGACTTTTTTAATTAAGTTTGATGATTGCGCTCAAACAAAATTTCCTAGAACAAAATTTTCAAATGTAACTACTAGATTGTGATACAATACACTATTGGGTGAAGTTTGGTTGACTTCTGCGCAGCGGTTTGGGAGTTAACATCAAAATTACATTTCTCGGCCATATCGCATAGATCTCACTGTGAAAAGGCTTAAATGGCTTTTTTGACCTAAGTTTGAGGATTGCGCTCAAATCAAATGTCCTAGAACCAAATTTCCACATGTAACTACTAGATTGTGATAAAATACACTAATGGGTGAAGTTTGGTTGACTTCTGCGCAGCGGTTTGGGAGTTAACATCAAAATTACATTTCTCGGCCATATCGCATAGATCTCACTGTGAAAAGGCTTAAATGACTTTTTTAATTAAGTTTGATGATTGCGCTCAAACAAAATTTCCTAGAACAAAATTTTTAAATGTAACTACTAGATTGTGATACAATACACTATTGGGTGAAGTTTGGTTGACTTCTGCGCAGCGGTTTGGGAGTTAACATCAAAATTACATTTCTCGGCCATATCGCATAGATCTCACTGTGAAAAGGCTTAAATGGCTTTTTTGACCTAAGTTTGAGGATTGCGCTCAAATCAAATGTCCTAGAACCAAATTTCCACATGTAACTACTAGATTGTGATACAATACACTAATGGGTGAAGTTTGGTTGACTTCTGCGCAGCGGTTTGGGAGTGAACATCAAAATTACATTTCTCGGCCATATCGCATAGATCTCACTGTGAAAAGGCTTAAATGGCTTTTTTGACCTAAGTTTGAGGATTGCGCTCAAATCAAATGTCCTAGAACCAAATTTCCACATGTAACTACTAGATTGTGATACAATACACTAATGGGTGAAGTTTGGTTGACTTCTGCGCAGCGGTTTGGGAGTTAACATCAAAATTACATTTCTCGGCCATATCGCATAGATCTCACTGTGAAAAGGCTTAAATGACTTTTTTAATTAAGTTTGATGATTGCGTTCAAACAAAATGTCCTAGAACAAAATTTTCAAATGTAACTACTAGATTGTGATACAATACACTATTGGGTGAAGTTTGGTTGACTTCTGCGCAGCGGTTTGGGAGTTAACATCAAAATTACATTTCTCGGCCATATCGCATAGATCTCACTGTGAAAAGGCTTAAATGGCTTTTTTGACCTAAGTTTGAGGATTGCGCTAAAATCAAATGTCCTAGAACCAAATTTCCACATGTAACTACTAGATTGTGATACAATACACTAATGGGTGAAGTTTGGTTTACTTCAGCGCAGCGGTTTGGGAGTTAACATCAAAATTACATTTCTCGGCCATATCGCATAGATCTCACTGTGAAAAGGCTTAAATGGCTTTTTTGACCTAAGTTTAATAATTGCGCTCAAACCAAATGTCCTAGAACGAAATTTTCAAATGTAACTACTAGAATGTGATACAATACACTATTGGGTGAAGTTTGGTTGACTTCTGCGCAGCGGTTTGGGAGTTAACATCAAAATTACATTTCTCGGCCATATCGCATAGATCTCACTGTGAAAAGGCTTAAATGGCTTTTTTGACCTAAGTTTGAGGATTGCGCTCAAATCAAATGTCCTAGAACCAAATTTCCACATGTAACTACTAGATTGTGATACAATACACTAATGGGTGAAGTTTGGTTTACTTCTGCGCAGCGGTTTGGGAGTTAACATCAAAATTACATTTCTCGGCCATATCGCATAGATCTCACTGTGAAAAGGCTTAAATGGCTTTTTTGACCTAAGTTTAATAATTGCGCTCAAACCAAATGTCCTTGAACGAAATTTTAAAATGTAACTACTAGAATGTGATACAATACACTATTGGGTGAAGTTTGGTTGACTTCTGCGCAGCGGTTTGGGAGTTAACATCAAAATTACATTTCTCGGCCATATCGCATAGATCTTACTGTGAAAAGGCGTAAATGGCTTTTTTGACCTAAGTTTGAGGATTGCGCTCAAATCAAATGTCCTATAACCAAATTTCCACATGTAACTACTAGATTGTGATACAATACACTAATGGGTGAAGTTTGGTTGACTTCTGCGCAGCGGTTTGGGAGTTAACATCAAAATTACATTTCTCGGCCATATCGCATAGATCTCACTGTGAAAAGGCTTAAATGGCTTTTTTGACCTAAGTTTGAGGATTGCGCTCAAATCAAATGTCCTAGAACCAAATTTCCACATGTAACTACTAGATTGTGATACAATACACTAATGGGTGAAGTTTGGTTGACTTCTGCGCAGCGGTTTGGGAGTTAACATCAAAATTACATTTCTCGGCCATATCGCATAGATCTCACTGTGAAAAGGCTTAAATGGCTTTTTTTACCTAAGTTTGAGGATTGCGCTCAAACCAAATGTCCTAGAACGAAATTTTCAAATGTAACTACTAGAATGTGATACAATACACTATTGGGTGAAGTTTGGTTGACTTCTGCGCAGCGGTTTGGGAGTTAACATCAAAATTACATTTCTCGGCCATATCGCATAGATCTCACTGTGAAAAGGCTTAAATGGCTTTTTTGACCTAAGTTTGAGGATTGCGCTCAAATCAAATGTCCTATAACCAAATTTCCACATCTAACTACTAGATTGTGATACAATACACTAATGGGTGAAGTTTGGTTGACTTCAGCGCAGCGGTTTGGGAGTTAACATCAAAATTACATTTCTCGGCCATATCGCATAGATCTCACTGTGAAAAGGCTTAAATGACTTTTTTAATTAAGTTTGATGATTGCGTTCAAACAAAATGTCCTAGAACAAAATTTTCAAATGTAACTACTAGATTGTGATACAATACACTATTGGGTGAAGTTTAGTTGACTTCTGCGCAGCGGTTTGGGAGTTAACATCAAAATTACATTTCTCGGCCATATCGCATAGATCTCACTGTGAAAAGGCTTAAATGGCTTTTTTGACCTAAGTTTGAGGATTGCGCTCAAATCAAATGTCCAATAACCAAATTTCCACATGTAACTACTAGATTGTGATACAATACACTAATGGGTGAAGTTTGGTTGACTTCTGCGCAGCGGTTTGGGAGTTAACATCAAAATTACATTTCTCGGCCATATCGCATAGATCTCACTGTGAAAAGGCTTAAATGACTTTTTTAATTAAGTTTGATGATTGCGTTCAAACAAAATGTCCTAGAACAAAATTTTTAAATGTAACTACTAGATTGTGATACAATACACTATTGGGTGAAGTTTGGTTGACTTCTGCGCAGCGGTTTGGGAGTTAACATCAAAATTACATTTCTCGGCCATATCGCATAGATCTCACTGTGAAAAGGCTTAAATGGCTTTTTTGACCTAAGTTTGAGGATTGCGCTCAAACAAAATGTCCTAGAACAAAATTTTCAAATATAACTACTAGATTGTGATACAATACACTATTGGGTGAAGTTTGGTTGACTTCTGCGCAGCGGTTTGGGAGTTAACATCAAAATTACATTTCTCGGCCATATCGCATAGATCTCACTGTGAAAAGGCTTAAATGGCTTTTTTGACCTAAGTTTGAGGATTGCGCTCAAATCAAATGTCCTAGAACCAAATTTCCACATGTAACTACTAGATTGTGATACAATACACTAATGGGTGAAGTTTGGTTTACTTCAGCGCAGCGGTTTGGGAGTTAACATCAAAATTACATTTCTCGGCCATATCGCATAGATCTCACTGTGAAAAGGCTTAAATGGCTTTTTTGACCTAAGTTTAATAATTGCGCTCAAACCAAATGTCCTAGAACGAAATTTTCAAATGTAACTACTAGAATGTGATACAATACACTATTGGGTGAAGTTTGGTTGACTTCTGCGCAGCGGTTTGGGAGTTAACATCAAAATTACATTTCTCGGCCATATCGCATAGATCTCACTGTGAAAAGGCTTAAATGGCTTTTTTGACCTAAGTTTGAGGATTGCGCTCAAATCAAATGTCCTAGAACCAAATTTCCACATGTAACTACTAGATTGTGATACAATACACTAATGGGTGAAGTTTGGTTTACTTCTGCGCAGCGGTTTGGGAGTTAACATCAAAATTACATTTCTCGGCCATATCGCATAGATCTCACTGTGAAAAGGCTTAAATGGCTTTTTTGACCTAAGTTTAATAATTGCGCTCAAACCAAATGTCCTAGAACGAAATTTTAAAATGTAACTACTAGAATGTGATACAATACACTATTGGGTGAAGTTTGGTTGACTTCTGCGCAGCGGTTTGGGAGTTAACATCAAAATTACATTTCTCGGCCATATCGCATAGATCTCACTGTGAAAAGGCTTAAATGGCTTTTTTGACCTAAGTTTGAGGATTGCGCTCAAATCAAATGTCCTATAACCAAATTTCCACATGTAACTACTAGATTGTGATACAATACACTAATGGGTGAAGTTTGGTTGACTTCTGCGCAGCGGTTTGGGAGTTAACATCAAAATTACATTTCTCGGCCATATCGCATAGATCTCACTGTGAAAAGGCTTAAATGGCTTTTTTGACCTAAGTTTGAGGATTGCGCTAAAATCAAATGTCCTAGAACCAAATTTCCACATGTAACTACTAGATTGTGATACAATACACTAATGGGTGAAGTTTGGTTTACTTCTGCGCAGCGGTTTGGGAGTTAACATCAAAATTACATTTCTCGGCCATATCGCATAGATCTCACTGTGAAAAGGCTTAAATGGCTTTTTTGACCTAAGTTTAATAATTGCGCTCAAACCAAATGTCCTAGAACGAAATTTTCAAATGTAACTACTAGAATGTGATACAATACACTATTGGGTGAAGTTTGGTTGACTTCTGCGCAGCGGTTTGGGAGTTAAGATAAAAATTACATTTCTCGGCCATATCGCATAGATCTCACTGTGAAAAGGCTTAAATGGCTTTTTTGACCTAAGTTTGAGGATTGCGCTCAAATCAAATGTCCTAGAACCAAATTTCCACATGTAACTACTAGATTGTGATACAATACACTAATGGGTGAAGTTTGGTTGACTTCTGCGCAGCGGTTTGGGAGTTAACATCAAAATTACATTTCTCGGCCATATCGCATAGATCTCACTGTGAAAAGGCTTAAATGGCTTTTTTGACCTAAGTTTGAGGATTGCGCTAAAATCAAATGTCCTAGAACCAAATTTCCACATGTAACTACTAGATTGTGATACAATACACTAATGGGTGAAGTTTGGTTTACTTCTGCGCAGCGGTTTGGGAGTTAACATCAAAATTACATTTCTCGGCCATATCGCATAGATCTCACTGTGAAAAGGCTTAAATGGCTTTTTTGACCTAAGTTTAATAATTGCGCTCAAACCAAATGTCCTAGAACGAAATTTTCAAATGTAACTACTAGAATGTGATACAATACACTATTGGGTGAAGTTTGGTTGACTTCTGCGCAGCGGTTTGGGAGTTAAGATAAAAATTACATTTCTCGGCCATATCGCATAGATCTCACTGTGAAAAGGCTTAAATGGCTTTTTTGACCTAAGTTTGAGGATTGCGCTCAAATCAAATGTCCTAGAACCAAATTTCCACATGTAACTACTAGATTGTGATACAATACACTAATGGGTGAAGTTTGGTTTACTTCTGCGCAGCGGTTTGGGAGTTAACATCAAAATTACATTTCTCGGCCATATCGCATAGATCTCACTGTGAAAAGGCTTAAATGACTTTTTTAATTAAGTTTGATGAATGCATTCAAACAAAATGTCCTAGAACAAACTTTTCAAATGTAACTACTAGATTGTGATACAATACACTATTGGGTGAAGTTTGGTTGACTTCTGCGCAGCGGTTTGGGAGTTAACATCAAAATTACATTTCTCGGCCATATCGCATAGATCTCACTGTGAAAAGGCTTAAATGGCTTTTTTGACCTAAGTTTGAGGATTGCGCTCAAATCAAATGTCCTAGAACCAAATTTCCACATGTAACTACTAGATTGTGATACAATACACTAATGGGTGAAGTTTGGTTTACTTCTGCGCAGCGGTTTGGGAGTTAACATCAAAATTACATTTCTCGGCCATATCGCATAGATCTCACTGTGAAAAGGCTTAAATGGCTTTTTTGACCTAAGTTTAATAATTGCGCTCAAACCAAATGTCCTAGAACGAAATTTTAAAATGTAACTACTAGAATGTGATACAATACACTATTGGGTGAAGTTTGGTTGACTTCTGCGCAGCGGTTTGGGAGTTAACATCAAAATTACATTTCTCGGCCATATCGCATAGATCTCACTGTGAAAAGGCTTAAATGACTTTTTTAATTAAGTTTGATGAATGCATTCAAACAAAATGTCCTAGAACAAACTTTTCAAATGTAACTACTAGATTGTGATACAATACACTATTGGGTGAAGTTTGGTTGACTTCTGCGCAGCGGTTTGGGAGTTAACATCAAAATTACATTTCTCGGCCATATCGCATAGATCTCACTGTGAAAAGGCTTAAATGGCTTTTTTGACCTAAGTTTGAGGATTGCGCTCAAATCAAATGTCCTAGAACCAAATTTCCACATGTAACTACTAGATTGTGATACAATACACTAATGGGTGAAGTTTGGTTTACTTCTGCGCAGCGGTTTGGGAGTTAACATCAAAATTACATTTCTCGGCCATATCGCATAGATCTCACTGTGAAAAGGCTTAAATGGCTTTTTTGACCTAAGTTTAATAATTGCGCTCAAACCAAATGTCCTAGAACGAAATTTTAAAATGTAACTACTAGAATGTGATACAATACACTATTGGGTGAAGTTTGGTTGACTTCTGCGCAGCGGTTTGGGAGTTTACATCAAAATTACATTTCTCGGCCATATCGCATAGATCTCACTGTGAAAAGGCTTAAATGGCTTTTTTGACCTAAGTTTGAGGACTGCGCTCAAATCAAATGTCCTAGAACCAAATTTCCACATGTAACTACTAGATTGTGATACAATACACTAATGGGTGAAGTTTGGTTGACTTCTGCGCAGCGGTTTGGGAGTGAACATCAAAATTACATTTCTCGGCCATATCGCATAGATCTCACTGTGGAAAGGCTTAAATGACTTTTTTTAATTAAGTTTGAAGATTGCGCTCAAATCAAATGTCCTAGAACTAAATTTCCAAATGTAACTACTAGATTGTGATAAAATACACTATTGGGTGAAGTTTGGTTGACTTCTGCGCAGCGGTTTGGGAGTTAACATCAAAATTACATTTCTCGGCCATATCGCATAGATCTCACTGTGAAAAGGCTTAAATGGCTTTTTTGACCTAAGTTTGAGGATTGCGCTCAAATCAAATGTCCTAGAACCAAATTTCCACATGTAACTACTAGATTGTGATACAATACACTAATGGGTGAAGTTTGGTTGACTTCTGCGCAGCGGTTTGGGAGTTAACATCAAAATTACATTTCTCGGCCATATCGCATAGATCTCACTGTGAAAAGGCTTAAATGACTTTTTTAATTAAGTTTGATGATTGCGTTCAAACAAAATGTCCTAGAACAAAATTTTTAAATGTAACTACTAGATTGTGATACAATACACTATTGGGTGAAGTTTGGTTGACTTCTGCGCAGCGGTTTGGGAGTTAACATCAAAATTACATTTCTCGGCCATATCGCATAGATCTCACTGTGAAAAGGCTTAAATGGCTTTTTTGACCTAAGTTTGAGGATTGCGCTCAAATCAAATGTCCTAGAACCAAATTTCCACATGTAACTACTAGATTGTGATAAAATACACTAATGGGTGAAGTTTGGTTGACTTCTGCGCAGCGGTTTGGGAGTTAACATCAAAATTACATTTCTCGGCCATATCGCATAGATCTCACTGTGAAAAGGCTTAAATGACTTTTTTAATTAAGTTTGATGATTGCGCTCAAACAAAATTTCCTAGAACAAAATTTTTAAATGTAACTACTAGATTGTGATAAAATACACTATTGGGTGAAGTTTGGTTGACTTCTGCGCAGCGGTTTGGGAGTTAACATCAAAATTACATTTCTCGGCCATATCGCATAGATCTCACTGTGAAAAGGCTTAAATGGCTTTTTTGACCTAAGTTTGAGGATTGCGCTCAAATCAAATGTCCTAGAACCAAATTTCCACATGTAACTACTAGATTGTGATACAATACACTAATGGGTGAAGTTTGGTTGACTTCTGCGCAGCGGTTTGGGAGTGAACATCAAAATTACATTTCTCGGCCATATCGCATAGATCTCACTGTGAAAAGGCTTAAATGGCTTTTTTGACCTAAGTTTGAGGATTGCGCTCAAATCAAATGTCCTAGAACCAAATTTCCACATGTAACTACTAGATTGTGATACAATACACTAATGGGTGAAGTTTGGTTGACTTCTGCGCAGCGGTTTGGGAGTTAACATCAAAATTACATTTCTCGGCCATATCGCATAGATCTCACTGTGAAAAGGCTTAAATGACTTTTTTAATTAAGTTTGATGATTGCGTTCAAACAAAATGTCCTAGAACAAAATTTTCAAATGTAACTACTAGATTGTGATACAATACACTATTGGGTGAAGTTTGGTTGACTTCTGCGCAGCGGTTTGGGAGTTAACATCAAAATTACATTTCTCGGCCATATCGCATAGATCTCACTGTGAAAAGGCTTAAATGGCTTTTTTGACCTAAGTTTGAGGATTGCGCTAAAATCAAATGTCCTAGAACCAAATTTCCACATGTAACTACTAGATTGTGATACAATACACTAATGGGTGAAGTTTGGTTTACTTCAGCGCAGCGGTTTGGGAGTTAACATCAAAATTACATTTCTCGGCCATATCGCATAGATCTCACTGTGAAAAGGCTTAAATGGCTTTTTTGACCTAAGTTTAATAATTGCGCTCAAACCAAATGTCCTAGAACGAAATTTTCAAATGTAACTACCAGAATGTGATACAATACACTATTGGGTGAAGTTTGGTTGACTTCTGCGCAGCGGTTTGGGAGTTAACATCAAAATTACATTTCTCGGCCATATCGCATAGATCTCACTGTGAAAAGGCTTAAATGGCTTTTTTGACCTAAGTTTGAGGACTGCGCTCAAATCAAATGTCCTAGAACCAAATTTCCACATGTAACTACTAGATTGTGATACAATACACTAATGGGTGAAGTTTGGTTGACTTCTGCGCAGCGGTTTGGGAGTGAACATCAAAATTACATTTCTCGGCCATATCGCATAGATCTCACTGTGGAAAGGCTTAAATGACTTTTTTTAATTAAGTTTGAAGATTGCGCTCAAATCAAATGTCCTAGAACTAAATTTCCAAATGTAACTACTAGATTGTGATAAAATACACTATTGGGTGAAGTTTGGTTGACTTCTGCGCAGCGGTTTGGGAGTTAACATCAAAATTACATTTCTCGGCCATATCGCATAGATCTCACTGTGAAAAGGCTTAAATGGCTTTTTTGACCTAAGTTTGAGGATTGCGCTCAAATCAAATGTCCTAGAACCAAATTTCCACATGTAACTACTAGATTGTGATACAATACACTAATGGGTGAAGTTTGGTTGACTTCTGCGCAGCGGTTTGGGAGTTAACATCAAAATTACATTTCTCGGCCATATCGCATAGATCTCACTGTGAAAAGGCTTAAATGACTTTTTTAATTAAGTTTGATGATTGCGTTCAAACAAAATGTCCTAGAACAAAATTTTTAAATGTAACTACTAGATTGTGATACAATACACTATTGGGTGAAGTTTGGTTGACTTCTGCGCAGCGGTTTGGGAGTTAACATCAAAATTACATTTCTCGGCCATATCGCATAGATCTCACTGTGAAAAGGCTTAAATGGCTTTTTTGACCTAAGTTTGAGGATTGCGCTCAAATCAAATGTCCTAGAACCAAATTTCCACATGTAACTACTAGATTGTGATAAAATACACTAATGGGTGAAGTTTGGTTGACTTCTGCGCAGCGGTTTGGGAGTTAACATCAAAATTACATTTCTCGGCCATATCGCATAGATCTCACTGTGAAAAGGCTTAAATGACTTTTTTAATTAAGTTTGATGATTGCGCTCAAACAAAATTTCCTAGAACAAAATTTTTAAATGTAACTACTAGATTGTGATACAATACACTATTGGGTGAAGTTTGGTTGACTTCTGCGCAGCGGTTTGGGAGTTAACATCAAAATTACATTTCTCGGCCATATCGCATAGATCTCACTGTGAAAAGGCTTAAATGGCTTTTTTGACCTAAGTTTGAGGATTGCGCTCAAATCAAATGTCCTAGAACCAAATTTCCACATGTAACTACTAGATTGTGATACAATACACTAATGGGTGAAGTTTGGTTGACTTCTGCGCAGCGGTTTGGGAGTGAACATCAAAATTACATTTCTCGGCCATATCGCATAGATCTCACTGTGAAAAGGCTTAAATGGCTTTTTTGACCTAAGTTTGAGGATTGCGCTCAAATCAAATGTCCTAGAACCAAATTTCCACATGTAACTACTAGATTGTGATACAATACACTAATGGGTGAAGTTTGGTTGACTTCTGCGCAGCGGTTTGGGAGTTAACATCAAAATTACATTTCTCGGCCATATCGCATAGATCTCACTGTGAAAAGGCTTAAATGACTTTTTTAATTAAGTTTGATGATTGCGTTCAAACAAAATGTCCTAGAACAAAATTTTCAAATGTAACTACTAGATTGTGATACAATACACTATTGGGTGAAGTTTGGTTGACTTCTGCGCAGCGGTTTGGGAGTTAACATCAAAATTACATTTCTCGGCCATATCGCATAGATCTCACTGTGAAAAGGCTTAAATGGCTTTTTTGACCTAAGTTTGAGGATTGCGCTAAAATCAAATGTCCTAGAACCAAATTTCCACATGTAACTACTAGATTGTGATACAATACACTAATGGGTGAAGTTTGGTTTACTTCAGCGCAGCGGTTTGGGAGTTAACATCAAAATTACATTTCTCGGCCATATCGCATAGATCTCACTGTGAAAAGGCTTAAATGGCTTTTTTGACCTAAGTTTAATAATTGCGCTCAAACCAAATGTCCTAGAACGAAATTTTCAAATGTAACTACCAGAATGTGATACAATACACTATTGGGTGAAGTTTGGTTGACTTCTGCGCAGCGGTTTGGGAGTTAACATCAAAATTACATTTCTCGGCCATATCGCATAGATCTCACTGTGAAAAGGCTTAAATGGCTTTTTTGACCTAAGTTTGAGGATTGCGCTCAAATCAAATGTCCTAGAACCAAATTTCCACATGTAACTACTAGATTGTGATACAATACACTAATGGGTGAAGTTTGGTTTACTTCTGCGCAGCGGTTTGGGAGTTAACATCAAAATTACATTTCTCGGCCATATCGCATAGATCTCACTGTGAAAAGGCTTAAATGGCTTTTTTGACCTAAGTTTAATAATTGCGCTCAAACCAAATGTCCTTGAACGAAATTTTAAAATGTAACTACTAGAATGTGATACAATACACTATTGGGTGAAGTTTGGTTGACTTCTGCGCAGCGGTTTGGGAGTTAACATCAAAATTACATTTCTCGGCCATATCGCATAGATCTCACTGTGAAAAGGCGTAAATGGCTTTTTTGACCTAAGTTTGAGGA
Organism: Corythoichthys intestinalis; assembly: GCF_030265065.1. Lineage (NCBI taxonomy): Eukaryota > Metazoa > Chordata > Actinopteri > Syngnathiformes > Syngnathidae > Corythoichthys > Corythoichthys intestinalis. The sequence goes on along the minus strand of NW_026651606.1, from coordinate 513,393 downwards.
TTGCGCTAAAATCAAATGTCCTAGAACCAAATTTCCACATGTAACTACTAGATTGTGATACAATACACTAATGGGTGAAGTTTGGTTGACTTCTGCGCAGCGGTTTGGGAGTTAACATCAAAATTACATTTCTCGGCCATATCGCATAGATCTCACTGTGAAAAGGCTTAAATGGCTTTTTTGACCTAAGTTTAATAATTGCGCTCAAACCAAATGTCCTAGAACGAAATTTTCAAATGTAACTACTAGAATGTGATACAATACACTATTGGGTGAAGTTTGGTTGACTTCTGCGCAGCGGTTTGGGAGTTAAGATAAAAATTACATTTCTCGGCCATATCGCATAGATCTCACTGTGAAAAGGCTTAAATGGCTTTTTTGACCTAAGTTTGAGGATTGCGCTCAAATCAAATGTCCTAGAACCAAATTTCCACATGTAACTACTAGATTGTGATACAATACACTAATGGGTGAAGTTTGGTTTACTTCTGCGCAGCGGTTTGGGAGTTAACATCAAAATTACATTTCTCGGCCATATCGCATAGATCTCACTGTGAAAAGGCTTAAATGGCTTTTTTGACCTAAGTTTGAGGATTGCGCTCAAATCAAATGTCCTAGAACCAAATTTCCACATGTAACTACTAGATTGTGATACAATACACTAATGGGTGAAGTTTGGTTGACTTCTGCGCAGCGGTTTGGGAGTTAACATCAAAATGACATTTCTCGGCCATATCGCATAGATCTCACTGTGAAAAGGCTTGAATGGCTTTTTTTACCTAAGTTTGAGGATTGCGCTCAAACCAAATGTCCTAGAACGAAATTTTCAAATGTAACTACTAGAATGTGATACAATACACTATTGGGTGAAGTTTGGTTGACTTCTGCGCAGCGGTTTGGGAGTTAACATCAAAATTACATTTCTCGGCCATATCGCATAGATCTCACTGTGAAAAGGCTTAAATGGCTTTTTTGACCTAAGTTTGAGGATTGCGCTCAAATCAAATGTCCTAGAACCAAATTTCCACATCTAACTACTAGATTGTGATACAATACACTAATGGGTGAAGTTTGGTTGACTTCAGCGCAGCGGTTTGGGAGTTAACATCAAAATTACATTTCTCGGCCATATCGCATAGATCTCACTGTGAAAAGGCTTAAATGACTTTTTTAATTAAGTTTGATGATTGCGTTCAAACAAAATGTCCTAGAACAAAATTTTCAAATGTAACTACTAGATTGTGATACAATACACTATTGGGTGAAGTTTGGTTGACTTCTGCGCAGCGGTTTGGGAGTTAACATCAAAATTACATTTCTCGGCCATATCGCATAGATCTCACTGTGAAAAGGCTTAAATGGCTTTTTTGACCTAAGTTTGAGGATTGCGCTCAAATCAAATGTCCAATAACCAAATTTCCACATGTAACTACTAGATTGTGATACAATACACTAATGGGTGAAGTTTGGTTGACTTCTGCGCAGCGGTTTGGGAGTTAACATCAAAATTACATTTCTCGGCCATATCGCATAGATCTCACTGTGAAAAGGCTTAAATGACTTTTTTAATTAAGTTTGATGATTGCGTTCAAACAAAATGTCCTAGAACAAAATTTTTAAATGTAACTACTAGATTGTGATACAATACACTATTGGGTGAAGTTTGGTTGACTTCTGCGCAGCGGTTTGGGAGTTAACATCAAAATTACATTTCTCGGCCATATCGCATAGATCTCACTGTGAAAAGGCTTAAATGGCTTTTTTGACCTAAGTTTGAGGATTGCGCTCAAACAAAATGTCCTAGAACAAAATTTTCAAATATAACTACTAGATTGTGATACAATACACTATTGGGTGAAGTTTGGTTGACTTCTGCGCAGCGGTTTGGGAGTTAACATCAAAATTACATTTCTCGGCCATATCGCATAGATCTCAGTGTGAAAAGGCTTAAATGGCTTTTTTGACCTAAGTTTGAGGACTGCGCTCAAATCAAATGTCCTAGAACCAAATTTCCACATGTAACTACTAGATTGTGATACAATACACTAATGGGTGAAGTTTGGTTGACTTCTGCGCAGCGGTTTGGGAGTTAACATCAAAATTACATTTCTCGGCCATATCGCATAGATCTCACTGTGAAAAGGCTTAAATGACTTTTTTAATTAAGTTTGATGATTGCGCTCAAACAAAATTTCCTAGAACAAAATTTTCAAATGTAACTACTAGATTGTGATACAATACACTATTGGGTGAAGTTTGGTTGACTTCTGCGCAGCGGTTTGGGAGTTAACATCAAAATTACATTTCTCGGCCATATCGCATAGATCTCACTGTGAAAAGGCTTAAATGGCTTTTTTGACCTAAGTTTGAGGATTGCGCTCAAATCAAATGTCCTATAACCAAATTTCCACATGTAACTACTAGATTGTGATACAATACACTAATGGGTGAAGTTTGGTTGACTTCTGCGCAGCGGTTTGGGAGTTAACATCAAAATTACATTTCTCGGCCATATCGCATAGATCTCACTGTGAAAAGGCTTAAATGACTTTTTTAATTAAGTTTGATGATTGCGTTCAAACAAAATGTCCTAGAACAAAATTTTTAAATGTAACTACTAGATTGTGATACAATACACTATTGGGTGAAGTTTGGTTGACTTCTGCGCAGCGGTTTGGGATTTAACATCAAAATTACATTTCTCGGCCATATCGCATAGATCTCACTGTGAAAAGGCTTAAATGGCTTTTTTGACCTAAGTTTGAGGATTGCGCTCAAATCAAATGTCCTAGAACCAAATTTCCACATGTAACTACTAGATTGTGATAAAATACACTAATGGGTGAAGTTTGGTTGACTTCTGCGCAGCGGTTTGGGAGTTAACATCAAAATTACATTTCTCGGCCATATCGCATAGATCTCACTGTGAAAAGGCTTAAATGACTTTTTTAATTAAGTTTGATGATTGCGCTCAAACAAAATTTCCTAGAACAAAATTTTTAAATGTAACTACTAGATTGTGATACAATACACTATTGGGTGAAGTTTGGTTGACTTCTGCGCAGCGGTTTGGGAGTTAACATCAAAATTACATTTCTCGGCCATATCGCATAGATCTCACTGTGAAAAGGCTTAAATGGCTTTTTTGACCTAAGTTTGAGGATTGCGCTCAAATCAAATGTCCTAGAACCAAATTTCCACATGTAACTACTAGATTGTGATACAATACACTAATGGGTGAAGTTTGGTTGACTTCTGCGCAGCGGTTTGGGAGTGAACATCAAAATTACATTTCTCGGCCATATCGCATAGATCTCACTGTGAAAAGGCTTAAATGGCTTTTTTGACCTAAGTTTGAGGATTGCGCTCAAATCAAATGTCCTAGAACCAAATTTCCACATGTAACTACTAGATTGTGATACAATACACTAATGGGTGAAGTTTGGTTGACTTCTGCGCAGCGGTTTGGGAGTTAACATCAAAATTACATTTCTCGGCCATATCGCATAGATCTCACTGTGAAAAGGCTTAAATGACTTTTTTAATTAAGTTTGATGATTGCGTTCAAACAAAATGTCCTAGAACAAAATTTTCAAATGTAACTACTAGATTGTGATACAATACACTATTGGGTGAAGTTTGGTTGACTTCTGCGCAGCGGTTTGGGAGTTAACATCAAAATTACATTTCTCGGCCATATCGCATAGATCTCACTGTGAAAAGGCTTAAATGGCTTTTTTGACCTAAGTTTGAGGATTGCGCTAAAATCAAATGTCCTAGAACCAAATTTCCACATGTAACTACTAGATTGTGATACAATACACTAATGGGTGAAGTTTGGTTTACTTCAGCGCAGCGGTTTGGGAGTTAACATCAAAATTACATTTCTCGGCCATATCGCATAGATCTCACTGTGAAAAGGCTTAAATGGCTTTTTTGACCTAAGTTTAATAATTGCGCTCAAACCAAATGTCCTAGAACAAAATTTTCAAATGTAACTACTAGAATGTGATACAATACACTATTGGGTGAAGTTTGGTTGACTTCTGCGCAGCGGTTTGGGAGTTAACATCAAAATTACATTTCTCGGCCATATCGCATAGATCTCACTGTGAAAAGGCTTAAATGGCTTTTTTGACCTAAGTTTGAGGATTGCGCTCAAATCAAATGTCCTATAACCAAATTTCCACATCTAACTACTAGATTGTGATACAATACACTAATGGGTGAAGTTTGGTTGACTTCAGCGCAGCGGTTTGGGAGTTAACATCAAAATTACATTTCTCGGCCATATCGCATAGATCTCACTGTGAAAAGGCTTAAATGACTTTTTTAATTAAGTTTGATGATTGCGTTCAAACAAAATGTCCTAGAACAAAATTTTCAAATGTAACTACTAGATTGTGATACAATACACTATTGGGTGAAGTTTGGTTGACTTCTGCGCAGCGGTTTGGGAGTTAACATCAAAATTACATTTCTCGGCCATATCGCATAGATCTCACTGTGAAAAGGCTTAAATGGCTTTTTTGACCTAAGTTTGAGGATTGCGCTCAAATCAAATGTCCAATAACCAAATTTCCACATGTAACTACTAGATTGTGATACAATACACTAATGGGTGAAGTTTGGTTGACTTCTGCGCAGCGGTTTGGGAGTTAACATCAAAATTACATTTCTCGGCCATATCGCATAGATCTCACTGTGAAAAGGCTTAAATGACTTTTTTAATTAAGTTTGATGATTGCGTTCAAACAAAATGTCCTAGAACAAAATTTTCAAATGTAACTACTAGATTGTGATACAATACACTATTGGGTGAAGTTTGGTTGACTTCTGCGCAGCGGTTTGGGAGTTAACATCAAAATTACATTTCTCGGCCATATCGCATAGATCTCACTGTGAAAAGGCTTAAATGGCTTTTTTGACCTAAGTTTGAGGATTGCGCTCAAACAAAATGTCCTAGAACAAAATTTTCAAATATAACTACTAGATTGTGATACAATACACTATTGGGTGAAGTTTGGTTGACTTCTGCGCAGCGGTTTGGGAGTTAACATCAAAATTACATTTCTCGGCCATATCGCATAGATCTCACTGTGAAAAGGCTTAAATGGCTTTTTTGACCTAAGTTTGAGGATTGCGCTCAAATCAAATGTCCTAGAACCAAATTTCCACATGTAACTACTAGATTGTGATACAATACACTAATGGGTGAAGTTTGGTTTACTTCTGCGCAGCGGTTTGGGAGTTAACATCAAAATTACATTTCTCGGCCATATCGCATAGATCTCACTGTGAAAAGGCTTAAATGGCTTTTTTGACCTAAGTTTAATAATTGCGCTCAAACCAAATGTCCTAGAACGAAATTTTAAAATGTAACTACTAGAATGTGATACAATACACTATTGGGTGAAGTTTGGTTGACTTCTGCGCAGCGGTTTGGGAGTTAACATCAAAATTACATTTCTCGGCCATATCGCATAGATCTCAGTGTGAAAAGGCTTAAATGGCTTTTTTGACCTAAGTTTGAGGACTGCGCTCAAATCAAATGTCCTAGAACCAAATTTCCACATGTAACTACTAGATTGTGATACAATACACTAATGGGTGAAGTTTGGTTGACTTCTGCGCAGCGGTTTGGGAGTTAACATCAAAATTACATTTCTCGGCCATATCGCATAGATCTCACTGTGAAAAGGCTTAAATGACTTTTTTAATTAAGTTTGATGATTGCGCTCAAACAAAATTTCCTAGAACAAAATTTTTAAATGTAACTACTAGATTGTGATACAATACACTATTGGGTGAAGTTTGGTTGACTTCTGCGCAGCGGTTTGGGAGTTAACATCAAAATTACATTTCTCGGCCATATCGCATAGATCTCACTGTGAAAAGGCTTAAATGGCTTTTTTGACCTAAGTTTGAGGATTGCGCTAAAATCAAATGTCCTAGAACCAAATTTCCACATGTAACTACTAGATTGTGATACAATACACTAATGGGTGAAGTTTGGTTTACTTCAGCGCAGCGGTTTGGGAGTTAACATCAAAATTACATTTCTCGGCCATATCGCATAGATCTCACTGTGAAAAGGCTTAAATGGCTTTTTTGACCTAAGTTTAATAATTGCGCTCAAACCAAATGTCCTAGAACGAAATTTTCAAATGTAACTACTAGAATGTGATACAATACACTATTGGGTGAAGTTTGGTTGACTTCTGCGCAGCGGTTTGGGAGTTAACATCAAAATTACATTTCTCGGCCATATCGCATAGATCTCACTGTGAAAAGGCTTAAATGGCTTTTTTGACCTAAGTTTGAGGATTGCGCTCAAATCAAATGTCCTAGAACCAAATTTCCACATGTAACTACTAGATTGTGATACAATACACTAATGGGTGAAGTTTGGTTTACTTCTGCGCAGCGGTTTGGGAGTTAACATCAAAATTACATTTCTCGGCCATATCGCATAGATCTCACTGTGAAAAGGCTTAAATGGCTTTTTTGACCTAAGTTTAATAATTGCGCTCAAACCAAATGTCCTTGAACGAAATTTTAAAATGTAACTACTAGAATGTGATACAATACACTATTGGGTGAAGTTTGGTTGACTTCTGCGCAGCGGTTTGGGAGTTAACATCAAAATTACATTTCTCGGCCATATCGCATAGATCTCACTGTGAAAAGGCTTAAATGGCTTTTTTGACCTAAGTTTGAGGATTGCGCTCAAATCAAATGTCCTATAACCAAATTTCCACATGTAACTAGTAGATTGTGATACAATACACTAATGGGTGAAGTTTGGTTGACTTCTGCGCAGCGGTTTGGGAGTTAACATCAAAATTACATTTCTCGGCCATATCGCATAGATCTCACTGTGAAAAGGCTTAAATGGCTTTTTTGACCTAAGTTTGAGGATTGCGCTAAAATCAAATGTCCTAGAACCAAATTTCCACATGTAACTACTAGATTGTGATACAATACACTAATGGGTGAAGTTTGGTTTACTTCTGCGCAGCGGTTTGGGAGTTAACATCAAAATTACATTTCTCGGCCATATCGCATAGATCTCACTGTGAAAAGGCTTAAATGGCTTTTTTGACCTAAGTTTAATAATTGCGCTCAAACCAAATGTCCTAGAACGAAATTTTCAAATGTAACTACTAGAATGTGATACAATACACTATTGGGTGAAGTTTGGTTGACTTCTGCGCAGCGGTTTGGGAGTTAAGATAAAAATTACATTTCTCGGCCATATCGCATAGATCTCACTGTGAAAAGGCTTAAATGGCTTTTTTGACCTAAGTTTGAGGATTGCGCTCAAATCAAATGTCCTAGAACCAAATTTCCACATGTAACTACTAGATTGTGATACAATACACTAATGGGTGAAGTTTGGTTTACTTCTGCGCAGCGGTTTGGGAGTTAACATCAAAATTACATTTCTCGGCCATATCGCATAGATCTCACTGTGAAAAGGCTTAAATGGCTTTTTTGACCTAAGTTTGAGGATTGCGCTCAAATCAAATGTCCTAGAACCAAATTTCCACATGTAACTACTAGATTGTGATACAATACACTAATGGGTGAAGTTTGGTTGACTTCTGCGCAGCGGTTTGGGAGTTAACATCAAAATTACATTTCTCGGCCATATCGCATAGATCTCACTGTGAAAAGGCTTAAATGGCTTTTTTTACCTAAGTTTGAGGATTGCGCTCAAACCAAATGTCCTAGAACGAAATTTTCAAATGTAACTACTAGAATGTGATACAATACACTATTGGGTGAAGTTTGGTTGACTTCTGCGCAGCGGTTTGGGAGTTAACATCAAAATTACATTTCTCGGCCATATCGCATAGATCTCACTGTGAAAAGGCTTAAATGGCTTTTTTGACCTAAGTTTGAGGATTGCGCTCAAATCAAATGTCCTATAACCAAATTTCCACATGTAACTACTAGATTGTGATACAATACACTAATGGGTGAAGTTTGGTTGACTTCTGCGCAGCGGTTTGGGAGTTAACATCAAAATTACATTTCTCGGCCATATCGCATAGATCTCACTGTGAAAAGGCTTAAATGACTTTTTTAATTAAGTTTGATGATTGCGTTCAAACAAAATGTCCTAGAACAAAATTTTCAAATGTAACTACTAGATTGTGATACAATACACTATTGGGTGAAGTTTGGTTGACTTCTGCGCAGCGGTTTGGGAGTTAACATCAAAATTACATTTCTCGGCCATATCGCATAGATCTCACTGTGAAAAGGCTTAAATGGCTTTTTTGACCTAAGTTTGAGGATTGCGCTCAAATCAAATGTCCAATAACCAAATTTCCACATGTAACTACTAGATTGTGATACAATACACTAATGGGTGAAGTTTGGTTGACTTCTGCGCAGCGGTTTGGGAGTTAACATCAAAATTACATTTCTCGGCCATATCGCATAGATCTCACTGTGAAAAGGCTTAAATGACTTTTTTAATTAAGTTTGATGATTGCGTTCAAACAAAATGTCCTAGAACAAAATTTTCAAATGTAACTACTAGATTGTGATACAATACACTATTGGGTGAAGTTTGGTTGACTTCTGCGCAGCGGTTTGGGAGTTAACATCAAAATTACATTTCTCGGCCATATCGCATAGATCTCACTGTGAAAAGGCTTAAATGGCTTTTTTGACCTAAGTTTGAGGATTGCGCTCAAACAAAATGTCCTAGAACAAAATTTTCAAATATAACTACTAGATTGTGATACAATACACTATTGGGTGAAGTTTGGTTGACTTCTGCGCAGCGGTTTGGGAGTTAACATCAAAATTACATTTCTCGGCCATATCGCATAGATCTCACTGTGAAAAGGCTTAAATGGCTTTTTTGACCTAAGTTTGAGGATTGCGCTCAAATCAAATGTCCTAGAACCAAATTTTCACATGTAACTACTAGATTGTGATACAATACACTAATGGGTGAAGTTTGGTTGACTTCTGCGCAGCGGTTTGGGAGTGAACATCAAAATTACATTTCTCGGCCATATCGCATAGATCTCACTGTGAAAAGGCTTAAATGGCTTTTTTGACCTAAGTTTGAGGATTGCGCTCAAATCAAATGTCCTAGAACCAAATTTCCACATGTAACTACTAGATTGTGATAAAATACACTAATGGGTGAAGTTTGGTTGACTTCTGCGCAGCGGTTTGGGAGTTAACATCAAAATTACATTTCTCGGCCATATCGCATAGATCTCACTGTGAAAAGGCTTAAATGACTTTTTTAATTAAGTTTGATGATTGCGTTCAAACAAAATGTCCTAGAACAAAATTTTCAAATGTAACTACTAGATTGTGATACAATACACTATTGGGTGAAGTTTGGTTGACTTCTGCGCAGCGGTTTGGGAGTTAACATCAAAATTACATTTCTCGGCCATATCGCATAGATCTCACTGTGAAAAGGCTTAAATGGCTTTTTTGACCTAAGTTTGAGGATTGCGCTCAAATCAAATATCCTAGAACCAAATTTCCACATGTAACTACTAGATTGTGATAAAATACACTAATGGGTGAAGTTTGGTTGACTTCTGCGCAGCGGTTTGGGAGTTATCAAAATTACATTTCTCGGCCATATCGCATAGATCTCACTGTGAAAAGGCTTAAATGACTTTTTTAATTAAGTTTGATGATTGCGCTCAAACAAAATTTCCTAGAACAAAATTTTCAAATGTAACTACTAGATTGTGATACAATACACTATTGGGTGAAGTTTGGTTGACTTCTGCGCAGCGGTTTGGGAGTTAACATCAAAATTACATTTCTCGGCCATATCGCATAGATCTCACTGTGAAAAGGCTTAAATGACTTTTTTAATTAAGTTTGATGATTGCGTTCAAACAAAATGTCCTAGAACAAAATTTTCAAATGTAACTACTAGATTGTGATACAATACACTATTGGGTGAAGTTTGGTTGACTTCTGCGCAGCGGTTTGGGAGTTAACATCAAAATTACATTTCTCGGCCATATCGCATAGATCTCACTGTGAAAAGGCTTAAATGGCTTTTTTGACCTAAGTTTGAGGATTGCGCTCAAATCAAATGTCCTATAACCAAATTTCCACATGTAACTACTAGATTGTGATACAATACACTAATGGGTGAAGTTTGGTTGACTTCTGCGCAGCGGTTTGGGAGTGAACATCAAAATTACATTTCTCGGCCATATCGCATAGATCTCACTGTGAAAAGGCTTAAATGGCTTTTTTGACCTAAGTTTGAGGATTGCGCTCAAATCAAATGTCCTAGAACCAAATTTCCACATGTAACTACTAGATTGTGATAAAATACACTAATGGGTGAAGTTTGGTTGACTTCTGCGCAGCGGTTTGGGAGTTAACATCAAAATTACATTTCTCGGCCATATCGCATAGATCTCACTGTGAAAAGGCTTAAATGACTTTTTTAATTAAGTTTGATGATTGCGCTTAAACAAAATTTCCTAGAACAAAATTTTCAAATGTAACTACTAGATTGTGATACAATACACTATTGGGTGAAGTTTGGTTGACTTCTGCGCAGCGGTTTGGGAGTTAACATCAAAATTACATTTCTCGGCCATATCGCATAGATCTCACTGTGAAAAGGCTTAAATGGCTTTTTTGACCTAAGTTTGAGGATTGCGCTAAAATCAAATGTCCTAGAACCAAATTTCCACATGTAACTACTAGATTGTGATACAATACACTAATGGGTGAAGTTTGGTTTACTTCTGCGCAGCGGTTTGGGAGTTAACATCAAAATTACATTTCTCGGCCATATCGCATAGATCTCACTGTGAAAAGGCTTAAATGGCTTTTTTGACCTAAGTTTAATAATTGCGCTCAAACCAAATGTCCTAGAACAAAATTTTCAAATGTAACTACTAGAATGTGATACAATACACTATTGGGTGAAGTTTGGTTGACTTCTGCGCAGCGGTTTGGGAGTTAAGATCAAAATTACATTTCTCGGCCATATCACATAGATCTCACTGTGAAAAGGCTTAAATGGCTTTTTTGACCTAAGTTTGAGGATTGCGCTCAAATCAAATGTCCTAGAACCAAATTTCCACATGTAACTACTAGATTGTGATACAATACACTAATGGGTGAAGTTTGGTTTACTTCTGCGCAGCGGTTTGGGAGTTAACATCAAAATTACATTTCTCGGCCATATCGCATATATCTCACTGTGAAAAGGCTTAAATGGCTTTTTTGACCTAAGTTTAATAATTGCGCTCAAACCAAATGTCCTTGAACGAAATTTTAAAATGTAACTACTAGAATGTGATACAATACACTATTGGGTGAAGTTTGGTTGACTTCTGCGCAGCGGTTTGGGAGTTAACATCAAAATTACATTTCTCGGCCATATCGCATAGATCTCACTGTGAAAAGGCTTAAATGGCTTTTTTGACCTAAGTTTGAGGATTGCGCTCAAATCAAATGTCCTATAACCAAATTTCCACATGTAACTACTAGATTGTGATACAATACACTAATGGGTGAAGTTTGGTTGACTTCTGCGCAGCGGTTTGGGAGTTAACATCAAAATTACATTTCTCGGCCATATCGCATAGATCTCACTGTGAAAAGGCTTAAATGGCTTTTTTGACCTAAGTTTGAGGATTGCGCTCAAACAAAATGTCCTAGAACAAAATTTTCAAATGTAACTACTAGATTGTGATACAATACACTATTGAGTGAAGTTTGGTTGACTTCTGCGCAGCGGTTTGGGAGTTAACATCAAAATTACATTTCTCGGCCATATCGCATAGATCTCACTGTGAAAAGGCTTAAATGACTTTTTTAATTAAGTTTGATGATTGCGTTCAAACAAAATGTCCTAGAACAAAATTTTCAAATGTAACTACTAGATTGTGATACAATACACTATTGGGTGAAGTTTGGTTGACTTCTGCGCAGCGGTTTGGGAGTTAACATCAAAATTACATTTCTCGGCCATATCGCATAGATCTCACTGTGAAAAGGCTTAAATGGCTTTTTTGACCTAAGTTTGAGGATTGCGCTCAAACCAAATGTCCTAGAACGAAATTTTCAAATGTAACTACTAGAATGTGATACAATACACTATTGGGTGAAGTTTGGTTGACTTCTGCGCAGCGGTTTGGGAGTTAACATCAAAATTACATTTCTCGGCCATATCGCATAGATCTCACTGTGAAAAGGCTTAAATGGCTTTTTTGACCTAAGTTTGAGGATTGCGCTCAAATCAAATGTCCTAGAACCAAATTTCCACATGTAACTACTAGATTGTGATAAAATACACTATTGGGTGAAGTTTGGTTGACTTCTGCGCAGCGGTTTGGGAGTTAACATCAAAATTACATTTCTCGGCCATATCGCATAGATCTCACTGTGAAAAGGCTTAAATGACTTTTTTAATTAAGTTTGATGATTGCGCTCAAACAAAATTTCCTAGAACAAAATTTTCAAATGTAACTACTAGATTGTGATACAATACACTATTGGGTGAAGTTTGGTTGACTTCTGCGCAGCGGTTTGGGAGTTAACATCAAAATTACATTTCTCGGCCATATCGCATAGATCTCACTGTGAAAAGGCTTAAATGGCTTTTTTGACCTAAGTTTGAGGATTGCGCTCAAATCAAATGTCCTATAACCAAATTTCCACATGTAACTACTAGATTGTGATACAATACACTAATGGGTGAAGTTTGGTTGACTTCTGCGCAGCGGTTTGGGAGTTAACATCAAAATTACATTTCTCGGCCATATCGCATAGATCTCACTGTGAAAAGGCTTAAATGACTTTTTTAATTAAGTTTGATGATTGCGTTCAAACAAAATGTCCTAGAACAAAATTTTTAAATGTAACTACTAGATTGTGATACAATACACTATTGGGTGAAGTTTGGTTGACTTCTGCGCAGCGGTTTGGGAGTTAACATCAAAATTACATTTCTCGGCCATATCGCATAGATCTCACTGTGAAAAGGCTTAAATGGCTTTTTTGACCTAAGTTTGAGGATTGCGCTCAAATCAAATGTCCTAGAACCAAATTTCCACATGTAACTACTAGATTGTGATAAAATACACTAATGGGTGAAGTTTGGTTGACTTCTGCGCAGCGGTTTGGGAGTTAACATCAAAATTACATTTCTCGGCCATATCGCATAGATCTCACTGTGAAAAGGCTTAAATGACTTTTTTAATTAAGTTTGATGATTGCGCTCAAACAAAATTTCCTAGAACAAAATTTTCAAATGTAACTACTAGATTGTGATACAATACACTATTGGGTGAAGTTTGGTTGACTTCTGCGCAGCGGTTTGGGAGTTAACATCAAAATTACATTTCTCGGCCATATCGCATAGATCTCACTGTGAAAAGGCTTAAATGACTTTTTTTAATTAAGTTTGATGATTGCGTTCAAACAAAATGTCCTAGAACAAAATTTTCAAATGTAACTACTAGATTGTGATACAATACACTATTGGGTGAAGTTTGGTTGACTTCTGCGCAGCGGTTTGGGAGTTAACATCAAAATTACATTTCTCGGCCATATCGCATAGATCTCACTGTGAAAAGGCTTAAATGGCTTTTTTGACCTAAGTTTGAGGATTGCGCTCAAATCAAATGTCCTATAACCAAATTTCCACATGTAACTACTAGATTGTGATACAATACACTAATGGGTGAAGTTTGGTTGACTTCTGCGCAGCGGTTTGGGAGTGAACATCAAAATTACATTTCTCGGCCATATCGCATAGATCTCACTGTGAAAAGGCTTAAATGGCTTTTTTGACCTAAGTTTGAGGATTGCGCTCAAATCAAATGTCCTAGAACCAAATTTCCACATGTAACTACTAGATTGTGATAAAATACACTAATGGGTGAAGTTTGGTTGACTTCTGCGCAGCGGTTTGGGAGTTAACATCAAAATTACATTTCTCGGCCATATCGCATAGATCTCACTGTGAAAAGGCTTAAATGACTTTTTTAATTAAGTTTGATGATTGCGCTCAAACAAAATTTCCTAGAACAAAATTTTCAAATGTAACTACTAGATTGTGATACAATACACGATTGGGTGAAGTTTGGTTGACTTCTGCGCAGCGGTTTGGGAGTTAACATCAAAATTACATTTCTCGGCCATATCGCATAGATCTCACTGTGAAAAGGCTTAAATGACTTTTTTAATTAAGTTTGATGATTGCGTTCAAACAAAATGTCCTAGAACAAAATTTTCAAATGTAACTACTAGATTGTGATACAATACACTATTGGGTGAAGTTTGGTTGACTTCTGCGCAGCGGTTTGGGAGTTAACATCAAAATTACATTTCTCGGCCATATCGCATAGATCTCACTGTGAAAAGGCTTAAATGGCTTTTTTGACCTAAGTTTAAAGATTGCGCTCAAACCAAATGTCCTAGAACGAAATTTTCAAATGTAACTACTAAATTGTGATACAATACACTAATGGGTGAAGTTTGGTTGACTTCTGCGCAGCGGTTTGGGAGTTAACATCAAAATTACATTTCTCGGCCATATCGCATAGATCTCACTGTGAAAAGGCTTAAATGGCTTTTTTGACCTAAGTTTGAGGATTGCGCTCAAACCAAATGTCCTAGAACGAAATTTTCAAATGTAACTACTAGAATGTGATACAATACACTATTGGGTGAAGTTTGGTTGACTTCTGCGCAGCGGTTTGGGAGTTAACATCAAAATTACATTTCTCGGCCATATCGCATAGATCTCACTGTGAAAAGGCTTAAATGGCTTTTTTGACCTAAGTTTGAGGATTGCGCTCAAATCAAATGTCCTATAACCAAATTTCCACATCTAACTACTAGATTGTGATATAATACACTAATGGGTGAAGTTTGGTTGACTTCTGCGCAGCGGTTTGGGAGTTAACATCAAAATTACATTTCTCGGCCATATCGCATAGATCTCACTGTGAAAAGGCTTAAATGACTTTTTTAATTAAGTTTGATGATTGCGTTCAAACAAAATGTCCTAGAACAAAATTTTCAAATGTAACTACTAGATTGTGATACAATACACTATTGGGTGAAGTTTGGTTGACTTCTGCGCAGCGGTTTGGGAGTTAACATCAAAATTACATTTCTCGGCCATATCGCATAGATCTCACTGTGAAAAGGCTTAAATGGCTTTTTTGACCTAAGTTTGAGGATTGCGCTCAAATCAAATGTCCTAGAACCAAATTTCCACATGTAACTACTAGATTGTGATAAAATACACTAATGGGTGAAGTTTGGTTGACTTCTGCGCAGCGGTTTGGGAGTTAACATCAAAATTACATTTCTCGGCCATATCGCATGGATCTCACTGTGAAAAGGCTTAAATGACTTTTTTAATTAAGTTTGATGATTGCGTTCAAACAAAATGTCCTAGAACAAAATTTTCAAATGTAACTACTAGATTGTGATACAATACACTATTGGGTGAAGTTTGGTTGACTTCTGCGCAGCGGTTTGGGAGTTAACATCAAAATTACATTTCTCGGCCATATCGCATAGATCTCACTGTGAAAAGGCTTAAATGACTTTTTTGACCTAAGTTTGAGGATTGCGCTCAAATCAAATGTCCTAGAACCAAATTTCCACATGTAACTACTAGATTGTGATACAATACACTAATGGGTGAAGTTTGGTTGACTTCTGCGCAGCGGTTTGGGAGTTAACATCAAAATTACATTTCTCGGCCATATCGCATAGATCTCACTGTGAAAAGGCTTAAATGGCTTTTTTGACCTAAGTTTGAGGATTGCGCTCAAACCAAATGTCCTAGAACGAAATTTTCAAATGTAACTACTAGAATGTGATACAATACACTATTGGGTGAAGTTTGGTTGACTTCTGCGCAGCGGTTTGGGAGTTAACATCAAAATTACATTTCTCGGCCATATCGCATAGATCTCACTGTGAAAAGGCTTAAATGGCTTTTTTGACCTAAGTTTGAGGATTGCGCTCAAATCAAATGTCCTAGAACCAAATTTCCACATGTAACTACTAGATTGTGATAAAATACACTAATGGGTGAAGTTTGGTTGACTTCTGCGCAGCGGTTTGGGAGTTAACATCAAAATTACATTTCTCGGCCATATCGCATAGATCTCACTGTGAAAAGGCTTAAATGGCTTTTTTGACCTAAGTTTGAGGATTGCGCTCAAATCAAATGTCCTATAACCAAATTTCCACATGTAACTACTAGATTGTAATACAATACACTAATGGGTGAAGTTTGGTTGACTTCTGCGCAGCGGTTTGGGAGTGAACATCAAAATTACATTTCTCGGCCATATCGCATAGATCTCACTGTGAAAAGGCTTAAATGGCTTTTTTGACCTAAGTTTGAGGATTGCGCTCAAATCAAATGTCCTAGAACCAAATTTCCACATGTAACTACTAGATTGTGATAAAATACACTAATGGGTGAAGTTTGGTTGACTTCTGCGCAGCGGTTTGGGAGTTAACATCAAAATTACATTTCTCGGCCATATCGCATAGATCTCACTGTGAAAAGGCTTAAATGACTTTTTTAATTAAGTTTGATGATTGCGCTCAAACAAAATTTCCTAGAACAAAATTTTCAAATGTAACTACTAGATTGTGATACAATACACTATTGGGTGAAGTTTGGTTGACTTCTGCGCAGCGGTTTGGGAGTTAACATCAAAATTACATTTCTCGGCCATATCGCATAGATCTCACTGTGAAAAGGCTTAAATGGCTTTTTTGACCTAAGTTTGAGGATTGCGCTAAAATCAAATGTCCTAGAACCAAATTTCCACATGTAACTACTAGATTGTGATACAATACACTAATGGGTGAAGTTTGGTTTACTTCAGCGCAGCGGTTTGGGAGTTAACATCAAAATTACATTTCTCGGCCATATCGCATAGATCTCACTGTGAAAAGGCTTAAATGGCTTTTTTGACCTAAGTTTAATAATTGCGCTCAAACCAAATGTCCTAGAACGAAATTTTCAAATGTAACTACTAGAATGTGATACAATACACTATTGGGTGAAGTTTGGTTGACTTCTGCGCAGCGGTTTGGGAGTTAACATCAAAATTACATTTCTCGGCCATATCGCATAGATCTCACTGTGAAAAGGCTTAAATGGCTTTTTTGACCTAAGTTTGAGGATTGCGCTCAAATCAAATGTCCTAGAACCAAATTTCCACATGTAACTACTAGATTGTGATACAATACACTAATGGGTGAAGTTTGGTTTACTTCTGCGCAGCGGTTTGGGAGTTAACATCAAAATTACATTTCTCGGCCATATCGCATAGATCTCACTGTGAAAAGGCTTAAATGGCTTTTTTGACCTAAGTTTAATAATTGCGCTCAAACCAAATGTCCTTGAACGAAATTTTAAAATGTAACTACTAGAATGTGATACAATACACTATTGGGTGAAGTTTGGTTGACTTCTGCGCAGCGGTTTGGGAGTTAACATCAAAATTACATTTCTCGGCCATATCGCATAGATCTCACTGTGAAAAGGCTTAAATGGCTTTTTTGACCTAAGTTTGAGGATTGCGCTCAAATCAAATGTCCTATAACCAAATTTCCACATGTAACTACTAGATTGTGATACAATACACTAATGGGTGAAGTTTGGTTGACTTCTGCGCAGCGGTTTGGGAGTTAACATCAAAATTACATTTCTCGGCCATATCGCATAGATCTCACTGTGAAAAGGCTTAAATGGCTTCTTTGACCTAAGTTTGAGGATTGCGCTAAAATCAAATGTCCTAGAACCAAATTTCCACATGTAACTACTAGATTGTGATACAATACACTAATGGGTGAAGTTTGGTTTACTTCTGCGCAGCGGTTTGGGAGTTAACATCAAAATTACATTTCTCGGCCATATCGCATAGATCTCACTGTGAAAAGGCTTAAATGGCTTTTTTGACCTAAGTTTAATAATTGCGCTCAAACCAAATGTCCTAGAACGAAATTTTCAAATGTAACTACTAGAATGTGATACAATACACTATTGGGTGAAGTTTGGTTGACTTCTGCGCAGCGGTTTGGGAGTTAAGATCAAAATTACATTTCTCGGCCATATCGCATAGATCTCACTGTGAAAAGGCTTAAATGGCTTTTTTGACCTAAGTTTGAGGATTGCGCTCAAATCAAATGTCCTAGAACCAAATTTCCACATGTAACTACTAGATTGTGATACAATACACTAATGGGTGAAGTTTGGTTGACTTCTGCGCAGCGGTTTGGGAGTTAACATCAAAATTACATTTCTCGGCCATATCGCATAGATCTCACTGTGAAAAGGCTTTAATTGCTTTTTTGACCTAAGTTTAATAATTGCGCTCAAACCAAATGTCCTTGAACGAAATTTTAAAATGTAACTACTAGAATGTGATACAATACACTATTGGGTGAAGTTTGGTTGACTTCTGCGCAGCGGTTTGGGAGTTAACATCAAAATTACATTTCTCGGCCATATCGCATAGATCTCACTGTGAAAAGGCTTAAATGGCTTTTTTGACCTAGGTTTGAGGATTGCGCTCAAATCAAATGTCCTATAACCAAATTTCCACATGTAACTACTAGATTGTGATACAATACACTAATGGGTGAAGTTTGGTTGACTTCTGCGCAGCGGTTTGGGAGTTAACATCAAAATTACATTTCTCGGCCATATCGCATAGATCTCACTGTGAAAAGGCTTAAATGGCTTTTTTGACCTAAGTTTGAGGATTGCGCTCAAACAAAATGTCCTAGAACAAAATTTTCAAATGTAACTACTAGATTGTGATACAATACACTATTGGGTGAAGTTTGGTTGACTTCTGCGCAGCGGTTTGGGAGTTAACATGAAAATTACATTTCTCGGCCATATCGCATAGATCTCACTGTGAAAAGGCTTAAAAGACTTTTTTAATTAAGTTTGATGATTGCGTTCAAACAAAATGTCCTAGAACAAAATTTTCAAATGTAACTACTAGATTGTGATACAATACACTATTGGGTGAAGTTTGGTTGACTTCTGCGCAGCGGTTTGGGAGTTAACATCAAAATTACATTTCTCGGCCATATCGCATAGATCTCACTGTGAAAAGGCTTAAATGGCTTTTTTGACCTAAGTTTGAGGATTGCGCTCAAACCAAATGTCCTAGAACGAAATTTTCAAATGTAACTACTAGAATGTGATACAATACACTATTGGGTGAAGTTTGGTTGACTTCTGCACAGCGGTTTGGGAGTTAACATCAAAATTACATTTCTCGGCCATATCGCATAGATCTCACTGTGAAAAGGCTTAAATGGCTTTTTTGACCTAAGTTTAATAATTGCGCTCAAACCAAATGTCCTTGAACGAAATTTTAAAATGTAACTACTAGAATGTGATACAATACACTATTGGGTGAAGTTTGGTTGACTTCTGCGCAGCGGTTTGGGAGTTAACATCAAAATTACATTTCTCGGCCATATCGCATAGATCTCACTGTGAAAAGGCTTAAATGGCTTTTTTGACCTAAGTTTGAGGATTGCGCTCAAATCAAATGTCCTATAACCAAATTTCCACATGTAACTACTAGATTGTGATACAATACACTAATGGGTGAAGTTTGGTTGACTTCTGCGCAGCGGTTTGGGAGTTAACATCAAAATTACATTTCTCGGCCATATCGCATAGATCTCACTGTGAAAAGGCTTAAATGGCTTCTTTGACCTAAGTTTGAGGATTGCGCTAAAATCAAATGTCCTAGAACCAAATTTCCACATGTAACTACTAGATTGTGATACAATACACTAATGGGTGAAGTTTGGTTTACTTCTGCGCAGCGGTTTGGGAGTTAACATCAAAATTACATTTCTCGGCCATATCGCATAGATCTCACTGTGAAAAGGCTTAAATGGCTTTTTTGACCTAAGTTTAATAATTGCGCTCAAACCAAATGTCCTAGAACGAAATTTTCAAATGTAACTACTAGAATGTGATACAATACACTATTGGGTGAAGTTTGGTTGACTTCTGCGCAGCGGTTTGGGAGTTAAGATCAAAATTACATTTCTCGGCCATATCGCATAGATCTCACTGTGAAAAGGCTTAAATGGCTTTTTTGACCTAAGTTTGAGGATTGCGCTCAAATCAAATGTCCTAGAACCAAATTTCCACATGTAACTACTAGATTGTGATACAATACACTAATGGGTGAAGTTTGGTTGACTTCTGCGCAGCGGTTTGGGAGTTAACATCAAAATTACATTTCTCGGCCATATCGCATAGATCTCACTGTGAAAAGGCTTAAATGGCTTTTTTGACCTAAGTTTAATAATTGCGCTCAAACCAAATGTCCTTGAACGAAATTTTAAAATGTAACTACTAGAATGTGATACAATACACTATTGGGTGAAGTTTGGTTGACTTCTGCGCAGCGGTTTGGGAGTTAACATCAAAATTACATTTCTCGGCCATATCGCATAGATCTCACTGTGAAAAGGCTTAAATGGCTTTTTTGACCTAGGTTTGAGGATTGCGCTCAAATCAAATGTCCTATAACCAAATTTCCACATGTAACTACTAGATTGTGATACAATACACTAATGGGTGAAGTTTGGTTGACTTCTGCGCAGCGGTTTGGGAGTTAACATCAAAATTACATTTCTCGGCCATATCGCATAGATCTCACTGTGAAAAGGCTTAAATGGCTTTTTTGACCTAAGTTTGAGGATTGCGCTCAAACAAAATGTCCTAGAACAAAATTTTCAAATGTAACTACTAGATTGTGATACAATACACTATTGGGTGAAGTTTGGTTGACTTCTGCGCAGCGGTTTGGGAGTTAACATGAAAATTACATTTCTCGGCCATATCGCATAGATCTCACTGTGAAAAGGCTTAAATGACTTTTTTAATTAAGTTTGATGATTGCGTTCAAACAAAATGTCCTAGAACAAAATTTTCAAATGTAACTACTAGATTGTGATACAATACACTATTGGGTGAAGTTTGGTTGACTTCTGCGCAGCGGTTTGGGAGTTAACATCAAAATTACATTTCTCGGCCATATCGCATAGATCTCACTGTGAAAAGGCTTAAATGGCTTTTTTGACCTAAGTTTGAGGATTGCGCTCAAACCAAATGTCCTAGAACGAAATTTTCAAATGTAACTACTAGAATGTGATACAATACACTATTGGGTGAAGTTTGGTTGACTTCTGCGCAGCGGTTTGGGAGTTAACATCAAAATTACATTTCTCGGCCATATCGCATAGATCTCACTGTGAAAAGGCTTAAATGGCTTTTTTGACCTAAGTTTGAGGATTGCGCTCAAATCAAATGTCCTAGAACCAAATTTCCACATGTAACTACTAGATTAAGATAAAATACACTAATGGGTGAAGTTTGGTTGACTTCTGCGCAGCGGTTTGGGAGTTAACATCAAAATTACATTTCTCGGCCATATCGCATAGATCTCACTGTGAAAAGGCTTAAATGACTTTTTTAATTAAGTTTGATGATTGCGCTCAAACAAAATTTCCTAGAACAAAATTTTCAAATGTAACTACTAGATTGTGATACAATACACTATTGGGTGAAGTTTGGTTGACTTCTGCGCAGCGGTTTGGGAGTTAACATCAAAATTACATTTCTCGGCCATATCGCATAGATCTCACTGTGAAAAGGCTTAAATGACTTTTTTAATTAAGTTTGATGATTGCGTTCAAACAAAATGTCCTAGAACAAAATTTTCAAATGTAACTACTAGATTGTGATACAATACACTATTGGGTGAAGTTTGGTTGACTTCTGCGCAGCGGTTTGGGAGTTAACATCAAAATTACATTTCTCGGCCATATCGCATAGATCTCACTGTGAAAAGGCTTAAATGGCTTTTTTGACCTAAGTTTGAGGATTGCGCTCAAATCAAATGTCCTATAACCAAATTTCCACATGTAACTACTAGATTGTGATACAATACACTAATGGGTGAAGTTTGGTTGACTTCTGCGCAGCGGTTTGGGAGTGAACATCAAAATTACATTTCTCGGCCATATCGCATAGATCTCACTGTGAAAAGGCTTAAATGGCTTTTTTGACCTAAGTTTGAGGATTGCGCTCAAATCAAATGTCCTAGAACCAAATTTCCACATGTAACTACTAGATTGTGATAAAATACACTAATGGGTGAAGTTTGGTTGACTTCTGCGCAGCGGTTTGGGAGTTAACATCAAAATTACATTTCTCGGCCATATCGCATAGATCTCACTGTGAAAAGGCTTAAATGACTTTTTTAATTAAGTTTGATGATTGCGTTCAAACAAAATGTCCTAGAACAAAATTTTCAAATGTAACTACTAGATTGTGATACAATACACTATTGGGTGAAGTTTGGTTTACTTCTGCGCAGCGGTTTGGGAGTTAACATCAAAATTACATTTCTCGGCCATATCGCATAGATCTCACTGTGAAAAGGCTTAAATGGCTTTTTTGACCTAAGTTTAAAGATTGCGCTCAAACCAAATGTCCTAGAACAAAATTTTCAAATGTAACTACTAGATTGTGATACAATACACTAATGGGTGAAGTTTGGTTGACTTCTGCGCAGCGGTTTGGGAGTTAACATCAAAATTACATTTCTCGGCCATATCGCATAGATCTCACTGTGAAAAGGCTTAAATGGCTTTTTTGACCTAAGTTTGAGGATTGCGCTCAAATCAAATGTCCTATAACCAAATTTCCACATGTAACTACTAGATTGTGATACAATACACTAATGGGTGAAGTTTGGTTGTCTTCTGCGCAGCGGTTTGGGAGTGAACATCAAAATTACATTTCTCGGCCATATCGCATATATCTCACTGTGAAAAGGCTTAAATGACTTTTTTAATTAAGTTTGATGATTGCGCTCAAACAAAATTTCCTAAAACAAAATTTTCAAATATAACTACTAGATTGTGATACAATACACTATTGGGTGAAGTTTGGTTGACTTCTGCGCAGCGGTTTGGGGGTTAACATCAAAATTACATTTCTCGGCCATATCGCATAGATCTCACTGTGAAAAGGCTTAAATGACTTTTTTAATTAAGTTTGATGATTGCGTTCAAACAAAATGTCCTAGAACAAAAATTTTCAAATGTAACTACTAGATTGTGATACAATACACTATTGGGTGAAGTTTGGTTGACTTCTGCGCAGCGGTTTGGTAGTTAACATCAAAATTACATTTCTCGGCCATATCGCATAGATCTCACTGTGAAAAGGCTTAAATGACTTTTTTAATTAAGTTTAATGATTGCGCTCAAACCAAATGTCCTAGAACGAAATTTTCAAATGTAACTACTAGAATGTGATACAATACACTATTGGGTGAAGTTTAGTTGACTTCTGCGCAGCGGTTTGGGAGTTAACATCAAAATTACATTTCTCGGCCATATCGCATAGATCTCACTGTGAAAAGGCTTAAATGGCTTTTTTGACCTAAGTTTGAGGATTGCGCTCAAATCAAATGTCCTATAACCAAATTTCCACATGTAACTACTAGATTGTGATACAATACACTAATGGGTGAAGTTTTGTTGACTTCTGCGCAGCGGTTTGGGAGTTAACATCAAAATTACATTTCTCGGCCATATCGCATAGATCTCACTGTGAAAAGGCTTAAATGACTTTTTTAATTAAGTTTGATGAATGCATTCAAACAAAATGTCCTAGAACAAAATTTTCAAATGTAACTACTAGATTGTGATACAATACACTATTGGGTGAAGTTTGGTTGACTTCTGCGCAGCGGTTTGGGAGTTAACATCAAAATTACATTTCTCGGCCATATCGCATAGATCTCACTGTGAAAAGGCTTAAATGGCTTTTTTGACCTAAGTTTGAGGATTGCGCTCAAATCAAATGTCCTAGAACCAAATTTCCACATGTAACTACTAGATTGTGATACAATACACTAATGGGTGAAGTTTGGTTTACTTCTGCGCAGCGGTTTGGGAGTTAACATCAAAATTACATTTCTCGGCCATATCGCATAGATCTCACTGTGAAAAGGCTTAAATGGCTTTTTTGACCTAAGTTTAATAATTGCGCTCAAACCAAATGTCCTAGAACGAAATTTTAAAATGTAACTACTAGAATGTGATACAATACACTATTGGGTGAAGTTTGGTTGACTTCTGCGCAGCGGTTTGGGAGTTAACATCAAAATTACATTTCTCGGCCATATCGCATAGATCTCAGTGTGAAAAGGCTTAAATGGCTTTTTTGACCTAAGTTTGAGGACTGCGCTCAAATCAAATGTCCTAGAACCAAATTTCCACATGTAACTACTAGATTGTGATACAATACACTAATGGGTGAAGTTTGGTTGACTTCTGCGCAGCGGTTTGGGAGTTAACATCAAAATTACATTTCTCGGCCATATCGCATAGATCTCACTGTGAAAAGGCTTAAATGACTTTTTTAATTAAGTTTGATGATTGCGCTCAAACAAAATTTCCTAGAACAAAATTTTCAAATGTAACTACTAGATTGTGATACAATACACTATTGGGTGAAGTTTGGTTGACTTCTGCGCAGCGGTTTGGGAGTTAACATCAAAATTACATTTCTCGGCCATATCGCATAGATCTCACTGTGAAAAGGCTTAAATGGCTTTTTTGACCTAAGTTTGAGGATTGCGCTCAAATCAAATGTCCTATAACCAAATTTCCACATGTAACTACTAGATTGTGATACAATACACTAATGGGTGAAGTTTGGTTGACTTCTGCGCAGCGGTTTGGGAGTTAACATCAAAATTACATTTCTCGGCCATATCGCATAGATCTCACTGTGAAAAGGCTTAAATGACTTTTTTAATTAAGTTTGATGATTGCGTTCAAACAAAATGTCCTAGAACAAAATTTTTAAAAGTAACTACTAGATTGTGATACAATACACTATTGGGTGAAGTTTGGTTGACTTCTGCGCAGCGGTTTGGGAGTTAACATCAAAATTACATTTCTCGGCCATATCGCATAGATCTCACTGTGAAAAGGCTTAAATGGCTTTTTTGACCTAAGTTTGAGGATTGCGCTCAAATCAAATGTCCTAGAACCAAATTTCCACATGTAACTACTAGATTGTGATAAAATACACTAATGGGTGAAGTTTGGTTGACTTCTGCGCAGCGGTTTGGGAGTTAACATCAAAATTACATTTCTCGGCCATATCGCATAGATCTCACTGTGAAAAGGCTTAAATGACTTTTTTAATTAAGTTTGATGATTGCGCTCAAACAAAATTTCCTAGAACAAAATTTTTAAATGTAACTACTAGATTGTGATACAATACACTATTGGGTGAAGTTTGGTTGACTTCTGCGCAGCGGTTTGGGAGTTAACATCAAAATTACATTTCTCGGCCATATCGCATAGATCTCACTGTGAAAAGGCTTAAATGGCTTTTTTGACCTAAGTTTGAGGATTGCGCTCAAATCAAATGTCCTAGAACCAAATTTCCACATGTAACTACTAGATTGTGATACAATACACTAATGGGTGAAGTTTGGTTGACTTCTGCGCAGCGGTTTGGGAGTGAACATCAAAATTACATTTCTCGGCCATATCGCATAGATCTCACTGTGAAAAGGCTTAAATGGCTTTTTTGACCTAAGTTTGAGGATTGCGCTCAAATCAAATGTCCTAGAACCAAATTTCCACATGTAACTACTAGATTGTGATACAATACACTAATGGGTGAAGTTTGGTTGACTTCTGCGCAGCGGTTTGGGAGTTAACATCAAAATTACATTTCTCGGCCATATCGCATAGATCTCACTGTGAAAAGGCTTAAATGACTTTTTTAATTAAGTTTGATGATTGCGTTCAAACAAAATGTCCTAGAACAAAATTTTCAAATGTAACTACTAGATTGTGATACAATACACTATTGGGTGAAGTTTGGTTGACTTCTGCGCAGCGGTTTGGGAGTTAACATCAAAATTACATTTCTCGGCCATATCGCATAGATCTCACTGTGAAAAGGCTTAAATGGCTTTTTTGACCTAAGTTTGAGGATTGCGCTAAAATCAAATGTCCTAGAACCAAATTTCCACATGTAACTACTAGATTGTGATACAATACACTAATGGGTGAAGTTTGGTTTACTTCAGCGCAGCGGTTTGGGAGTTAACATCAAAATTACATTTCTCGGCCATATCGCATAGATCTCACTGTGAAAAGGCTTAAATGGCTTTTTTGACCTAAGTTTAATAATTGCGCTCAAACCAAATGTCCTAGAACGAAATTTTCAAATGTAACTACTAGAATGTGATACAATACACTATTGGGTGAAGTTTGGTTGACTTCTGCGCAGCGGTTTGGGAGTTAACATCAAAATTACATTTCTCGGCCATATCGCATAGATCTCACTGTGAAAAGGCTTAAATGGCTTTTTTGACCTAAGTTTGAGGATTGCGCTCAAATCAAATGTCCTAGAACCAAATTTCCACATGTAACTACTAGATTGTGATACAATACACTAATGGGTGAAGTTTGGTTTACTTCTGCGCAGCGGTTTGGGAGTTAACATCAAAATAACATTTCTCGGCCATATCGCATAGATCTCACTGTGAAAAGGCTTAAATGGCTTTTTTGACCTAAGTTTAATAATTGCGCTCAAACCAAATGTACTTGAACGAAATTTTAAAATGTAACTACTAGAATGTGATACAATACACTATTGGGTGAAGTTTGGTTGACTTCTGCGCAGCGGTTTGGGAGTTAACATCAAAATTACATTTCTCGGCCATATCGCATAGATCTCACTGTGAAAAGGCTTAAATGGCTTTTTTGACCTAAGTTTGAGGATTGCGCTCAAATCAAATGTCCTATAACCAAATTTCCACATGTAACTACTAGATTGTGATACAATACACTAATGGGTGAAGTTTGGTTGACTTCTGCGCAGCGGTTTGGGAGTTAACATCAAAATTACATTTCTCGGCCATATCGCATAGATCTCACTGTGAAAAGGCTTAAATGGCTTTTTTGACCTAAGTTTGAGGATTGCGCTAAAATCAAATGTCCTAGAACCAAATTTCCACATGTAACTACTAGATTGTGATACAATACACTAATGGGTGAAGTTTGGTTTACTTCTGCGCAGCGGTTTGGGAGTTAACATCAAAATTACATTTCTCGGCCATATCGCATAGATCTCACTGTGAAAAGGCTTAAATGGCTTTTTTGACCTAAGTTTAATAATTGCGCTCAAACCAAATGTCCTAGAACGAAATTTTCAAATGTAACTACTAGAATGTGATACAATACACTATTGGGTGAAGTTTGGTTGACTTCTGCGCAGCGGTTTGGGAGTTAAGATAAAAATTACATTTCTCGGCCATATCGCATAGATCTCACTGTGAAAAGGCTTAAATGGCTTTTTTGACCTAAGTTTGAGGATTGCGCTCAAATCAAATGTCCTAGAACCAAATTTCCACATGTAACTACTAGATTGTGATACAATACACTAATGGGTGAAGTTTGGTTTACTTCTGCGCAGCGGTTTGGGAGTTAACATCAAAATTACATTTCTCGGCCATATCGCATAGATCTCACTGTGAAAAGTCTTAAATGACTTTTTTAATTAAGTTTGATGAATGCATTCAAACAAAATGTCCTAGAACAAACTTTTCAAATGTAACTACTAGATTGTGATACAATACACTATTGGGTGAAGTTTGGTTGACTTCTGCGCAGCGGTTTGGGAGTTAACATCAAAATTACATTTCTCGGCCATATCGCATAGATCTCACTGTGAAAAGGCTTAAATGGCTTTTTTGACCTAAGTTTGAGGATTGCGCTCAAATCAAATGTCCTAGAACCAAATTTCCACATGTAACTACTAGATTGTGATACAATACACTAATGGGTGAAGTTTGGTTTACTTCTGCGCAGCGGTTTGGGAGTTAACATCAAAATTACATTTCTCGGCCATATCGCATAGATCTCACTGTGAAAAGGCTTAAATGGCTTTTTTGACCTAAGTTTAATAATTGCGCTCAAACCAAATGTCCTAGAACGAAATTTTAAAATGTAACTACTAGAATGTGATACAATACACTATTGGGTGAAGTTTGGTTGACTTCTGCGCAGCGGTTTGGGAGTTAACATCAAAATTACATTTCTCGGCCATATCGCATAGATCTCAGTGTGAAAAGGCTTAAATGGCTTTTTTGACCTAAGTTTGAGGACTGCGCTCAAATCAAATGTCCTAGAACCAAATTTCCACATGTAACTACTAGATTGTGATACAATACACTAATGGGTGAAGTTTGGTTGACTTCTGCGCAGCGGTTTGGGAGTTAACATCAAAATTACATTTCTCGGCCATATCGCATAGATCTCACTGTGAAAAGGCTTAAATGACTTTTTTAATTAAGTTTGATGATTGCGCTCAAACAAAATTTCCTAGAACAAAATTTTCAAATGTAACTACTAGATTGTGATACAATACACTATTGGGTGAAGTTTGGTTGACTTCTGCGCAGCGGTTTGGGAGTTAACATCAAAATTACATTTCTCGGCCATATCGCATAGATCTCACTGTGAAAAGGCTTAAATGGCTTTTTTGACCTAAGTTTGAGGATTGCGCTCAAATCAAATGTCCTATAACCAAATTTCCACATGTAACTACTAGATTGTGATACAATACACTAATGGGTGAAGTTTGGTTGACTTCTGCGCAGCGGTTTGGGAGTTAACATCAAAATTACATTTCTCGGCCATATCGCATAGATCTCACTGTGAAAAGGCTTAAATGACTTTTTTAATTAAGTTTGATGATTGCGTTCA
This sequence comes from Corythoichthys intestinalis, assembly GCF_030265065.1. Classification (NCBI taxonomy): domain Eukaryota; kingdom Metazoa; phylum Chordata; class Actinopteri; order Syngnathiformes; family Syngnathidae; genus Corythoichthys; species Corythoichthys intestinalis. Next base: position 484,518 of record NW_026651606.1, on the reverse strand, counting down.
AACAAAATGTCCTAGAACAAAATTTTTAAATGTAACTACTAGATTGTGATACAATACACTATTGGGTGAAGTTTGGTTGACTTCTGCGCAGCGGTTTGGGAGTTAACATCAAAATTACATTTCTCGGCCATATCGCATAGATCTCACTGTGAAAAGGCTTAAATGGCTTTTTTGACCTAAGTTTGAGGATTGCGCTCAAATCAAATGTCCTAGAACCAAATTTCCACATGTAACTACTAGATTGTGATAAAATACACTAATGGGTGAAGTTTGGTTGACTTCTGCGCAGCGGTTTGGGAGTTAACATCAAAATTACATTTCTCGGCCATATCGCATAGATCTCACTGTGAAAAGGCTTAAATGACTTTTTTAATTAAGTTTGATGATTGCGCTCAAACAAAATTTCCTAGAACAAAATTTTTAAATGTAACTACTAGATTGTGATACAATACACTATTGGGTGAAGTTTGGTTGACTTCTGCGCAGCGGTTTGGGAGTTAACATCAAAATTACATTTCTCGGCCATATCGCATAGATCTCACTGTGAAAAGGCTTAAATGGCTTTTTTGACCTAAGTTTGAGGATTGCGCTCAAATCAAATGTCCTAGAACCAAATTTCCACATGTAACTACTAGATTGTGATACAATACACTAATGGGTGAAGTTTGGTTGACTTCTGCGCAGCGGTTTGGGAGTGAACATCAAAATTACATTTCTCGGCCATATCGCATAGATCTCACTGTGAAAAGGCTTAAATGGCTTTTTTGACCTAAGTTTGAGGATTGCGCTCAAATCAAATGTCCTAGAACCAAATTTCCACATGTAACTACTAGATTGTGATACAATACACTAATGGGTGAAGTTTGGTTGACTTCTGCGCAGCGGTTTGGGAGTTAACATCAAAATTACATTTCTCGGCCATATCGCATAGATCTCACTGTGAAAAGGCTTAAATGACTTTTTTAATTAAGTTTGATGATTGCGTTCAAACAAAATGTCCTAGAACAAAATTTTCAAATGTAACTACTAGATTGTGATACAATACACTATTGGGTGAAGTTTGGTTGACTTCTGCGCAGCGGTTTGGGAGTTAACATCAAAATTACATTTCTCGGCCATATCGCATAGATCTCACTGTGAAAAGGCTTAAATGGCTTTTTTGACCTAAGTTTGAGGATTGCGCTAAAATCAAATGTCCTAGAACCAAATTTCCACATGTAACTACTAGATTGTGATACAATACACTAATGGGTGAAGTTTGGTTTACTTCAGCGCAGCGGTTTGGGAGTTAACATCAAAATTACATTTCTCGGCCATATCGCATAGATCTCACTGTGAAAAGGCTTAAATGGCTTTTTTGACCTAAGTTTAATAATTGCGCTCAAACCAAATGTCCTAGAACGAAATTTTCAAATGTAACTACTAGAATGTGATACAATACACTATTGGGTGAAGTTTGGTTGACTTCTGCGCAGCGGTTTGGGAGTTAACATCAAAATTACATTTCTCGGCCATATCGCATAGATCTCACTGTGAAAAGGCTTAAATGGCTTTTTTGACCTAAGTTTGAGGATTGCGCTCAAATCAAATGTCCTAGAACCAAATTTCCACATGTAACTACTAGATTGTGATACAATACACTAATGGGTGAAGTTTGGTTTACTTCTGCGCAGCGGTTTGGGAGTTAACATCAAAATTACATTTCTCGGCCATATCGCATAGATCTCACTGTGAAAAGGCTTAAATGGCTTTTTTGACCTAAGTTTAATAATTGCGCTCAAACCAAATGTCCTTGAACGAAATTTTAAAATGTAACTACTAGAATGTGATACAATACACTATTGGGTGAAGTTTGGTTGACTTCTGCGCAGCGGTTTGGGAGTTAACATCAAAATTACATTTCTCGGCCATATCGCATAGATCTTACTGTGAAAAGGCGTAAATGGCTTTTTTGACCTAAGTTTGAGGATTGCGCTCAAATCAAATGTCCTATAACCAAATTTCCACATGTAACTACTAGATTGTGATACAATACACTAATGGGTGAAGTTTGGTTGACTTCTGCGCAGCGGTTTGGGAGTTAACATCAAAATTACATTTCTCGGCCATATCGCATAGATCTCACTGTGAAAAGGCTTAAATGGCTTTTTTGACCTAAGTTTGAGGATTGCGCTCAAATCAAATGTCCTAGAACCAAATTTCCACATGTAACTACTAGATTGTGATACAATACACTAATGGGTGAAGTTTGGTTGACTTCTGCGCAGCGGTTTGGGAGTTAACATCAAAATTACATTTCTCGGCCATATCGCATAGATCTCACTGTGAAAAGGCTTAAATGGCTTTTTTTACCTAAGTTTGAGGATTGCGCTCAAACCAAATGTCCTAGAACGAAATTTTCAAATGTAACTACTAGAATGTGATACAATACACTATTGGGTGAAGTTTGGTTGACTTCTGCGCAGCGGTTTGGGAGTTAACATCAAAATTACATTTCTCGGCCATATCGCATAGATCTCACTGTGAAAAGGCTTAAATGGCTTTTTTGACCTAAGTTTGAGGATTGCGCTCAAATCAAATGTCCTATAACCAAATTTCCACATCTAACTACTAGATTGTGATACAATACACTAATGGGTGAAGTTTGGTTGACTTCAGCGCAGCGGTTTGGGAGTTAACATCAAAATTACATTTCTCGGCCATATCGCATAGATCTCACTGTGAAAAGGCTTAAATGACTTTTTTAATTAAGTTTGATGATTGCGTTCAAACAAAATGTCCTAGAACAAAATTTTCAAATGTAACTACTAGATTGTGATACAATACACTATTGGGTGAAGTTTGGTTGACTTCTGCGCAGCGGTTTGGGAGTTAACATCAAAATTACATTTCTCGGCCATATCGCATAGATCTCACTGTGAAAAGGCTTAAATGGCTTTTTTGACCTAAGTTTGAGGATTGCGCTCAAATCAAATGTCCAATAACCAAATTTCCACATGTAACTACTAGATTGTGATACAATACACTAATGGGTGAAGTTTGGTTGACTTCTGCGCAGCGGTTTGGGAGTTAACATCAAAATTACATTTCTCGGCCATATCGCATAGATCTCACTGTGAAAAGGCTTAAATGACTTTTTTAATTAAGTTTGATGATTGCGTTCAAACAAAATGTCCTAGAACAAAATTTTTAAATGTAACTACTAGATTGTGATACAATACACTATTGGGTGAAGTTTGGTTGACTTCTGCGCAGCGGTTTGGGAGTTAACATCAAAATTACATTTCTCGGCCATATCGCATAGATCTCACTGTGAAAAGGCTTAAATGGCTTTTTTGACCTAAGTTTGAGGATTGCGCTCAAACAAAATGTCCTAGAACAAAATTTTCAAATATAACTACTAGATTGTGATACAATACACTATTGGGTGAAGTTTGGTTGACTTCTGCGCAGCGGTTTGGGAGTTAACATCAAAATTACATTTCTCGGCCATATCGCATAGATCTCACTGTGAAAAGGCTTAAATGGCTTTTTTGACCTAAGTTTGAGGATTGCGCTCAAATCAAATGTCCTAGAACCAAATTTCCACATGTAACTACTAGATTGTGATACAATACACTAATGGGTGAAGTTTGGTTTACTTCAGCGCAGCGGTTTGGGAGTTAACATCAAAATTACATTTCTCGGCCATATCGCATAGATCTCACTGTGAAAAGGCTTAAATGGCTTTTTTGACCTAAGTTTAATAATTGCGCTCAAACCAAATGTCCTAGAACGAAATTTTCAAATGTAACTACTAGAATGTGATACAATACACTATTGGGTGAAGTTTGGTTGACTTCTGCGCAGCGGTTTGGGAGTTAACATCAAAATTACATTTCTCGGCCATATCGCATAGATCTCACTGTGAAAAGGCTTAAATGGCTTTTTTGACCTAAGTTTGAGGATTGCGCTCAAATCAAATGTCCTAGAACCAAATTTCCACATGTAACTACTAGATTGTGATACAATACACTAATGGGTGAAGTTTGGTTTACTTCTGCGCAGCGGTTTGGGAGTTAACATCAAAATTACATTTCTCGGCCATATCGCATAGATCTCACTGTGAAAAGGCTTAAATGGCTTTTTTGACCTAAGTTTAATAATTGCGCTCAAACCAAATGTCCTAGAACGAAATTTTCAAATGTAACTACTAGAATGTGATACAATACACTATTGGGTGAAGTTTGGTTGACTTCTGCGCAGCGGTTTGGGAGTTAACATCAAAATTACATTTCTCGGCCATATCGCATAGATCTCACTGTGAAAAGGCTTAAATGGCTTTTTTGACCTAAGTTTGAGGATTGCGCTCAAATCAAATGTCCTATAACCAAATTTCCACATGTAACTACTAGATTGTGATACAATACACTAATGGGTGAAGTTTGGTTGACTTCTGCGCAGCGGTTTGGGAGTTAACATCAAAATTACATTTCTCGGCCATATCGCATAGATCTCACTGTGAAAAGGCTTAAATGGCTTTTTTGACCTAAGTTTGAGGATTGCGCTAAAATCAAATGTCCTAGAACCAAATTTCCACATGTAACTACTAGATTGTGATACAATACACTAATGGGTGAAGTTTGGTTTACTTCTGCGCAGCGGTTTGGGAGTTAACATCAAAATTACATTTCTCGGCCATATCGCATAGATCTCACTGTGAAAAGGCTTAAATGGCTTTTTTGACCTAAGTTTAATAATTGCGCTCAAACCAAATGTCCTAGAACGAAATTTTCAAATGTAACTACTAGAATGTGATACAATACACTATTGGGTGAAGTTTGGTTGACTTCTGCGCAGCGGTTTGGGAGTTAAGATAAAAATTACATTTCTCGGCCATATCGCATAGATCTCACTGTGAAAAGGCTTAAATGGCTTTTTTGACCTAAGTTTGAGGATTGCGCTCAAATCAAATGTCCTAGAACCAAATTTCCACATGTAACTACTAGATTGTGATACAATACACTAATGGGTGAAGTTTGGTTTACTTCTGCGCAGCGGTTTGGGAGTTAACATCAAAATTACATTTCTCGGCCATATCGCATAGATCTCACTGTGAAAAGGCTTAAATGACTTTTTTAATTAAGTTTGATGAATGCATTCAAACAAAATGTCCTAGAACAAACTTTTCAAATGTAACTACTAGATTGTGATACAATACACTATTGGGTGAAGTTTGGTTGACTTCTGCGCAGCGGTTTGGGAGTTAACATCAAAATTACATTTCTCGGCCATATCGCATAGATCTCACTGTGAAAAGGCTTAAATGGCTTTTTTGACCTAAGTTTGAGGATTGCGCTCAAATCAAATGTCCTAGAACCAAATTTCCACATGTAACTACTAGATTGTGATACAATACACTAATGGGTGAAGTTTGGTTTACTTCTGCGCAGCGGTTTGGGAGTTAACATCAAAATTACATTTCTCGGCCATATCGCATAGATCTCACTGTGAAAAGGCTTAAATGGCTTTTTTGACCTAAGTTTAATAATTGCGCTCAAACCAAATGTCCTAGAACGAAATTTTAAAATGTAACTACTAGAATGTGATACAATACACTATTGGGTGAAGTTTGGTTGACTTCTGCGCAGCGGTTTGGGAGTTAACATCAAAATTACATTTCTCGGCCATATCGCATAGATCTCACTGTGAAAAGGCTTAAATGGCTTTTTTGACCTAAGTTTGAGGACTGCGCTCAAATCAAATGTCCTAGAACCAAATTTCCACATGTAACTACTAGATTGTGATACAATACACTAATGGGTGAAGTTTGGTTGACTTCTGCGCAGCGGTTTGGGAGTGAACATCAAAATTACATTTCTCGGCCATATCGCATAGATCTCACTGTGGAAAGGCTTAAATGACTTTTTTTAATTAAGTTTGAAGATTGCGCTCAAATCAAATGTCCTAGAACTAAATTTCCAAATGTAACTACTAGATTGTGATAAAATACACTATTGGGTGAAGTTTGGTTGACTTCTGCGCAGCGGTTTGGGAGTTAACATCAAAATTACATTTCTCGGCCATATCGCATAGATCTCACTGTGAAAAGGCTTAAATGGCTTTTTTGACCTAAGTTTGAGGATTGCGCTCAAATCAAATGTCCTAGAACCAAATTTCCACATGTAACTACTAGATTGTGATACAATACACTAATGGGTGAAGTTTGGTTGACTTCTGCGCAGCGGTTTGGGAGTTAACATCAAAATTACATTTCTCGGCCATATCGCATAGATCTCACTGTGAAAAGGCTTAAATGACTTTTTTAATTAAGTTTGATGATTGCGTTCAAACAAAATGTCCTAGAACAAAATTTTTAAATGTAACTACTAGATTGTGATACAATACACTATTGGGTGAAGTTTGGTTGACTTCTGCGCAGCGGTTTGGGAGTTAACATCAAAATTACATTTCTCGGCCATATCGCATAGATCTCACTGTGAAAAGGCTTAAATGGCTTTTTTGACCTAAGTTTGAGGATTGCGCTCAAATCAAATGTCCTAGAACCAAATTTCCACATGTAACTACTAGATTGTGATAAAATACACTAATGGGTGAAGTTTGGTTGACTTCTGCGCAGCGGTTTGGGAGTTAACATCAAAATTACATTTCTCGGCCATATCGCATAGATCTCACTGTGAAAAGGCTTAAATGACTTTTTTAATTAAGTTTGATGATTGCGCTCAAACAAAATTTCCTAGAACAAAATTTTTAAATGTAACTACTAGATTGTGATACAATACACTATTGGGTGAAGTTTGGTTGACTTCTGCGCAGCGGTTTGGGAGTTAACATCAAAATTACATTTCTCGGCCATATCGCATAGATCTCACTGTGAAAAGGCTTAAATGGCTTTTTTGACCTAAGTTTGAGGATTGCGCTCAAATCAAATGTCCTAGAACCAAATTTCCACATGTAACTACTAGATTGTGATACAATACACTAATGGGTGAAGTTTGGTTGACTTCTGCGCAGCGGTTTGGGAGTGAACATCAAAATTACATTTCTCGGCCATATCGCATAGATCTCACTGTGAAAAGGCTTAAATGGCTTTTTTGACCTAAGTTTGAGGATTGCGCTCAAATCAAATGTCCTAGAACCAAATTTCCACATGTAACTACTAGATTGTGATACAATACACTAATGGGTGAAGTTTGGTTGACTTCTGCGCAGCGGTTTGGGAGTTAACATCAAAATTACATTTCTCGGCCATATCGCATAGATCTCACTGTGAAAAGGCTTAAATGACTTTTTTAATTAAGTTTGATGATTGCGTTCAAACAAAATGTCCTAGAACAAAATTTTCAAATGTAACTACTAGATTGTGATACAATACACTATTGGGTGAAGTTTGGTTGACTTCTGCGCAGCGGTTTGGGAGTTAACATCAAAATTACATTTCTCGGCCATATCGCATAGATCTCACTGTGAAAAGGCTTAAATGGCTTTTTTGACCTAAGTTTGAGGATTGCGCTAAAATCAAATGTCCTAGAACCAAATTTCCACATGTAACTACTAGATTGTGATACAATACACTAATGGGTGAAGTTTGGTTTACTTCAGCGCAGCGGTTTGGGAGTTAACATCAAAATTACATTTCTCGGCCATATCGCATAGATCTCACTGTGAAAAGGCTTAAATGGCTTTTTTGACCTAAGTTTAATAATTGCGCTCAAACCAAATGTCCTAGAACGAAATTTTCAAATGTAACTACCAGAATGTGATACAATACACTATTGGGTGAAGTTTGGTTGACTTCTGCGCAGCGGTTTGGGAGTTAACATCAAAATTACATTTCTCGGCCATATCGCATAGATCTCACTGTGAAAAGGCTTAAATGGCTTTTTTGACCTAAGTTTGAGGATTGCGCTCAAATCAAATGTCCTAGAACCAAATTTCCACATGTAACTACTAGATTGTGATACAATACACTAATGGGTGAAGTTTGGTTGACTTCTGCGCAGCGGTTTGGGAGTTAACATCAAAATTACATTTCTCGGCCATATCGCATAGATCTCACTGTGAAAAGGCTTAAATGGCTTTTTTGACCTAAGTTTAATAATTGCGCTCAAACCAAATGTCCTAGAACGAAATTTTCAAATGTAACTACTAGAATGTGATACAATACACTATTGGGTGAAGTTTGGTTGACTTCTGCGCAGCGGTTTGGGAGTTAAGATAAAAATTACATTTCTCGGCCATATCGCATAGATCTCACTGTGAAAAGGCTTAAATGGCTTTTTTGACCTAAGTTTGAGGATTGCGCTCAAATCAAATGTCCTAGAACCAAATTTCCACATGTAACTACTAGATTGTGATACAATACACTAATGGGTGAAGTTTGGTTGACTTCTGCGCAGCGGTTTGGGAGTTAACATCAAAATGACATTTCTCGGCCATATCGCATAGATCTCACTGTGAAAAGGCTTGAATGGCTTTTTTTACCTAAGTTTGAGGATTGCGCTCAAACCAAATGTCCTAGAACGAAATTTTCAAATGTAACTACTAGAATGTGAAACAATACACTATTGGGTGAAGTTTGGTTGACTTCTGCGCAGCGGTTTGGGAGTTAACATCAAAATTACATTTCTCGGCCATATCGCATAGATCTCACTGTGAAAAGGCTTAAATGGCTTTTTTGACCTAAGTTTGAGGATTGCGCTCAAATCAAATGTCCTAGAACCAAATTTCCACATCTAACTACTAGATTGTGATACAATACACTAATGGGTGAAGTTTGGTTGACTTCAGCGCAGCGGTTTGGGAGTTAACATCAAAATTACATTTCTCGGCCATATCGCATAGATCTCACTGTGAAAAGGCTTAAATGACTTTTTTAATTAAGTTTGATGATTGCGTTCAAACAAAATGTCCTAGAACAAAATTTTCAAATGTAACTACTAGATTGTGATACAATACACTATTGGGTGAAGTTTGGTTGACTTCTGCGCAGCGGTTTGGGAGTTAACATCAAAATTACATTTCTCGGCCATATCGCATAGATCTCACTGTGAAAAGGCTTAAATGGCTTTTTTGACCTAAGTTTGAGGATTGCGCTCAAATCAAATGTCCAATAACCAAATTTCCACATGTAACTACTAGATTGTGATACAATACACTAATGGGTGAAGTTTGGTTGACTTCTGCGCAGCGGTTTGGGAGTTAACATCAAAATTACATTTCTCGGCCATATCGCATAGATCTCACTGTGAAAAGGCTTAAATGACTTTTTTAATTAAGTTTGATGATTGCGTTCAAACAAAATGTCCTAGAACAAAATTTTTAAATGTAACTACTAGATTGTGATACAATACACTATTGGGTGAAGTTTGGTTGACTTCTGCGCAGCGGTTTGGGAGTTAACATCAAAATTACATTTCTCGGCCATATCGCATAGATCTCACTGTGAAAAGGCTTAAATGGCTTTTTTGACCTAAGTTTGAGGATTGCGCTCAAACAAAATGTCCTAGAACAAAATTTTCAAATATAACTACTAGATTGTGATACAATACACTATTGGGTGAAGTTTGGTTGACTTCTGCGCAGCGGTTTGGGAGTTAACATCAAAATTACATTTCTCGGCCATATCGCATAGATCTCAGTGTGAAAAGGCTTAAATGGCTTTTTTGACCTAAGTTTGAGGACTGCGCTCAAATCAAATGTCCTAGAACCAAATTTCCACATGTAACTACTAGATTGTGATACAATACACTAATGGGTGAAGTTTGGTTGACTTCTGCGCAGCGGTTTGGGAGTTAACATCAAAATTACATTTCTCGGCCATATCGCATAGATCTCACTGTGAAAAGGCTTAAATGACTTTTTTAATTAAGTTTGATGATTGCGCTCAAACAAAATTTCCTAGAACAAAATTTTCAAATGTAACTACTAGATTGTGATACAATACACTATTGGGTGAAGTTTGGTTGACTTCTGCGCAGCGGTTTGGGAGTTAACATCAAAATTACATTTCTCGGCCATATCGCATAGATCTCACTGTGAAAAGGCTTAAATGGCTTTTTTGACCTAAGTTTGAGGATTGCGCTCAAATCAAATGTCCTATAACCAAATTTCCACATGTAACTACTAGATTGTGATACAATACACTAATGGGTGAAGTTTGGTTGACTTCTGCGCAGCGGTTTGGGAGTTAACATCAAAATTACATTTCTCGGCCATATCGCATAGATCTCACTGTGAAAAGGCTTAAATGACTTTTTTAATTAAGTTTGATGATTGCGTTCAAACAAAATGTCCTAGAACAAAATTTTTAAATGTAACTACTAGATTGTGATACAATACACTATTGGGTGAAGTTTGGTTGACTTCTGCGCAGCGGTTTGGGATTTAACATCAAAATTACATTTCTCGGCCATATCGCATAGATCTCACTGTGAAAAGGCTTAAATGGCTTTTTTGACCTAAGTTTGAGGATTGCGCTCAAATCAAATGTCCTAGAACCAAATTTCCACATGTAACTACTAGATTGTGATAAAATACACTAATGGGTGAAGTTTGGTTGACTTCTGCGCAGCGGTTTGGGAGTTAACATCAAAATTACATTTCTCGGCCATATCGCATAGATCTCACTGTGAAAAGGCTTAAATGACTTTTTTAATTAAGTTTGATGATTGCGCTCAAACAAAATTTCCTAGAACAAAATTTTTAAATGTAACTACTAGATTGTGATACAATACACTATTGGGTGAAGTTTGGTTGACTTCTGCGCAGCGGTTTGGGAGTTAACATCAAAATTACATTTCTCGGCCATATCGCATAGATCTCACTGTGAAAAGGCTTAAATGGCTTTTTTGACCTAAGTTTGAGGATTGCGCTCAAATCAAATGTCCTAGAACCAAATTTCCACATGTAACTACTAGATTGTGATACAATACACTAATGGGTGAAGTTTGGTTGACTTCTGCGCAGCGGTTTGGGAGTGAACATCAAAATTACATTTCTCGGCCATATCGCATAGATCTCACTGTGAAAAGGCTTAAATGGCTTTTTTGACCTAAGTTTGAGGATTGCGCTCAAATCAAATGTCCTAGAACCAAATTTCCACATGTAACTACTAGATTGTGATACAATACACTAATGGGTGAAGTTTGGTTGACTTCTGCGCAGCGGTTTGGGAGTTAACATCAAAATTACATTTCTCGGCCATATCGCATAGATCTCACTGTGAAAAGGCTTAAATGACTTTTTTAATTAAGTTTGATGATTGCGTTCAAACAAAATGTCCTAGAACAAAATTTTCAAATGTAACTACTAGATTGTGATACAATACACTATTGGGTGAAGTTTGGTTGACTTCTGCGCAGCGGTTTGGGAGTTAACATCAAAATTACATTTCTCGGCCATATCGCATAGATCTCACTGTGAAAAGGCTTAAATGGCTTTTTTGACCTAAGTTTGAGGATTGCGCTAAAATCAAATGTCCTAGAACCAAATTTCCACATGTAACTACTAGATTGTGATACAATACACTAATGGGTGAAGTTTGGTTTACTTCAGCGCAGCGGTTTGGGAGTTAACATCAAAATTACATTTCTCGGCCATATCGCATAGATCTCACTGTGAAAAGGCTTAAATGGCTTTTTTGACCTAAGTTTAATAATTGCGCTCAAACCAAATGTCCTAGAACAAAATTTTCAAATGTAACTACTAGAATGTGATACAATACACTATTGGGTGAAGTTTGGTTGACTTCTGCGCAGCGGTTTGGGAGTTAACATCAAAATTACATTTCTCGGCCATATCGCATAGATCTCACTGTGAAAAGGCTTAAATGGCTTTTTTGACCTAAGTTTGAGGATTGCGCTCAAACCAAATGTCCTAGAACGAAATTTTCAAATGTAACTACTAGATTGTGATACAATACACTATTGGGTGAAGTTTGGTTGACTTCTGCGCAGCGGTTTGGGAGTTAACATCAAAATTACATTTCTCGGCCATATCGCATAGATCTCACTGTGAAAAGGCTTAAATGGCTTTTTTGACCTAAGTTTGAGGATTGCGCTCAAATCAAATGTCCTATAACCAAATTTCCACATCTAACTACTAGATTGTGATACAATACACTAATGGGTGAAGTTTGGTTGACTTCAGCGCAGCGGTTTGGGAGTTAACATCAAAATTACATTTCTCGGCCATATCGCATAGATCTCACTGTGAAAAGGCTTAAATGACTTTTTTAATTAAGTTTGATGATTGCGTTCAAACAAAATGTCCTAGAACAAAATTTTCAAATGTAACTACTAGATTGTGATACAATACACTATTGGGTGAAGTTTGGTTGACTTCTGCGCAGCGGTTTGGGAGTTAACATCAAAATTACATTTCTCGGCCATATCGCATAGATCTCACTGTGAAAAGGCTTAAATGGCTTTTTTGACCTAAGTTTGAGGATTGCGCTCAAATCAAATGTCCAATAACCAAATTTCCACATGTAACTACTAGATTGTGATACAATACACTAATGGGTGAAGTTTGGTTGACTTCTGCGCAGCGGTTTGGGAGTTAACATCAAAATTACATTTCTCGGCCATATCGCATAGATCTCACTGTGAAAAGGCTTAAATGACTTTTTTAATTAAGTTTGATGATTGCGTTCAAACAAAATGTCCTAGAACAAAATTTTCAAATGTAACTACTAGATTGTGATACAATACACTATTGGGTGAAGTTTGGTTGACTTCTGCGCAGCGGTTTGGGAGTTAACATCAAAATTACATTTCTCGGCCATATCGCATAGATCTCACTGTGAAAAGGCTTAAATGGCTTTTTTGACCTAAGTTTGAGGATTGCGCTCAAACAAAATGTCCTAGAACAAAATTTTCAAATATAACTACTAGACTGTGATACAATACACTATTGGGTGAAGTTTGGTTGACTTCTGCGCAGCGGTTTGGGAGTTAACATCAAAATTACTTTTCTCGGCCATATCGCATAGATCTCACTGTGAAAAGGCTTAAATGGCTTTTTTGACCTAAGTTTGAGGATTGCGCTCAAATCAAATGTCCTAGAACCAAATTTCCACATGTAACTACTAGATTGTGATACAATACACTAATGGGTGAAGTTTGGTTTACTTCTGCGCAGCGGTTTGGGAGTTAACATCAAAATTACATTTCTCGGCCATATCGCATAGATCTCACTGTGAAAAGGCTTAAATGGCTTTTTTGACCTAAGTTTGAGGATTGCGCTCAAACCAAATGTCCTAGAACGAAATTTTCAAATGTAACTACTAGAATGTGATACAATACACTATTGGGTGAAGTTTGGTTGACTTCTGCGCAGCGGTTTGGGAGTTAACATCAAAATTACATTTCTCGGCCATATCGCATAGATCTCACTGTGAAAAGGCTTAAATGGCTTTTTTGACCTAAGTTTGAGGATTGCGCTCAAATCAAATGTCCTATAACCAAATTTCCACATCTAACTACTAGATTGTGATACAATACACTAATGGGTGAAGTTTGGTTGACTTCAGCGCAGCGGTTTGGGAGTTAACATCAAAATTACATTTCTCGGCCATATCGCATAGATCTCACTGTGAAAAGGCTTAAATGACTTTTTTAATTAAGTTTGATGATTGCGTTCAAACAAAATGTCCTAGAACAAAATTTTCAAATGTAACTACTAGATTGTGATACAATACACTATTGGGTGAAGTTTGGTTGACTTCTGCGCAGCGGTTTGGGAGTTAACATCAAAATTACATTTCTCGGCCATATCGCATAGATCTCACTGTGAAAAGGCTTAAATGGCTTTTTTGACCTAAGTTTGAGGATTGCGCTCAAATCAAATGTCCAATAACCAAATTTCCACATGTAACTACTAGATTGTGATACAATACACTAATGGGTGAAGTTTGGTTGACTTCTGCGCAGCGGTTTGGGAGTTAACATCAAAATTACATTTCTCGGCCATATCGCATAGATCTCACTGTGAAAAGGCTTAAATGACTTTTTTAATTAAGTTTGATGATTGCGTTCAAACAAAATGTCCTAGAACAAAATTTTCAAATGTAACTACTAGATTGTGATACAATACACTATTGGGTGAAGTTTGGTTGACTTCTGCGCAGCGGTTTGGGAGTTAACATCAAAATTACATTTCTCGGCCATATCGCATAGATCTCACTGTGAAAAGGCTTAAATGGCTTTTTTGACCTAAGTTTGAGGATTGCGCTCAAACAAAATGTCCTAGAACAAAATTTTCAAATATAACTACTAGATTGTGATACAATACACTATTGGGTGAAGTTTGGTTGACTTCTGCGCAGCGGTTTGGGAGTTAACATCAAAATTACATTTCTCGGCCATATCGCATAGATCTCACTGTGAAAAGGCTTAAATGGCTTTTTTGACCTAAGTTTGAGGATTGCGCTCAAATCAAATGTCCTAGAACCAAATTTCCACATGTAACTACTAGATTGTGATACAATACACTAATGGGTGAAGTTTGGTTTACTTCTGCGCAGCGGTTTGGGAGTTAACATCAAAATTACATTTCTCGGCCATATCGCATAGATCTCACTGTGAAAAGGCTTAAATGGCTTTTTTGACCTAAGTTTAATAATTGCGCTCAAACCAAATGTCCTAGAACGAAATTTTCAAATGTAACTACTAGAATGTGATACAATACACTATTGGGTGAAGTTTGGTTGACTTCTGCGCAGCGGTTTGGGAGTTAACATCAAAATTACATTTCTCGGCCATATCGCATAGATCTCACTGTGAAAAGGCTTAAATGGCTTTTTTGACCTAAGTTTGAGGATTGCGCTCAAATCAAATGTCCTAGAACCAAATTTCCACATGTAACTACTAGATTGTGATACAATACACTAATGGGTGAAGTTTGGTTTACTTCTGCGCAGCGGTTTGGGAGTTAACATCAAAATTACATTTCTCGGCCATATCGCATAGATCTCACTGTGAAAAGGCTTAAATGGCTTTTTTGACCTAAGTTTAATAATTGCGCTCAAACCAAATGTCCTTGAACGAAATTTTAAAATGTAACTACTAGAATGTGATACAATACACTATTGGGTGAAGTTTGGTTGACTTCTGCGCAGCGGTTTGGGAGTTAACATCAAAATTACATTTCTCGGCCATATCGCATAGATCTCACTGTGAAAAGGCTTAAATGGCTTTTTTGACCTAAGTTTGAGGATTGCGCTCAAATCAAATGTCCTATAACCAAATTTCCACATGTAACTACTAGATTGTGATACAATACACTAATGGGTGAAGTTTGGTTGACTTCTGCGCAGCGGTTTGGGAGTTAACATCAAAATTACATTTCTCGGCCATATCGCATAGATCTCACTGTGAAAAGGCTTAAATGGCTTTTTTGACCTAAGTTTGAGGATTGCGCTAAAATCAAATGTCCTAGAACCAAATTTCCACATGTAACTACTAGATTGTGATACAATACACTAATGGGTGAAGTTTGGTTTACTTCTGCGCAGCGGTTTGGGAGTTAACATCAAAATTACATTTCTCGGCCATATCGCATAGATCTCACTGTGAAAAGGCTTAAATGGCTTTTTTGACCTAAGTTTAATAATTGCGCTCAAACCAAATGTCCTAGAACGAAATTTTCAAATGTAACTACTAGAATGTGATACAATACACTATTGGGTGAAGTTTGGTTGACTTCTGCGCAGCGGTTTGGGAGTTAAGATAAAAATTACATTTCTCGGCCATATCGCATAGATCTCACTGTGAAAAGGCTTAAATGGCTTTTTTGACCTAAGTTTGAGGATTGCGCTCAAATCAAATGTCCTAGAACCAAATTTCTACATGTAACTACTAGATTGTGATACAATACACTAATGGGTGAAGTTTGGTTTACTTCTGCGCAGCGGTTTGGGAGTTAACATCAAAATTACATTTCTCGGCCATATCGCATAGATCTCACTGTGAAAAGGCTTAAATGGCTTTTTTGACCTAAGTTTGAGGATTGCGCTCAAATCAAATGTCCTAGAACCAAATTTCCACATGTAACTACTAGATTGTGATACAATACACTAATGGGTGAAGTTTGGTTGACTTCTGCGCAGCGGTTTGGGAGTTAACATCAAAATTACATTTCTCGGCCATATCGCATAGATCTCACTGTGAAAAGGCTTAAATGGCTTTTTTTACCTAAGTTTGAGGATTGCGCTCAAACCAAATGTCCTAGAACGAAATTTTCAAATGTAACTACTAGAATGTGATACAATACACTATTGGGTGAAGTTTGGTTGACTTCTGCGCAGCGGTTTGGGAGTTAACATCAAAATTACATTTCTCGGCCATATCGCATAGATCTCACTGTGAAAAGGCTTAAATGGCTTTTTTGACCTAAGTTTGAGGATTGCGCTCAAATCAAATGTCCTATAACCAAATTTCCACATGTAACTACTAGATTGTGATACAATACACTAATGGGTGAAGTTTGGTTGACTTCTGCGCAGCGGTTTGGGAGTTAACATCAAAATTACATTTCTCGGCCATATCGCATAGATCTCACTGTGAAAAGGCTTAAATGACTTTTTTAATTAAGTTTGATGATTGCGTTCAAACAAAATGTCCTAGAACAAAATTTTCAAATGTAACTACTAGATTGTGATACAATACACTATTGGGTGAAGTTTGGTTGACTTCTGCGCAGCGGTTTGGGAGTTAACATCAAAATTACATTTCTCGGCCATATCGCATAAATCTCACTGTGAAAAGGCTTAAATGGCTTTTTTGACCTAAGTTTGAGGATTGCGCTCAAATCAAATGTCCAATAACCAAATTTCCACATGTAACTACTAGATTGTGATACAATACACTAATGGGTGAAGTTTGGTTGACTTCTGCGCAGCGGTTTGGGAGTTAACATCAAAATTACATTTCTCGGCCATATCGCATAGATCTCACTGTGAAAAGGCTTAAATGACTTTTTTAATTAAGTTTGATGATTGCGTTCAAACAAAATGTCCTAGAACAAAATTTTCAAATGTAACTACTAGATTGTGATACAATACACTATTGGGTGAAGTTTGGTTGACTTCTGCGCAGCGGTTTGGGAGTTAACATCAAAATTACATTTCTCGGCCATATCGCATAGATCTCACTGTGAAAAGGCTTAAATGGCTTTTTTGACCTAAGTTTGAGGATTGCGCTCAAACAAAATGTCCTAGAACAAAATTTTCAAATATAACTACTAGATTGTGATACAATACACTATTGGGTGAAGTTTGGTTGACTTCTGCGCAGCGGTTTGGGAGTTAACATCAAAATTACATTTCTCGGCCATATCGCATAGATCTCACTGTGAAAAGGCTTAAATGGCTTTTTTGACCTAAGTTTGAGGATTGCGCTCAAATCAAATGTCCTAGAACCAAATTTTCACATGTAACTACTAGATTGTGATAAAATACACTAATGGGTGAAGTTTGGTTGACTTCTGCGCAGCGGTTTGGGAGTTAACATCAAAATTACATTTCTCGGCCATATCGCATAGATCTCACTGTGAAAAGGCTTAAATGACTTTTTTAATTAAGTTTGATGATTGCGTTCAAACAAAATGTCCTAGAACAAAATTTTCAAATGTAACTACTAGATTGTGATACAATACACTATTGGGTGAAGTTTGGTTGACTTCTGCGCAGCGGTTTGGGAGTTAACATCAAAATTACATTTCTCGGCCATATCGCATAGATCTCACTGTGAAAAGGCTTAAATGGCTTTTTTGACCTAAGTTTGAGGATTGCGCTCAAATCAAATGTCCTAGAACCAAATTTCCACATGTAACTACTAGATTGTGATAAAATACACTAATGGGTGAAGTTTGGTTGACTTCTGCGCAGCGGTTTGGGAGTTATCAAAATTACATTTCTCGGCCATATCGCATAGATCTCACTGTGAAAAGGCTTAAATGACTTTTTTAATTAAGTTTGATGATTGCGCTCAAACAAAATTTCCTAGAACAAAATTTTCAAATGTAACTACTAGATTGTGATACAATACACTATTGGGTGAAGTTTGGTTGACTTCTGCGCAGCGGTTTGGGAGTTAACATCAAAATTACATTTCTCGGCCATATCGCATAGATCTCACTGTGAAAAGGCTTAAATGACTTTTTTAATTAAGTTTGATGATTGCGTTCAAACAAAATGTCCTAGAACAAAATTTTCAAATGTAACTACTAGATTGTGATACAATACACTATTGGGTGAAGTTTGGTTGACTTCTGCGCAGCGGTTTGGGAGTTAACATCAAAATTACATTTCTCGGCCATATCGCATAGATCTCACTGTGAAAAGGCTTAAATGGCTTTTTTGACCTAAGTTTGAGGATTGCGCTCAAATCAAATGTCCTATAACCAAATTTCCACATGTAACTACTAGATTGTGATACAATACACTAATGGGTGAAGTTTGGTTGACTTCTGCGCAGCGGTTTGGGAGTGAACATCAAAATTACATTTCTCGGCCATATCGCATAGATCTCACTGTGAAAAGGCTTAAATGGCTTTTTTGACCTAAGTTTGAGGATTGCGCTCAAATCAAATGTCCTAGAACCAAATTTCCACATGTAACTACTAGATTGTGATAAAATACACTAATGGGTGAAGTTTGGTTGACTTCTGCGCAGCGGTTTGGGAGTTAACATCAAAATTACATTTCTCGGCCATATCGCATAGATCTCACTGTGAAAAGGCTTAAATGACTTTTTTAATTAAGTTTGATGATTGCGCTTAAACAAAATTTCCTAGAACAAAATTTTCAAATGTAACTACTAGATTGTGATACAATACACTATTGGGTGAAGTTTGGTTGACTTCTGCGCAGCGGTTTGGGAGTTAACATCAAAATTACATTTCTCGGCCATATCGCATAGATCTCACTGTGAAAAGGCTTAAATGGCTTTTTTGACCTAAGTTTGAGGATTGCGCTAAAATCAAATGTCCTAGAACCAAATTTCCACATGTAACTACTAGATTGTGATACAATACACTAATGGGTGAAGTTTGGTTTACTTCTGCGCAGCGGTTTGGGAGTTAACATCAAAATTACATTTCTCGGCCATATCGCATAGATCTCACTGTGAAAAGGCTTAAATGGCTTTTTTGACCTAAGTTTAATAATTGCGCTCAAACCAAATGTCCTAGAACAAAATTTTCAAATGTAACTACTAGAATGTGATACAATACACTATTGGGTGAAGTTTGGTTGACTTCTGCGCAGCGGTTTGGGAGTTAAGATCAAAATTACATTTCTCGGCCATATCGCATAGATCTCACTGTGAAAAGGCTTAAATGGCTTTTTTGACCTAAGTTTGAGGATTGCGCTCAAATCAAATGTCCTAGAACCAAATTTCCACATGTAACTACTAGATTGTGATACAATACACTAATGGGTGAAGTTTGGTTTACTTCTGCGCAGCGGTTTGGGAGTTAACATCAAAATTACATTTCTCGGCCATATCGCATATATCTCACTGTGAAAAGGCTTAAATGGCTTTTTTGACCTAAGTTTAATAATTGCGCTCAAACCAAATGTCCTTGAACGAAATTTTAAAATGTAACTACTAGAATGTGATACAATACACTATTGGGTGAAGTTTGGTTGACTTCTGCGCAGCGGTTTGGGAGTTAACATCAAAATTACATTTCTCGGCCATATCGCATAGATCTCACTGTGAAAAGGCTTAAATGGCTTTTTTGACCTAAGTTTGAGGATTGCGCTCAAATCAAATGTCCTATAACCAAATTTCCACATGTAACTACTAGATTGTGATACAATACACTAATGGGTGAAGTTTGGTTGACTTCTGCGCAGCGGTTTGGGAGTTAACATCAAAATTACATTTCTCGGCCATATCGCATAGATCTCACTGTGAAAAGGCTTAAATGGCTTTTTTGACCTAAGTTTGAGGATTGCGCTCAAACAAAATGTCCTAGAACAAAATTTTCAAATGTAACTACTAGATTGTGATACAATACACTATTGAGTGAAGTTTGGTTGACTTCTGCGCAGCGGTTTGGGAGTTAACATCAAAATTACATTTCTCGGCCATATCGCATAGATCTCACTGTGAAAAGGCTTAAATGACTTTTTTAATTAAGTTTGATGATTGCGTTCAAACAAAATGTCCTAGAACAAAATTTTCAAATGTAACTACTAGATTGTGATACAATACACTATTGGGTGAAGTTTGGTTGACTTCTGCGCAGCGGTTTGGGAGTTAACATCAAAATTACATTTCTCGGCCATATCGCATAGATCTCACTGTGAAAAGGCTTAAATGGCTTTTTTGACCTAAGTTTGAGGATTGCGCTCAAACCAAATGTCCTAGAACGAAATTTTCAAATGTAACTACTAGAATGTGATACAATACACTATTGGGTGAAGTTTGGTTGACTTCTGCGCAGCGGTTTGGGAGTTAACATCAAAATTACATTTCTCGGCCATATCGCATAGATCTCACTGTGAAAAGGCTTAAATGGCTTTTTTGACCTAAGTTTGAGGATTGCGCTCAAATCAAATGTCCTAGAACCAAATTTCCACATGTAACTACTAGATTGTGATAAAATACACTATTGGGTGAAGTTTGGTTGACTTCTGCGCTGCGGTTTGGGAGTTAACATCAAAATTACATTTCTCGGCCATATCGCATAGATCTCACTGTGAAAAGGCTTAAATGACTTTTTTAATTAAGTTTGATGATTGCGCTCAAACAAAATTTCCTAGAACAAAATTTTCAAATGTAACTACTAGATTGTGATACAATACACTATTGGGTGAAGTTTGGTTGACTTCTGCGCAGCGGTTTGGGAGTTAACATCAAAATTACATTTCTCGGCCATATCGCATAGATCTCACTGTGAAAAGGCTTAAATGGCTTTTTTGACCTAAGTTTGAGGATTGCGCTCAAATCAAATGTCCTATAACCAAATTTCCACATGTAACTACTAGATTGTGATACAATACACTAATGGGTGAAGTTTGGTTGACTTCTGCGCAGCGGTTTGGGAGTTAACATCAAAATTACATTTCTCGGCCATATCGCATAGATCTCACTGTGAAAAGGCTTAAATGACTTTTTTAATTAAGTTTGATGATTGCGTTCAAACAAAATGTCCTAGAACAAAATTTTTAAATGTAACTACTAGATTGTGATACAATACACTATTGGGTGAAGTTTGGTTGACTTCTGCGCAGCGGTTTGGGAGTTAACATCAAAATTACATTTCTCGGCCATATCGCATAGATCTCATTGTGAAAAGGCTTAAATGGCTTTTTTGACCTAAGTTTGAGGATTGCGCTCAAATCAAATGTCCTAGAACCAAATTTCCACATGTAACTACTAGATTGTGATAAAATACACTAATGGGTGAAGTTTGGTTGACTTCTGCGCAGCGGTTTGGGAGTTAACATCAAAATTACATTTCTCGGCCATATCGCATAGATCTCACTGTGAAAAGGCTTAAATGACTTTTTTAATTAAGTTTGATGATTGCGCTCAAACAAAATTTCCTAGAACAAAATTTTCAAATGTAACTACTAGATTGTGATACAATACACTATTGGGTGAAGTTTGGTTGACTTCTGCGCAGCGGTTTGGGAGTTAACATCAAAATTACATTTCTCGGCCATATCGCATAGATCTCACTGTGAAAAGGCTTAAATGACTTTTTTTAATTAAGTTTGATGATTGCGTTCAAACAAAATGTCCTAGAACAAAATTTTCAAATGTAACTACTAGATTGTGATACAATACACTATTGGGTGAAGTTTGGTTGACTTCTGCGCAGCGGTTTGGGAGTTAACATCAAAATTACATTTCTCGGCCATATCGCATAGATCTCACTGTGAAAAGGCTTAAATGGCTTTTTTGACCTAAGTTTGAGGATTGCGCTCAAATCAAATGTCCTATAACCAAATTTCCACATGTAACTACTAGATTGTGATACAATACACTAATGGGTGAAGTTTGGTTGACTTCTGCGCAGCGGTTTGGGAGTGAACATCAAAATTACATTTCTCGGCCATATCGCATAGATCTCACTGTGAAAAGGCTTAAATGGCTTTTTTGACCTAAGTTTGAGGATTGCGCTCAAATCAAATGTCCTAGAACCAAATTTCCACATGTAACTACTAGATTGTGATAAAATACACTAATGGGTGAAGTTTGGTTGACTTCTGCGCAGCGGTTTGGGAGTTAACATCAAAATTACATTTCTCGGCCATATCGCATAGATCTCACTGTGAAAAGGCTTAAATGACTTTTTTAATTAAGTTTGATGATTGCGCTCAAACAAAATTTCCTAGAACAAAATTTTCAAATGTAACTACTAGATTGTGATACAATACACGATTGGGTGAAGTTTGGTTGACTTCTGCGCAGCGGTTTGGGAGTTAACATCAAAATTACATTTCTCGGCCATATCGCATAGATCTCACTGTGAAAAGGCTTAAATGACTTTTTTAATTAAGTTTGATGATTGCGTTCAAACAAAATGTCCTAGAACAAAATTTTCAAATGTAACTACTAGATTGTGATACAATACACTATTGGGTGAAGTTTGGTTGACTTCTGCGCAGCGGTTTGGGAGTTAACATCAAAATTACATTTCTCGGCCATATCGCATAGATCTCACTGTGAAAAGGCTTAAATGGCTTTTTTGACCTAAGTTTAAAGATTGCGCTCAAACCAAATGTCCTAGAACGAAATTTTCAAATGTAACTACTAGATTGTGATACAATACACTAATGGGTGAAGTTTGGTTGACTTCTGCGCAGCGGTTTGGGAGTTAAAATCAAAATTACATTTCTCGGCCATATCGCATAGATCTCACTGTGAAAAGGCTTAAATGGCTTTTTTGACCTAAGTTTGAGGATTGCGCTCAAACCAAATGTCCTAGAACGAAATTTTCAAATGTAACTACTAGAATGTGATACAATACACTATTGGGTGAAGTTTGGTTGACTTCTGCGCAGCGGTTTGGGAGTTAACATCAAAATTACATTTCTCGGCCATATCGCATAGATCTCACTGTGAAAAGGCTTAAATGGCTTTTTTGACCTAAGTTTGAGGATTGCGCTCAAATCAAATGTCCTATAACCAAATTTCCACATCTAACTACTAGATTGTGATACAATACACTAATGGGTGAAGTTTGGTTGACTTCTGCGCAGCGGTTTGGGAGTTAACATCAAAATTACATTTCTCGGCCATATCGCATAGATCTCACTGTGAAAAGGCTTAAATGACTTTTTTAATTAAGTTTGATGATTGCGTTCAAACAAAATGTCCTAGAACAAAATTTTCAAATGTAACTACTAGATTGTGATACAATACACTATTGGGTGAAGTTTGGTTGACTTCTGCGCAGCGGTTTGGGAGTTAACATCAAAATTACATTTCTCGGCCATATCGCATAGATCTCACTGTGAAAAGGCTTAAATGGCTTTTTTGACCTAAGTTTGAGGATTGCGCTCAAATCAAATGTCCTAGAACCAAATTTCCACATGTAACTACTAGATTGTGATAAAATACACTAATGGGTGAAGTTTGGTTGACTTCTGCGCAGCGGTTTGGGAGTTAACATCAAAATTACATTTCTCGGCCATATCGCATGGATCTCACTGTGAAAAGGCTTAAATGACTTTTTTAATTAAGTTTGATGATTGCGTTCAAACAAAATGTCCTAGAACAAAATTTTCAAATGTAACTACTAGATTGTGATACAATACACTATTGGGTGAAGTTTGGTTGACTTCTGCGCAGCGGTTTGGGAGTTAACATCAAAATTACATTTCTCGGCCATATCGCATAGATCTCACTGTGAAAAGGCTTAAATGACTTTTTTGACCTAAGTTTGAGGATTGCGCTCAAATCAAATGTCCTAGAACCAAATTTCCACATGTAACTACTAGATTGTGATACAATACACTAATGGGTGAAGTTTGGTTGACTTCTGCGCAGCGGTTTGGGAGTTAACATCAAAATTACATTTCTCGGCCATATCGCATAGATCTCACTGTGAAAAGGCTTAAATGGCTTTTTTGACCTAAGTTTGAGGATTGCGCTCAAACCAAATGTCCTAGAACGAAATTTTCAAATGTAACTACTAGAATGTGATACAATACACTATTGGGTGAAGTTTGGTTGACTTCTGCGCAGCGGTTTGGGAGTTAACATCAAAATTACATTTCTCGGCCATATCGCATAGATCTCACTGTGAAAAGGCTTAAATGGCTTTTTTGACCTAAGTTTGAGGATTGCGCTCAAATCAAATGTCCTAGAACCAAATTTCCACATGTAACTACTAGATTGTGATAAAATACACTAATGGGTGAAGTTTGGTTGACTTCTGCGCAGCGGTTTGGGAGTTAACATCAAAATTACATTTCTCGGCCATATCGCATAGATCTCACTGTGAAAAGGCTTAAATGACTTTTTTAATTAAATTTGATGATTGCGCTCAAACAAAATTTCCTAGAACAAAATTTTCAAATGTAACTACTAGATTGTGATACAATACACTATTGGGTGAAGTTTGGTTGACTTCTGCGCAGCGGTTTGGGAGTTAACATCAAAATTACATTTCTCGGCCATATCGCATAGATCTCACTGTGAAAAGGCTTAAATGACTTTTTTAATTAAGTTTGATGATTGCGTTCAAACAAAATGTCCTAGAACAAAATTTTCAAATGTAACTACTAGATTGTGATACAATACACTATTGGGTGAAGTTTGGTTGACTTCTGCGCAGCGGTTTGGGAGTGAACATCAAAATTACATTTCTCGGCCATATCGCATAGATCTCACTGTGAAAAGGCTTAAATGGCTTTTTTGACCTAAGTTTGAGGATTGCGCTCAAATCAAATGTCCTAGAACCAAATTTCCACATGTAACTACTAGATTGTGATAAAATACACTAATGGGTGAAGATTGGTTGACTTCTGCGCAGCGGTTTGGGAGTTAACATCAAAATTACATTTCTCGGCCATATCGCATAGATCTCACTGTGAAAAGGCTTAAATGACTTTTTTAATTAAGTTTGATGATTGCGCTCAAACAAAATTTCCTAGAACAAAATTTTCAAATGTAACTACTAGATTGTGATACAATACACTATTGGGTGAAGTTTGGTTGACTTCTGCGCAGCGGTTTGGGAGTTAACATCAAAATTACATTTCTCGGCCATATCGCATAGATCTCACTGTGAAAAGGCTTAAATGGCTTTTTTGACCTAAGTTTGAGGATTGCGCTAAAATCAAATGTCCTAGAACCAAATTTCCACATGTAACTACTAGATTGTGATACAATACACTAATGGGTGAAGTTTGGTTTACTTCTGCGCAGCGGTTTGGGAGTTAACATCAAAATTACATTTCTCGGCCATATCGCATAGATCTCACTGTGAAAAGGCTTAAATGGCTTTTTTGACCTAAGTTTAATAATTGCGCTCAAACCAAATGTCCTAGAACAAAATTTTCAAATGTAACTACTAGAATGTGATACAATACACTATTGGGTGAAGTTTGGTTGACTTCTGCGCAGCGGTTTGGGAGTTAAGATCAAAATTACATTTCTCGGCCATATCGCATAGATCTCACTGTGAAAAGGCTTAAATGGCTTTTTTGACCTAAGTTTGAGGATTGCGCTCAAATCAAATGTCCTAGAACCAAATTTCCACATGTAACTACTAGATTGTGATACAATACACTAATGGGTGAAGTTTGGTTGACTTCTGCGCAGCGGTTTGGGAGTTAACATCAAAATTACATTTCTCGGCCATATCGCATAGATCTCACTGTGAAAAGGCTTAAATGACTTTTTTAATTAAGTTTGATGATTGCGTTCAAACAAAATGTCCTAGAACAAAATTTTTAAATGTAACTACTAGATTGTGATACAATACACTATTGGGTGAAGTTTGGTTGACTTCTGCGCAGCGGTTTGGGAGTTAACATCAAAATTACATTTCTCGGCCATATCGCATAGATCTCACTGTGAAAAGGCTTAAATGGCTTTTTTGACCTAAGTTTGAGGATTGCGCTCAAATCAAATGTCCTAGAACCAAATTTCCACATGTAACTACTAGATTGTGATAAAATACACTAATGGGTGAAGTTTGGTTGACTTCTGCGCAGCGGTTTGGGAGTTAACATCAAAATTACATTTCTCGGCCATATCGCATAGATCTCACTGTGAAAAGGCTTAAATGACTTTTTTAATTAAGTTTGATGATTGCGCTCAAACAAAATTTCCTAGAACAAAATTTTCAAATGTAACTACTAGATTGTGATACAATACACTATTGGGTGAAGTTTGGTTGACTTCTGCGCAGCGGTTTGGGAGTTAACATCAAAATTACATTTCTCGGCCATATCGCATAGATCTCACTGTGAAAAGGCTTAAATGACTTTTTTTAATTAAGTTTGATGATTGCGTTCAAACAAAATGTCCTAGAACAAAATTTTCAAATGTAACTACTAGATTGTGATACAATACACTATTGGGTGAAGTTTGGTTGACTTCTGCGCAGCGGTTTGGGAGTTAACATCAAAATTACATTTCTCGGCCATATCGCATAGATCTCACTGTGAAAAGGCTTAAATGGCTTTTTTGACCTAAGTTTGAGGATTGCGCTCAAATCAAATGTCCTATAACCAAATTTCCACATGTAACTACTAGATTGTGATACAATACACTAATGGGTGAAGTTTGGTTGACTTCTGCGCAGCGGTTTGGGAGTGAACATCAAAATTACATTTCTCGGCCATATCGCATAGATCTCACTGTGAAAAGGCTTAAATGGCTTTTTTGACCTAAGTTTGAGGATTGCGCTCAAATCAAATGTCCTAGAACCAAATTTCCACATGTAACTACTAGATTGTGATAAAATACACTAATGGGTGAAGTTTGGTTGACTTCTGCGCAGCGGTTTGGGAGTTAACATCAAAATTACATTTCTCGGCCATATCGCATAGATCTCACTGTGAAAAGGCTTAAATGACTTTTTTAATTAAGTTTGATGATTGCGCTCAAACAAAATTTCCTAGAACAAAATTTTCAAATGTAACTACTAGATTGTGATACAATACACGATTGGGTGAAGTTTGGTTGACTTCTGCGCAGCGGTTTGGGAGTTAACATCAAAATTACATTTCTCGGCCATATCGCATAGATCTCACTGTGAAAAGGCTTAAATGACTTTTTTAATTAAGTTTGATGATTGCGTTCAAACAAAATGTCCTAGAACAAAATTTTCAAATGTAACTACTAGATTGTGATACAATACACTATTGGGTGAAGTTTGGTTGACTTCTGCGCAGCGGTTTGGGAGTTAACATCAAAATTACATTTCTCGGCCATATCGCATAGATCTCACTGTGAAAAGGCTTAAATGGCTTTTTTGACCTAAGTTTAAAGATTGCGCTCAAACCAAATGTCCTAGAACGAAATTTTCAAATGTAACTACTAGATTGTGATACAATACACTAATGGGTGAAGTTTGGTTGACTTCTGCGCAGCGGTTTGGGAGTTAACATCAAAATTACATTTCTCGGCCATATCGCATAGATCTCACTGTGAAAAGGCTTAAATGGCTTTTTTGACCTAAGTTTGAGGATTGCGCTCAAACCAAATGTCCTAGAACGAAATTTTCAAATGTAACTACTAGAATGTGATACAATACACTATTGGGTGAAGTTTGGTTGACTTCTGCGCAGCGGTTTGGGAGTTAACATCAAAATTACATTTCTCGGCCATATCGCATAGATCTCACTGTGAAAAGGCTTAAATGGCTTTTTTGACCTAAGTTTGAGGATTGCGCTCAAATCAAATGTCCTATAACCAAATTTCCACATCTAACTACTAGATTGTGATACAATACACTATTGGGTGAAGTTTGGTTGACTTCTGCGCAGCGGTTTGGGAGTTAACATCAAAATTACATTTCTCGGCCATATCGCATAGATCTCACTGTGAAAAGGCTTAAATGACTTTTTTAATTAAGTTTGATGATTGCGTTCAAACAAAATGTCCTAGAACAAAATTTTCAAATGTAACTACTAGATTGTGATACAATACACTATTGGGTGAAGTTTGGTTGACTTCTGCGCAGCGGTTTGGGAGTTAACATCAAAATTACATTTCTCGGCCATATCGCATAGATCTCACTGTGAAAAGGCTTAAATGGCTTTTTTGACCTAAGTTTAAAGATTGCGCTCAAACCAAATGTCCTAGAACGAAATTTTCAAATGTAACTACTAGATTGTGATACAATACACTAATGGGTGAAGTTTGGTTGACTTCTGCGCAGCGGTTTGGGAGTTAACATCAAAATTACATTTCTCGGCCATATCGCATAGATCTCACTGTGAAAAGGCTTAAATGGCTTTTTTGACCTAAGTTTG
Source organism: Corythoichthys intestinalis (assembly GCF_030265065.1). NCBI lineage: Eukaryota > Metazoa > Chordata > Actinopteri > Syngnathiformes > Syngnathidae > Corythoichthys > Corythoichthys intestinalis. Next base: position 456,062 of record NW_026651606.1, on the reverse strand, counting down.
AGGATTGCGCTCAAACCAAATGTCCTAGAACGAAATTTTCAAATGTAACTACTAGAATGTGATACAATACACTATTGGGTGAAGTTTGGTTGACTTCTGCGCAGCGGTTTGGGAGTTAACATCAAAATTACATTTCTCGGCCATATCGCATAGATCTCACTGTGAAAAGGCTTAAATGGCTTTTTTGACCTAAGTTTGAGGATTGCGCTCAAATCAAATGTCCTATAACCAAATTTCCACATGTAACTACTAGATTGTGATACAATACACTAATGGGTGAAGTTTGGTTGACTTCTGCGCAGCGGTTTGGGAGTTAACATCAAAATTACATTTCTCGGCCATATCGCATAGATCTCACTGTGAAAAGGCTTAAATGACTTTTTTAATTAAGTTTGATGATTGCGTTCAAACAAAATGTCCTAGAACAAAATTTTCAAATGTAACTACTAGATTGTGATACAATACACTATTGGGTGAAGTTTGGTTGACTTCTGCGCAGCGGTTTGGGAGTTAACATCAAAATTACATTTCTCGGCCATATCGCATAGATCTCACTGTGAAAAGGCTTAAATGGCTTTTTTGACCTAAGTTTGAGGATTGCGCTCAAATCAAATGTCCTAGAACCAAATTTCCACATGTAACTACTAGATTGTGATAAAATACACTAATGGGTGAAGTTTGGTTGACTTCTGCGCAGCGGTTTGGGAGTTAACATCAAAATTACATTTCTCGGCCATATCGCATAGATCTCACTGTGAAAAGGCTTAAATGACTTTTTTAATTAAGTTTGATGATTGCGCTCAAACAAAATTTCCTAGAACAAAATTTTCAAATGTAACTACTAGATTGTGATACAATACACTATTGGGTGAAGTTTGGTTGACTTCTGCGCAGCGGTTTGGGAGTTAACATCAAAATTACATTTCTCGGCCATATCGCATAGATCTCACTGTGAAAAGGCTTAAATGGCTTTTTTGACCTAAGTTTAATAATTGCGCTCAAACCAAATGTCCTAGAACAAAATTTTCAAATGTAACTACTAGAATGTGATACAATACACTATTGGGTGAAGTTTGGTTGACTTCTGCGCAGCGGTTTGGGAGTTAAGATCAAAATTACATTTCTCGGCCATATCGCATAGATCTCACTGTGAAAAGGCTTAAATGGCTTTTTTGACCTAAGTTTGAGGATTGCGCTCAAATCAAATGTCCTAGAACCAAATTTCCACATGTAACTACTAGATTGTGATACAATACACTAATGGGTGAAGTTTGGTTGACTTCTGCGCAGCGGTTTGGGAGTTAACATCAAAATTACATTTCTCGGCCATATCGCATAGATCTCACTGTGAAAAGGCTTAAATGACTTTTTTAATTAAGTTTGATGATTGCGTTCAAACAAAATGTCCTAGAACAAAATTTTTAAATGTAACTACTAGATTGTGATACAATACACTATTGGGTGAAGTTTGGTTGACTTCTGCGCAGCGGTTTGGGAGTTAACATCAAAATTACATTTCTCGGCCATATCGCATAGATCTCACTGTGAAAAGGCTTAAATGGCTTTTTTGACCTAAGTTTGAGGATTGCGCTCAAATCAAATGTCCTAGAACCAAATTTCCACATGTAACTACTAGATTGTGATAAAATACACTAATGGGTGAAGTTTGGTTGACTTCTGCGCAGCGGTTTGGGAGTTAACATCAAAATTACATTTCTCGGCCATATCGCATAGATCTCACTGTGAAAAGGCTTAAATGACTTTTTTAATTAAGTTTGATGATTGCGCTCAAACAAAATTTCCTAGAACAAAATTTTCAAATGTAACTACTAGATTGTGATACAATACACTATTGGGTGAAGTTTGGTTGACTTCTGCGCAGCGGTTTGGGAGTTAACATCAAAATTACATTTCTCGGCCATATCGCATAGATCTCACTGTGAAAAGGCTTAAATGACTTTTTTTAATTAAGTTTGATGATTGCGTTCAAACAAAATGTCCTAGAACAAAATTTTCAAATGTAACTACTAGATTGTGATACAATACACTATTGGGTGAAGTTTGGTTGACTTCTGCGCAGCGGTTTGGGAGTTAACATCAAAATTACATTTCTCGGCCATATCGCATAGATCTCACTGTGAAAAGGCTTAAATGGCTTTTTTGACCTAAGTTTGAGGATTGCGCTCAAATCAAATGTCCTATAACCAAATTTCCACATGTAACTACTAGATTGTGATACAATACACTAATGGGTGAAGTTTGGTTGACTTCTGCGCAGCGGTTTGGGAGTGAACATCAAAATTACATTTCTCGGCCATATCGCATAGATCTCACTGTGAAAAGGCTTAAATGGCTTTTTTGACCTAAGTTTGAGGATTGCGCTCAAATCAAATGTCCTAGAACCAAATTTCCACATGTAACTACTAGATTGTGATAAAATACACTAATGGGTGAAGTTTGGTTGACTTCTGCGCAGCGGTTTGGGAGTTAACATCAAAATTACATTTCTCGGCCATATCGCATAGATCTCACTGTGAAAAGGCTTAAATGACTTTTTTAATTAAGTTTGATGATTGCGCTCAAACAAAATTTCCTAGAACAAAATTTTCAAATGTAACTACTAGATTGTGATACAATACACGATTGGGTGAAGTTTGGTTGACTTCTGCGCAGCGGTTTGGGAGTTAACATCAAAATTACATTTCTCGGCCATATCGCATAGATCTCACTGTGAAAAGGCTTAAATGACTTTTTTAATTAAGTTTGATGATTGCGTTCAAACAAAATGTCCTAGAACAAAATTTTCAAATGTAACTACTAGATTGTGATACAATACACTATTGGGTGAAGTTTGGTTGACTTCTGCGCAGCGGTTTGGGAGTTAACATCAAAATTACATTTCTCGGCCATATCGCATAGATCTCACTGTGAAAAGGCTTAAATGGCTTTTTTGACCTAAGTTTAAAGATTGCGCTCAAACCAAATGTCCTAGAACGAAATTTTCAAATGTAACTACTAGATTGTGATACAATACACTAATGGGTGAAGTTTGGTTGACTTCTGCGCAGCGGTTTGGGAGTTAACATCAAAATTACATTTCTCGGCCATATCGCATAGATCTCACTGTGAAAAGGCTTAAATGGCTTTTTTGACCTAAGTTTGAGGATTGCGCTCAAACCAAATGTCCTAGAACGAAATTTTCAAATGTAACTACTAGAATGTGATACAATACACTATTGGGTGAAGTTTGGTTGACTTCTGCGCAGCGGTTTGGGAGTTAACATCAAAATTACATTTCTCGGCCATATCGCATAGATCTCACTGTGAAAAGGCTTAAATGGCTTTTTTGACCTAAGTTTGAGGATTGCGCTCAAATCAAATGTCCTATAACCAAATTTCCACATCTAACTACTAGATTGTGATACAATACACTATTGGGTGAAGTTTGGTTGACTTCTGCGCAGCGGTTTGGGAGTTAACATCAAAATTACATTTCTCGGCCATATCGCATAGATCTCACTGTGAAAAGGCTTAAATGACTTTTTTAATTAAGTTTGATGATTGCGTTCAAACAAAATGTCCTAGAACAAAATTTTCAAATGTAACTACTAGATTGTGATACAATACACTATTGGGTGAAGTTTGGTTGACTTCTGCGCAGCGGTTTGGGAGTTAACATCAAAATTACATTTCTCGGCCATATCGCATAGATCTCACTGTGAAAAGGCTTAAATGGCTTTTTTGACCTAAGTTTAAAGATTGCGCTCAAACCAAATGTCCTAGAACGAAATTTTCAAATGTAACTACTAGATTGTGATACAATACACTAATGGGTGAAGTTTGGTTGACTTCTGCGCAGCGGTTTGGGAGTTAACATCAAAATTACATTTCTCGGCCATATCGCATAGATCTCACTGTGAAAAGGCTTAAATGGCTTTTTTGACCTAAGTTTGAGGATTGCGCTCAAACCAAATGTCCTAGAACGAAATTTTCAAATGTAACTACTAGAATGTGATACAATACACTATTGGGTGAAGTTTGGTTGACTTCTGCGCAGCGGTTTGGGAGTTAACATCAAAATTACATTTCTCGGCCATATCGCATAGATCTCACTGTGAAAAGGCTTAAATGGCTTTTTTGACCTAAGTTTGAGGATTGCGCTCAAATCAAATGTCCTATAACCAAATTTCCACATGTAACTACTAGATTGTGATACAATACACTAATGGGTGAAGTTTGGTTGACTTCTGCGCAGCGGTTTGGGAGTTAACATCAAAATTACATTTCTCGGCCATATCGCATAGATCTCACTGTGAAAAGGCTTAAATGACTTTTTTAATTAAGTTTGATGATTGCGTTCAAACAAAATGTCCTAGAACAAAATTTTCAAATGTAACTACTAGATTGTGATACAATACACTATTGGGTGAAGTTTGGTTGACTTCTGCGCAGCGGTTTGGGAGTTAACATCAAAATTACATTTCTCGGCCATATCGCATAGATCTCACTGTGAAAAGGCTTAAATGGCTTTTTTGACCTAAGTTTGAGGATTGCGCTCAAATCAAATGTCCTAGAACCAAATTTCCACATGTAACTACTAGATTGTGATAAAATACACTAATGGGTGAAGTTTGGTTGACTTCTGCGCAGCGGTTTGGGAGTTAACATCAAAATTACATTTCTCGGCCATATCGCATAGATCTCACTGTGAAAAGGCTTAAATGACTTTTTTAATTAAGTTTGATGATTGCGCTCAAACAAAATTTCCTAGAACAAAATTTTCAAATGTAACTACTAGATTGTGATACAATACACTATTGGGTGAAGTTTGGTTGACTTCTGCGCAGCGGTTTGGGAGTTAACATCAAAATTACATTTCTCGGCCATATCGCATAGATCTCACTGTGAAAAGGCTTAAATGACTTTTTTAATTAAGTTTGATGATTGCGTTCAAACAAAATGTCCTAGAACAAAATTTTCAAATGTAACTACTAGATTGTGATACAATACACTATTGGGTGAAGTTTGGTTGACTTCTGCGCAGCGGTTTGGGAGTGAACATCAAAATTACATTTCTCGGCCATATCGCATAGATCTCACTGTGAAAAGGCTTAAATGGCTTTTTTGACCTAAGTTTGAGGATTGCGCTCAAATCAAATGTCCTAGAACCAAATTTCCACATGTAACTACTAGATTGTGATAAAATACACTAATGGGTGAAGTTTGGTTGACTTCTGCGCAGCGGTTTGGGAGTTAACATCAAAATTACATTTCTCGGCCATATCGCATAGATCTCACTGTGAAAAGGCTTAAATGACTTTTTTAATTAAGTTTGATGATTGCGCTCAAACAAAATTTCCTAGAACAAAATTTTCAAATGTAACTACTAGATTGTGATACAATACACTATTGGGTGAAGTTTGGTTGACTTCTGCGCAGCGGTTTGGGAGTTAACATCAAAATTACATTTCTCGGTCATATCGCATAGATCTCACTGTGAAAAGGCTTAAATGGCTTTTTTGACCTAAGTTTGAGGATTGCGCTAAAATCAAATGTCCTAGAACCAAATTTCCACATGTAACTACTAGATTGTGATACAATACACTAATGGGTGAAGTTTGGTTTACTTCTGCGCAGCGGTTTGGGAGTTAACATCAAAATTACATTTCTCGGCCATATCGCATAGATCTCACTGTGAAAAGGCTTAAATGGCTTTTTTGACCTAAGTTTAATAATTGCGCTCAAACCAAATGTCCTAGAACAAAATTTTCAAATGTAACTACTAGAATGTGATACAATACACTATTGGGTGAAGTTTGGTTGACTTCTGCGCAGCGGTTTGGGAGTTAAGATCAAAATTACATTTCTCGGCCATATCGCATAGATCTCACTGTGAAAAGGCTTAAATGGCTTTTTTGACCTAAGTTTGAGGATTGCGCTCAAATCAAATGTCCTAGAACCAAATTTCCACATGTAACTACTAGATTGTGATACAATACACTAATGGGTGAAGTTTGGTTTACTTCTGCGCAGCGGTTTGGGAGTTAACATCAAAATTACATTTCTCGGCCATATCGCATAGATCTCACTGTGAAAAGGCTTAAATGACTTTTTTAATTAAGTTTGATGATTGCGTTCAAACAAAATGTCCTAGAACAAAATTTTCAAATGTAACTACTAGATTGTGATACAATACACTATTGGGTGAAGTTTGGTTGACTTCTGCGCAGCGGTTTGGGAGTTAACATCAAAACTACATTTCTCGGCCATATCGCATAGATCTCACTGTGAAAAGGCTTAAATGGCTTTTTTGACCTAAGTTTGAGGATTGCGCTCAAACAAAATGTCCTAGAACAAAATTTTCAAATATAACTACTAGATTGTGATACAATACACTATTGGGTGAAGTTTGGTTGACTTCTGCGCAGCGGTTTGGGAGTTAACATCAAAATTACATTTCTCGGCCATATCGCATAGATCTCACTGTGAAAAGGCTTAAATGGCTTTTTTGACCTAAGTTTGAGGATTGCGCTCAAATCAAATGTCCTAGAACCAAATTTTCACATGTAACTACTAGATTGTGATACAATACACTAATGGGTAAAGTTTGGTTGACTTCTGCGCACCGGTTTGGGAGTTATCAAAATTACATTTCTCGGCCATATCGCATAGATCTCACTGTGAAAAGGCTTAAATGACTTTTTTAATTAAGTTTGATGATTGCGCTCAAAACAAAATTTCCTAGAACAAAATTTTCAAATGTAACTACTAGATTGTTGTACAATACACTATTGGGTGAAGTTTGGTTGACTTCTGCGCAGCGGTTTGGGAGTTAACATCAAAATTACATTTCTCGGCCATATCGCATAGATCTCACTGTGAAAAGGCTTAAATGGCTTTTTTGACCTAAGTTTAATGATTGCGCTCAAACCAAATGTCCTAGAACGAAATTTTCAAATGTAACTACTAGAATGTGATACAATACACTATTGGGTGAAGTTTAATTGACTTCTGCGCAGCGGTTTGGGAGTTAACATCAAAATTACATTTCTCGGCCATATCGCATTGATCTCACTGTGAAAAGGCTTAAATGGCTTTTTTGACCTAAGTTTGAGGATTGCGCTCAAATCAAATGTCCTAGAACCAAATTTCCACATGTAACTACTAGATTTTGATACAATACACTAATGGGTGAAGTTTGGTTGACTTCTGAGCAGCGGTTTGGGAGTTAACATCAAAATTACATTTCTCGGCCATATCGCATAGATCTCACTGTGAAAAGGCTTAAATGGCTTTTTTGACCTAAGTTTGAGGATTGCGCTCAAATCAAATGTCCAATAACCAAATTTCCACATGTAACTACTAGATTGTGATACAATACACTAATGGGTGAAGTTTGGTTGACTTCTGCGCAGCGGTTTGGGAGTTAACATCAAAATTACATTTCTCGGCCATATCGCATAGATCTCACTGTGAAAAGGCTTAAATGACTTTTTTAATTAAGTTTGATGATTGCGTTCAAACAAAATGTCCTAGAACAAAATTTTCAAATGTAACTACTAGATTGTGATACAATACACTATTGGGTGAAGTTTGGTTGACTTCTGCGCAGCGGTTTGGGAGTTAACATCAAAATTACATTTCTCGGCCATATCGCATAGATTTCACTGTGAAAAGGCTTAAATGGCTTTTTTGACCTAAGTTTGAGGATTGCGCTCAAATCAAATGTCCTAGAACCAAATTTCCACATGTAATTACTAGATTGTGATACAATACACTAATGGGTGAAGTTTGGTTGACTTCTGCGCAGCGGTTTGGGAGTTAACATCAAAATTACATTTCTCGGCCATATCGCATAGATCTCACTGTGAAAAGGCTTAAATGACTTTTTTTAATTAAGTTTGAAGATTGCGCTCAAATCAAATGTCCTAGAACTAAATTTCCAAATGTAACTACTAGATTGTGATAAAATACACTATTGGGTGAAGTTTGGTTGACTTCTGCGCAGCGGTTTGGGAGTTAACATCAAAATTACATTTCTCGGCCATATCGCATAGATCTCACTGTGAAATGGCTTAAATGGCTTTTTTTAATTAAGTTTGAAGATCGCGCTCAAATCAAATGTCCTAGAACTAAATTTCCAAATGTAACTACTAGATTGTGATACAATACACTATTGGGTGAAGTTTGGTTGACTTCTGCGCAGCGGTTTGGGAGTTAACATCAAAATTACATTTCTCGGCCATATCGCATAGATCTCACTGTGAAAAGGCTTAAATGGCTTTTTTGACCTAAGTTTAATAATTGCGCTCAAACCAAATGTCCTAGAACCAAATTTTCACATGTAACTACTAGATTGTGATACAATACACTAATGGGTGAAGTTTGGTTGACTTCTGCGCAGCGGTTTGGGAGTTAACATCAAAATTACATTTCTCGGCCATATCGCATAGATCTCACTGTGAAAAGGCTTAAATGACTTTTTTAATTAAGTTTGAGGATTGCGCTCAAACAAAATTTCCTAGAACAAAATTTTCAAATGTAACTACTAGATTGTGATACAATACACTATTGGGTGAAGTTTGGTTGACTTCTGCGCAGCGGTTTGGGAGTTAACATCAAAATTACATTTCTCGGCCATATCGCATAGATCTCACTGTGAAAAGGCTTAAATGGCTTTTTTGACCTAAGTTTGAGGATTGCGCTCAAATCAAATGTCCTAGAACCAAATTTCCACATGTAACTACTAGATTGTGATACAATACACTAATGGGTGAAGTTTGGTTTACTTCTGCGCAGCGGTTTGGGAGTTAACATCAAAATTACATTTCTCGGCCATATCGCATAAATCTCACTGTGAAAAGGCTTAAATGGCTTTTTTGACCTAAGTTTAATAATTGCGCTCAAACCAAATGTCCTAGAACGAAATTTTCAAATGTAACTACTAGAATGTGATACAATACACTATTGGGTGAAGTTTGGTTGACTTCTGCGCAGCGGTTTGGGAGTTAACATCAAAATTACATTTCTCGGCCATATCGCATAGATCTCACTGTGAAAAGGCTTAAATGGCTTTTTTGACCTAAGTTTGAGGATTGCGCTCAAATCAAATGTCCTAGAACCAAATTTCCACATGTAACTACTAGATTGTGATACAATACACTAATGGGTGAAGTTTGGTTGACTTCTGCGCAGCGGTTTGGGAGTTAACATCAAAATTACATTTCTCGGCCATATCGCATAGATCTCACTGTGAAAAGGCTTAAATGGCTTTTTTGACCTAAGTTTAATAATTGCGCTCAAACCAAATGTCCTTGAACGAAATTTTAAAATGTAACTACTAGAATGTGATACAATACACTATTGGGTGAAGTTTGGTTGACTTCTGCGCAGCGGTTTGGGAGTTAACATCAAAATTACATTTCTCGGCCATATCGCATAGATCTCACTGTGAAAAGGCTTAAATGGCTTTTTTGACCTAAGTTTGAGGATTGCGCTCAAATCAAATGTCCTATAACCAAATTTCCACATGTAACTACTAGATTGTGATACAATACACTAATGGGTGAAGTTTGGTTGACTTCTGCGCAGCGGTTTGGGAGTTAACATCAAAATTACATTTCTCGGCCATATCGCATAGATCTCACTGTGAAAAGGCTTAAATGGCTTTTTTGACCTAAGTTTGAGGATTGCGCTCAAATCAAATGTCCTAGAACCAAATTTCCACATGTAACTACTAGATTGTGATACAATACACTAATGGGTGAAGTTTGGTTGACTTCTGCGCAGCGGTTTGGGAGTTAACATCAAAATTACATTTCTCGGCCATATCGCATAGATCTCACTGTGAAAAGGCTTAAATGGCTTTTTTGACCTAAGTTTAATAATTGCGCTCAAACCAAATGTCCTTGAACGAAATTTTAAAATGTAACTACTAGAATGTGATACAATACACTATTGGGTGAAGTTTGGTTGACTTCTGCGCAGCGGTTTGGGAGTTAACATCAAAATTACATTTCTCGGCCATATCGCATAGATCTCACTGTGAAAAGGCTTAAATGGCTTTTTTGACCTAAGTTTGAGGATTGCGCTCAAATCAAATGTCCTATAACCAAATTTCCACATGTAACTACTAGATTGTGATACAATACACTAATGGGTGAAGTTTGGTTGACTTCTGCGCAGCGGTTTGGGAGTTAACATCAAAATTACATTTCTCGGCCATATCGCATAGATCTCACTGTGAAAAGGCTTAAATGGCTTTTTTGACCTAAGTTTGAGGATTGCGCTCAAACAAAATGTCCTAGAACAAAAGTTTCAAATGTAACTACTAGATTGTGATACAATACACTATTGGGTGAAGTTTGGTTGACTTCTGCGCAGCGGTTTGGGAGTTAACATCAAAATTACATTTCTCGGCCATATCGCATAAATCTCACTGTGAAAAGGCTTAAATGACTTTTTTAATTAAGTTTGATGACTGCGTTTAAACAAAATGTCCTAGAACAAAATTTTCAAATGTAACTACTAGATTGTGATACAATACACTATTGGGTGAAGTTTGGTTGACTTCTGCGCAGCGGTTTGGGAGTTAACATCAAAATTACATTTCTCGGCCATATCGCATAGATCTCACTGTGAAAAGGCTTAAATGGCTTTTTTGACCTAAGTTTGAGGATTGCGCTCAAACCAAATGTCCTAGAACGAAATTTTCAAATGTAACTACTAGAATGTGATACAATACACTATTGGGTGAAGTTTGGTTGACTTCTGCGCAGCGGTTTGGGAGTTAACATCAAAATTACATTTCTCGGCCATATCGCATAGATCTCACTGTGAAAAGGCTTAAATGACTTTTTTAATTAAGTTTGATGACTGCGTTTAAACAAAATGTCCTAGAACAAAATTTTCAAATGTAACTACTAGATTGTGATACAATACACTAATGGGTGAAGTTTGGTTGACTTCTGCGCAGCGGTTTGGGAGTTAACATCAAAATTACATTTCTCGGCCATATCGCATAGATCTCACTGTGAAAAGGCTTAAATGGCTTTTTTGACCTAAGTTTAATAATTGCGCTCAAACCAAATGTCCTTGAACGAAATTTTAAAATGTAACTACTAGAATGTGATACAATACACTATTGGGTGAAGTTTGGTTGACTTCTGCGCAGCGGTTTGGGAGTTAACATCAAAATTACATTTCTCGGCCATATCGCATAGATCTCACTGTGAAAAGGCTTAAATGGCTTTTTTGACCTAAGTTTGAGGATTGCGCTCAAATCAAATGTCCTATAACCAAATTTCCACATGTAACTACTAGATTGTGATACAATACACTAATGGGTGAAGTTTGGTTGACTTCTGCGCAGCGGTTTGGGAGTTAACATCAAAATTACATTTCTCGGCCATATCGCATAGATCTCACTGTGAAAAGGCTTAAATGGCTTTTTTGACCTAAGTTTGAGGATTGCGCTCAAATCAAATGTCCTAGAACCAAATTTCCACATGTAACTACTAGATTGTGATACAATACACTAATGGGTGAAGTTTGGTTGACTTCTGCGCAGCGGTTTGGGAGTTAACATCAAAATTACATTTCTCGGCCATATCGCATAGATCTCACTGTGAAAAGGCTTAAATGGCTTTTTTGACCTAAGTTTAATAATTGCGCTCAAACCAAATGTCCTTGAACGAAATTTTAAAATGTAACTACTAGAATGTGATACAATACACTATTGGGTGAAGTTTGGTTGACTTCTGCGCAGCGGTTTGGGAGTTAACATCAAAATTACATTTCTCGGCCATATCGCATAGATCTCACTGTGAAAAGGCTTAAATGGCTTTTTTGACCTAAGTTTGAGGATTGCGCTCAAATCAAATGTCCTATAACCAAATTTCCACATGTAACTACTAGATTGTGATACAATACACTAATGGGTGAAGTTTGGTTGACTTCTGCGCAGCGGTTTGGGAGTTAACATCAAAATTACATTTCTCGGCCATATCGCATAGATCTCACTGTGAAAAGGCTTAAATGGCTTTTTTGACCTAAGTTTGAGGATTGCGCTCAAACAAAATGTCCTAGAACAAAAGTTTCAAATGTAACTACTAGATTGTGATACAATACACTATTGGGTGAAGTTTGGTTGACTTCTGCGCAGCGGTTTGGGAGTTAACATCAAAATTACATTTCTCGGCCATATCGCATAAATCTCACTGTGAAAAGGCTTAAATGACTTTTTTAATTAAGTTTGATGACTGCGTTTAAACAAAATGTCCTAGAACAAAATTTTCAAATGTAACTACTAGATTGTGATACAATACACTATTGGGTGAAGTTTGGTTGACTTCTGCGCAGCGGTTTGGGAGTTAACATCAAAATTACATTTCTCGGCCATATCGCATAGATCTCACTGTGAAAAGGCTTAAATGGCTTTTTTGACCTAAGTTTGAGGATTGCGCTCAAACCAAATGTCCTAGAACGAAATTTTCAAATGTAACTACTAGAATGTGATACAATACACTATTGGGTGAAGTTTGGTTGACTTCTGCGCAGCGGTTTGGGAGTTAACATCAAAATTACATTTCTCGGCCATATCGCATAGATCTCACTGTGAAAAGGCTTAAATGACTTTTTTAATTAAGTTTGATGACTGCGTTTAAACAAAATGTCCTAGAACAAAATTTTCAAATGTAACTACTAGATTGTGATACAATACACTATTGGGTGAAGTTTGGTTGACTTCTGCGCAGCGGTTTGGGAGTTAACATCAAAATTACATTTCTCGGCCATATCGCATAGATCTCACTGTGAAAAGGCTTAAATGGCTTTCTTGACCTAAGTTTGAGGATTGCGCTCAAACCAAATGTCCTAGAACGAAATTTTCAAATGTAACTACTAGAATGTGATACAATACACTATTGGGTGAAGTTTGGTTGACTTCTGCGCAGCGGTTTGGGAGTTAACATCAAAATTACATTTCTCGGCCATATCGCATAGATCTCACTGTGAAAAGGCTTAAATGACTTTTTTAATTAAGTTTGATGATTGCGCTCAAACAAAATTTCCTAGAACAAAATTTTCAAATGTAACTACTAGATTGTGATACAATACACTATTGGGTGAAGTTTGGTTGACTTCTGCGCAGCGGTTTGGGAGTTAACATCCAAATTACATTTCTCGGCCATATCGCATAGATCTCACTGTGAAAAGGCTTAAATGGCTTTTTTGACCTAAGTTTGAGGATTGCGCTCAAATCAAATGTCCTAGAACCAAATTTCCATATGTAACTACTAGATTGTGATAAAATACACTAATGGGTGAAGTTTGGTTGACTTCTGCGCAGCGGTTTGGGAGTTAACATCAAAATTACATTTCTCGGCCATATCGCATAGATCTCACTGTGAAAAGGCTTAAATGACTTTTTTAATTAAGTTTGATGATTGCGCTCAAACAAAATTTCCTAGAACAAAATTTTCAAATGTAACTACTAGATTGTGATACAATACACTATTGGGTGAAGTTTGGTTGACTTCTGCGCAGCGGTTTGGGAGTTAACATCAAAATTACATTTCTCGGCCATATCGCATAGATCTCACTGTGAAAAGGCTTAAATGACTTTTTTAATTAAGTTTGATGATTGCGTTCAAACAAAATGTCCTAGAACAAAATTTTCAAATGTAACTACTAGATTTTGATACAATACACTATTGGGTGAAGTTTGGTTGACTTCTGCGCAGCGGTTTGGGAGTTAACATCAAAATTACATTTCTCGGCCATATCGCATAGATCTCACTGTGAAAAGGCTTAAATGGCTTTTTTGACCTAAGTTTGAGGATTGCGCTCAAATCAAATGTCCTATAACCAAATTTCCACATGTAACTACTAGATTGTGATACAATACACTAATGGGTGAAGTTTGGTTGACTTCTGCGCAGCGGTTTGGGAGTGAACATCAAAATTACATTTCTCGGCCATATCGCATAGATCTCACTGTGAAAAGGCTTAAATGGCTTTTTTGACCTAAGTTTGAGGATTGCGCTCAAATCAAATGTCCTAGAACCAAATTTCCACATGTAACTACTAGATTGTGATAAAATACACTAATGGGTGAAGTTTGGTTGACTTCTGCGCAGCGGTTTGGGAGTTAACATCAAAATTACATTTCTCGGCCATATCGCATAGATCTCACTGTGAAAAGGCTTAAATGACTTTTTTAATTAAGTTTGATGATTGCGCTCAAACAAAATTTCCTAGAACAAAATTTTCAAATGTAACTACTAGATTGTGATACAATACACTATTGGGTGAAGTTTGGTTGACTTCTGCGCAGCGGTTTGGGAGTTAACATCAAAATTACATTTCTCGGCCATATCGCATAGATCTCACTGTGAAAAGGCTTAAATGACTTTTTTAATTAAGTTTGATGATTGCGTTCAAACAAAATGTCCTAGAACAAAATTTTTAAATGTAACTACTAGATTGTGATACAATACACTATTGGGTGAAGTTTGGTTGACTTCTGCGCAGCGGTTTGGGAGTTAACATCAAAATTACATTTCTCGGCCATATCGCATAGATCTCACTGTGAAAAGGCTTAAATGGCTTTTTTGACCTAAGTTTGAGGATTGCGCTCAAATCAAATGTCCTAGAACCAAATTTCCATATGTAACTACTAGATTGTGATAAAATACACTAATGGGTGAAGTTTGGTTGACTTCTGCGCAGCGGTTTGGGAGTTAACATCAAAATTACATTTCTCGGCCGTATCGCATAGATCTCACTGTGAAAAGGCTTAAATGACTTTTTTAATTAAGTTTGATGATTGCGCTCAAACAAAATTTCCTAGAACAAAATTTTCAAATGTAACTACTAGATTGTGATACAATACACTATTGGGTGAAGTTTGGTTGACTTCTGCGCAGCGGTTTGGGAGTTAACATCAAAATTACATTTCTCGGCCATATCGCATAGATCTCACTGTGAAAAGGCTTAAATGGCTTTTTTGACCTAAGTTTGAGGATTGCGCTCAAATCAAATGTCCTAGAACCAAATTTCCACATGTAACTACTAGATTGTGATACAATACACTAATGGGTGAAGTTTGGTTGACTTCTGCGCAGCGGTTTGGGAGTTAACATCAAAATTACATTTCTCGGCCATATCGCATAGATCTCACTGTGAAAAGGCTTAAATGGCTTTTTTGACCTAAGTTTGAGGATTGCGCTCAAATCAAATGTCCTAGAACCAAATTTCCACATGTAACTACTAGATTGTGATAAAATACACTAATGGGTGGTTTGGTTGACTTCTGCGCAGCGGTTTGGGAGTTATCAAAATTACATTTCTCGGCCATATCGCATAGATCTCACTGTGAAAAGGCTTAAATGACTTTTTTAATTAAGTTTGATGATTGCGCTCAAACAAAATTTCCTAGAACAAAATTTTCAAATGTAACTACTAGATTGTGATACAATACACTATTGGGTGAAGTTTGGTTGACTTCTGCGCAGCGGTTTGGGAGTTAACATCAAAATTACATTTCTCGGCCATATCGCATAGATCTCACTGTGAAAAGGCTTAAATGACTTTTTTAATTAAGTTTGATGATTGCGTTCAAACAAAATGTCCTAGAACAAAATTTTCAAATGTAACTACTAGATTGTGATACAATACACTATTGGGTGAAGTTTGGTTGACTTCTGCGCAGCGGTTTGGGAGTTAACATCAAAATTACATTTCTCGGCCATATCGCATAGATCTCACTGTGAAAAGGCTTAAATGGCTTTTTTGACCTAAGTTTGAGGATTGCGCTCAAATCAAATGTCCTATAACCAAATTTCCACATGTAACTACTAGATTGTGATACAATACACTAATGGGTGAAGTTTGGTTGACTTCTGCGCAGCGGTTTGGGAGTGAACATCAAAATTACATTTCTCGGCCATATCGCATAGATCTCACTGTGAAAAGGCTTAAATGGCTTTTTTGACCTAAGTTTGAGGATTGCGCTCAAATCAAATGTCCTAGAACCAAATTTCCACATGTAACTACTAGATTGTGATAAAATACACTAATGGGTGAAGTTTGGTTGACTTCTGCGCAGCGGTTTGGGAGTTAACATCAAAATTACATTTCTCGGCCATATCGCATAGATCTCACTGTGAAAAGGCTTAAATGACTTTTTTAATTAAGTTTGATGATTGCGCTCAAACAAAATTTCCTAGAACAAAATTTTCAAATGTAACTACTAGATTGTGATACAATACACTATTGGGTGAAGTTTGGTTGACTTCTGCGCAGCGGTTTGGGAGTTAACATCAAAATTACATTTCTCGGCCATATCGCATAGATCTCACTGTGAAAAGGCTTAAATGGCTTTTTTGACCTAAGTTTAATAATTGCGCTCAAACCAAATGTCCTAGAACAAAATTTTCAAATGTAACTACTAGAATGTGATACAATACACTATTGGGTGAAGTTTGGTTGACTTCTGCGCAGCGGTTTGGGAGTTAAGATCAAAATTACATTTCTCGGCCATATCGCATAGATCTCACTGTGAAAAGGCTTAAATGACTTTTTTAATTAAGTTTGATGATTGCGCTCAAACAAAATTTCCTAGAACAAAATTTTCAAATGTAACTACTAGATTGTGATACAATACACTATTGGGTGAAGTTTGGTTGACTTCTGCGCAGCGGTTTGGGAGTTAACATCCAAATTACATTTCTCGGCCATATCGCATAGATCTCACTGTGAAAAGGCTTAAATGGCTTTTTTGACCTAAGTTTGAGGATTGCGCTCAAATCAAATGTCCTAGAACCAAATTTCCATATGTAACTACTAGATTGTGATAAAATACACTAATGGGTGAAGTTTGGTTGACTTCTGCGCAGCGGTTTGGGAGTTAACATCAAAATTACATTTCTCGGCCATATCGCATAGATCTCACTGTGAAAAGGCTTAAATGACTTTTTTAATTAAGTTTGATGATTGCGCTCAAACAAAATTTCCTAGAACAAAATTTTCAAATGTAACTACTAGATTGTGATACAATACACTATTGGGTGAAGTTTGGTTGACTTCTGCGCAGCGGTTTGGGAGTTAACATCAAAATTACATTTCTCGGCCATATCGCATAGATCTCACTGTGAAAAGGCTTAAATGACTTTTTTAATTAAGTTTGATGATTGCGTTCAAACAAAATGTCCTAGAACAAAATTTTCAAATGTAACTACTAGATTTTGATACAATACACTATTGGGTGAAGTTTGGTTGACTTCTGCGCAGCGGTTTGGGAGTTAACATCAAAATTACATTTCTCGGCCATATCGCATAGATCTCACTGTGAAAAGGCTTAAATGGCTTTTTTGACCTAAGTTTGAGGATTGCGCTCAAATCAAATGTCCTATAACCAAATTTCCACATGTAACTACTAGATTGTGATACAATACACTAATGGGTGAAGTTTGGTTGACTTCTGCGCAGCGGTTTGGGAGTGAACATCAAAATTACATTTCTCGGCCATATCGCATAGATCTCACTGTGAAAAGGCTTAAATGGCTTTTTTGACCTAAGTTTGAGGATTGCGCTCAAATCAAATGTCCTAGAACCAAATTTCCACATGTAACTACTAGATTGTGATAAAATACACTAATGGGTGAAGTTTGGTTGACTTCTGCGCAGCGGTTTGGGAGTTAACATCAAAATTACATTTCTCGGCCATATCGCATAGATCTCACTGTGAAAAGGCTTAAATGACTTTTTTAATTAAGTTTGATGATTGCGCTCAAACAAAATTTCCTAGAACAAAATTTTCAAATGTAACTACTAGATTGTGATACAATACACTATTGGGTGAAGTTTGGTTGACTTCTGCGCAGCGGTTTGGGAGTTAACATCAAAATTACATTTCTCGGCCATATCGCATAGATCTCACTGTGAAAAGGCTTAAATGACTTTTTTAATTAAGTTTGATGATTGCGTTCAAACAAAATGTCCTAGAACAAAATTTTTAAATGTAACTACTAGATTGTGATACAATACACTATTGGGTGAAGTTTGGTTGACTTCTGCGCAGCGGTTTGGGAGTTAACATCAAAATTACATTTCTCGGCCATATCGCATAGATCTCACTGTGAAAAGGCTTAAATGGCTTTTTTGACCTAAGTTTGAGGATTGCGCTCAAATCAAATGTCCTAGAACCAAATTTCCATATGTAACTACTAGATTGTGATAAAATACACTAATGGGTGAAGTTTGGTTGACTTCTGCGCAGCGGTTTGGGAGTTAACATCAAAATTACATTTCTCGGCCGTATCGCATAGATCTCACTGTGAAAAGGCTTAAATGACTTTTTTAATTAAGTTTGATGATTGCGCTCAAACAAAATTTCCTAGAACAAAATTTTCAAATGTAACTACTAGATTGTGATACAATACACTATTGGGTGAAGTTTGGTTGACTTCTGCGCAGCGGTTTGGGAGTTAACATCAAAATTACATTTCTCGGCCATATCGCATAGATCTCACTGTGAAAAGGCTTAAATGGCTTTTTTGACCTAAGTTTGAGGATTGCGCTCAAATCAAATGTCCTAGAACCAAATTTCCACATGTAACTACTAGATTGTGATACAATACACTAATGGGTGAAGTTTGGTTGACTTCTGCGCAGCGGTTTGGGAGTTAACATCAAAATTACATTTCTCGGCCATATCGCATAGATCTCACTGTGAAAAGGCTTAAATGGCTTTTTTGACCTAAGTTTGAGGATTGCGCTCAAATCAAATGTCCTAGAACCAAATTTCCACATGTAACTACTAGATTGTGATAAAATACACTAATGGGTGGTTTGGTTGACTTCTGCGCAGCGGTTTGGGAGTTATCAAAATTACATTTCTCGGCCATATCGCATAGATCTCACTGTGAAAAGGCTTAAATGACTTTTTTAATTAAGTTTGATGATTGCGCTCAAACAAAATTTCCTAGAACAAAATTTTCAAATGTAACTACTAGATTGTGATACAATACACTATTGGGTGAAGTTTGGTTGACTTCTGCGCAGCGGTTTGGGAGTTAACATCAAAATTACATTTCTCGGCCATATCGCATAGATCTCACTGTGAAAAGGCTTAAATGACTTTTTTAATTAAGTTTGATGATTGCGTTCAAACAAAATGTCCTAGAACAAAATTTTCAAATGTAACTACTAGATTGTGATACAATACACTATTGGGTGAAGTTTGGTTGACTTCTGCGCAGCGGTTTGGGAGTTAACATCAAAATTACATTTCTCGGCCATATCGCATAGATCTCACTGTGAAAAGGCTTAAATGGCTTTTTTGACCTAAGTTTGAGGATTGCGCTCAAATCAAATGTCCTATAACCAAATTTCCACATGTAACTACTAGATTGTGATACAATACACTAATGGGTGAAGTTTGGTTGACTTCTGCGCAGCGGTTTGGGAGTGAACATCAAAATTACATTTCTCGGCCATATCGCATAGATCTCACTGTGAAAAGGCTTAAATGGCTTTTTTGACCTAAGTTTGAGGATTGCGCTCAAATCAAATGTCCTAGAACCAAATTTCCACATGTAACTACTAGATTGTGATAAAATACACTAATGGGTGAAGTTTGGTTGACTTCTGCGCAGCGGTTTGGGAGTTAACATCAAAATTACATTTCTCGGCCATATCGCATAGATCTCACTGTGAAAAGGCTTAAATGACTTTTTTAATTAAGTTTGATGATTGCGCTCAAACAAAATTTCCTAGAACAAAATTTTCAAATGTAACTACTAGATTGTGATACAATACACTATTGGGTGAAGTTTGGTTGACTTCTGCGCAGCGGTTTGGGAGTTAACATCAAAATTACATTTCTCGGCCATATCGCATAGATCTCACTGTGAAAAGGCTTAAATGGCTTTTTTGACCTAAGTTTAATAATTGCGCTCAAACCAAATGTCCTAGAACAAAATTTTCAAATGTAACTACTAGAATGTGATACAATACACTATTGGGTGAAGTTTGGTTGACTTCTGCGCAGCGGTTTGGGAGTTAAGATCAAAATTACATTTCTCGGCCATATCGCATAGATCTCACTGTGAAAAGGCTTAAATGGCTTTTTTGACCTAAGTTTGAGGATTGCGCTCAAATCAAATGTCCTAGAACCAAATTTCCACATGTAACTACTAGATTGTGATACAATACACTAATGGGTGAAGTTTGGTTTACTTCTGCGCAGCGGTTTGGGAGTTAACATCAAAATTACATTTCTCGGCCATATCGCATATATCTCACTGTGAAAAGGCTTAAATGGCTTTTTTGACCTAAGTTTCATAATTGCGCTCAAACCAAATGTCCTTGAACGAAATTTTAAAATGTAACTACTAGAATGTGATACAATACACTATTGGGTGAAGTTTGGTTGACTTCTGCGCAGCGGTTTGGGAGTTAACATCAAAATTACATTTCTCGGCCATATCGCATAGATCTCACTGTGAAAAGGCTTAAATGGCTTTTTTGACCTAAGTTTGAGGATTGCGCTCAAATCAAATGTCCTATAACCAAATTTCCACATGTAACTACTAGATTGTGATACAATACACTAATGGGTGAAGTTTGGTTGACTTCTGCGCAGCGGTTTGGGAGTTAACATCAAAATTACATTTCTCGGCCATATCGCATAGATCTCACTGTGAAAAGGCTTAAATGGCTTTTTTGACCTAAGTTTGAGGATTGCGCTCAAACAAAATGTCCTAGAACAAAATTTTCAAATGTAACTACTAGATTGTGATACAATACACTATTGGGTGAAGTTTGGTTGACTTCTGCGCAGCGGTTTGGGAGTTAACATCAAAATTACATTTCTCGGCCATATCGCATAGATCTCACTGTGAAAAGGCTTAAATGACTTTTTTAATTAAGTTTGATGATTGCGTTCAAACAAAATGTCCTAGAACAAAATTTTCAAATGTAACTACTAGATTGTGATACAATACACTATTGGGTGAAGTTTGGTTGACTTCTGCGCAGCGGTTTGGGAGTTAACATCAAAATTACATTTCTCGGCCATATCGCATAGATCTCACTGTGAAAAGGCTTAAATGGCTTTTTTGACCTAAGTTTGAGGATTGCGCTCAAACCAAATGTCCTAGAACGAAATTTTCAAATGTAACTACTAGAATGTGATACAATACACTATTGGGTGAAGTTTGGTTGACTTCTGCGCAGCGGTTTGGGAGTTAACATCAAAATTACATTTCTCGGCCATATCGCATAGATCTCACTGTGAAAAGGCTTAAATGGCTTTTTTGACCTAAGTTTGAGGATTGCGCTCAAATCAAATGTCCTAGAACCAAATTTCCACATGTAACTACTAGATTGTGATAAAATACACTATTGGGTGAAGTTTGGTTGACTTCTGCGCAGCGGTTTGGGAGTTAACATCAAAATTACATTTCTCGGCCATATCGCATAGATCTCACTGTGAAAAGGCTTAAATGACTTTTTTAATTAAGTTTGATGATTGCGCTCAAACAAAATTTCCTAGAACAAAATTTTCAAATGTAACTACTAGATTGTGATACAATACACTATTGGGTGAAGTTTGGTTGACTTCTGCGCAGCGGTTTGGGAGTTAACATCAAAATTACATTTCTCGGCCATATCGCATAGATCTCACTGTGAAAAGGCTTAAATGGCTTTTTTGACCTAAGTTTGAGGATTGCGCTCAAATCAAATGTCCTATAACCAAATTTCCACATGTAAATACTAGATTGTGATACAATACACTAATGGGCGAAGTTTGGTTGACTTCTGCGCAGCGGTTTGGGAGTTAACATCAAAATTACATTTCTCGGCCATATCGCATAGATCTCACTGTGAAAAGGCTTAAATGACTTTTTTAATTAAGTTTGATGATTGCGTTCAAACAAAATGTCCTAGAACAAAATTTTTAAATGTAACTACTAGATTGTGATACAATACACTATTGGGTGAAGTTTGGTTGACTTCTGCGCAGCGGTTTGGGAGTTAACATCAAAATTACATTTCTCGGCCATATCGCATAGATCTCACTGTGAAAAGGCTTAAATGGCTTTTTTGACCTAAGTTTGAGGATTGCGCTCAAATCAAATGTCCTAGAACCAAATTTCCACATGTAACTACTAGATTGTGATAAAATACACTAATGGGTGAAGTTTGGTTGACTTCTGCGCAGCGGTTTGGGAGTTAACATCAAAATTACATTTCTCGGCCATATCGCATAGATCTCACTGTGAAAAGGCTTAAATGACTTTTTTAATTAAGTTTGATGATTGCGCTCAAACAAAATTTCCTAGAACAAAATTTTCAAATGTAACTACTAGATTGTGATACAATACACTATTGGGTGAAGTTTGGTTGACTTCTGCGCAGCGGTTTGGGAGTTAACATCAAAATTACATTTCTCGGCCATATCGCATAGATCTCACTGTGAAAAGGCTTAAATGACTTTTTTTAATTAAGTTTGATGATTGCGTTCAAACAAAATGTCCTAGAACAAAATTTTCAAATGTAACTACTAGATTGTGATACAATACACTATTGGGTGAAGTTTGGTTGACTTCTGCGCAGCGGTTTGGGAGTTAACATCAAAATTACATTTCTCGGCCATATCGCATAGATCTCACTGTGAAAAGGCTTAAATGGCTTTTTTGACCTAAGTTTGAGGATTGCGCTCAAATCAAATGTCCTATAACCAAATTTCCACATGTAACTACTAGATTGTGATACAATACACTAATGGGTGAAGTTTGGTTGACTTCTGCGCAGCGGTTTTGGAGTGAACATCAAAATTACATTTCTCGGCCATATCGCATAGATCTCACTGTGAAAAGGCTTAAATGGCTTTTTTGACCTAAGTTTGAGGATTGCGCTCAAATCAAATGTCCTAGAACCAAATTTCCACATGTAACTACTAGATTGTGATAAAATACACTAATGGGTGAAGTTTGGTTGACTTCTGCGCAGCGGTTTGGGAGTTAACATCAAAATTACATTTCTCGGCCATATCGCATAGATCTCACTGTGAAAAGGCTTAAATGACTTTTTTAATTAAGTTTGATGATTGCGCTCAAACAAAATTTCCTAGAACAAAATTTTCAAATGTAACTACTAGATTGTGATACAATACACTATTGGGTGAAGTTTGGTTGACTTCTGCGCAGCGGTTTGGGAGTTAACATCAAAATTACATTTCTCGGCCATATCGCATAGATCTCACTGTGAAAAGGCTTAAATGGCTTTTTTGACCTAAGTTTGAGGATTGCGCTCAAATCAAATGTCCTATAACCAAATTTCCACATGTAACTACTAGATTGTGATACAATACACTAATGGGTGAAGTTTGGTTGACTTCTGCGCAGCGGTTTGGGAGTTAACATCAAAATTACATTTCTCGGCCATATCGCATAGATCTCACTGTGAAAAGGCTTAAATGACTTTTTTAATTAAGTTTGATGATTGCGTTCAAAAAAAATGTCCTAGAACAAAATTTTCAAATGTAACTACTAGATTGTGATACAATACACTATTGGGTGAAGTTTGGTTGACTTCTGCGCAGCGGTTTGGGAGTTAACATCAAAATTACATTTTTCGGCCATATCGCATAGATCTCACTGTGAAAAGGCTTAAATGGCTTTTTTGACCTAAGTTTGAGGATTGCGCTCAAATCAAATGTCCTAGAACCAAATTTCCACATGTAACTACTAGATTGTGATAAAATACACCAATGGGTGAAGTTTGGTTGACTTCTGCGCAGCGGTTTGGGAGTTAACATCAAAATTACATTTCTCGGCCATATCGCATAGATCTCACTGTGAAAAGGCTTAAATGACTTTTTTAATTAAGTTTGATGATTGCGCTCAAACAAAATTTCCTAGAACAAAATTTTCAAATGTAACTACTAGATTGTGATACAATACACGATTGGGTGAAGTTTGGTTGACTTCTGCGCAGCGGTTTGGGAGTTAACATCAAAATTACATTTCTCGGCCATATCGCATAGATCTCACTGTGAAAAGGCTTAAATGACTTTTTTAATTAAGTTTGATGATTGCGTTCAAACAAAATGTCCTAGAACAAAATTTTCAAATGTAACTACTAGATTGTGATACAATACACTATTGGGTGAAGTTTGGTTGACTTCTGCGCAGCGGTTTGGGAGTTAACATCAAAATTACATTTCTCGGCCATATCGCATAGATCTCACTGTGAAAAGGCTTAAATGGCTTTTTTGACCTAAGTTTAAAGATTGCGCTCAAACCAAATGTCCTAGAACGAAATTTTCAAATGTAACTACTAGATTGTGATACAATACACTAATGGGTGAAGTTTGGTTGACTTCTGCGCAGCGGTTTGGGAGTTAACATCAAAATTACATTTCTCGGCCATATCGCATAGATCTCACTGTGAAAAGGCTTAAATGGCTTTTTTGACCTAAGTTTGAGGATTGCGCTCAAATCAAATGTCCTAGAACCAAATTTCCACATGTAACTACTAGATTGTGATAAAATACACTAATGGGTGAAGTTTGGTTGACTTCTGCGCAGCGGTTTGGGAGTTAACATCAAAATTACATTTCTCGGCCATATCGCATAGATCTCACTGTGAAAAGGCTTAAATGACTTTTTTAATTAAGTTTGATGATTGCGTTCAAACAAAATGTCCTAGAACAAAATTTTCAAATGTAACTACTAGATTGTGATACAATACACTATTGGGTGAAGTTTGGTTGACTTCTGCGCAGCGGTTTGGGAGTTAACATCAAAATTACATTTCTCGGCCATATCGCATAGATCTCACTGTGAAAAGGCTTAAATGGCTTTTTTGACCTAAGTTTGAGGATTGCGCTCAAATCAAATGTCCTAGAACCAAATTTCCACATGTAACTACTAGATTGTGATACAATACACTAATGGGTGAAGTTTGGTTGACTTCTGCGCAGCGGTTTGGGAGTTAACATCAAAATTACATTTCTCGGCCATATCGCATAGATCTCACTGTGAAAAGGCTTAAATGGCTTTTTTGACCTAAGTTTGAGGATTGCGCTCAAACCAAATGTCCTAGAACGAAATTTTCAAATGTAACTACTAGAATGTGATACAATACACTATTGGGTGAAGTTTGGTTGACTTCTGCGCAGCGGTTTGGGAGTTAACATCAAAATTACATTTCTCG
Source organism: Corythoichthys intestinalis (assembly GCF_030265065.1). Lineage (NCBI taxonomy): Eukaryota > Metazoa > Chordata > Actinopteri > Syngnathiformes > Syngnathidae > Corythoichthys > Corythoichthys intestinalis. The sequence goes on along the minus strand of NW_026651606.1, from coordinate 430,835 downwards.
GCCATATCGCATAGATCTCACTGTGAAAAGGCTTAAATGGCTTTTTTGACCTAAGTTTGAGGATTGCGCTCAAATCAAATGTCCTAGAACCAAATTTCCACATGTAACTACTAGATTGTGATAAAATACACTAATGGGTGAAGTTTGGTTGACTTCTGCGCAGCGGTTTGGGAGTTAACATCAAAATTACATTTCTCGGCCATATCGCATAGATCTCACTGTGAAAAGGCTTAAATGACTTTTTTAATTAAGTATGATGATTGCGCTCAAATCAAATGTCCTAGAACCAAATTTCCACATGTAACTACTAGATTGTGATAAAATACACTAATGGGTGAAGTTTGGTTGACTTCTGCGCAGCGGTTTGGGAGTTAACATCAAAATTACATTTCTCGGCCATATCGCATAGATCTCACTGTGAAAAGGCTTAAATGACTTTTTTAATTAAGTTTGATGATTGCGCTCAAACAAAATTTCCTAGAACAAAATTTTCAAATGTAACTACTAGATTGTGATACAATACACTATTGGGTGAAGTTTGGTTGACTTCTGCGCAGCGGTTTGGGAGTTAACATCAAAATTACATTTCTCGGCCATATCGCATAGATCTCACTGTGAAAAGGCTTAAATGACTTTTTTTAATTAAGTTTGATGATTGCGTTCAAACAAAATGTCCTAGAACAAAATTTTCAAATGTAACTACTAGATTGTGATACAATACACTATTGGGTGAAGTTTGGTTGACTTCTGCGCAGCGGTTTGGGAGTTAACATCAAAATTACATTTCTCGGCCATATCGCATAGATCTCACTGTGAAAAGGCTTAAATGGCTTTTTTGACCTAAGTTTGAGGATTGCGCTCAAATCAAATGTCCTATAACCAAATTTCCACATGTAACTACTAGATTGTGATACAATACACTAATGGGTGAAGTTTGGTTGACTTCTGCGCAGCGGTTTGGGAGTGAACATCAAAATTACATTTCTCGGCCATATCGCATAGATCTCACTGTGAAAAGGCTTAAATGGCTTTTTTGACCTAAGTTTGAGGATTGCGCTCAAATCAAATGTCCTAGAACCAAATTTCCACATGTAACTACTAGATTGTGATAAAATACACTAATGGGTGAAGTTTGGTTGACTTCTGCGCAGCGGTTTGGGAGTTAACATCAAAATTACATTTCTCGGCCATATCGCATAGATCTCACTGTGAAAAGGCTTAAATGACTTTTTTAATTAAGTTTGATGATTGCGCTCAAACAAAATTTCCTAGAACAAAATTTTCAAATGTAACTACTAGATTGTGATACAATACACTATTGGGTGAAGTTTGGTTGACTTCTGCGCAGCGGTTTGGGAGTTAACATCAAAATTACATTTCTCGGCCATATCGCATAGATCTCACTGTGAAAAGGCTTAAATGGCTTTTTTGACCTAAGTTTGAGGATTGCGCTCAAATCAAATGTCCTATAACCAAATTTCCACATGTAACTACTAGATTGTGATACAATACACTAATGGGTGAAGTTTGGTTGACTTCTGCGCAGCGGTTTGGGAGTTAACATCAAAATTACATTTCTCGGCCATATCGCATAGATCTCACTGTGAAAAGGCTTAAATGACTTTTTTAATTAAGTTTGATGATTGCGTTCAAAAAAAATGTCCTAGAACAAAATTTTCAAATGTAACTACTAGATTGTGATACAATACACTATTGGGTGAAGTTTGGTTGACTTCTGCGCAGCGGTTTGGGAGTTAACATCAAAATTACATTTTTCGGCCATATCGCATAGATCTCACTGTGAAAAGGCTTAAATGGCTTTTTTGACCTAAGTTTGAGGATTGCGCTCAAATCAAATGTCCTAGAACCAAATTTCCACATGTAACTACTAGATTGTGATAAAATACACTAATGGGTGAAGTTTGGTTGACTTCTGCGCAGCGGTTTGGGAGTTAACATCAAAATTACATTTCTCGGCCATATCGCATAGATCTCACTGTGAAAAGGCTTAAATGACTTTTTTAATTAAGTTTGATGATTGCGCTCAAACAAAATTTCCTAGAACAAAATTTTCAAATGTAACTACTAGATTGTGATACAATACACGATTGGGTGAAGTTTGGTTGACTTCTGCGCAGCGGTTTGGGAGTTAACATCAAAATTACATTTCTCGGCCATATCGCATAGATCTCACTGTGAAAAGGCTTAAATGACTTTTTTAATTAAGTTTGATGATTGCGTTCAAACAAAATGTCCTAGAACAAAATTTTCAAATGTAACTACTAGATTGTGATACAATACACTATTGGGTGAAGTTTGGTTGACTTCTGCGCAGCGGTTTGGGAGTTAACATCAAAATTACATTTCTCGGCCATATCGCATAGATCTCACTGTGAAAAGGCTTAAATGGCTTTTTTGACCTAAGTTTAAAGATTGCGCTCAAACCAAATGTCCTAGAACGAAATTTTCAAATGTAACTACTAGATTGTGATACAATACACTAATGGGTGAAGTTTGGTTGACTTCTGCGCAGCGGTTTGGGAGTTAACATCAAAATTACATTTCTCGGCCATATCGCATAGATCTCACTGTGAAAAGGCTTAAATGGCTTTTTTGACCTAAGTTTGAGGATTGCGCTCAAATCAAATGTCCTAGAACCAAATTTCCACATGTAACTACTAGATTGTGATAAAATACACTAATGGGTGAAGTTTGGTTGACTTCTGCGCAGCGGTTTGGGAGTTAACATCAAAATTACATTTCTCGGCCATATCGCATAGATCTCACTGTGAAAAGGCTTAAATGACTTTTTTAATTAAGTTTGATGATTGCGTTCAAACAAAATGTCCTAGAACAAAATTTTCAAATGTAACTACTAGATTGTGATACAATACACTATTCGGTGAAGTTTGGTTGACTTCTGCGCAGCGGTTTGGGAGTTAACATCAAAATTACATTTCTCGGCCATATCGCATAGATCTCACTGTGAAAAGGCTTAAATGGCTTTTTTGACCTAAGTTTGAGGATTGCGCTAAAATCAAATGTCCTAGAACCAAATTTCCACATGTAACTACTAGATTGTGATACAATACACTAATGGGTGAAGTTTGGTTTACTTCTGCGCAGCGGTTTGGGAGTTAACATCAAAATTACATTTCTCGGCCATATCGCATAGATCTCACTGTGAAAAGGCTTAAATGGCTTTTTTGACCTAAGTTTAATAATTGCGCTCAAACCAAATGTCCTAGAACAAAATTTTCAAATGTAACTACTAGAATGTGATACAATACACTATTGGGTGAAGTTTGGTTGACTTCTGCGCAGCGGTTTGGGAGTTAAGATCAAAATTACATTTCTCGGCCATATCGCATAGATCTCACTGTGAAAAGGCTTAAATGGCTTTTTTGACCTAAGTTTGAGGATTGCGCTCAAATCAAATGTCCTAGAACCAAATTTCCACATGTAACTACTAGATTGTGATACAATACACTAATGGGTGAAGTTTGGTTTACTTCTGCGCAGCGGTTTGGGAGTTAACATCAAAATTACATTTCTCGGCCATATCGCATAGATCTCACTGTGAAAAGGCTTAAATGACTTTTTTAATTAAGTTTGATGATTGCGTTCAAACAAAATGTCCTAGAACAAAATTTTCAAATGTAACTACTAGATTGTGATACAGTACACTATTGGGTGAAGTTTGGTTGACTTCTGCGCAGCGGTTTGGGAGTTAACATCAAAATTACATTTCTCGGCCATATTGCATAGATCTCACTGTGAAAAGGCTTAAATGGCTTTTTTGACCTAAGTTTGAGGATTGCGCTCAAATCAAATGTCCTAGAACCAAATTTTCACATGTAACTACTAGATTGTGATACAATACACTAATGGGTAAAGTTTGGTTGACTTCTGCGCACCGGTTTGGGAGTTATCAAAATTACATTTCTCGGCCATATCGCATAGATCTCACTGTGAAAAGGCTTAAATGACTTTTTTAATTAAGTTTGATGATTGCGCTCAAAACAAAATTTCCTAGAACAAAATTTTCAAATGTAACTACTAGATTGTTGTACAATACACTATTGGGTGAAGTTTGGTTGACTTCTGCGCAGCGGTTTGGGAGTTAACATCAAAATTACATTTCTCGGCCATATCGCATAGATCTCACTGTGAAAAGGCTTAAATGGCTTTTTTGACCTAAGTTTAATGATTGCGCTCAAACCAAATGTCCTAGAACGAAATTTTCAAATGTAACTACTAGAATGTGATACAATACACTATTGGGTGAAGTTTAATTGACTTCTGCGCAGCGGTTTGGGAGTTAACATCAAAATTACATTTCTCGGCCATATCGCATAGATCTCACTGTGAAAAGGCTTAAATGGCTTTTTTGACCTAAGTTTGAGGATTGCGCTCAAATCAAATGTCCTAGAACCAAATTTCCACATGTAACTACTAGATTGTGATACAATACACTAATGGGTGAAGTTTGGTTGACTTCTGCGCAGCGGTTTGGGAGTTAACATCAAAATTACATTTCTCGGCCATATCGCATAGATCTCACTGTGAAAAGGCTTAAATGGCTTTTTTGACCTAAGTTTGAGGATTGCGCTCAAATCAAATGTCCAATAACCAAATTTCCACATGTAACTACTAGATTGTGATACAATACACTAATGGGTGAAGTTTGGTTGACTTCTGCGCAGCGGTTTGGGAGTTAACATCAAAATTACATTTCTCGGCCATATCGCATAGATCTCACTGTGAAAAGGCTTAAATGACTTTTTTAATTAAGTTTGATGATTGCGTTCAAACAAAATGTCCTAGAACAAAATTTTCAAATGTAACTACTAGATTGTGATACAATACACTATTGGGTGAAGTTTGGTTGACTTCTGCGCAGCGGTTTGGGAGTTAACATCAAAATTACATTTCTCGGCCATATCGCATAGATTTCACTGTGAAAAGGCTTAAATGGCTTTTTTGACCTAAGTTTGAGGATTGCGCTCAAATCAAATGTCCTAGAACCAAATTTCCACATGTAATTACTAGATTGTGATACAATACACTAATGGGTGAAGTTTGGTTGACTTCTGCGCAGCGGTTTGGGAGTTAACATCAAAATTACATTTCTCGGCCATATCGCATAGATCTCACTGTGAAAAGGCTTAAATGACTTTTTTTAATTAAGTTTGAAGATTGCGCTCAAATCAAATGTCCTAGAACTAAATTTCCAAATGTAACTACTAGATTGTGATAAAATACACTATTGGGTGAAGTTTGGTTGACTTCTGCGCAGCGGTTTGGGAGTTAACATCAAAATTACATTTCTCGGCCATATCGCATAGATCTCACTGTGAAATGGCTTAAATGGCTTTTTTTAATTAAGTTTGAAGATTGCGCTCAAATCAAATGTCCTAGAACTAAATTTCCAAATGTAACTACTAGATTGTGATACAATACACTATTGGGTGAAGTTTGGTTGACTTCTGCGCAGCGGTTTGGGAGTTAACATCAAAATTACATTTCTCGGCCATATCGCATAGATCTCACTGTGAAAAGGCTTAAATGGCTTTTTTGACCTAAGTTTAATAATTGCGCTCAAACCAAATGTCCTAGAACCAAATTTTCACATGTAACTACTAGATTGTGATACAATACACTAATGGGTTAAGTTTGGTTGACTTCTGCGCAGCGGTTTGGGAGTTAACATCAAAATTACATTTCTCGGCCATATCGCATAGATCTCACTGTGAAAAGGCTTAAATGACTTTTTTAATTAAGTTTGAGGATTGCGCTCAAACAAAATTTCCTAGAACAAAATTTTCAAATGTAACTACTAGATTGTGATACAATACACTATTGGGTGAAGTTTGGTTGACTTCTGCGCAGCGGTTTGGGAGTTAACATCAAAATTACATTTCTCGGCCATATCGCATTGATCTCACTGTGAAAAGGCTTAAATGGCTTTTTTGACCTAAGTTTGAGGATTGCGCTCAAATCAAATGTCCTAGAACCAAATTTCCACATGTAACTACTAGATTGTGATACAATACACTAATGGGTGAAGTTTGGTTTACTTCTGCGCAGCGGTTTGGGAGTTAACATCAAAATTACATTTCTCGGCCATATCGCATAGATCTCACTGTGAAAAGGCTTAAATGGCTTTTTTGACCTAAGTTTAATAATTGCGCTCAAACCAAATGTCCTAGAACGAAATTTTCAAATGTAACTACTAGAATGTGATACAATACACTATTGGGTGAAGTTTGGTTGACTTCTGCGCAGCGGTTTGGGAGTTAACATCAAAATTACATTTCTCGGCCATATCGCATAGATCTCACTGTGAAAAGGCTTAAATGGCTTTTTTGACCTAAGTTTGAGGATTGCGCTCAAATCAAATGTCCTAGAACCAAATTTCCACATGTAACTACTAGATTGTGATACAATACACTAATGGGTGAAGTTTGGTTGACTTCTGCGCAGCGGTTTGGGAGTTAACATCAAAATTACATTTCTCGGCCATATCGCATAGATCTCACTGTGAAAAGGCTTAAATGGCTTTTTTGACCTAAGTTTAATAATTGCGCTCAAACCAAATGTCCTTGAACGAAATTTTAAAATGTAACTACTAGAATGTGATACAATACACTATTGGGTGAAGTTTGGTTGACTTCTGCGCAGCGGTTTGGGAGTTAACATCAAAATTACATTTCTCGGCCATATCGCATAGATCTCACTGTGAAAAGGCTTAAATGGCTTTTTTGACCTAAGTTTGAGGATTGCGCTCAAATCAAATGTCCTATAACCAAATTTCCACATGTAACTACTAGATTGTGATACAATACACTAATGGGTGAAGTTTGGTTGACTTCTGCGCAGCGGTTTGGGAGTTAACATCAAAATTACATTTCTCGGCCATATCGCATAGATCTCACTGTGAAAAGGCTTAAATGGCTTTTTTGACCTAAGTTTGAGGATTGCGCTCAAATCAAATGTCCTAGAACCAAATTTCCACATGTAACTACTAGATTGTGATACAATACACTAATGGGTGAAGTTTGGTTGACTTCTGCGCAGCGGTTTGGGAGTTATCAAAATTACATTTCTCGGCCATATCGCATAGATCTCACTGTGAAAAGGCTTAAATGACTTTTTTAATTAAGTTTGATGATTGCGCTCAAAACAAAATTTCCTAGAACAAAATTTTCAAATGTAACTACTAGATTGTTGTACAATACACTATTGGGTGAAGTTTGGTTGACTTCTGCGCAGCGGTTTGGGAGTTAACATCAAAATTACATTTCTCGGCCATATCGCATAGATCTCACTGTGAAAAGGCTTAAATGGCTTTTTTGACCTAAGTTTAATGATTGCGCTCAAACCAAATGTCCTAGAACGAAATTTTCAAATGTAACTACTAGAATGTGATACAATACACTATTGGGTGAAGTTTAATTGACTTCTGCGCAGCGGTTTGGGAGTTAACATCAAAATTACATTTCTCGGCCATATCGCATAGATCTCACTGTGAAAAGGCTTAAATGGCTTTTTTGACCTAAGTTTGAGGATTGCGCTCAAATCAAATGTCCTAGAACCAAATTTCCACATGTAACTACTAGATTGTGATACAATACACTAATGGGTGAAGTTTGGTTGACTTCTGCGCAGCGGTTTGGGAGTTAACATCAAAATTACATTTCTCGGCCATATCGCATAGATCTCACTGTGAAAAGGCTTAAATGGCTTTTTTGACCTAAGTTTGAGGATTGCGCTCAAATCAAATGTCCAATAACCAAATTTCCACATGTAACTACTAGATTGTGATACAATACACTAATGGGTGAAGTTTGGTTGACTTCTGCGCAGCGGTTTGGGAGTTAACATCAAAATTACATTTCTCGGCCATATCGCATAGATCTCACTGTGAAAAGGCTTAAATGGCTTTTTTGACCTAAGTTTGAGGATTGCGCTCAAATCAAATGTCCTAGAACCAAATTTCCACATGTAACTACTAGATTGTGATAAAATACACTAATGGGTGAAGTTTGGTTGACTTCTGCGCAGCGGTTTGGGAGTTAACATCAAAATTACATTTCTCGGCCATATCGCATAGATCTCACTGTGAAAAGGCTTAAATGACTTTTTTAATTAAGTTTGATGATTGCGCTCAAACAAAATTTCCTAGAACAAAATTTTCAAATGTAACTACTAGATTGTGATACAATACACTAATGGGTGAAGTTTGGTTGACTTCTGCGCAGCGGTTTGGGAGTTAACATCAAAATTACATTTCTCGGCCATATCGCATAGATCTCACTGTGAAAAGGCTTAAATGACTTTTTTAATTAAGTTTGATGATTGCGTTCAAACAAAATGTCCTAGAACAAAATTTTTAAATGTAACTACTAGATTGTGATACAATACACTATTGGGTGAAGTTTGGTTGACTTCTGCGCAGCGGTTTGGGAGTTGACATCAAAATTACATTTCTCGGCCATATCGCATAGATCTCACTGTGAAAAGGCTTAAATGGCTTTTTTGACCTAAGTTTGAGGATTGCGCTCAAATCAAATGTCCTAGAACCAAATTTCCATATGTAACTACTAGATTGTGATAAAATACACTAATGGGTGAAGTTTGGTTGACTTCTGCGCAGCGGTTTGGGAGTTAACATCAAAATTACATTTCTCGGCCGTATCGCATAGATCTCACTGTGAAAAGGCTTAAATGATTTTTTTAATTAAGTTTGATGATTGCGTTCAAACAAAATGTCCTAGAACAAAATTTTCAAATGTAACTACTAGATTGTGATACAATACACTATTGGGTGAAGTTTGGTTGACTTCTGCGCAGCGGTTTGGGAGTTAACATCAAAATTACATTTCTCGGCCATATCGCATAGATCTCACTGTGAAAAGGCTTAAATGGCTTTTTTGACCTAAGTTTGAGGATTGCGCTCAAATCAAATGTCCTATAACCAAATTTCTACATGTAACTACTAGATTGTGATACAATACACTAATGGGTGAAGTTTGGTTGACTTCTGCGCAGCGGTTTGGGAGTGAACATCAAAATTACATTTCTCGGCCATATCGCATAGATCTCACTGTGAAAAGGCTTAAATGGCTTTTTTGACCTAAGTTTGAGGATTGCGCTCAAATCAAATGTCCTAGAACCAAATTTCCACATGTAACTACTAGATTGTGATAAAATACACTAATGGGTGAAGTTTGGTATACTTCTGCGCAGCGGTTTGGGAGTTAACATCACAATTACATTTCTCGGCCATATCGCATAGATCTCACTGTGAAAAGGCTTAAATGACTTTTTTAATTAAGTTTGATGATTGCGCTCAAACAAAATTTCCTAGAACAAAATTTTCAAATGTAACTACTAGATTGTGATACAATACACTATTGGGTGAAGTTTGGTTGACTTCTGCGCAGCGGTTTGGGAGTTAACATCAAAATTACATTTCTCGGCCATATCGCATAGATCTCACTGTGAAAAGGCTTAAATGGCTTTTTTGACCTAAGTTTGAGGATTGCGCTCAAATCAAATGTCCTATAACCAAATTTCCACATGTAACTACTAGATTGTGATACAATACACTAATGGGTGAAGTTTGGTTGACTTCTGCGCAGCGGTTTGGGAGTTAACATCAAAATTACATTTCTCGGCCATATCGCATAGATCTCACTGTGAAAAGGCTTAAATGACTTTTTTAATTAAGATTGATGATTGCGTTCAAACAAAATGTCCTAGAACAAAATTTTCAAATGTAACTACTAGATTGTGATACAATACACTATTGGGTGAAGTTTGGTTGACTTCTGCGCAGCGGTTTGGGAGTTAACATCAAAATTACATTTCGCGGCCATATCGCATAGATCTCACTGTGAAAAGGCTTAAATGGCTTTTTTGACCTAAGTTTGAGGATTGCGCTCAAATCAAATGTCCTAGAACCAAATTTCCACATGTAACTACTAGATTGTGATAAAATACACTAATGGGTGAAGTTTGGTTGACTTCTGCGCAGCGGTTTGGGAGTTAACATCAAAATTACATTTCTCGGCCATATCGCATAGATCTCACTGTGAAAAGGCTTAAATGACTTTTTTAATTAAGTTTGATGATTGCGCTCAAACAAAATTTCCTAGAACAAAATTTTCAAATGTAACTACTAGACTGTGATACAATACACTATTGGGTGAAGTTTGGTTGACTTCTGCGCAGCGGTTTGGGAGTTAACATCAAAATTACATTTCTCGGCCATATCGCATAGATCTCACTGTGAAAAGGCTTAAATGGCTTTTTTGACCTAAGTTTGAGGATTGCGCTCAAATCAAATGTCCTATAACCAAATTTCCACATGTAACTACTAGATTGTGATACAATACACTAATGGGTGAAGTTTGGTTGACTTCTGCGCAGCGGTTTGGGAGTTAACATCAAAATTACATTTCTCGGCCATATCGCATAGATCTCACTGTGAAAAGGCTTAAATGGCTTTTTTGACCTAAGTTTGAGGATTGCGCTCAAATCAAATGTCCTAGAACCAAATTTCCACATGTAACTACTAGATTGTGATACAATACACTAATGGGTGAAGTTTGGTTTACTTCTGCGCAGCGGTTTGGGAGTTAACATCAAAATTACATTTCTCGGCCATATCGCATAGATCTCACTGTGAAAAGGCTTAAATGGCTTTTTTGACCTAAGTTTAATAATTGCGCTCAAACCAAATGTCCTAGAACGAAATTTTCAAATGTAACTACTAGAATGTGATACAATACACTATTGGGTGAAGTTTGGTTGACTTCTGCGCAGCGGTTTGGGAGTTAACATCAAAATTACATTTCTCGGCCATATCGCATAGATCTCACTGTGAAAAGGCTTAAATGGCTTTTTTGACCTAAGTTTGAGGATTGCGCTCAAATCAAATGTCCTAGAACCAAATTTCCACATGTAACTACTAGATTGTGATACAATACACTAATGGGTGAAGTTTGGTTGACTTCTGCGCAGCGGTTTGGGAGTTAACATCAAAATTACATTTCTCGGCCATATCGCATAGATCTCACTGTGAAAAGGCTTAAATGGCTTTTTTGACCTAAGTTTAATAATTGCGCTCAAACCAAATGTCCTTGAACGAAATTTTAAAATGTAACTACTAGAATGTGATACAATACACTATTGGGTGAAGTTTGGTTGACTTCTGCGCAGCGGTTTGGGAGTTAACATCAAAATTACATTTCTCGGCCATATCGCATAGATCTCACTGTGAAAAGGCTTAAATGGCTTTTTTGACCTAAGTTTGAGGATTGCGCTCAAATCAAATGTCCTATAACCAAATTTCCACATGTAACTACTAGATTGTGATACAATACACTAATGGGTGAAGTTTGGTTGACTTCTGCGCAGCGGTTTGGGAGTTAACATCAAAATTACATTTCTCGGCCATATCGCATAGATCTCACTGTGAAAAGGCTTAAATGGCTTTTTTGACCTAAGTTTGAGGATTGCGCTCAAACAAAATGTCCTAGAACAAAAGTTTCAAATGTAACTACTAGATTGTGATACAATACACTATTGGGTGAAGTTTGGTTGACTTCTGCGCAGCGGTTTGGGAGTTAACATCAAAATTACATTTCTCGGCCATATCGCATAGATCTCACTGTGAAAAGGCTTAAATGACTTTTTTAATTAAGTTTGATGATTGCGTTTAAACAAAATGTCCTAGAACAAAATTTTCAAATGTAACTACTAGATTGTGATACAATACACTATTGGGTGAAGTTTGGTTGACTTCTGCGCAGCGGTTTGGGAGTTAACATCAAAATTACATTTCTCGGCCATATCGCATAGATCTCACTGTGAAAAGGCTTAAATGGCTTTTTTGACCTAAGTTTGAGGATTGCGCTCAAACCAAATGTCCTAGAACGAAATTTTCAAATGTAACTTCTAGAATGTGATACAATACACTATTGGGTGAAGTTTGGTTGACTTCTGCGCAGCGGTTTGGGAGTTAACATCAAAATTACATTTCTCGGCCATATCGCATAGATCTCACTGTGAAAAGGCTTAAATGGCTTTTTTGACCTAAGTTTGAGGATTGCGCTCAAATCAAATGTCCTAGAACCAAATTTCCACATGTAACTACTAGATTGTGATAAAATACACTAATGGGTGAAGTTTGGTTGACTTCTGCGCAGCGGTTTGGGAGTTAACATCAAAATTACATTTCTCGGCCATATCGCATAGATCTCACTGTGAAAAGGCTTAAATGACTTTTTTAATTAAGTTTGATGATTGCGCTCAAACAAAATTTCCTAGAACAAAATTTTCAAATGTAACTACTAGATTGTGATACAATACACTATTGGGTGAAGTTTGGTTGACTTCTGCGCAGCGGTTTGGGAGTTAACATCAAAATTACATTTCTCGGCCATATCGCATAGATCTCACTGTGAAAAGGCTTAAATGGCTTTTTTGACCTAAGTTTGAGGATTGCGCTCAAATCAAATGTCCTATAACCAAATTTCCACATGTAACTACTAGATTGTGATACAATACACTAATGGGTGAAGTTTGGTTGACTTCTGCGCAGCGGTTTGGGAGTTAACATCAAAATTACATTTCTCGGCCATATCGCATAGATCTCACTGTGAAAAGGCTTAAATGACTTTTTTAATTAAGTTTGATGATTGCGTTCAAACAAAATGTCCTAGAACAAAATTTTCAAATGTAACTACTAGATTGTGATACAATACACTATTGGGTGAAGTTTGGTTGACTTCTGCGCAGCGGTTTGGGAGTTAACATCAAAATTACATTTCTCGGCCATATCGCATAGATCTCACTGTGAAAAGGCTTAAATGACTTTTTTAATTAAGTTTGATGATTGCGTTCAAACAAAATGTCCTAGAACAAAATTTTCAAATGTAACTACTAGATTGTGATACAATACACTATTGGGTGAAGTTTGGTTGACTTCTGCGCAGCGGTTTGGGAGTTAACATCAAAATTACATTTCTCGGCCATATCGCATAGATCTCACTGTGAAAAGGCTTAAATGGCTTTTTTGACCTAAGTTTGAGGATTGCGCTCAAATCAAATGTCCTATAACCAAATTTCTACATGTAACTACTAGATTGTGATACAATACACTAATGGGTGAAGTTTGGTTGACTTCTGCGCAGCGGTTTGGGAGTGAACATCAAAATTACATTTCTCGGCCATATCGCATAGATCTCACTGTGAAAAGGCTTAAATGGCTTTTTTGACCTAAGTTTGAGGATTGCGCTCAAATCAAATGTCCTAGAACCAAATTTCCACATGTAACTACTAGATTGTGATAAAATACACTAATGGGTGAAGTTTGGTTGACTTCTGCGCAGCGGTTTGGGAGTTAACATCACAATTACATTTCTCGGCCATATCGCATAGATCTCACTGTGAAAAGGCTTAAATGACTTTTTTAATTAAGTTTGATGATTGCGCTCAAACAAAATTTCCTAGAACAAAATTTTCAAATGTAACTACTAGATTGTGATACAATACACTATTGGGTGAAGTTTGGTTGACTTCTGCGCAGCGGTTTGGGAGTTAACATCAAAATTACATTTCTCGGCCATATCGCATAGATCTCACTGTGAAAAGGCTTAAATGGCTTTTTTGACCTAAGTTTGAGGATTGCGCTCAAATCAAATGTCCTATAACCAAATTTCCACATGTAACTACTAGATTGTGATACAATACACTAATGGGTGAAGTTTGGTTGACTTCTGCGCAGCGGTTTGGGAGTTAACATCAAAATTACATTTCTCGGCCATATCGCATAGATCTCACTGTGAAAAGGCTTAAATGACTTTTTTAATTAAGATTGATGATTGCGTTCAAACAAAATGTCCTAGAACAAAATTTTCAAATGTAACTACTAGATTGTGATACAATACACTATTGGGTGAAGTTTGGTTGACTTCTGCGCAGCGGTTTGGGAGTTAACATCAAAATTACATTTCGCGGCCATATCGCATAGATCTCACTGTGAAAAGGCTTAAATGGCTTTTTTGACCTAAGTTTGAGGATTGCGCTCAAATCAAATGTCCTAGAACCAAATTTCCACATGTAACTACTAGATTGTGATAAAATACACTAATGGGTGAAGTTTGGTTGACTTCTGCGCAGCGGTTTGGGAGTTAACATCAAAATTACATTTCTCGGCCATATCGCATAGATCTCACTGTGAAAAGGCTTAAATGACTTTTTTAATTAAGTTTGATGATTGCGCTCAAACAAAATTTCCTAGAACAAAATTTTCAAATGTAACTACTAGACTGTGATACAATACACTATTGGGTGAAGTTTGGTTGACTTCTGCGCAGCGGTTTGGGAGTTAACATCAAAATTACATTTCTCGGCCATATCGCATAGATCTCACTGTGAAAAGGCTTAAATGGCTTTTTTGACCTAAGTTTAATAATTGCGCTCAAACCAAATGTCCTAGAACGAAATTTTCAAATGTAACTACTAGAATGTGATACAATACACTATTGGGTGAAGTTTGGTTGACTTCTGCGCAGCGGTTTGGGAGTTAACATCAAAATTACATTTCTCGGCCATATCGCATAGATCTCACTGTGAAAAGGCTTAAATGGCTTTTTTGACCTAAGTTTGAGGATTGCGCTCAAATCAAATGTCCTAGAACCAAATTTCCACATGTAACTACTAGATTGTGATACAATACACTAATGGGTGAAGTTTGGTTGACTTCTGCGCAGCGGTTTGGGAGTTAACATCAAAATTACATTTCTCGGCCATATCGCATAGATCTCACTGTGAAAAGGCTTAAATGGCTTTTTTGACCTAAGTTTAATAATTGCGCTCAAACCAAATGTCCTTGAACGAAATTTTAAAATGTAACTACTAGAATGTGATACAATACACTATTGGGTGAAGTTTGGTTGACTTCTGCGCAGCGGTTTGGGAGTTAACATCAAAATTACATTTCTCGGCCATATCGCATAGATCTCACTGTGAAAAGGCTTAAATGGCTTTTTTGACCTAAGTTTGAGGATTGCGCTCAAATCAAATGTCCTATAACCAAATTTCCACATGTAACTACTAGATTGTGATACAATACACTAATGGGTGAAGTTTGGTTGACTTCTGCGCAGCGGTTTGGGAGTTAACATCAAAATTACATTTCTCGGCCATATCGCATAGATCTCACTGTGAAAAGGCTTAAATGGCTTTTTTGACCTAAGTTTGAGGATTGCGCTCAAACAAAATGTCCTAGAACAAAAGTTTCAAATGTAACTACTAGATTGTGATACAATACACTATTGGGTGAAGTTTGGTTGACTTCTGCGCAGCGGTTTGGGAGTTAACATCAAAATTACATTTCTCGGCCATATCGCATAGATCTCACTGTGAAAAGGCTTAAATGACTTTTTTAATTAAGTTTGATGATTGCGTTTAAACAAAATGTCCTAGAACAAAATTTTCAAATGTAACTACTAGATTGTGATACAATACACTATTGGGTGAAGTTTGGTTGACTTCTGCGCAGCGGTTTGGGAGTTAACATCAAAATTACATTTCTCGGCCATATCGCATAGATCTCACTGTGAAAAGGCTTAAATGGCTTTTTTGACCTAAGTTTGAGGATTGCGCTCAAACCAAATGTCCTAGAACGAAATTTTCAAATGTAACTACTAGAATGTGATACAATACACTATTGGGTGAAGTTTGGTTGACTTCTGCGCAGCGGTTTGGGAGTTAACATCAAAATTACATTTCTCGGCCATATCGCATAGATCTCACTGTGAAAAGGCTTAAATGGCTTTTTTGACCTAAGTTTGAGGATTGCGCTCAAATCAAATGTCCTAGAACCAAATTTCCACATGTAACTACTAGATTGTGATAAAATACACTAATGGGTGAAGTTTGGTTGACTTCTGCGCAGCGGTTTGGGAGTTAACATCAAAATTACATTTCTCGGCCATATCGCATAGATCTCACTGTGAAAAGGCTTAAATGACTTTTTTAATTAAGTTTGATGATTGCGCTCAAACAAAATTTCCTAGAACAAAATTTTCAAATGTAACTACTAGATTGTGATACAATACACTATTGGGTGAAGTTTGGTTGACTTCTGCGCAGCGGTTTGGGAGTTAACATCAAAATTACATTTCTCGGCCATATCGCATAGATCTCACTGTGAAAAGGCTTAAATGGCTTTTTTGACCTAAGTTTGAGGATTGCGCTCAAATCAAATGTCCTATAACCAAATTTCCACATGTAACTACTAGATTGTGATACAATACACTAATGGGTGAAGTTTGGTTGACTTCTGCGCAGCGGTTTGGGAGTTAACATCAAAATTACATTTCTCGGCCATATCGCATAGATCTCACTGTGAAAAGGCTTAAATGACTTTTTTAATTAAGTTTGATGATTGCGTTCAAACAAAATGTCCTAGAACAAAATTTTCAAATGTAACTACTAGATTGTGATACAATACACTATTGGGTGAAGTTTGGTTGACTTCTGCGCAGCGGTTTGGGAGTTAACATCAAAATTACATTTCTCGGCCATATCGCAAGATCTCACTGTGAAAAGGCTTAAATGGCTTTTTTGACCTAAGTTTGAGGATTGCGCTCAAATCAAATGTCCTAGAACCAAATTTCCACATGTAACTACTAGATTGTGATAAAATACACTAATGGGTGAAGTTTGGTTGACTTCTGCGCAGCGGTTTGGGAGTTAACATCAAAATTACATTTCTCGGCCATATCGCATAGATCTCACTGTGAAAAGGCTTAAATGACTTTTTTAATTAAGTTTGATGATTGCGCTCAAACAAAATTTCCTAGAACAAAATTTTCAAATGTAACTACTAGATTGTGATACAATACACTATTGGGTGAAGTTTGGTTGACTTCTGCGCAGCGGTTTGGGAGTTAACATCAAAATTACATTTCTCGGCCATATCGCATAGATCTCACTGTGAAAAGGCTTAAATGACTTTTTTAATTAAGTTTGATGATTGCGTTCAAACAAAATGTCCTAGAACAAAATTTTCAAATGTAACTACTAGATTGTGATACAATACACTATTGGGTGAAGTTTGGTTGACTTCTGCGCAGCGGTTTGGGAGTTAACATCAAAATTACATTTCTCGGCCATATCGCATAGATCTCACTGTGAAAAGGCTTAAATGGCTTTTTTGACCTAAGTTTGAGGATTGCGCTCAAATCAAATGTCCTAGAACCAAATTTCCACATGTAACTACTAGATTGTGATACAATACACTAATGGGTGAAGTTTGGTTGACTTCTGCGCAGCGGTTTGGGAGTTAACATCAAAATTACATTTCTCGGCCATATCGCATAGATCTCACTGTGAAAAGGCTTAAATGACTTTTTTAATTAAGTTTGATGATTGCGCTCAAACAAAATTTCCTAGAACAAAATTTTCAAATGTAACTACTAGATTGTGATACAATACACTATTGGGTGAAGTTTGGTTGACTTCTGCGCAGCGGTTTGGGAGTTAACATCAAAATTACATTTCTCGGCCATATCGCATAGATCTCACTGTGAAAAGGCTTAAATGACTTTTTTAATTAAGTTTGATGATGGCGTTCAAACAAAATGTCCTAGAACAAAATTTTCAAATGTAACTACTAGATTGTGATACAATACACTATTGGGTGAAGTTTGGTTGACTTCTGCGCAGCGGTTTGGGAGTTAACATCAAAATTACATTTCTCGGCCATATCGCATAGATCTCACTGTGAAAAGGCTTAAATGGCTTTTTTGACCTAAGTTTGAGGATTGCGCTCAAATCAAATGTCCTATAACCAAATTTCCACATGTAACTACTAGATTGTGATACAATACACTAATGGGTGAAGTTTGGTTGACTTCTGCGCAGCGGTTTGGGAGTGAACATCAAAATTACATTTCTCGGCCATATCGCATAGATCTCACTGTGAAAAGGCTTAAATGGCTTTTTTGACCTAAGTTTGAGGATTGCGCTCAAATCAAATGTCCTAGAACCAAATTTCCACATGTAACTACTAGATTGTGATAAAATACACTAATGGGTGAAGTTTGGTTGACTTCTGCGCAGCGGTTTGGGAGTTAACATCAAAATTACATTTCTCGGCCATATCGCATAGATCTCACTGTGAAAAGGCTTAAATGACTTTTTTAATTAAGTTTGATGATTGCGCTCAAACAAAATTTCCTAGAACAAAATTTTCAAATGTAACTACGAGATTGTGATACAATACACTAATGGGTGAAGTTTGGTTGACTTCTGCGCAGCGGTTTGGGAGTTAACATCAAAATTACATTTCTCGGCCATATCGCATAGATCTCACTGTGAAAAGGCTTAAATGACTTTTTTAATTAAGTTTGATGATTGCGTTCAAACAAAATGTCCTAGAACAAAATTTTTAAATGTAACTACTAGATTGTGATACAATACACTATTGGGTGAAGTTTGGTTGACTTCTGCGCAGCGGTTTGGGAGTTAACATCAAAATTACATTTCTCGGCCATATCGCATAGATCTCACTGTGAAAAGGCTTAAATGGCTTTTTTGACCTAAGTTTGAGGATTGCGCTCAAATCAAATGTCCTAGAACCAAATTTCCATATGTAACTACTAGATTGTGATAAAATACACTAATGGGTGAAGTTTGGTTGACTTCTGCGCAGCGGTTTGGGAGTTAACATCAAAATTACATTTCTCGGCCGTATCGCATAGATCTCACTGTGAAAAGGCTTAAATGACTTTTTTAATTAAGTTTGATGATTGCGCTCAAACAAAATTTCCTAGAACAAAATTTTCAAATGTAACTACTAGATTGTGATACAATACACTATTGGGTGAAGTTTGGTTGACTTCTGCGCAGCGGTTTGGGAGTTAACATCAAAATTACATTTCTCGGCCATATCGCATAGATCTCACTGTGAAAAGGCTTAAATGACTTTTTTAATTAAGTTTGATGATTGCGTTCAAACAAAATGTCCTAGAACAAAATTTTCAAATGTAACTACTAGATTGTGATACAATACACTATTGGGTGAAGTTTGGTTGACTTCTGCGCAGCGGTTTGGGAGTTAACATCAAAATTACATTTCTCGGCCATATCGCATAGATCTCACTGTGAAAAGGCTTAAATGGCTTTTTTGACCTAAGTTTGAGGATTGCGCTCAAATCAAATGTCCTATAACCAAATTTCCACATGTAACTACTAGATTGTGATACAATACACTAATGGGTGAAGTTTGGTTGACTTCTGCGCAGCGGTTTGGGAGTGAACATCAAAATTACATTTCTCGGCCATATCGCATAGATCTCACTGTGAAAAGGCTTAAATGGCTTTTTTGACCTAAGTTTGAGGATTGCGCTCAAATCAAATGTCCTAGAACCAAATTTCCACATGTAACTACTAGATTGTGATAAAATACACTAATGGGTGAAGTTTGGTTGACTTCTGCGCAGCGGTTTGGGAGTTAACATCACAATTACATTTCTCGGCCATATCGCATAGATCTCACTGTGAAAAGGCTTAAATGACTTTTTTAATTAAGTTTGATGATTGCGCTCAAACAAAATTTCCTAGAACAAAATTTTCAAATGTAACTACTAGATTGTGATACAATACACTATTGGATGAAGTTTGGTTGACTTCTGCGCAGCGGTTTGGGAGTTAACATCAAAATTACATTTCTCGGCCATATCGCATAGATCTCACTGTGAAAAGGCTTAAATGGCTTTTTTGACCTAAGTTTGAGGATTGCGCTCAAATCAAATGTCCTATAACCAAATTTCCACATGTAACTACTAGATTGTGATACAATACACTAATGGGTGAAGTTTGGTTGACTTCTGCGCAGCGGTTTGGGAGTTAACATCAAAATTACATTTCTCGGCCATATCGCATAGATCTCACTGTGAAAAGGCTTAAATGACTTTTTTAATTAAGATTGATGATTGCGTTCAAACAAAATGTCCTAGAACAAAATTTTCAAATGTAACTACTAGATTGTGATACAATACACTATTGGGTGAAGTTTGGTTGACTTCTGCGCAGCGGTTTGGGAGTTAACATCAAAATTACATTTCGCGGCCATATCGCATAGATCTCACTGTGAAAAGGCTTAAATGGCTTTTTTGACCTAAGTTTGAGGATTGCGCTCAAATCAAATGTCCTAGAACCAAATTTCCACATGTAACTACTAGATTGTGATAAAATACACTAATGGGTGAAGTTTGGTTGACTTCTGCGCAGCGGTTTGGGAGTTAACATCAAAATTACATTTCTCGGCCATATCGCATAGATCTCACTGTGAAAAGGCTTAAATGACTTTTTTAATTAAGTTTGATGATTGCGCTCAAACAAAATTTCCTAGAACAAAATTTTCAAATGTAACTACTAGACTGTGATACAATACACTATTGGGTGAAGTTTGGTTGACTTCTGCGCAGCGGTTTGGGAGTTAACATCAAAATTACATTTCTCGGCCATATCGCATAGATCTCACTGTGAAAAGGCTTAAATGGCTTTTTTGACCTAAGTTTGAGGATTGCGCTCAAATCAAATGTCCTATAACCAAATTTCCACATGTAACTACTAGATTGTGATACAATACACTAATGGGTGAAGTTTGGTTGTCTTCTGCGCAGCGGTTTGGGAGTGAACATCAAAATTACATTTCTCGGCCATATCGCATAGATCTCACTGTGAAAAGGCTTAAATGACTTTTTTAATTAAGTTTGATGATTGCGTTCAAACAAAATGTCCTAGAACAAAATTTTCAAATGTAACTACTAGATTGTGATACAATACACTATTGGGTGAAGTTTGGTTGACTTCTGCGCAGCGGTTTGGTAGTTAACATCAAAATTACATTTCTCGGCCATATCGCATAGATCTCACTGTGAAAAGGCTTAAATGACTTTTTTAATTAAGTTTAATGATTGCGCTCAAACCAAATGTCCTAGAACGAAATTTTCAAATGTAACTACTAGAATGTGATACAATACACTATTGGGTGAAGTTTAGTTGACTTCTGCGCAGCGGTTTGGGAGTTAACATCAAAATTACATATCTCGGCCATATCGCATAGATCTCACTGTGAAAAGGCTTAAATGGCTTTTTTGACCTAAGTTTGAGGATTGCGCTAAAATCAAATGTCCTAGAACCAAATTTCCACATGTAACTACTAGATTGTGATACAATACACTAATGGGTGAAGTTTGGTTTACTTCAGCGCAGCGGTTTGGGAGTTAACATCAAAATTACATTTCTCGGCCATATCGCATAGATCTCACTGTGAAAAGGCTTAAATGGCTTTTTTGACCTAAGTTTGAGGATTGCGCTCAAATCAAATGTCCTAGAACGAAATTTTCAAATGTAACTACTAGAATGTGATACAATACACTATTGGGTGAAGTTTGGTTGACTTCTGCGCAGCGGTTTGGGAGTTAACATCAAAATTACATTTCTCGGCCATATCGCATAGATCTCACTGTGAAAAGGCTTAAATGGCTTTTTTGACCTAAGTTTGAGGATTGCGCTCAAATCAAATGTCCTAGAACCAAATTTCCACATGTAACTACTAGATTGTGATACAATACACTAATGGGTGAAGTTTGGTTTACTTCTGCGCAGCGGTTTGGGAGTTAACATCAAAATTACATTTCTCGGCCATATCGCATAGATCTCACTGTGAAAAGGCTTAAATGGCTTTTTTGACCTAAGTTTAATAATTGCGCTCAAACCAAATGTCCTTGAACGAAATTTTAAAATGTAACTACTAGAATGTGATACAATACACTATTGGGTGAAGTTTGGTTGACTTCTGCGCAGCGGTTTGGGAGTTAACATCAAAATTACATTTCTCGGCCATATCGCATAGATCTCACTGTGAAAAGGCTTAAATGGCTTTTTTGACCTAAGTTTGAGGATTGCGCTCAAATCAAATGTCCTATAACCAAATTTCCAAATGTAACTACTAGATTGTGATACAATACACTAATGGGTGAAGTTTGGTTGACTTCTGCGCAGCGGTTTGGGAGTTAACATCAAAATTACATTTCTCGGCCATATCGCATAGATCTCACTGTGAAAAGGCTTAAATGGCTTTTTTGACCTAAGTTTGAGGATTGCGCTAAAATCAAATGTCCTATAACCAAATTTCCACATGTAACTACTAGATTGTGATACAATACACTAATGGGTGAAGTTTGGTTGACTTCTGCGCAGCGGTTTGGGAGTTAACATCAAAATTACATTTCTCGGCCATATCGCATAGATCTCACTGTGAAAAGGCTTAAATGGCTTTTTTGACCTAAGTTTGAGGATTGCGCTAAAATCAAATGTCCTAGAACCAAATTTCCACATTTAACTACTAGATTGTGATACAATACACTAATGGGTGAAGTTTGGTTGACTTCTGCGCAGCGGTTTGGGAGTTAACATCAAAATTACATTTCTCGGCCATATCGCATAGATCTCACTGTGAAAAGGCTTAAATGACTTTTTTAATTAAGTTTGATGATTGCGTTCAAACAAAATGTCCTAGAACAAAATTTTCAAATGTAACTACTAGATTGTGATACAATACACTATTGGGTGAAGTTTGGTTGACTTCTGCGCAGCGGTTTGGGAGTTAACATCAAAATTACATTTCTCGGCCATATCGCATAGATCTCACTGTGAAAAGGCTTAAATGGCTTTTTTGACCTAAGTTTGAGGATTGCGCTCAAACCAAATGTCCTAGAACGAAATTTTCAAATGTAACTACTAGAATGTGATACAATACACTATTGGGTGAAGTTTGGTTGACTTCTGCGCAGCGGTTTGGGAGTTAACATCAAAATTACATTTCTCGGCCATATTGCATAGATCTCACTGTGAAAAGGCTTAAATGGCTTTTTTGACCTAAGTTTGAGGATTGCGCTCAAATCAAATGTCCTAGAACCAAATTTCCACATGTAACTACTAGATTGTGATAAAATACACTAATGGGTGAAGTTTGGTTGACTTCTGCGCAGCGGTTTGGGAGTTAACATCAAAATTACATTTCTCGGCCATATCGCATAGATCTCACTGTGAAAAGGCTTAAATGACTTTTTTAATTAAGTTTGATGATTGCGCTCAAACAAAATTTCCTAGAACAAAATTTTCAAATGTAACTACTAGATTGTGATACAATACACTATTGGGTGAAGTTTGGTTGACTTCTGCGCAGCGGTTTGGGAGTTAACATCAAAATTACATTTCTCGGCCATATCGCATAGATCTCACTGTGAAAAGGCTTAAATGGCTTTTTTGACCTAAGTTTGAGGATTGCGCTCAAATCAAATGTCCTATAACCAAATTTCCACATGTAACTACTAGATTGTGATACAATACACTAATGGGTGAAGTTTGGTTGACTTCTGCGCAGCGGTTTGGGAGTTAACATCAAAATTACATTTCTCGGCCATATCGCATAGATCTCACTGTGAAAAGGCTTAAATGACTTTTTTAATTAAGTTTGATGATTGCGTTCAAACAAAATGTCCTAGAACAAAATTTTTAAATGTAACTACTAGATTGTGATACAATACACTATTGGGTGAAGTTTGGTTGACTTCTGCGCAGCGGTTTGGGAGTTAACATCAAAATTACATTTCTCGGCCATATCGCATAGATCTCACTGTGAAAAGGCTTAAATGACTTTTTTAATTAAGTTTGATGATTGCGCTCAAACAAAATTTCCTAGAACAAAATTTTCAAATGTAACTACTAGATTGTGATACAATACACTATTGGGTGAAGTTTGGTTGACTTCTGCGCAGCGGTTTGGGAGTTAACATCAAAATTACATTTCTCGGCCATATCGCATAGATCTCACTGTGAAAAGGCTTAAATGACTTTTTTAATTAAGTTTGATGATTGCGTTCAAACAAAATGTCCTAGAACAAAATTTTCAAATGTAACTACTAGATTGTGATACAATACACTATTGGGTGAAGTTTGGTTGACTTCTGCGCAGCGGTTTGGGAGTTAACATCAAAATTACATTTCTCGGCCATATCGCATAGATCTCACTGTGAAAAGGCTTAAATGGCTTTTTTGACCTAAGTTTGAGGATTGCGCTCAAATCAAATGTCCTATAACCAAATTTCCACATGTAACTACTAGATTGTGATACAATACACTAATGGGTGAAGTTTGGTTGACTTCTGCGCAGCGGTTTGGGAGTGAACATCAAAATTACATTTCTCGGTCATATCGCATAGATCTCACTGTGAAAAGGCTTAAATGGCTTTTTTGACCTAAGTTTGAGGATTGCGCTCAAATCAAATGTCCTAGAACCAAATTTCCACATGTAACTACTAGATTGTGATAAAATACACTAATGGGTGAAGTTTGGTTGACTTCTGCGCAGCGGTTTGGGAGTTAACATCAAAATTACATTTCTCGGCCATATCGCATAGATCTCACTGTGAAAAGGCTTAAATGACTTTTTTAATTAAGTTTGATGATTGCGCTCAAACAAAATTTCCTAGAACAAAATTTTCAAATGTAACTACTAGATTGTGATACAATACACTAATGGGTGAAGTTTGGTTGACTTCTGCGCAGCGGTTTGGGAGTTAACATCAAAATTACATTTCTCGGCCATATCGCATAGATCTCACTGTGAAAAGGCTTAAATGACTTTTTTAATTAAGTTTGATGATTGCGTTCAAACAAAATGTCCTAGAACAAAATTTTTAAATGTAACTACTAGATTGTGATACAATACACTATTGGGTGAAGTTTGGTTGACTTCTGCGCAGCGGTTTGGGAGTTAACATCAACATTACATTTCTCGGCCATATCGCATAGATCTCACTGTGAAAAGGCTTAAATGGCTTTTTTGACCTAAGTTTGAGGATTGCGCTCAAATCAAATGTCCTAGAACCAAATTTCCACATGTAACTACTAGATTGTGATACAATACACTATTGGGTGAAGTTTGGTTGACTTCTGCGCAGCGGTTTGGGAGTTAACATCAAAATTACATTTCTCGGCCATATCGCATAGATCTCACTGTGAAAAGGCTTAAATGGCTTTTTTGACCTAAGTTTGAGGATTGCGCTCAAACCAAATGTCCTAGAACGAAATTTTCAAATGTAACTACTAGAATGTGATACAATACACTATTGGGTGAAGTTTGGTTGACTTCTGCGCAGCGGTTTGGGAGTTAACATCAAAATTACATTTCTCGGCCATATCGCATAGATCTCACTGTGAAAAGGCTTAAATGGCTTTTTTGACCTAAGTTTGAGGATTGCGCTCAAATCAAATGTCCTAGAACCAAATTTCCACATGTAACTACTAGATTGTGATACAATACACTAATGGGTGAAGTTTGGTTGACTTCTGCGCAGCGGTTTGGGAGTTAACATCAAAATTACATTTCTCGGCCATATCGCATGGATCTCACTGTGAAAAGGCTTAAATGACTTTTTTAATTAAGTTTGATGATTGCGTTCAAACAAAATGTCCTAGAACAAAATTTTCAAATGTAACTACTAGATTGTGATACAATACACTATTGGGTGAAGTTTGGTTGACTTCTGCGCAGCGGTTTGGGAGTTAACATCAAAATTACATTTCTCGGCCATATCGCATAGATCTCACTGTGAAAAGGCTTAAATGACTTTTTTGACCTAAGTTTGAGGATTGCGCTCAAATCAAATGTCCTAGAACCAAATTTCCACATGTAACTACTAGATTGTGATACAATACACTAATGGGTGAAGTTTGGTTGACTTCTGCGCAGCGGTTTGGGAGTTAACATCAAAATTACATTTCTCGGCCATATCGCATAGATCTCACTGTGAAAAGGCTTAAATGGCTTTTTTGACCTAAGTTTGAGGATTGCGCTCAAACCAAATGTCCTAGAACGAAATTTTCAAATGTAACTACTAGAATGTGATACAATACACTATTGGGTGAAGTTTGGTTGACTTCTGCGCAGCGGTTTGGGAGTTAACATCAAAATTACATTTCTCGGCCATATCGCATAGATCTCACTGTGAAAAGGCTTAAATGGCTTTTTTGACCTAAGTTTGAGGATTGCGCTCAAATCAAATGTCCTAGAACCAAATTTCCACATGTAACTACTAGATTGTGATAAAATACACTAATGGGTGAAGTTTGGTTGACTTCTGCGCAGCGGTTTGGGAGTTAACATCAAAATTACATTTCTCGGCCATATCGCATAGATCTCACTGTGAAAAGGCTTAAATGACTTTTTTAATTAAGTTTGATGATTGCGCTCAAACAAAATTTCCTAGAACAAAATTTTCAAATGTAACTACTAGATTGTGATACAATACACTATTGGGTGAAGTTTGGTTGACTTCTGCGCAGCGGTTTGGGAGTTAACATCAAAATTACATTTCTCGGCCATATCGCATAGATCTCACTGTGAAAAGGCTTAAATGACTTTTTTAATTAAGTTTGATGATTGCGTTCAAACAAAATGTCCTAGAACAAAATTTTCAAATGTGACTACTAGATTGTGATACAATACACTATTGGGTGAAGTTTGGTTGACTTCTGCGCAGCGGTTTGGGAGTGAACATCAAAATTACATTTCTCGGCCATATCGCATAGATCTCACTGTGAAAAGGCTTAAATGGCTTTTTTGACCTAAGTTTGAGGATTGCGCTCAAATCAAATGTCCTAGAACCAAATTTCCACATGTAACTACTAGATTGTGATAAAATACACTAATGGGTGAAGATTGGTTGACTTCTGCGCAGCGGTTTGGGAGTTAACATCAAAATTACATTTCTCGGCCATATCGCATAGATCTCACTGTGAAAAGGCTTAAATGACTTTTTTAATTAAGTTTGATGATTGCGCTCAAACAAAATTTCCTAGAACAAAATTTTCAAATGTAACTACTAGATTGTGATACAATACACTATTGGGTGAAGTTTGGTTGACTTCTGCGCAGCGGTTTGGGAGTTAACATCAAAATTACATTTCTCGGCCATATCGCATAGATCTCACTGTGAAAAGGCTTAAATGGCTTTTTTGACCTAAGTTTGAGGATTGCGCTAAAATCAAATGTCCTAGAACCAAATTTCCACATGTAACTACTAGATTGTGATACAATACACTAATGGGTGAAGTTTGGTTTACTTCTGCGCAGCGGTTTGGGAGTTAACATCAAAATTACATTTCTCGGCCATATCGCATAGATCTCACTGTGAAAAGGCTTAAATGGCTTTTTTGACCTAAGTTTAATAATTGCGCTCAAACCAAATGTCCTAGAACAAAATTTTCAAATGTAACTACTAGAATGTGATACAATACACTATTGGGTGAAGTTTGGTTGACTTCTGCGCAGCGGTTTGGGAGTTAAGATCAAAATTACATTTCTCGGCCATATCGCATAGATCTCACTGTGAAAAGGCTTAAATGGCTTTTTTGACCTAAGTTTGAGGATTGCGCTCAAATCAAATGTCCTAGAACCAAATTTCCACATGTAACTACTAGATTGTGATACAATACACTAATGGGTGAAGTTTGGTTGACTTCTGCGCAGCGGTTTGGGAGTTAACATCAAAATTACATTTCTCGGCCATATCGCATAGATCTCACTGTGAAAAGGCTTAAATGACTTTTTTAATTAAGTTTGATGATTGCGTTCAAACAAAATGTCCTAGAACAAAATTTTTAAATGTAACTACTAGATTGTGATACAATACACTATTGGGTGAAGTTTGGTTGACTTCTGCGCAGCGGTTTGGGAGTTAACATCAAAATTACATTTCTCGGCCATATCGCATAGATCTCACTGTGAAAAGGCTTAAATGGCTTTTTTGACCTAAGTTTGAGGATTGCGCTCAAATCAAATGTCCTAGAACCAAATTTCCACATGTAACTACTAGATTGTGATAAAATACACTAATGGGTGAAGTTTGGTTGACTTCTGCGCAGCGGTTTGGGAGTTAACATCAAAATTACATTTCTCGGCCATATCGCATAGATCTCACTGTGAAAAGGCTTAAATGACTTTTTTAATTAAGTTTGATGATTGCGCTCAAACAAAATTTCCTAGAACAAAATTTTCAAATGTAACTACTAGATTGTGATACAATACACTATTGGGTGAAGTTTGGTTGACTTCTGCGCAGCGGTTTGGGAGTTAACATCAAAATTACATTTCTCGGCCATATCGCATAGATCTCACTGTGAAAAGGCTTAAATGACTTTTTTTAATTAAGTTTGATGATTGCGTTCAAACAAAATGTCCTAGAACAAAATTTTCAAATGTAACTACTAGATTGTGATACAATACACTATTGGGTGAAGTTTGGTTGACTTCTGCGCAGCGGTTTGGGAGTTAACATCAAAATTACATTTCTCGGCCATATCGCATAGATCTCACTGTGAAAAGGCTTAAATGGCTTTTTTGACCTAAGTTTGAGGATTGCGCTCAAATCAAATGTCCTATAACCAAATTTCCACATGTAACTACTAGATTGTGATACAATACACTAATGGGTGAAGTTTGGTTGACTTCTGCGCAGCGGTTTGGGAGTGAACATCAAAATTACATTTCTCGGCCATATCGCATAGATCTCACTGTGAAAAGGCTTAAATGGCTTTTTTGACCTAAGTTTGAGGATTGCGCTCAAATCAAATGTCCTAGAACCAAATTTCCACATGTAACTACTAGATTGTGATAAAATACACTAATGGGTGAAGTTTGGTTGACTTCTGCGCAGCGGTTTGGGAGTTAACATCAAAATTACATTTCTCGGCCATATCGCATAGATCTCACTGTGAAAAGGCTTAAATGACTTTTTTAATTAAGTTTGATGATTGCGCTCAAACAAAATTTCCTAGAACAAAATTTTCAAATGTAACTACTAGATTGTGATACAATACACGATTGGGTGAAGTTTGGTTGACTTCTGCGCAGCGGTTTGGGAGTTAACATCAAAATTACATTTCTCGGCCATATCGCATAGATCTCACTGTGAAAAGGCTTAAATGACTTTTTTAATTAAGTTTGATGATTGCGTTCAAACAAAATGTCCTAGAACAAAATTTTCAAATGTAACTACTAGATTGTGATACAATACACTATTGGGTGAAGTTTGGTTGACTTCTGCGCAGCGGTTTGGGAGTTAACATCAAAATTACATTTCTCGGCCATATCGCATAGATCTCACTGTGAAAAGGCTTAAATGGCTTTTTTGACCTAAGTTTAAAGATTGCGCTCAAACCAAATGTCCTAGAACGAAATTTTCAAATGTAACTACTAGATTGTGATACAATACACTAATGGGTGAAGTTTGGTTGACTTCTGCGCAGCGGTTTGGGAGTTAACATCAAAATTACATTTCTCGGCCATATCGCATAGATCTCACTGTGAAAAGGCTTAAATGGCTTTTTTGACCTAAGTTTGAGGATTGCGCTCAAACCAAATGTCCTAGAACGAAATTTTCAAATGTAACTACTAGAATGTGATACAATACACTATTGGGTGAAGTTTGGTTGACTTCTGCGCAGCGGTTTGGGAGTTAACATCAAAATTACATTTCTCGGCCATATCGCATAGATCTCACTGTGAAAAGGCTTAAATGGCTTTTTTGACCTAAGTTTGAGGATTGCGCTCAAATCAAATGTCCTATAACCAAATTTCCACATCTAACTACTAGATTGTGATACAATACACTATTGGGTGAAGTTTGGTTGACTTCTGCGCAGCGGTTTGGGAGTTAACATCAAAATTACATTTCTCGGCCATATCGCATAGATCTCACTGTGAAAAGGCTTAAATGACTTTTTTAATTAAGTTTGATGATTGCGTTCAAACAAAATGTCCTAGAACAAAATTTTCAAATGTAACTACTAGATTGTGATACAATACACTATTGGGTGAAGTTTGGTTGACTTCTGCGCAGCGGTTTGGGAGTTAACATCAAAATTACATTTCTCGGCCATATCGCATAGATCTCACTGTGAAAAGGCTTAAATGGCTTTTTTGACCTAAGTTTAAAGATTGCGCTCAAACCAAATGTCCTAGAACGAAATTTTCAAATGTAACTACTAGATTGTGATACAATACACTAATGGGTGAAGTTTGGTTGACTTCTGCGCAGCGGTTTGGGAGTTAACATCAAAATTACATTTCTCGGCCATATCGCATAGATCTCACTGTGAAAAGGCTTAAATGGCTTTTTTGACCTAAGTTTGAGGATTGCGCTCAAACCAAATGTCCTAGAACGAAATTTTCAAATGTAACTACTAGAATGTGATACAATACACTATTGGGTGAAGTTTGGTTGACTTCTGCGCAGCGGTTTGGGAGTTAACATCAAAATTACATTTCTCGGCCATATCGCATAGATCTCACTGTGAAAAGGCTTAAATGGCTTTTTTGACCTAAGTTTGAGGATTGCGCTCAAATCAAATGTCCTATAACCAAATTTCCACATGTAACTACTAGATTGTGATACAATACACTAATGGGTGAAGTTTGGTTGACTTCTGCGCAGCGGTTTGGGAGTTAACATCAAAATTACATTTCTCGGCCATATCGCATAGATCTCACTGTGAAAAGGCTTAAATGACTTTTTTAATTAAGTTTGATGATTGCGTTCAAACAAAATGTCCTAGAACAAAATTTTCAAATGTAACTACTAGATTGTGATACAATACACTATTGGGTGAAGTTTGGTTGACTTCTGCGCAGCGGTTTGGGAGTTAACATCAAAATTACATTTCTCGGCCATATCGCATAGATCTCACTGTGAAAAGGCTTAAATGGCTTTTTTGACCTAAGTTTGAGGATTGCGCTCAAATCAAATGTCCTAGAACCAAATTTCCACATGTAACTACTAGATTGTGATAAAATACACTAATGGGTGAAGTTTGGTTGACTTCTGCGCAGCGGTTTGGGAGTTAACATCAAAATTACATTTCTCGGCCATATCGCATAGATCTCACTGTGAAAAGGCTTAAATGACTTTTTTAATTAAGTTTGATGATTGCGCTCAAACAAAATTTCCTAGAACAAAATTTTCAAATGTAACTACTAGATTGTGATACAATACACTATTGGGTGAAGTTTGGTTGACTTCTGCGCAGCGGTTTGGGAGTTAACATCAAAATTACATTTCTCGGCCATATCGCATAGATCTCACTGTGAAAAGGCTTAAATGACTTTTTTAATTAAGTTTGATGATTGCGTTCAAACAAAATGTCCTAGAACAAAATTTTTAAATGTAACTACTAGATTGTGATACAATACACTATTGGGTGAAGTTTGGTTGACTTCTGCGCAGCGGTTTGGGAGTTAACATCAAAATTACATTTCTCGGCCATATCGCATAGATCTCACTGTGAAAAGGCTTAAATGGCTTTTTTGACCTAAGTTTGAGGATTGCGCTCAAATCAAATGTCCTAGAACCAAATTTCCACATGTAACTACTAGATTGTGATAAAATACACTAATGGGTGAAGTTTGGTTGACTTCTGCGCAGCGGTTTGGGAGTTAACATCAAAATTACATTTCTCGGCCATATCGCATAGATCTCACTGTGAAAAGGCTTAAATGACTTTTTTAATTAAGTTTGATGATTGCGCTCAAACAAAATTTCCTAGAACAAAATTTTCAAATGTAACTACTAGATTGTGATACAATACACTATTGGGTGAAGTTTGGTTGACTTCTGCGCAGCGGTTTGGGAGTTAACATCAAAATTACATTTCTCGGCCATATCGCATAGATCTCACTGTGAAAAGGCTTAAATGACTTTTTTAATTAAGTTTGATGATTGCGTTCAAACAAAATGTCCTAGAACAAAATTTTCAAATGTAACTACTAGATTGTGATACAATACACTATTGGGTGAAGTTTGGTTGACTTCTGCGCAGCGGTTTGGGAGTTAACATCAAAATTACATTTCTCGGCCATATCGCATAGATCTCACTGTGAAAAGGCTTAAATGGCTTTTTTGACCTAAGTTTGAGGATTGCGCTCAAATCAAATGTCCTAGAACCAAATTTCCACATGTAACTACTAGATTGTGATACAATACACTAATGGGTGAAGTTTGGTTGACTTCTGCGCAGCGGTTTGGGAGTTAACATCAAAATTACATTTCTCGGCCATATCGCATAGATCTCACTGTGAAAAGGCTTAAATGACTTTTTTAATTAAGTTTGATGATTGCGCTCAAACAAAATTTCCTAGAACAAAATTTTCAAATGTAACTACTAGATTGTGATACAATACACTATTGGGTGAAGTTTGGTTGACTTCTGCGCAGCGGTTTGGGAGTTAACATCAAAATTACATTTCTCGGCCATATCGCATAGATCTCACTGTGAAAAGGCTTAAATGACTTTTTTAATTAAGTTTGATGATTGCGTTCAAACAAAATGTCCTAGAACAAAATTTTCAAATGTAACTACTAGATTGTGATACAATACACTATTGGGTGAAGTTTGGTTGACTTCTGCGCAGCGGTTTGGGAGTTAACATCAAAATTACATTTCTCGGCCATATCGCATAGATCTCACTGTGAAAAGGCTTAAATGGCTTTTTTGACCTAAGTTTGAGGATTGCGCTCAAATCAAATGTCCTATAACCAAATTTCCACATGTAACTACTAGATTGTGATACAATACACTAATGGGTGAAGTTTGGTTGACTTCTGCGCAGCGGTTTGGGAGTGAACATCAAAATTACATTTCTCGGCCATATCGCATAGATCTCACTGTGAAAAGGCTTAAATGGCTTTTTTGACCTAAGTTTGAGGATTGCGCTCAAATCAAATGTCCTAGAACCAAATTTCCACATGTAACTACTAGATTGTGATAAAATACACTAATGGGTGAAGTTTGGTTGACTTCTGCGCAGCGGTTTGGGAGTTAACATCAAAATTACATTTCTCGGCCATATCGCATAGATCTCACTGTGAAAAGGCTTAAATGACTTTTTTAATTAAGTTTGATGATTGCGCTCAAACAAAATTTCCTAGAACAAAATTTTCAAATGTAACTACTAGATTGTGATACAATACACTAATGGGTGAAGTTTGGTTGACTTCTGCGCAGCGGTTTGGGAGTTAACATCAAAATTACATTTCTCGGCCATATCGCATAGATCTCACTGTGAAAAGGCTTAAATGACTTTTTTAATTAAGTTTAATGATTGCGCTCAAACCAAATGTCCTAGAACGAAATTTTCAAATGTAACTACTAGAATGTGATACAATACACTATTGGGTGAAGTTTAGTTGACTTCTGCGCAGCGGTTTGGGAGTTAACATCAAAATTACATATCTCGGCCATATCGCATAGATCTCACTGTGAAAAGGCTTAAATGGCTTTTTTGACCTAAGTTTGAGGATTGCGCTAAAATCAAATGTCCTAGAACCAAATTTCCACATGTAACTACTAGATTGTGATACAATACACTAATGGGTGAAGTTTGGTTTACTTCAGCGCAGCGGTTTGGGAGTTAACATCAAAATTACATTTCTCGGCCATATCGCATAGATCTCACTGTGAAAAGGCTTAAATGGCTTTTTTGACCTAAGTTTGAGGATTGCGCTCAAATCAAATGTCCTAGAACGAAATTTTCAAATGTAACTACTAGAATGTGATACAATACACTATTGGGTGAAGTTTGGTTGACTTCTGCGCAGCGGTTTGGGAGTTAACATCAAAATTACATTTCTCGGCCATATCGCATAGATCTCACTGTGAAAAGGCTTAAATGGCTTTTTTGACCTAAGTTTGAGGATTGCGCTCAAATCAAATGTCCTAGAACCAAATTTCCACATGTAACTACTAGATTGTGATACAATACACTAATGGGTGAAGTTTGGTTTACTTCTGCGCAGCGGTTTGGGAGTTAACATCAAAATTACATTTCTCGGCCATATCGCATAGATCTCACTGTGAAAAGGCTTAAATGGCTTTTTTGACCTAAGTTTAATAATTGCGCTCAAACCAAATGTCCTTGAACGAAATTTTAAAATGTAACTACTAGAATGTGATACAATACACTATTGGGTGAAGTTTGGTTGACTTCTGCGCAGCGGTTTGGGAGTTAACATCAAAATTACATTTCTCGGCCATATCGCATAGATCTCACTGTGAAAAGGCTTAAATGGCTTTTTTGACCTAAGTTTGAGGATTGCGCTCAAATCAAATGTCCTATAACCAAATTTCCAAATGTAACTACTAGATTGTGATACAATACACTAATGGGTGAAGTTTGGTTGACTTCTGCGCAGCGGTTTGGGAGTTAACATCAAAATTACATTTCTCGGCCATATCGCATAGATCTCACTGTGAAAAGGCTTAAATGGCTTTTTTGACCTAAGTTTGAGGATTGCGCTAAAATCAAATGTCCTATAACCAAATTTCCACATGTAACTACTAGATTGTGATACAATACACTA
Organism: Corythoichthys intestinalis; assembly: GCF_030265065.1. Taxonomy (NCBI): domain Eukaryota; kingdom Metazoa; phylum Chordata; class Actinopteri; order Syngnathiformes; family Syngnathidae; genus Corythoichthys; species Corythoichthys intestinalis. Next base: position 396,321 of record NW_026651606.1, on the reverse strand, counting down.
ATGGGTGAAGTTTGGTTGACTTCTGCGCAGCGGTTTGGGAGTTAACATCAAAATTACATTTCTCGGCCATATCGCATAGATCTCACTGTGAAAAGGCTTAAATGGCTTTTTTGACCTAAGTTTGAGGATTGCGCTAAAATCAAATGTCCTAGAACCAAATTTCCACATTTAACTACTAGATTGTGATACAATACACTAATGGGTGAAGTTTGGTTTACTTCTGCGCAGCGGTTTGGGAGTTAACATCAAAATTACATTTCTCGGCCATATCGCATAGATCTCACTGTGAAAAGGCTTAAATGGCTTTTTTGACCTAAGTTTGAGGATTGCGCTCAAATCAAATGTCCTATAACCAAATTTCCACATGTAACTACTAGATTGTGATACAATACACTAATGGGTGAAGTTTGGTTGACTTCTGCGCAGCGGTTTGGGAGTGAACATCAAAATTACATTTCTCGGCCATATCGCATAGATCTCACTGTGAAAAGGCTTAAATGGCTTTTTTGACCTAAGTTTGAGGATTGCGCTCAAATCAAATGTCCTAGAACCAAATTTCCACATGTAACTACTAGATTGTGATAAAATACACTAATGGGTGAAGTTTGGTTGACTTCTGCGCAGCATTTTGGGAGTTAACATCAAAATTACATTTCTCGGCCATATCGCATAGATCTCACTGTGAAAAGGCTTAAATGACTTTTTTAATTAAGTTTGATGATTGCGCTCAAACAAAATTTCCTAGAACAAAATTTTCAAATGTAACTACTAGATTGTGATACAATACACTATTGGGTGAAGTTTGGTTGACTTCTGCGCAGCAGTTTGGGAGTTAACATCAAAATTACATTTCTCGGCCATATCGCATAGATCTCACTGTGAAAAGGCTTAAATGGCTTTTTTGACCTAAGTTTGAGGATTGCGCTCAAACAAAATGTCCTAGAACAAAATTTTCAAATGTAACTACTAGATTGTGATACAATACACTATTGGGTGAAGTTTGGTTGACTTCTGCGCAGCGGTTTGGGAGTTAACATCAAAATTACATTTCTCGGCCATATCGCATAGATCTCACTGTGAAAAGGCTTAAATGACTTTTTTAATTAAGTTTGATGATTGCGTTCAAACAAAATGTCCTAGAACAAAATTTTCAAATGTAACTACTAGATTGTGATACAATACACTATTGGGTGAAGTTTGGTTGACTTCTGCGCAGCGGTTTGGGAGTTAACATCAAAATTACATTTCTCGGCCATATCGCATAGATCTCACTGTGAAAAGGCTTAAATGGCTTTTTTGACCTAAGTTTGAGGATTGCGCTCAAACCAAATGTCCTAGAACGAAATTTTCAAATGTAACTACTAGAATGTGATACAATACACTATTGGGTGAAGTTTGGTTGACTTCTGCGCAGCGGTTTGGGAGTTAACATCAAAATTACATTTCTCGGCCATATTGCATAGATCTCACTGTGAAAAGGCTTAAATGGCTTTTTTGACCTAAGTTTGAGGATTGCGCTCAAATCAAATGTCCTAGAACCAAATTTCCACATGTAACTACTAGATTGTGATAAAATACACTAATGGGTGAAGTTTGGTTGACTTCTGCGCAGCGGTTTGGGAGTTAACATCAAAATTACATTTCTCGGCCATATCGCATAGATCTCACTGTGAAAAGGCTTAAATGACTTTTTTAATTAAGTTTGATGATTGCGCTCAAACAAAATTTCCTAGAACAAAATTTTCAAATGTAACTACTAGATTGTGATACAATACACTATTGGGTGAAGTTTGGTTGACTTCTGCGCAGCGGTTTGGGAGTTAACATCAAAATTACATTTCTCGGCCATATCGCATAGATCTCACTGTGAAAAGGCTTAAATGGCTTTTTTGACCTAAGTTTGAGGATTGCGCTCAAATCAAATGTCCTATAACCAAATTTCCACATGTAACTACTAGATTGTGATACAATACACTAATGGGTGAAGTTTGGTTGACTTCTGCGCAGCGGTTTGGGAGTTAACATCAAAATTACATTTCTCGGCCATATCGCATAGATCTCACTGTGAAAAGGCTTAAATGACTTTTTTAATTAAGTTTGATGATTGCGTTCAAACAAAATGTCCTAGAACAAAATTTTTAAATGTAACTACTAGATTGTGATACAATACACTATTGGGTGAAGTTTGGTTGACTTCTGCGCAGCGGTTTGGGAGTTAACATCAAAATTACATTTCTCGGCCATATCGCATAGATCTCACTGTGAAAAGGCTTAAATGACTTTTTTAATTAAGTTTGATGATTGCGCTCAAACAAAATTTCCTAGAACAAAATTTTCAAATGTAACTACTAGATTGTGATACAATACACTATTGGGTGAAGTTTGGTTGACTTCTGCGCAGCGGTTTGGGAGTTAACATCAAAATTACATTTCTCGGCCATATCGCATAGATCTCACTGTGAAAAGGCTTAAATGACTTTTTTAATTAAGTTTGATGATTGCGTTCAAACAAAATGTCCTAGAACAAAATTTTCAAATGTAACTACTAGATTGTGATACAATACACTATTGGGTGAAGTTTGGTTGACTTCTGCGCAGCGGTTTGGGAGTTAACATCAAAATTACATTTCTCGGCCATATCGCATAGATCTCACTGTGAAAAGGCTTAAATGGCTTTTTTGACCTAAGTTTGAGGATTGCGCTCAAATCAAATGTCCTAGAACCAAATTTCCACATGTAACTACTAGATTGTGATACAATACACTAATGGGTGAAGTTTGGTTGACTTCTGCGCAGCGGTTTGGGAGTGAACATCAAAATTACATTTCTCGGTCATATCGCATAGATCTCACTGTGAAAAGGCTTAAATGGCTTTTTTGACCTAAGTTTGAGGATTGCGCTCAAATCAAATGTCCTAGAACCAAATTTCCACATGTAACTACTAGATTGTGATAAAATACACTAATGGGTGAAGTTTGGTTGACTTCTGCGCAGCGGTTTGGGAGTTAACATCAAAATTACATTTCTCGGCCATATCGCATAGATCTCACTGTGAAAAGGCTTAAATGACTTTTTTAATTAAGTTTGATGATTGCGCTCAAACAAAATTTCCTAGAACAAAATTTTCAAATGTAACTACTAGATTGTGATACAATACACTAATGGGTGAAGTTTGGTTGACTTCTGCGCAGCGGTTTGGGAGTTAACATCAAAATTACATTTCTCGGCCATATCGCATAGATCTCACTGTGAAAAGGCTTAAATGACTTTTTTAATTAAGTTTGATGATTGCGTTCAAACAAAATGTCCTAGAACAAAATTTTTAAATGTAACTACTAGATTGTGATACAATACACTATTGGGTGAAGTTTGGTTGACTTCTGCGCAGCGGTTTGGGAGTTAACATCAACATTACATTTCTCGGCCATATCGCATAGATCTCACTGTGAAAAGGCTTAAATGGCTTTTTTGACCTAAGTTTGAGGATTGCGCTCAAATCAAATGTCCTAGAACCAAATTTCCACATGTAACTACTAGATTGTGATACAATACACTATTGGGTGAAGTTTGGTTGACTTCTGCGCAGCGGTTTGGGAGTTAACATCAAAATTACATTTCTCGGCCATATCGCATAGATCTCACTGTGAAAAGGCTTAAATGGCTTTTTTGACCTAAGTTTGAGGATTGCGCTCAAACCAAATGTCCTAGAACGAAATTTTCAAATGTAACTACTAGAATGTGATACAATACACTATTGGGTGAAGTTTGGTTGACTTCTGCGCAGCGGTTTGGGAGTTAACATCAAAATTACATTTCTCGGCCATATCGCATAGATCTCACTGTGAAAAGGCTTAAATGGCTTTTTTGACCTAAGTTTGAGGATTGCGCTCAAATCAAATGTCCTAGAACCAAATTTCCACATGTAACTACTAGATTGTGATAAAATACACTAATGGGTGAAGTTTGGTTGACTTCTGCGCAGCGGTTTGGGAGTTAACATCAAAATTACATTTCTCGGCCATATCGCATAGATCTCACTGTGAAAAGGCTTAAATGACTTTTTTAATTAAGTTTGATGATTGCGCTCAAACAAAATTTCCTAGAACAAAATTTTCAAATGTAACTACTAGATTGTGATACAATACACTATTGGGTGAAGTTTGGTTGACTTCTGCGCAGCGGTTTGGGAGTTAACATCAAAATTACATTTCTCGGCCATATCGCATAGATCTCACTGTGAAAAGGCTTAAATGACTTTTTTAATTAAGTTTGATGATTGCGCTCAAACAAAATTTCCTAGAACAAAATTTTCAAATGTAACTACTAGATTGTGATACAATACACTATTGGGTGAAGTTTGGTTGACTTCTGCGCAGCGGTTTGGGAGTTAACATCAAAATTACATTTCTCGGCCATATCGCATAGATCTCACTGTGAAAAGGCTTAAATGGCTTTTTTGACCTAAGTTTGAGGATTGCGCTCAAATCAAATGTCCTAGAACCAAATTTCCATATGTAACTACTAGATTGTGATAAAATACACTAATGGGTGAAGTTTGGTTGACTTCTGCGCAGCGGTTTGGGAGTTAACATCAAAATTACATTTCTCGGCCATATCGCATAGATCTCACTGTGAAAAGGCTTAAATGACTTTTTTAATTAAGTTTGATGATTGCGCTCAAACAAAATTTCCTAGAACAAAATTTTCAAATGTAACTACTAGATTGTGATACAATACACTATTGGGTGAAGTTTGGTTGACTTCTGCGCAGCGGTTTGGGAGTTAACATCAAAATTACATTTCTCGGCCATATCGCATAGATCTCACTGTGAAAAGGCTTAAATGACTTTTTTAATTAAGTTTGATGATTGCGTTCAAACAAAATGTCCTAGAACAAAATTTTCAAATGTAACTACTAGATTGTGATACAATACACTATTGGGTGAAGTTTGGTTGACTTCTGCGCAGCGGTTTGGGAGTTAACATCCAAATTACATTTCTCGGCCATATCGCATAGATCTCACTGTGAAAAGGCTTAAATGGCTTTTTTGACCTAAGTTTGAGGATTGCGCTCAAATCAAATGTCCTAGAACCAAATTTCCACATGTAACTACTAGATTGTGATACAATACACTAATGGGTGAAGTTTGGTTGACTTCTGCGCAGCGGTTTGGGAGTTAACATCAAAATTACATTTCTCGGCCATATCGCATAGATCTCACTGTGAAAAGGCTTAAATGGCTTTTTTGACCTAAGTTTGAGGATTGCGCTCAAATCAAATGTCCTATAACCAAATTTCCACATGTAACTACTAGATTGTGATACAATACACTAATGGGTGAAGTTTGGTTGACTTCTGCGCAGCGGTTTGGGAGTTAACATCAAAATTACATTTCTCGGTCATATCGCATAGATCTCACTGTGAAAAGGCTTAAATGGCTTTTTTGACCTAAGTTTGAGGATTGCGCTCAAATCAAATGTCCTAGAACCAAATTTCCACATGTAACTACTAGATTGTGATAAAATACACTAATGGGTGAAGTTTGGTTGACTTCTGCGCAGCGGTTTGGGAGTTAACATCAAAATTACATTTCTCGGCCATATCGCATAGATCTCACTGTGAAAAGGCTTAAATGACTTTTTTAATTAAGTTTGATGATTGCGCTCAAACAAAATTTCCTAGAACAAAATTTTCAAATGTAACTACTAGATTGTGATACAATACACTAATGGGTGAAGTTTGGTTGACTTCTGCGCAGCGGTTTGGGAGTTAACATCAAAATTACATTTCTCGGCCATATCGCATAGATCTCACTGTGAAAAGGCTTAAATGACTTTTTTAATTAAGTTTGATGATTGCGTTCAAACAAAATGTCCTAGAACAAAATTTTTAAATGTAACTACTAGATTGTGATACAATACACTATTGGGTGAAGTTTGGTTGACTTCTGCGCAGCGGTTTGGGAGTTAACATCAAAATTACATTTCTCGGCCATATCGCATAGATCTCACTGTGAAAAGGCTTAAATGGCTTTTTTGACCTAAGTTTGAGGATTGCGCTCAAATCAAATGTCCTAGAACCAAATTTCCATATGTAACTACTAGATTGTGATAAAATACACTAATGGGTGAAGTTTGGTTGACTTCTGCGCAGCGGTTTGGGAGTTATCAAAATTACATTTCTCAGCCGTATCGCATAGATCTCACTGTGAAAAGGCTTAAATGACTTTTTTAATTAAGTTTGATGATTGCGCTCAAACAAAATTTCCTAGAACAAAATTTTCAAATGTAACTACTAGATTGTGATACAATACACTATTGGGTGAAGTTTGGTTGACTTCTGCGCAGCGGTTTGGGAGTTAACATCAAAATTACATTTCTCGGCCATATCGCATAGATCTCACTGTGAAAAGGCTTAAATGACTTTTTTAATTAAGTTTGATGATTGCGTTCAAACAAAATGTCCTAGAACAAAATTTTCAAATGTAACTACTAGATTGTGATACAATACACTATTGGGTGAAGTTTGGTTGACTTCTGCGCAGCGGTTTGGGAGTTAACATCAAAATTACATTTCTCGGCCATATCGCATAGATCTCACTGTGAAAAGGCTTAAATGGCTTTTTTGACCTAAGTTTGAGGATTGCGCTCAAATCAAATGTCCTATAACCAAATTTCCACATGTAACTACTAGATTGTGATACAATACACTAATGGGTGAAGTTTGGTTGACTTCTGCGCAGCGGTTTGGGAGTGAACATCAAAATTACATTTCTCGGCCATATCGCATAGATCTCACTGTGAAAAGGCTTAAATGGCTTTTTTGACCTAAGTTTGAGGATTGCGCTCAAATCAAATGTCCTAGAACCAAATTTCCACATGTAACTACTAGATTGTGATAAAATACACTAATGGGTGAAGTTTGGTTGACTTCTGCGCAGCGGTTTGGGAGTTAACATCAAAATTACATTTCTCGGCCATATCGCATAGATCTCACTGTGAAAAGGCTTAAATGACTTTTTTAATTAAGTTTGATGATTGCGCTCAAACAAAATTTCCTAGAACAAAATTTTCAAATGTAACTACTAGATTGTGATACAATACACTATTGGGTGAAGTTTGGTTGACTTCTGCGCAGCGGTTTGGGAGTTAACATCAAAATTACATTTCTCGGCCATATCGCATAGATCTCACTGTGAAAAGGCTTAAATGGCTTTTTTGACCTAAGTTTGAGGATTGCGCTCAAATCAAATGTCCTATAACCAAATTTCCACATGTAACTACTAGATTGTGATACAATACACTAATGGGTGAAGTTTGGTTGACTTCTGCGCAGCGGTTTGGGAGTTAACATCAAAATTACATTTCTCGGCCATATCGCATAGATCTCACTGTGAAAAGGCTTAAATGACTTTTTTAATTAAGTTTGATGATTGCGTTCAAACAAAATGTCCTAGAACAAAATTTTCAAATGTAACTACTAGATTGTGATACAATACACTATTGGGTGAAGTTTGGTTGACTTCTGCGCAGCGGTTTGGGAGTTAACATCAAAATTACATTTCTCGGCCATATCGCATAGATCTCACTGTGAAAAGGCTTAAATGGCTTTTTTGACCTAAGTTTGAGGATTGCGCTCAAATCAAATGTCCTAGAACCAAATTTCCACATGTAACTACTAGATTGTGATAAAATACACTATTGGGTGAAGTTTGGTTGACTTCTGCGCAGCGGTTTGGGAGTTAACATCAACATTACATTTCTCGGCCATATCGCATAGATCTCACTGTGAAAAGGCTTAAATGGCTTTTTTGACCTAAGTTTGAGGATTGCGCTCAAATCAAATGTCCTAGAACCAAATTTCCACATGTAACTACTAGATTGTGATACAATACACTATTGGGTGAAGTTTGGTTGACTTCTGCGCAGCGGTTTGGGAGTTAACATCAAAATTACATTTCTCGGCCATATCGCATAGATCTCACTGTGAAAAGGCTTAAATGGCTTTTTTGACCTAAGTTTGAGGATTGCGCTCAAACCAAATGTCCTAGAACGAAATTTTCAAATGTAACTACTAGAATGTGATACAATACACTATTGGGTGAAGTTTGGTTGACTTCTGCGCAGCGGTTTGGGAGTTAACATCAAAATTACATTTCTCGGCCATATCGCATAGATCTCACTGTGAAAAGGCTTAAATGGCTTTTTTGACCTAAGTTTGAGGATTGCGCTCAAATCAAATGTCCTAGAACCAAATTTCCACATGTAACTACTAGATTGTGATAAAATACACTAATGGGTGAAGTTTGGTTGACTTCTGCGCAGCGGTTTGGGAGTTAACATCAAAATTACATTTCTCGGCCATATCGCATAGATCTCACTGTGAAAAGGCTTAAATGACTTTTTTAATTAAGTTTGATGATTGCGCTCAAACAAAATTTCCTAGAACAAAATTTTCAAATGTAACTACTAGATTGTGATACAATACACTATTGGGTGAAGTTTGGTTGACTTCTGCGCAGCGGTTTGGGAGTTAACATCAAAATTACATTTCTCGGCCATATCGCATAGATCTCACTGTGAAAAGGCTTAAATGACTTTTTTAATTAAGTTTGATGATTGCGCTCAAACAAAATTTCCTAGAACAAAATTTTCAAATGTAACTACTAGATTGTGATACAATACACTATTGGGTGAAGTTTGGTTGACTTCTGCGCAGCGGTTTGGGAGTTAACATCAAAATTACATTTCTCGGCCATATCGCATAGATCTCACTGTGAAAAGGCTTAAATGGCTTTTTTGACCTAAGTTTGAGGATTGCGCTCAAATCAAATGTCCTAGAACCAAATTTCCATATGTAACTACTAGATTGTGATAAAATACACTAATGGGTGAAGTTTGGTTGACTTCTGCGCAGCGGTTTGGGAGTTAACATCAAAATTACATTTCTCGGCCATATCGCATAGATCTCACTGTGAAAAGGCTTAAATGACTTTTTTAATTAAGTTTGATGATTGCGCTCAAACAAAATTTCCTAGAACAAAATTTTCAAATGTAACTACTAGATTGTGATACAATACACTATTGGGTGAAGTTTGGTTGACTTCTGCGCAGCGGTTTGGGAGTTAACATCAAAATTACATTTCTCGGCCATATCGCATAGATCTCACTGTGAAAAGGCTTAAATGACTTTTTTAATTAAGTTTGATGATTGCGTTCAAACAAAATGTCCTAGAACAAAATTTTCAAATGTAACTACTAGATTGTGATACAATACACTATTGGGTGAAGTTTGGTTGACTTCTGCGCAGCGGTTTGGGAGTTAACATCCAAATTACATTTCTCGGCCATATCGCATAGATCTCACTGTGAAAAGGCTTAAATGGCTTTTTTGACCTAAGTTTGAGGATTGCGCTCAAATCAAATGTCCTAGAACCAAATTTCCACATGTAACTACTAGATTGTGATACAATACACTAATGGGTGAAGTTTGGTTGACTTCTGCGCAGCGGTTTGGGAGTTAACATCAAAATTACATTTCTCGGCCATATCGCATAGATCTCACTGTGAAAAGGCTTAAATGGCTTTTTTGACCTAAGTTTGAGGATTGCGCTCAAATCAAATGTCCTATAACCAAATTTCCACATGTAACTACTAGATTGTGATACAATACACTAATGGGTGAAGTTTGGTTGACTTCTGCGCAGCGGTTTGGGAGTTAACATCAAAATTACATTTCTCGGTCATATCGCATAGATCTCACTGTGAAAAGGCTTAAATGGCTTTTTTGACCTAAGTTTGAGGATTGCGCTCAAATCAAATGTCCTAGAACCAAATTTCCACATGTAACTACTAGATTGTGATAAAATACACTAATGGGTGAAGTTTGGTTGACTTCTGCGCAGCGGTTTGGGAGTTAACATCAAAATTACATTTCTCGGCCATATCGCATAGATCTCACTGTGAAAAGGCTTAAATGACTTTTTTAATTAAGTTTGATGATTGCGCTCAAACAAAATTTCCTAGAACAAAATTTTCAAATGTAACTACTAGATTGTGATACAATACACTAATGGGTGAAGTTTGGTTGACTTCTGCGCAGCGGTTTGGGAGTTAACATCAAAATTACATTTCTCGGCCATATCGCATAGATCTCACTGTGAAAAGGCTTAAATGACTTTTTTAATTAAGTTTGATGATTGCGTTCAAACAAAATGTCCTAGAACAAAATTTTTAAATGTAACTACTAGATTGTGATACAATACACTATTGGGTGAAGTTTGGTTGACTTCTGCGCAGCGGTTTGGGAGTTAACATCAAAATTACATTTCTCGGCCATATCGCATAGATCTCACTGTGAAAAGGCTTAAATGGCTTTTTTGACCTAAGTTTGAGGATTGCGCTCAAATCAAATGTCCTAGAACCAAATTTCCATATGTAACTACTAGATTGTGATAAAATACACTAATGGGTGAAGTTTGGTTGACTTCTGCGCAGCGGTTTGGGAGTTATCAAAATTACATTTCTCAGCCGTATCGCATAGATCTCACTGTGAAAAGGCTTAAATGACTTTTTTAATTAAGTTTGATGATTGCGCTCAAACAAAATTTCCTAGAACAAAATTTTCAAATGTAACTACTAGATTGTGATACAATACACTATTGGGTGAAGTTTGGTTGACTTCTGCGCAGCGGTTTGGGAGTTAACATCAAAATTACATTTCTCGGCCATATCGCATAGATCTCACTGTGAAAAGGCTTAAATGACTTTTTTAATTAAGTTTGATGATTGCGTTCAAACAAAATGTCCTAGAACAAAATTTTCAAATGTAACTACTAGATTGTGATACAATACACTATTGGGTGAAGTTTGGTTGACTTCTGCGCAGCGGTTTGGGAGTTAACATCAAAATTACATTTCTCGGCCATATCGCATAGATCTCACTGTGAAAAGGCTTAAATGGCTTTTTTGACGTAAGTTTGAGGATTGCGCTCAAATCAAATGTCCTATAACCAAATTTCCACATGTAACTACTAGATTGTGATACAATACACTAATGGGTGAAGTTTGGTTGACTTCTGCGCAGCGGTTTGGGAGTGAACATCAAAATTACATTTCTCGGCCATATCGCATAGATCTCACTGTGAAAAGGCTTAAATGGCTTTTTTGACCTAAGTTTGAGGATTGCGCTCAAATCAAATGTCCTAGAACCAAATTTCCACATGTAACTACTAGATTGTGATAAAATACACTAATGGGTGAAGTTTGGTTGACTTCTGCGCAGCGGTTTGGGAGTTAACATCAAAATTACATTTCTCGGCCATATCGCATAGATCTCACTGTGAAAAGGCTTAAATGACTTTTTTAATTAAGTTTGATGATTGCGCTCAAACAAAATTTCCTAGAACAAAATTTTCAAATGTAACTACTAGATTGTGATACAATACACTATTGGGTGAAGTTTGGTTGACTTCTGCGCAGCGGTTTGGGAGTTAACATCAAAATTACATTTCTCGGCCATATCGCATAGATCTCACTGTGAAAAGGCTTAAATGGCTTTTTTGACCTAAGTTTGAGGATTGCGCTCAAATCAAATGTCCTATAACCAAATTTCCACATGTAACTACTAGATTGTGATACAATACACTAATGGGTGAAGTTTGGTTGACTTCTGCGCAGCGGTTTGGGAGTTAACATCAAAATTACATTTCTCGGCCATATCGCATAGATCTCACTGTGAAAAGGCTTAAATGACTTTTTTAATTAAGTTTGATGATTGCGTTCAAACAAAATGTCCTAGAACAAAATTTTCAAATGTAACTACTAGATTGTGATACAATACACTATTGGGTGAAGTTTGGTTGACTTCTGCGCAGCGGTTTGGGAGTTAACATCAAAATTACATTTCTCGGCCATATCGCATAGATCTCACTGTGAAAAGGCTTAAATGGCTTTTTTGACCTAAGTTTGAGGATTGCGCTCAAATCAAATGTCCTAGAACCAAATTTCCACATGTAACTACTAGATTGTGATAAAATACACTAATGGGTGAAGTTTGGTTGACTTCTGCGCAGCGGTTTGGGAGTTAACATCAAAATTACATTTCTCGGCCATATCGCATAGATCTCACTGTGAAAAGGCTTAAATGACTTTTTTAATTAAGTTTGATGATTGCGCTCAAACAAAATTTCCTAGAACAAAATTTTCAAATGTAACTACTAGATTGTGATACAATACACTATTGGGTGAAGTTTGGTTGACTTCTGCGCAGCGGTTTGGGAGTTAACATCAAAATTACATTTCTCGGCCATATCGCATAGATCTCACTGTGAAAAGGCTTAAATGACTTTTTTAATTAAGTTTGATGATTGCGTTCAAACAAAATGTCCTAGAACAAAATTTTCAAATGTAACTACTAGATTGTGATACAATACACTATTGGGTGAAGTTTTGTTGACTTCTGCGCAGCGGTTTGGGAGTTAACATCAAAATTACATTTCTCGGCCATATCGCATAGATCTCACTGTGAAAAGGCTTAAATGGCTTTTTTGACCTAAGTTTAAAGATTGCGCTCAAACCAAATGTCCTAGAACGAAATTTTCAAATGTAACTACTAGATTGTGATACAATACACTAATGGGTGAAGTTTGAGTGACTTCTGCGCAGCGGTTTGGGAGTGAACATCAAAATTACATTTCTCGGCCATATCGCATAGATCTCACTGTGAAAAGGCTTAAATGGCTTTTTTGACCTAAGTTTGAGGATTGCGCTCAAATCAAATGTCCTAGAACCAAATTTCCACATGTAACTACTAGATTGTGATAAAATACACTAATGGGTGAAGTTTGGTTGACTTCTGCGCAGCGGTTTGGGAGTTAACATCAAAATTACATTTCTCGGCCATATCGCATAGATCTCACTGTGAAAAGGCTTAAATGACTTTTTTAATTAAGTTTGATGATTGCGCTCAAACAAAATTTCCTAGAACAAAATTTTCAAATGTAACTACTAGATTGTGATACAATACACTAATGGGTGAAGTTTGGTTGACTTCTGCGCAGCGGTTTGGGAGTTAACATCAAAATTACATTTCTCGGCCATATCGCATAGATCTCACTGTGAAAAGGCTTAAATGACTTTTTTAATTAAGTTTGATGATTGCGTTCAAACAAAATGTCCTAGAACAAAATTTTTAAATGTAACTACTAGATTGTGATACAATACACTATTGGGTGAAGTTTGGTTGACTTCTGCGCAGCGGTTTGGGAGTTAACATCAAAATTACATTTCTCGGCCATATCGCATAGATCTCACTGTGAAAAGGCTTAAATGGCTTTTTTGACCTAAGTTTGAGGATTGCGCTCAAATCAAATGTCCTAGAACCAAATTTCCATATGTAACTACTAGATTGTGATAAAATACACTAATGGGTGAAGTTTGGTTGACTTCTGCGCAGCGGTTTGGGAGTTAACATCAAAATTACATTTCTCGGCCATATCGCATAGATCTCACTGTGAAAAGGCTTAAATGACTTTTTTAATTAAGTTTGATGATTGCGTTCAAACAAAATGTCCTAGAACAAAATTTTCAAATGTAACTACTAGATTGTGATACAATACACTATTGGGTGAAGTTTGGTTGACTTCTGCGCAGCGGTTTGGGAGTTAACATCAAAATTACATTTCTCGGCCATATCGCATAGATCTCACTGTGAAAAGGCTTAAATGGCTTTTTTGACCTAAGTTTGAGGATTGCGCTCAAATCAAATGTCCTATAACCAAATTTCCACATGTAACTACTAGATTGTGATACAATACACTAATGGGTGAAGTTTGGTTGACTTCTGCGCAGCGGTTTGGGAGTGAACATCAAAATTACATTTCTCGGCCATATCGCATAGATCTCACTGTGAAAAGGCTTAAATGGCTTTTTTGACCTAAGTTTGAGGATTGCGCTCAAATCAAATGTCCTAGAACCAAATTTCCACATGTAACTACTAGATTGTGATAAAATACACTAATGGGTGAAGTTTGGTTGACTTCTGCGCAGCGGTTTGGGAGTTAACATCAAAATTACATTTCTCGGCCATATCGCATAGATCTCACTGTGAAAAGGCTTAAATGACTTTTTTAATTAAGTTTGATGATTGCGTTCAAACAAAATGTCCTAGAACAAAATTTTCAAATGTAACTACTAGATTGTGATACAATACACTATTGGGTGAAGTTTGGTTGACTTCTGCGCAGCGGTTTGGGAGTTAACATCAAAATTACATTTCTCGGCCATATCGCATAGATCTCACTGTGAAAAGGCTTAAATGGCTTTTTTGACCTAAGTTTGAGGATTGCGCTCAAATCAAATGTCCTAGAACCAAATTTCCACATGTAACTACTAGATTGTGATAAAATACACTAATGGGTGAAGTTTGGTTGACTTCTGCGCAGCGGTTTGGGAGTTAACATCAAAATTACATTTCTCGGCCATATCGCATAGATCTCACTGTGAAAAGGCTTAAATGACTTTTTTAATTAAGTTTGATGATTGCGCTCAAACAAAATTTCCTAGAACAAAATTTTCAAATGTAACTACTAGATTGTGATACAATACACTATTGGGTGAAGTTTGGTTGACTTCTGCGCAGCGGTTTGGGAGTTAACATCAAAATTACATTTCTCGGCCATATCGCATAGATCTCACTGTGAAAAGGCTTAAATGACTTTTTTAATTAAGTTTGATGATTGCGTTCAAACAAAATGTCCTAGAACAAAATTTTCAAATGTAACTACTAGATTGTGATACAATACACTATTGGGTGAAGTTTGGTTGACTTCTGCGCAGCGGTTTGGGAGTTAACATCAAAATTACATTTCTCGGCCATATCGCATAGATCTCACTGTGAAAAGGCTTAAATGACTTTTTTAATTAAGTTTGATGATTGCGTTCAAACAAAATGTCCTAGAACAAAATTTTCAAATGTAACTACTAGATTGTGATACAATACACTATTGGGTGAAGTTTGGTTGACTTCTGCGCAGCGGTTTGGGAGTTAACATCAAAATTACATTTCTCGGCCATATCGCATAGATCTCACTGTGAAAAGGCTTAAATGACTTTTTTAATTAAGTTTGATGATTGCGTTCAAACAAAATGTCCTAGAACAAAATTTTCAAATGTAACTACTAGATTGTGATACAATACACTATTGGGTGAAGTTTGGTTGACTTCTGCGCAGCGGTTTGGGAGTTATCAAAATTACATTTCTCGGCCATATCGCATAGATCTCACTGTGAAAAGGCTTAAATGGCTTTTTTGACCTAAGTTTGAGGATTGCGCTCAAATCAAATGTCCTATAACCAAATTTCCACATGTAACTACTAGATTGTGATACAATACACTAATGGGTGAAGTTTGGTTGACTTCTGCGCAGCGGTTTGGGAGTGAACATCAAAATTACATTTCTCGGCCATATCGCATAGATCTCACTGTGAAAAGGCTTAAATGGCTTTTTTGACCTAAGTTTGAGGATTGCGCTCAAATCAAATGTCCTAGAAACAAATTTCCACATGTAACTACTAGATTGTGATAAAATACACTAATGGGTGAAGTTTGGTTGACTTCTGCGCAGCGGTTTGGGAGTTAACATCAAAATTACATTTCTCGGCCATATCGCATAGATCTCACTGTGAAAAGGCTTAAATGACTTTTTTAATTAAGTTTGATGATTGCGCTCAAACAAAATTTCCTAGAACAAAATTTTCAAATGTAACTACTAGATTGTGATACAATACACTATTGGGTGAAGTTTGGTTGACTTCTGCGCAGCGGTTTGGGAGTTAACATCAAAATTACATTTCTCGGCCATATCGCATAGATCTCACTGTGAAAAGGCTTAAATGGCTTTTTTGACCTAAGTTTGAGGATTGCGCTCAAATCAAATGTCCTATAACCAAATTTCCACATGTAACTACTAGATTGTGATACAATACACTAATGGGTGAAGTTTGGTTGACTTCTGCGCAGCGGTTTGGGAGTTAACATCAAAATTACATTTCTCGGCCATATCGCATAGATCTCACTGTGAAAAGGCTTAAATGACTTTTTTAATTAAGTTTGATGATTGCGTTCAAACAAAATGTCCTAGAACAAAATTTTCAAATGTAACTACTAGATTGTGATACAATACACTATTGGGTGAAGTTTGGTTGACTTCTGCGCAGCGGTTTGGGAGTTAACATCAAAATTACATTTCTCGGCCATATCGCATAGATCTCACTGTGAAAAGGCTTAAATGACTTTTTTAATTAAGTTTGATGATTGCGTTCAAACAAAATGTCCTAGAACAAAATTTTCAAATGTAACTACTAGATTGTGATACAATACACTATTGGGTGAAGTTTGGTTGACTTCTGCGCAGCGGTTTGGGAGTTAACATCAAAATTACATTTCTCGGCCATATCGCATAGATCTCACTGTGAAAAGGCTTAAATGGCTTTTTTGACCTAAGTTTAAAGATTGCGCTCAAACCAAATGTCCTAGAACGAAATTTTCAAATGTAACTACTAGATTGTGATACAATACACTAATGGGTGAAGTTTGGTTGACTTCTGCGCAGCGGTTTGGGAGTGAACATCAAAATTACATTTCTCGGCCATATCGCATAGATCTCACTGTGAAAAGGCTTAAATGGCTTTTTTGACCTAAGTTTGAGGATTGCGCTCAAATCAAATGTCCTAGAACCAAATTTCCACATGTAACTACTAGATTGTGATAAAATACACTAATGGGTGAAGTTTGGTTGACTTCTGCGCAGCGGTTTGGGAGTTAACATCAAAATTACATTTCTCGGCCATATCGCATAGATCTCACTGTGAAAAGGCTTAAATGACTTTTTTAATTAAGTTTGATGATTGCGCTCAAACAAAATTTCCTAGAACAAAATTTTCAAATGTAACTACTAGATTGTGATACAATACACTAATGGGTGAAGTTTGGTTGACTTCTGCGCAGCGGTTTGGGAGTTAACATCAAAATTACATTTCTCGGCCATATCGCATAGATCTCACTGTGAAAAGGCTTAAATGACTTTTTTAATTAAGTTTGATGATTGCGTTCAAACAAAATGTCCTAGAACAAAATTTTTAAATGTAACTACTAGATTGTGATACAATACACTATTGGGTGAAGTTTGGTTGACTTCTGCGCAGCGGTTTGGGAGTTAACATCAAAATTACATTTCTCGGCCATATCGCATAGATCTCACTGTGAAAAGGCTTAAATGGCTTTTTTGACCTAAGTTTGAGGATTGCACTCAAATCAAATGTCCTAGAACCAAATTTCCATATGTAACTACTAGATTGTGATAAAATACACTAATGGGTGAAGTTTGGTTGACTTCTGCGCAGCGGTTTGGGAGTTAACATCAAAATTACATTTCTCGGCCGTATCGCATAGATCTCACTGTGAAAAGGCTTAAATGACTTTTTTAATTAAGTTTGATGATTGCGCTCAAACAAAATTTCCTAGAACAAAATTTTCAAATGTAACTACTAGATTGTGATACAATACACTATTGGGTGAAGTTTGGTTGACTTCTGCGCAGCGGTTTGGGAGTTAACATCAAAATTACATTTCTCGGCCATATCGCATAGATCTCACTGTGAAAAGGCTTAAATGACTTTTTTAATTAAGTTTGATGATTGCGCTCAAACAAAATTTCCTAGAACAAAATTTTCAAATGTAACTACTAGATTGTGATACAATACACTATTGGGTGAAGTTTGGTTGACTTCTGCGCAGCGGTTTGGGAGTTAACATCAAAATTACATTTCTCGGCCATATCGCATAGATCTCACTGTGAAAAGGCTTAAATGGCTTTTTTGACCTAAGTTTGAGGATTGCGCTCAAATCAAATGTCCTATAACCAAATTTCCACATGTAACTACTAGATTGTGATACAATACACTAATGGGTGAAGTTTGGTTGACTTCTGCGCAGCGGTTTGGGAGTTAACATCAAAATTACATTTCTCGGCCATATCGCATAGATCTCACTGTGAAAAGGCTTAAATGACTTTTTTAATTAAGTTTGATGATTGCGTTCAAACAAAATGTCCTAGAACAAAATTTTCAAATGTAACTACTAGATTGTGATACAATACACTATTGGGTGAAGTTTGGTTGACTTCTGCGCAGCGGTTTGGGAGTTAACATCAAAATTACATTTCTCGGCCATATCGCATAGATCTCACTGTGAAAAGGCTTAAATGGCTTTTTTGACCTAAGTTTGAGGATTGCGCTCAAATCAAATGTCCTAGAACCAAATTTCCACATGTAACTACTAGATTGTGATAAAATACACTAATGGGTGAAGTTTGGTTGACTTCTGCGCAGCGGTTTGGGAGTTAACATCAAAATTACATTTCTCGGCCATATCGCATAGATCTCACTGTGAAAAGGCTTAAATGACTTTTTTAATTAAGTTTGATGATTGCGCTCAAACAAAATTTCCTAGAACAAAATTTTCAAATGTAACTACTAGATTGTGATACAATACACTATTGGGTGAAGTTTGGTTGACTTCTGCGCAGCGGTTTGGGAGTTAACATCAAAATTACATTTCTCTGCCATATCGCATAGATCTCACTGTGAAAAGGCTTAAATGACTTTTTTAATTAAGTTTGATGATTGCGTTCAAACAAAATGTCCTAGAACAAAATTTTCAAATGTAACTACTAGATTGTGATACAATACACTATTGGGTGAAGTTTGGTTGACTTCTGCGCAGCGGTTTGGGAGTTAACATCAAAATTACATTTCTCGGCCATATCGCATAGATCTCACTGTGAAAAGGCTTAAATGGCTTTTTTGACCTAAGTTTAAAGATTGCGCTCAAACCAAATGTCCTAGAACGAAATTTTCAAATGTAACTACTAGATTGTGATACAATACACTAATGGGTGAAGTTTGGTTGACTTCTGCGCAGCGGTTTGGGAGTGAACATCAAAATTACATTTCTCGGCCATATCGCATAGATCTCACTGTGAAAAGGCTTAAATGGCTTTTTTGACCTAAGTTTGAGGATTGCGCTCAAATCAAATGTCCTAGAACCAAATTTCCACGTGTAACTACTAGATTGTGATAAAATACACTAATGGGTGAAGTTTGGTTGACTTCTGCGCAGCGGTTTGGGAGTTAACATCAAAATTACATTTCTCGGCCATATCGCATAGATCTCACTGTGAAAAGGCTTAAATGGCTTTTTTGACCTAAGTTTGAGGATTGCGCTCAAATCAAATGTCCTAGAACCAAATTTCCACGTGTAACTACTAGATTGTGATAAAATACACTAATGGGTGAAGTTTGGTTGACTTCTGCGCAGCGGTTTGGGAGTTAACATCAAAATTACATTTCTCGGCCATATCGCATAGATCTCACTGTGAAAAGGCTTAAATGACTTTTTTAATTAAGTTTGATGATTGCGCTCAAACAAAATTTCCTAGAACAAAATTTTCAAATGTAACTACTAGATTGTGATGCAATACACTATTGGGTGAAGTTTGGTTGACTTCTGCGCAGCGGTTTGGGAGTTAACATCAAAATTACATTTCTCGGCCATATCGCATAGATCTCACTGTGAAAAGGCTTAAATGGCTTTTTTGACCTAAGTTTGAGGATTGCGCTCAAATCAAATGTCCTATAACCAAATTTCCACATGTAACTACTAGATTGTGATACAATACACTAATGGGTGAAGTTTGGTTGACTTCTGCGCAGCGGTTTGGGAGTTAACATCAAAATTACATTTCTCGGCCATATCGCATAGATCTCACTGTGAAAAGGCTTAAATGGCTTTTTTGACCTAAGTTTGAGGATTGCGCTCAAATCAAATGTCCTAGAACCAAATTTCCATATGTAACTACTAGATTGTGATAAAATACACTAATGGGTGAAGTTTGGTTGACTTCTGCGCAGCGGTTTGGGAGTTAACATCAAAATTACATTTCTCGGCCGTATCGCATAGATCTCACTGTGAAAAGGCTTAAATGACTTTTTTAATTAAGTTTGATGATTGCGCTCAAACAAAATTTCCTAGAACAAAATTTTCAAATGTAACTACTAGATTGTGATACAATACACTATTGGGTGAAGTTTGGTTGACTTCTGCGCAGCGGTTTGGGAGTTAACATCAAAATTACATTTCTCGGCCATATCGCATAGATCTCACTGTGAAAAGGCTTAAATGACTTTTTTAATTAAGTTTGATGATTGCGTTCAAACAAAATGTCCTAGAACAAAATTTTCAAATGTAACTACTAGATTGTGATACAATACACTATTGGGTGAAGTTTGGTTGACTTCTGCGCAGCGGTTTGTGAGTTAACATCAAAATTACATTTCTCGGCCATATCGCATAGATCTCACTGTGAAAAGGCTTAAATGGCTTTTTTGACCTAAGTTTGAGGATTGCGCTCAAATCAAATGTCCTATAACCAAATTTCCACATGTAACTACTAGATTGTGATACAATACACTAATGGGTGAAGTTTGGTTGACTTCTGCGCAGCGGTTTGGGAGTGAACATAAAAATTACATTTCTCGGCCATATCGCATAGATCTCACTGTGAAAAGGCTTAAATGGCTTTTTTGACCTAAGTTTGAGGATTGCGCTCAAATCAAATGTCCTAGAACCAAATTTCCACATGTAACTACTAGATTGTGATAAAATACACTAATGGGTGAAGTTTGGTTGACTTCTGCGCAGCGGTTTGGGAGTTAACATCAAAATTACATTTCTCGGCCATATCGCATAGATCTCACTGTGAAAAGGCTTAAATGACTTTTTTAATTAAGTTTGATGATTGCGCTCAAACAAAATTTCCTAGAACAAAATTTTCAAATGTAACTACTAGATTGTGATACAATACACTATTGGGTGAAGTTTGGTTGACTTCTGCGCAGCGGTTTGGGAGTTAACATCAAAATTACATTTCTCGGCCATATCGCATAGATCTCACTGTGAAAAGGCTTAAATGGCTTTTTTGACCTAAGTTTGAGGATTGCGCTCAAATCAAATGTCCTATAACCAAATTTCCACATGTAACTACTAGATTGTGATACAATACACTAATGGGTGAAGTTTGGTTGACTTCTGCGCAGCGGTTTGGGAGTTAACATCAAAATTACATTTCTCGGCCATATCGCATAGATCTCACTGTGAAAAGGCTTAAATGACTTTTTTAATTAAGTTTGATGATTGCGTTCAAACAAAATGTCCTAGAACAAAATTTTCAAATGTAACTACTAGATTGTGATACAATACACTATTGGGTGAAGTTTGGTTGACTTCTGCGCAGCGGTTTGGGAGTTAACATCAAAATTACATTTCTCGGCCATATCGCATAGATCTCACTGTGAAAAGGCTTAAATGGCTTTTTTGACCTAAGTTTGAGGATTGCGCTCAAATCAAATGTCCTAGAACCAAATTTCCACATGTAACTACTAGATTGTGATAAAATACACTAATGGGTGAAGTTTGGTTGACTTCTGCGCAGCGGTTTGGGAGTTAACATCAAAATTACATTTCTCGGCCATATCGCATAGATCTCACTGTGAAAAGGCTTAAATGACTTTTTTAATTAAGTTTGATGATTGCGCTCAAACAAAATTTCCTAGAACAAAATTTTCAAATGTAACTACTAGATTGTGATACAATACACTATTGGGTGAAGTTTGGTTGACTTCTGCGCAGCGGTTTGGGAGTTAACATCAAAATTACATTTCTCGGCCATATCGCATAGATCTCACTGTGAAAAGGCTTAAATGGCTTTTTTGACCTAAGTTTGAGGATTGCGCTCAAATCAAATGTCCTATAACCAAATTTCCACATGTAACTACTAGATTGTGATACAATACACTAATGGGTGAAGTTTGGTTGACTTCTGCGCAGCGGTTTGGGAGTTAACATCAAAATTACATTTCTCGGCCATATCGCATAGATCTCACTGTGAAAAGGCTTAAATGACTTTTTTAATTAAGTTTGATGATTGCGTTCAAACAAAATGTCCTAGAACAAAATTTTCAAATGTAACTACTAGATTGTGATACAATACACTATTGGGTGAAGTTTGGTTGACTTCTGCGCAGCGGTTTGGGAGTTAACATCAAAATTACATTTCTCGGCCATATCGCATAGATCTCACTGTGAAAAGGCTTAAATGGCTTTTTTGACCTAAGTTTGAGGATTGCGCTCAAATCAAATGTCCTAGAACCAAATTTCCACATGTAACTACTAGATTGTGATAAAATACACTAATGGGTGAAGTTTGGTTGACTTCTGCGCAGCGGTTTGGGAGTTAACATCAAAATTACATTTCTCGGCCATATCGCATAGATCTCACTGTGAAAAGGCTTAAATGACTTTTTTAATTAAGTTTGATGATTGCGCTCAAACAAAATTTCCTAGAACAAAATTTTCAAATGTAACTACTAGATTGTGATACAATACACTATTGGGTGAAGTTTGGTTGACTTCTGCGCAGCGGTTTGGGAGTTAACATCAAAATTACATTTCTCGGCCATATCGCATAGATCTCACTGTGAAAAGGCTTAAATGGCTTTTTTGACCTAAGTTTGAGGATTGCGCTCAAATCAAATGTCCTATAACCAAATTTCCACATGTAACTACTAGATTGTGATACAATACACTAATGGGTGAAGTTTGGTTGACTTCTGCGCAGCGGTTTGGGAGTTAACATCAAAATTACATTTCTCGGCCATATCGCATAGATCTCACTGTGAAAAGGCTTAAATGACTTTTTTAATTAAG
Source organism: Corythoichthys intestinalis (assembly GCF_030265065.1). NCBI lineage: Eukaryota > Metazoa > Chordata > Actinopteri > Syngnathiformes > Syngnathidae > Corythoichthys > Corythoichthys intestinalis. The sequence continues at coordinate 373,497 of NW_026651606.1, read as the reverse complement.
TTTGATGATTGCGTTCAAACAAAATGTCCTAGAACAAAATTTTCAAATGTAACTACTAGATTGTGATACAATACACTATTGGGTGAAGTTTGGTTGACTTCTGCGCAGCGGTTTGGGAGTTAACATCAAAATTACATTTCTCGGCCATATCGCAAGATCTCACTGTGAAAAGGCTTAAATGGCTTTTTTGACCTAAGTTTGAGGATTGCGCTCAAATCAAATGTCCTAGAACCAAATTTCCACATGTAACTACTAGATTGTGATAAAATACACTAATGGGTGAAGTTTGGTTGACTTCTGCGCAGCGGTTTGGGAGTTAACATCAAAATTACATTTCTCGGCCATATCGCATAGATCTCACTGTGAAAAGGCTTAAATGACTTTTTTAATTAAGTTTGATGATTGCGCTCAAACAAAATTTCCTAGAACAAAATTTTCAAATGTAACTACTAGATTGTGATACAATACACTATTGGGTGAAGTTTGGTTGACTTCTGCGCAGCGGTTTGGGAGTTAACATCAAAATTACATTTCTCGGCCATATCGCATAGATCTCACTGTGAAAAGGCTTAAATGACTTTTTTAATTAAGTTTGATGATTGCGTTCAAACAAAATGTCCTAGAACAAAATTTTCAAATGTAACTACTAGATTGTGATACAATACACTATTGGGTGAAGTTTGGTTGACTTCTGCGCAGCGGTTTGGGAGTTAACATCAAAATTACATTTCTCGGCCATATCGCATAGATCTCACTGTGAAAAGGCTTAAATGACTTTTTTAATTATGTTTGATGATTGCGTTCAAACAAAATGTCCTAGAACAAAATTTTCAAATGTAACTACTAGATTGTGATACAATACACTAATGGGTGAAGTTTGGTTGACTTCTGCGCAGCGGTTTGGGAGTTAACATCAAAATTACATTTCTCGGCCATATCGCATAGATCTCACTGTGAAAAGGCTTAAATGACTTTTTTAATTAAGTTTGATGATTGCGTTCAAACAAAATGTCCTAGAACAAAATTTTCAAATGTAACTACTAGATTGTGATACAATACACTATTGGGTGAAGTTTGGTTGACTTCTGCGCAGCGGTTTGGGAGTTAACATCAAAATTACATTTCTCGGCCATATCGCATAGATCTCACTGTGAAAAGGCTTAAATGGCTTTTTTGACCTAAGTTTGAGGATTGCGCTCAAATCAAATGTCCTATAACCAAATTTCCACATGTAACTACTAGATTGTGATACAATACACTAATGGGTGAAGTTTGGTTGACTTCTGCGCAGCGGTTTGGGAGTGAACATCAAAATTACATTTCTCGGCCATATCGCATAGATCAGGGGTTCCCAACCTATTCCACTAAGGCACACTGTGGGTGCAGGATTTCATTCTTACCAAACAAGATGACAACACTTTTTCCCCAATCTGGTGTTTTACAAGTGCAATCAGTTGATTGCAGTCAGGTGTGGCTTGTTTTAGCAGAAGCCTCATTGGTTCAACTGTCTCTGCTGGATCGGCTGGAACAAAAACCAGGACCCACAGTGTGCCTTGAGGACTGGGTTGAAAACCCCTGGCATAGATCTCACTGTGAAAAGGCTTAAATGGCTTTTTTGACCTAAGTTTGAGGATTGCGCTCAAATCAAATGTCCTAGAACCAAATTTCCACATGTAACTACTAGATTGTGATAAAATACACTAATGGGTGAAGTTTGGTTGACTTCTGCGCAGCGGTTTGGGAGTTAACATCAAAATTACATTTCTCGGCCATATCGCATAGATCTCACTGTGAAAAGGCTTAAATGACTTTTTTAATTAAGTTTGATGATTGCGCTCAAACAAAATTTCCTAGAACAAAATTTTCAAATGTAACTACTAGATTGTGATACAATACACTATTGGGTGAAGTTTGGTTGACTTCTGCGCAGCGGTTTGGGAGTTAACATCAAAATTACATTTCTCGGCCATATCGCATAGATCTCACTGTGAAAAGGCTTAAATGGCTTTTTTGACCTAAGTTTGAGGATTGCGCTCAAATCAAATGTCCTATAACCAAATTTCCACATGTAACTACTAGATTGTGATACAATACACTAATGGGTGAAGTTTGGTTGACTTCTGCGCAGCGGTTTGGGAGTTAACATCAAAATTACATTTCTCGGCCATATCGCATAGATCTCACTGTGAAAAGGCTTAAATGACTTTTTTAATTAAGTTTGATGATTGCGTTCAAACAAAATGTCCTAGAACAAAATTTTCAAATGTAACTACTAGATTGTGATACAATACACTATTGGGTGAAGTTTGGTTGACTTCTGCGCAGCGGTTTGGGAGTTAACATCAAAATTACATTTCTCGGCCATATCGCATAGATCTCACTGTGAAAAGGCTTAAATGGCTTTTTTGACCTAAGTTTGAGGATTGCGCTCAAATCAAATGTCCTAGAACCAAATTTCCACATGTAACTACTAGATTGTGATAAAATACACTAATGGGTGAAGTTTGGTTGACTTCTGCGCAGCGGTTTGGGAGTTAACATCAAAATTACATTTCTCGGCCATATCGCATAGATCTCACTGTGAAAAGGCTTAAATGACTTTTTTAATTAAGTTTGATGATTGCGCTCAAACAAAATTTCCTAGAACAAAATTTTCAAATGTAACTACTAGATTGTGATACAATACACTATTGGGTGAAGTTTGGTTGACTTCTGCGCAGCGGTTTGGGAGTTAACATCAAAATTACATTTCTCTGCCATATCGCATAGATCTCACTGTGAAAAGGCTTAAATGACTTTTTTAATTAAGTTTGATGATTGCGTTCAAACAAAATGTCCTAGAACAAAATTTTCAAATGTAACTACTAGATTGTGATACAATACACTATTGGGTGAAGTTTGGTTGACTTCTGCGCAGCGGTTTGGGAGTTAACATCAAAATTACATTTCTCGGCCATATCGCATAGATCTCACTGTGAAAAGGCTTAAATGGCTTTTTTGACCTAAGTTTAAAGATTGCGCTCAAACCAAATGTCCTAGAACGAAATTTTCAAATGTAACTACTAGATTGTGATACAATACACTAATGGGTGAAGTTTGGTTGACTTCTGCGCAGCGGTTTGGGAGTGAACATCAAAATTACATTTCTCGGCCATATCGCATAGATCTCACTGTGAAAAGGCTTAAATGGCTTTTTTGACCTAAGTTTGAGGATTGCGCTCAAATCAAATGTCCTAGAACCAAATTTCCACGTGTAACTACTAGATTGTGATAAAATACACTAATGGGTGAAGTTTGGTTGACTTCTGCGCAGCGGTTTGGGAGTTAACATCAAAATTACATTTCTCGGCCATATCGCATAGATCTCACTGTGAAAAGGCTTAAATGACTTTTTTAATTAAGTTTGATGATTGCGCTCAAACAAAATTTCCTAGAACAAAATTTTCAAATGTAACTACTAGATTGTGATACAATACACTAATGGGTGAAGTTTGGTTGACTTCTGCGCAGCGGTTTGGGAGTTAACATCAAAATTACATTTCTCGGCCATATCGCATAGATCTCACTGTGAAAAGGCTTAAATGACTTTTTTAATTAAGTTTGATGATTGCGTTCAAACAAAATGTCCTAGAACAAAATTTTTAAATGTAACTACTAGATTGTGATACAATACACTATTGGGTGAAGTTTGGTTGACTTCTGCGCAGCGGTTTGGGAGTTAACATCAAAATTACATTTCTCGGCCATATCGCATAGATCTCACTGTGAAAAGGCTTAAATGACTTTTTTAATTAAGTTTGATGATTGCGTTCAAACAAAATGTCCTAGAACAAAATTTTCAAATGTAACTACTAGATTGTGATACAATACACTATTGGGTGAAGTTTGGTTGACTTCTGCGCAGCGGTTTGGGAGTTAACATCAAAATTACATTTCTCGGCCATATCGCATAGATCTCACTGTGAAAAGGCTTAAATGACTTTTTTAATTAAGTTTGATGATTGCGTTCAAACAAAATGTCCTAGAACAAAATTTTCAAATGTAACTACTAGATTGTGATACAATACACTATTGGGTGAAGTTTGGTTGACTTCTGCGCAGCGGTTTGGGAGTTAACATCAAAATTACATTTCTCGGCCATATCGCATAGATCTCACTGTGAAAAGGCTTAAATGGCTTTTTTGACCTAAGTTTGAGGATTGCGCTCAAATCAAATGTCCTAGAACCAAATTTCCACATGTAACTACTAGATTGTGATAAAATACACTAATGGGTGAAGTTTGGTTGACTTCTGCGCAGCGGTTTGGGAGTTAACATCAAAATTACATTTCTCGGCATATCGCATAGATCTCACTGTGAAAAGGCTTAAATGACTTTTTTAATTAAGTTTGATGATTGCGCTCAAACAAAATTTCCTAGAACAAAATTTTCAAATGTAACTACTAGATTGTGATACAATACACTATTGGGTGAAGTTTGGTTGACTTCTGCGCAGCGGTTTGGGAGTTAACATCAAAATTACATTTCTCGGCCATATCGCATAGATCTCACTGTGAAAAGGCTTAAATGACTTTTTTAATTAAGTTTGATGATTGCGTTCAAACAAAATGTCCTAGAACAAAATTTTCAAATGTAACTACTAGATTGTGATACAATACACTATTGGGTGAAGTTTGGTTGACTTCTGCGCAGCGGTTTGGGAGTTAACATCAAAATTACATTTCTCGGCCATATCGCATAGATCTCACTGTGAAAAGGCTTAAATGACTTTTTTAATTAAGTTTGATGATTGCGTTCAAACAAAATGTCCTAGAACAAAATTTTCAAATGTAACTACTAGATTGTGATACAATACACTATTGGGTGAAGTTTGGTTGACTTCTGCGCAGCGGTTTGGGAGTTAACATCAAAATTACATTTCTCGGCCATATCGCATTGATCTCACTGTGAAAAGGCTTAAATGACTTTTTTAATTAAGTTTGATGATTGCGTTCAAACAAAATGTCCTAGAACAAAATTTTCAAATGTAACTACTAGATTGTGATACAATACACTATTGGGTGAAGTTTGGTTGACTTCTGCGCAGCGGTTTGGGAGTTAACATCAAAATTACATTTCTCGGCCATATCGCATAGATCTCACTGTGAAAAGGCTTAAATGGCTTTTTTGACCTAAGTTTGAGGATTGCGCTCAAATCAAATGTCCTATAACCAAATTTCCACATGTAACTACTAGATTGTGATACAATACACTAATGGGTGAAGTTTGGTTGACTTCTGCGCAGCGGTTTGGGAGTGAACATCAAAATTACATTTCTCGGCCATATCGCATAGATCTCACTGTGAAAAGGCTTAAATGGCTTTTTTGACCTAAGTTTGAGGATTGCGCTCAAATCAAATGTCCTAGAACCAAATTTCCACATGTAACTACTAGATTGTGATAAAATACAATAATGGGTGAAGTTTGGTTGACTTCTGCGCAGCGGTTTGGGAGTTAACATCAAAATTACATTTCTCGGCCATATCGCATAGATCTCACTGTGAAAAGGCTTAAATGACTTTTTTAATTAAGTTTGATGATTGCGCTCAAACAAAATTTCCTAGAACAAAATTTTCAAATGTAACTACTAGATTGTGATACAATACACTATTGGGTGAAGTTTGGTTGACTTCTGCGCAGCGGTTTGGGAGTTAACATCAAAATTACATTTCTCGGCCATATCGCATAGATCTCACTGTGAAAAGGCTTAAATGGCTTTTTTGACCTAAGTTTGAGGATTGCGCTCAAATCAAATGTCCTATAACCAAATTTCCACATGTAACTACTAGATTGTGATACAATACACTAATGGGTGAAGTTTGGTTGACTTCTGCGCAGCGGTTTGGGAGTTAACATCAAAATTAAATTTCTCGGCCATATCGCATAGATCTCACTGTGAAAAGGCTTAAATGACTTTTTTAATTAAGTTTGATGATTGCGTTCAAACAAAATGTCCTAGAACAAAATTTTCAAATGTAACTACTAGATTGTGATACAATACACTATTGGGTGAAGTTTGGTTGACTTCTGCGCAGCGGTTTGGGAGTTAACATCAAAATTACATTTCTCGGCCATATCGCATAGATCTCACTGTGAAAAGGCTTAAATGGCTTTTTTGACCTAAGTTTGAGGATTGCGCTCAAATCAAATGTCTTAGAACCAAATTTCCACATGTAACTACTAGATTGTGATAAAATACACTAATGGGTGAAGTTTGGTTGACTTCTGCGCAGCGGTTTGGGAGTTAACATCAAAATTACATTTCTCGGCCATATCGCATAGATCTCACTGTGAAAAGGCTTAAATGACTTTTTTAATTAAGTTTGATGATTGCGCTCAAACAAAATTTCCTAGAACAAAATTTTCAAATGTAACTACTAGATTGTGATACAATACACTATTGGGTGAAGTTTGGTTGACTTCTGCGCAGCGGTTTGGGAGTTAACATCAAAATTACATTTCTCGGCCATATCGCATAGATCTCACTGTGAAAAGGCTTAAATGACTTTTTTAATTAAGTTTGATGATTGCGTTCAAACAAAATGTCCTAGAACAAAATTTTCAAATGTAACTACTAGATTGTGATACAATACACTATTGGGTGAAGTTTGGTTGACTTCTGCGCAGCGGTTTGGGAGTTAACATCAAAATTACATTTCTCGGCCATATCGCATAGATCTCACTGTGAAAAGGCTTAAATGGCTTTTTTGACCTAAGTTTAAAGATTGCGCTCAAACCAAATGTCCTAGAACGAAATTTTCAAATGTAACTACTAGATTGTGATACAATACACTAATGGGTGAAGTTTGGTTGACTTCTGCGCAGCGGTTTGGGAGTGAACATCAAAATTACATTTCTCGGCCATATCGCATAGATCTCACTGTGAAAAGGCTTAAATGGCTTTTTTGACCTAAGTTTGAGGATTGCGCTCAAATCAAATGTCCTAGAACCAAATTTCAACATGTAACTACTAGATTGTGATAAAATACACTAATGGGTGAAGTTTGGTTGACTTCTGCGCAGCGGTTTGGGAGTTAACATCAAAATTACATTTCTCGGCCATATCGCATAGATCTCACTGTGAAAAGGCTTAAATGACTTTTTTAATTAAGTTTGATGATTGCGCTCAAACAAAATTTCCTAGAACAAAATTTTCAAATGTAACTACTAGATTGTGATACAATACACTAATGGGTGAAGTTTGGTTGACTTCTGCGCAGCGGTTTGGGAGTTAACATCAAAATTACATTTCTCGGCCATATCGCATAGATCTCACTGTGAAAAGGCTTAAATGACTTTTTTAATTAAGTTTGATGATTGCGTTCAAACAAAATGTCCTAGAACAAAATTTTCAAATGTAACTACTAGATTGTGATACAATACACTATTGGGTGAAGTTTGGTTGACTTCTGCGCAGCGGTTTGGGAGTTAACATCAAAATTACATTTCTCGGCCATATCGCATAGATCTCACTGTGAAAAGGCTTAAATGGCTTTTTTGACCTAAGTTTGAGGATTGCGCTCAAATCAAATGTCCTAGAACCAAATTTCCACATGTAACTACTAGATTGTGATAAAATACACTAATGGGTGAAGTTTGGTTGACTTCTGCGCAGCGGTTTGGGAGTTAACATCAAAATTACATTTCTCGGCCATATCGCATAGATCTCACTGTGAAAAGGCTTAAATGACTTTTTTAATTAAGTTTGATGATTGCGCTCAAACAAAATTTCCTAGAACAAAATTTTCAAATGTAACTACTAGATTGTGATACAATACACTATTGGGTGAAGTTTGGTTGACTTCTGCGCAGCGGTTTGGGAGTTAACATCAAAATTACATTTCTCTGCCATATCGCATAGATCTCACTGTGAAAAGGCTTAAATGACTTTTTTAATTAAGTTTGATGATTGCGTTCAAACAAAATGTCCTAGAACAAAATTTTCAAATGTAACTACTAGATTGTGATACAATACACTATTGGGTGAAGTTTGGTTGACTTCTGCGCAGCGGTTTGGGAGTTAACATCAAAATTACATTTCTCGGCCATATCGCATAGATCTCACTGTGAAAAGGCTTAAATGGCTTTTTTGACCTAAGTTTAAAGATTGCGCTCAAACCAAATGTCCTAGAACGAAATTTTCAAATGTAACTACTAGATTGTGATACAATACACTAATGGGTGAAGTTTGGTTGACTTCTGCGCAGCGGTTTGGGAGTGAACATCAAAATTACATTTCTCGGCCATATCGCATAGATCTCACTGTGAAAAGGCTTAAATGGCTTTTTTGACCTAAGTTTGAGGATTGCGCTCAAATCAAATGTCCTAGAACCAAATTTCCACATGTAACTACTAGATTGTGATAAAATACACTAATGGGTGAAGTTTGGTTGACTTCTGCGCAGCGGTTTGGGAGTTAACATCAAAATTACATTTCTCGGCCATATCGCATAGATCTCACTGTGAAAAGGCTTAAATGACTTTTTTAATTAAGTTTGATGATTGCGCTCAAACAAAATTTCCTAGAACAAAATTTTCAAATGTAACTACTAGATTGTGATACAATACACTAATGGGTGAAGTTTGGTTGACTTCTGCGCAGCGGTTTGGGAGTTAACATCAAAATTACATTTCTCGGCCATATCGCATAGATCTCACTGTGAAAAGGCTTAAATGACTTTTTTAATTAAGTTTGATGATTGCGTTCAAACAAAATGTCCTAGAACAAAATTTTTAAATGTAACTACTAGATTGTGATACAATACACTATTGGGTGAAGTTTGGTTGACTTCTGCGCAGCGGTTTGGGAGTTAACATCAAAATTACATTTCTCGGCCATATCGCATAGATCTCACTGTGAAAAGGCTTAAATGGCTTTTTTGACCTAAGTTTGAGGATTGCGCTCAAATCAAATGTCCTAGAACCAAATTTCCATATGTAACTACTAGATTGTGATAAAATACACTAATGGGTGAAGTTTGGTTGACTTCTGCGCAGCGGTTTGGGAGTTAACATCAAAATTACATTTCTCGGCCGTATCGCATAGATCTCACTGTGAAAAGGCTTAAATGACTTTTTTAATTAAGTTTGATGATTGCGCTCAAACAAAATTTCCTAGAACAAAATTTTCAAATGTAACTACTAGATTGTGATACAATACACTATTGGGTGAAGTTTGGTTGACTTCTGCGCAGCGGTTTGGGAGTTAACATCAAAATTACATTTCTCGGCCATATCGCATAGATCTCACTGTGAAAAGGCTTAAATGACTTTTTTAATTAAGTTTGATGATTGCGTTCAAACAAAATGTCCTAGAACAAAATTTTCAAATGTAACTACTAGATTGTGATACAATACACTATTGGGTGAAGTTTGGTTGACTTCTGCGCAGCGGTTTGGGAGTTAACATCAAAATTACATTTCTCGGCCATATCGCATAGATCTCACTGTGAAAAGGCTTAAATGGCTTTTTTGACCTAAGTTTGAGGATTGCGCTCAAATCAAATGTCCTAGAACCAAATTTCCACATGTAACTACTAGATTGTGATAAAATACACTAATGGGTGAAGTTTGGTTGACTTCTGCGCAGCGGTTTGGGAGTTAACATCAAAATTACATTTCTCGGCCGTATCGCATAGATCTCACTGTGAAAAGGCTTAAATGACTTTTTTAATTAAGTTTGATGATTGCGCTCAAACAAAATTTCCTAGAACAAAATTTTCAAATGTAACTACTAGATTGTGATACAATACACTATTGGGTGAAGTTTGCTTGACTTCTGCGCAGCGGTTTGGGAGTTAACATCAAAATTACATTTCTCGGCCATATCGCATAGATCTCACTGTGAAAAGGCTTAAATGACTTTTTTAATTAAGTTTGATGATTGCGTTCAAACAAAATGTCCTAGAACAAAATTTTCAAATGTAACTACTAGATTGTGATACAATACACTATTGGGTGAAGTTTGGTTGACTTCTGCGCAGCGGTTTGGGAGTTAACATCAAAATTACATTTCTCGGCCATATCGCATAGATCTCACTGTGAAAAGGCTTAAATGGCTTTTTTGACCTAAGTTTGAGGATTGCGCTCAAATCAAATGTCCTAGAACCAAATTTCCACATGTAACTACTAGATTGTGATAAAATACACTAATGGGTGAAGTTTGGTTGACTTCTGCGCAGCGGTTTGGGAGTTAACATCAAAATTACATTTCTCGGCATATCGCATAGATCTCACTGTGAAAAGGCTTAAATGACTTTTTTAATTAAGTTTGATGATTGCGCTCAAACAAAATTTCCTAGAACAAAATTTTCAAATGTAACTACTAGATTGTGATACAATACACTATTGGGTGAAGTTTGGTTGACTTCTGCGCAGCGGTTTGGGAGTTAACATCAAAATTACATTTCTCGGCCATATCGCATAGATCTCACTGTGAAAAGGCTTAAATGACTTTTTTAATTAAGTTTGATGATTGCGTTCAAACAAAATGTCCTAGAACAAAATTTTCAAATGTAACTACTAGATTGTGATACAATACACTATTGGGTGAAGTTTGGTTGACTTCTGCGCAGCGGTTTGGGAGTTAACATCAAAATTACATTTCTCGGCCATATCGCATAGATCTCACTGTGAAAAGGCTTAAATGACTTTTTTAATTAAGTTTGATGATTGCGTTCAAACAAAATGTCCTAGAACAAAATTTTCAAATGTAACTACTAGATTGTGATACAATACACTATTGGGTGAAGTTTGGTTGACTTCTGCGCAGCGGTTTGGGAGTTAACATCAAAATTACATTTCTCGGCCATATCGCATTGATCTCACTGTGAAAAGGCTTAAATGACTTTTTTAATTAAGTTTGATGATTGCGTTCAAACAAAATGTCCTAGAACAAAATTTTCAAATGTAACTACTAGATTGTGATACAATACACTATTGGGTGAAGTTTGGTTGACTTCTGCGCAGCGGTTTGGGAGTTAACATCAAAATTACATTTCTCGGCCATATCGCATAGATCTCACTGTGAAAAGGCTTAAATGGCTTTTTTGACCTAAGTTTGAGGATTGCGCTCAAATCAAATGTCCTATAACCAAATTTCCACATGTAACTACTAGATTGTGATACAATACACTAATGGGTGAAGTTTGGTTGACTTCTGTGCAGCGGTTTGGGAGTGAACATCAAAATTACATTTCTCGGCCATATCGCATAGATCTCACTGTGAAAAGGCTTAAATGGCTTTTTTGACCTAAGTTTGAGGATTGCGCTCAAATCAAATGTCCTAGAACCAAATTTCCACATGTAACTACTAGATTGTGATAAAATACAATAATGGGTGAAGTTTGGTTGACTTCTGCGCAGCGGTTTGGGAGTTAACATCAAAATTACATTTCTCGGCCATATCGCATAGATCTCACTGTGAAAAGGCTTAAATGACTTTTTTAATTAAGTTTGATGATTGCGCTCAAACAAAATTTCCTAGAACAAAATTTTCAAATGTAACTACTAGATTGTGATACAATACACTATTGGGTGAAGTTTGGTTGACTTCTGCGCAGCGGTTTGGGAGTTAACATCAAAATTACATTTCTCGGCCATATCGCATAGATCTCACTGTGAAAAGGCTTAAATGGCTTTTTTGACCTAAGTTTGAGGATTGCGCTCAAATCAAATGTCCTATAACCAAATTTCCACATGTAACTACTAGATTGTGATACAATACACTAATGGGTGAAGTTTGGTTGACTTCTGCGAAGCGGTTTGGGAGTTAACATCAAAATTACATTTCTCGGCCATATCGCATAGATCTCACTGTGAAAAGGCTTAAATGACTTTTTTAATTAAGTTTGATGATTGCGTTCAAACAAAATGTCCTAGAACAAAATTTTCAAATGTAACTACTAGATTGTGATACAATACACTATTGGGTGAAGTTTGGTTGACTTCTGCGCAGCGGTTTGGGAGTTAACATCAAAATTACATTTCTCGGCCATATCGCATAGATCTCACTGTGAAAAGGCTTAAATGGCTTTTTTGACCTAAGTTTGAGGATTGCGCTCAAATCAAATGTCTTAGAACCAAATTTCCACATGCAACTACTAGATTGTGATAAAATACACTAATGGGTGAAGTTTGGTTGACTTCTGCGCAGCGGTTTGGGAGTTAACATCAAAATTACATTTCTCGGCCATATCGCATAGATCTCACTGTGAAAAGGCTTAAATGACTTTTTTAATTAAGTTTGATGATTGCGCTCAAACAAAATTTCCTAGAACAAAATTTTCAAATGTAACTACTAGATTGTGATACAATACACTATTGGGTGAAGTTTGGTTGACTTCTGCGCAGCGGTTTGGGAGTTAACATCAAAATTACATTTCTCGGCCATATCGCATAGATCTCACTGTGAAAAGGCTTAAATGACTTTTTTAATTAAGTTTGATGATTGCGTTCAAACAAAATGTCCTAGAACAAAATTTTCAAATGTAACTACTAGATTGTGATACAATACACTATTGGGTGAAGTTTGGTTGACTTCTGCGCAGCGGTTTGGGAGTTAACATCAAAATTACATTTCTCGGCCATATCGCATAGATCTCACTGTGAAAAGGCTTAAATGGCTTTTTTGACCTAAGTTTAAAGATTGCGCTCAAACCAAATGTCCTAGAACGAAATTTTCAAATGTAACTACTAGATTGTGATACAATACACTAATGGGTGAAGTTTGGTTGACTTCTGCGCAGCGGTTTGGGAGTGAACATCAAAATTACATTTCTCGGCCATATCGCATAGATCTCACTGTGAAAAGGCTTAAATGGCTTTTTTTACCTAAGTTTGAGGATTGCGCTCAAATCAAATGTCCTAGAACCAAATTTCAACATGTAACTACTAGATTGTGATAAAATACACTAATGGGTGAAGTTTGGTTGACTTCTGCGCAGCGGTTTGGGAGTTAACATCAAAATTACATTTCTCGGCCATATCGCATAGATCTCACTGTGAAAAGGCTTAAATGACTTTTTTAATTAAGTTTGATGATTGCGCTCAAACAAAATTTCCTAGAACAAAATTTTCAAATGTAACTACTAGATTGTGATACAATACACTAATGGGTGAAGTTTGGTTGACTTCTGCGCAGCGGTTTGGGAGTTAACATCAAAATTACATTTCTCGGCCATATCGCATAGATCTCACTGTGAAAAGGCTTAAATGACTTTTTTAATTAAGTTTGATGATTGCGTTCAAACAAAATGTCCTAGAACAAAATTTTCAAATGTAACTACTAGATTGTGATACAATACACTATTGGGTGAAGTTTGGTTGACTTCTGCGCAGCGGTTTGGGAGTTAACATCAAAATTACATTTCTCGGCCATATCGCATAGATCTCACTGTGAAAAGGCTTAAATGGCTTTTTTGACCTAAGTTTAAAGATTGCGCTCAAACCAAATGTCCTAGAACGAAATTTTCAAATGTAACTACTAGATTGTGATACAATACACTAATGGGTGAAGTTTGGTTGACTTCTGCGCAGCGGTTTGGGAGTGAACATCAAAATTACATTTCTCGGCCATATCGCATAGATCTCACTGTGAAAAGGCTTAAATGGCTTTTTTTACCTAAGTTTGAGGATTGCGCTCAAATCAAATGTCCTAGAACCAAATTTCAACATGTAACTACTAGATTGTGATAAAATACACTAATGGGTGAAGTTTGGTTGACTTCTGCGCAGCGGTTTGGGAGTTAACATCAAAATTACATTTCTCGGCCATATCGCATAGATCTCACTGTGAAAAGGCTTAAATGACTTTTTTAATTAAGTTTGATGATTGCGCTCAAACAAAATTTCCTAGAACAAAATTTTCAAATGTAACTACTAGATTGTGATACAATACACTAATGGGTGAAGTTTGGTTGACTTCTGCGCAGCGGTTTGGGAGTTAACATCAAAATTACATTTCTCGGCCATATCGCATAGATCTCACTGTGAAAAGGCTTAAATGACTTTTTTAATTAAGTTTGATGATTGCGCTCAAATCAAATGTCCTATAACCAAATTTCCACATGTAACTACTAGATTGTGATACAATACACTAATGGGTGAAGTTTGGTTGACTTCTGTGCAGCGGTTTGGGAGTGAACATCAAAATTACATTTCTCGGCCATATCGCATAGATCTCACTGTGAAAAGGCTTAAATGGCTTTTTTGACCTAAGTTTGAGGATTGCGCTCAAATCAAATGTCCTAGAACCAAATTTCCACATGTAACTACTAGATTGTGATAAAATACAATAATGGGTGAAGTTTGGTTGACTTCTGCGCAGCGGTTTGGGAGTTAACATCAAAATTACATTTCTCGGCCATATCGCATAGATCTCACTGTGAAAAGGCTTAAATGACTTTTTTAATTAAGTTTGATGATTGCGCTCAAACAAAATTTCCTAGAACAAAATTTTCAAATGTAACTACTAGATTGTGATACAATACACTATTGGGTGAAGTTTGGTTGACTTCTGCGCAGCGGTTTGGGAGTTAACATCAAAATTACATTTCTCGGCCATATCGCATAGATCTCACTGTGAAAAGGCTTAAATGGCTTTTTTGACCTAAGTTTGAGGATTGCGCTCAAATCAAATGTCCTATAACCAAATTTCCACATGTAACTACTAGATTGTGATACAATACACTAATGGGTGAAGTTTGGTTGACTTCTGCGAAGCGGTTTGGGAGTTAACATCAAAATTACATTTCTCGGCCATATCGCATAGATCTCACTGTGAAAAGGCTTAAATGACTTTTTTAATTAAGTTTGATGATTGCGTTCAAACAAAATGTCCTAGAACAAAATTTTCAAATGTAACTACTAGATTGTGATACAATACACTATTGGGTGAAGTTTGGTTGACTTCTGCGCAGCGGTTTGGGAGTTAACATCAAAATTACATTTCTCGGCCATATCGCATAGATCTCACTGTGAAAAGGCTTAAATGGCTTTTTTGACCTAAGTTTGAGGATTGCGCTCAAATCAAATGTCTTAGAACCAAATTTCCACATGCAACTACTAGATTGTGATAAAATACACTAATGGGTGAAGTTTGGTTGACTTCTGCGCAGCGGTTTGGGAGTTAACATCAAAATTACATTTCTCGGCCATATCGCATAGATCTCACTGTGAAAAGGCTTAAATGACTTTTTTAATTAAGTTTGATGATTGCGCTCAAACAAAATTTCCTAGAACAAAATTTTCAAATGTAACTACTAGATTGTGATACAATACACTATTGGGTGAAGTTTGGTTGACTTCTGCGCAGCGGTTTGGGAGTTAACATCAAAATTACATTTCTCGGCCATATCGCATAGATCTCACTGTGAAAAGGCTTAAATGACTTTTTTAATTAAGTTTGATGATTGCGTTCAAACAAAATGTCCTAGAACAAAATTTTCAAATGTAACTACTAGATTGTGATACAATACACTATTGGGTGAAGTTTGGTTGACTTCTGCGCAGCGGTTTGGGAGTTAACATCAAAATTACATTTCTCGGCCATATCGCATAGATCTCACTGTGAAAAGGCTTAAATGGCTTTTTTGACCTAAGTTTAAAGATTGCGCTCAAACCAAATGTCCTAGAACGAAATTTTCAAATGTAACTACTAGATTGTGATACAATACACTAATGGGTGAAGTTTGGTTGACTTCTGCGCAGCGGTTTGGGAGTGAACATCAAAATTACATTTCTCGGCCATATCGCATAGATCTCACTGTGAAAAGGCTTAAATGGCTTTTTTTACCTAAGTTTGAGGATTGCGCTCAAATCAAATGTCCTAGAACCAAATTTCAACATGTAACTACTAGATTGTGATAAAATACACTAATGGGTGAAGTTTGGTTGACTTCTGCGCAGCGGTTTGGGAGTTAACATCAAAATTACATTTCTCGGCCATATCGCATAGATCTCACTGTGAAAAGGCTTAAATGACTTTTTTAATTAAGTTTGATGATTGCGCTCAAACAAAATTTCCTAGAACAAAATTTTCAAATGTAACTACTAGATTGTGATACAATACACTAATGGGTGAAGTTTGGTTGACTTCTGCGCAGCGGTTTGGGAGTTAACATCAAAATTACATTTCTCGGCCATATCGCATAGATCTCACTGTGAAAAGGCTTAAATGACTTTTTTAATTAAGTTTGATGATTGCGTTCAAACAAAATGTCCTAGAACAAAATTTTCAAATGTAACTACTAGATTGTGATACAATACACTATTGGGTGAAGTTTGGTTGACTTCTGCGCAGCGGTTTGGGAGTTAACATCAAAATTACATTTCTCGGCCATATCGCATAGATCTCACTGTGAAAAGGCTTAAATGGCTTTTTTGACCTAAGTTTAAAGATTGCGCTCAAACCAAATGTCCTAGAACGAAATTTTCAAATGTAACTACTAGATTGTGATACAATACACTAATGGGTGAAGTTTGGTTGACTTCTGCGCAGCGGTTTGGGAGTGAACATCAAAATTACATTTCTCGGCCATATCGCATAGATCTCACTGTGAAAAGGCTTAAATGGCTTTTTTTACCTAAGTTTGAGGATTGCGCTCAAATCAAATGTCCTAGAACCAAATTTCAACATGTAACTACTAGATTGTGATAAAATACACTAATGGGTGAAGTTTGGTTGACTTCTGCGCAGCGGTTTGGGAGTTAACATCAAAATTACATTTCTCGGCCATATCGCATAGATCTCACTGTGAAAAGGCTTAAATGACTTTTTTAATTAAGTTTGATGATTGCGCTCAAACAAAATTTCCTAGAACAAAATTTTCAAATGTAACTACTAGATTGTGATACAATACACTAATGGGTGAAGTTTGGTTGACTTCTGCGCAGCGGTTTGGGAGTTAACATCAAAATTACATTTCTCGGCCATATCGCATAGATCTCACTGTGAAAAGGCTTAAATGACTTTTTTAATTAAGTTTGATGATTGCGTTCAAACAAAATGTCCTAGAACAAAATTTTTAAATGTAACTACTAGATTGTGATACAATACACTATTGGGTGAAGTTTGGTTGACTTCTGCGCAGCGGTTTGGGAGTTAACATCAAAATTACATTTATCGGCCATATCGCATAGATCTCACTGTGAAAAGGCTTAAATGGCTTTTTTGACCTAAGTTTGAGGATTGCGCTCAAATCAAATGTCCTAGAACCAAATTTCCATATGTAACTACTAGATTGTGATAAAATACACTAATGGGTGAAGTTTGGTTGACTTCTGCGCAGCGGTTTGGGAGTTAACATCAAAATTACATTTCTCGGCCGTATCGCATAGATCTCACTGTGAAAAGGCTTAAATGACTTTTTTAATTAAGTTTGATGATTGCGCTCAAACAAAATTTCCTAGAACAAAATTTTCAAATGTAACTACTAGATTGTGATACAATACACTATTGGGTGAAGTTTGGTTGACTTCTGCGCAGCGGTTTGGGAGTTAACATCAAAATTACATTTCTCGGCCATATCGCATAGATCTCACTGTGAAAAGGCTTAAATGGCTTTTTTGACCTAAGTTTGAGGATTGCGCTCAAATCAAATGTCATATAACCAAATTTCCACATGTAACTACTAGATTGTGATACAATACACTAATGGGTGAAGTTTGGTTGACTTCTGCGCAGCGGTTTGGGAGTGAACATCAAAATTACATTTCTCGGCCATATCGCATAGATCTCACTGTGAAAAGGCTTAAATGGCTTTTTTGACCTAAGTTTGAGGATTGCGCTCAAATCAAATGTCCTAGAACCAAATTTCCACATGTAACTACTAGATTGTGATAAAATACACTAATGGGTGAAGTTTGGTTGACTTCTGCGCAGCGGTTTGGGAGTTAACATCAAAATTACATTTCTCGGCCATATCGCATAGATCTCACTGTGAAAAGGCTTAAATGACTTTTTTAATTAAGTTTGATGATTGCGCTCAAACAAAATTTCCTAGAACAAAATTTTCAAATGTAACTACTAGATTGTGATACAATACACTATTGGGTGAAGTTTGGTTGACTTCTGCGCAGCGGTTTGGGAGTTAACATCAAAATTACATTTCTCGGCCATATCGCATAGATCTCACTGTGAAAAGGCTTAAATGGCTTTTTTGACCTAAGTTTGAGGATTGCGCTCAAATCAAATGTCCTATAACCAAATTTCCACATGTAACTACTAGATTGTGATACAATACACTAATGGGTGAAGTTTGGTTGACTTCTGCGCAGCGGTTTGGGAGTTAACATCAAAATTACATTTCTCGGCCATATCGCATAGATCTCACTGTGAAAAGGCTTAAATGACTTTTTTAATTAAGTTTGATGATTGCGTTCAAACAAAATGTCCTAGAACAAAATTTTCAAATGTAACTACTAGATTGTGATACAATACACTATTGGGTGAAGTTTGGTTGACTTCTGCGCAGCGGTTTGGGAGTTAACATCAAAATTACATTTCTCGGCCATATCGCATAGATCTCACTGTGAAAAGGCTTAAATGGCTTTTTTGACCTAAGTTTGAGGATTGCGCTCAAATCAAATGTCCTAGAACCAAATTTCCACATGTAACTACTAGATTGTGATAAAATACACTAATGGGTGAAGTTTGGTTGACTTCTGCGCAGCGGTTTGGGAGTTAACATCAAAATTACATTTCTCGGCCATATCGCATAGATCTCACTGTGAAAAGGCTTAAATGACTTTTTTAATTAAGTTTGATGATTGCGCTCAAACAAAATTTCCTAGAACAAAATTTTCAAATGTAACTACTAGATTGTGATACAATACACTATTGGGTGAAGTTTGGTTGACTTCTGCGCAGCGGTTTGGGAGTTAACATCAAAATTACATTTCTCGGCCATATCGCATAGATCTCACTGTGAAAAGGCTTAAATGACTTTTTTAATTAAGTTTGATGATTGCGTTCAAACAAAATGTCCTAGAACAAAATTTTCAAATGTAACTACTAGATTGTGATACAATACACTATTGGGTGAAGTTTGGTTGACTTCTGCGCAGCGGTTTGGGAGTTAACATCAAAATTACATTTCTCGGCCATATCGCATAGATCTCACTGTGAAAAGGCTTAAATGACTTTTTTAATTAAGTTTGATGATTGCGTTCAAACAAAATGTCCTAGAACAAAATTTTCAAATGTAACTACTAGATTGTGATACAATACACTATTGGGTGAAGTTTGGTTGACTTCTGCGCAGCGGTTTGGGAGTTAACATCAAAATTACATTTCTCGGCCATATCGCATAGATCTCACTGTGAAAAGGCTTAAATGGCTTTTTTGACCTAAGTTTGAGGATTGCGCTCAAATCAAATGTCCTATAACCAAATTTCCACATGTAACTACTAGATTGTGATACAATACACTAATGGGTGAAGTTTGGTTGACTTCTGCGCAGCGGTTTGGGAGTGAACATCAAAATTACATTTCTCGGCCATATCGCATAGATCTCACTGTGAAAAGGCTTAAATGGCTTTTTTGACCTAAGTTTGAGGATTGCGCTCAAATCAAATGTCCTAGAACCAAATTTCCACATGTAACTACTAGATTGTGATAAAATACACTAATGGGTGAAGTTTGGTTGACTTCTGCGCAGCGGTTTGGGAGTTAACATCAAAATTACATTTCTCGGCCATATCGCATAGATCTCACTGTGAAAAGGCTTAAATGACTTTTTTAATTAAGTTTGATGATTGCGCTCAAACAAAATTTCCTAGAACAAAATTTTCAAATGTAACTACTAGATTGTGATACAATACACTATTGGGTGAAGTTTGGTTGACTTCTGCGCAGCGGTTTGGGAGTTAACATCAAAATTACATTTCTCGGCCATATCGCATAGATCTCACTGTGAAAAGGCTTAAATGGCTTTTTTGACCTAAGTTTGAGGATTGCGCTCAAATCAAATGTCCTATAACCAAATTTCCACATGTAACTACTAGATTGTGATACAATACACTAATGGGTGAAGTTTGGTTGACTTCTGCGCAGCGGTTTGGGAGTTAACATCAAAATTACATTTCTCGGCCATATCGCATAGATCTCACTGTGAAAAGGCTTAAATGACTTTTTTAATTAAGTTTGATGATTGCGTTCAAACAAAATGTCCTAGAACAAAATTTTCAAATGTAACTACTAGATTGTGATACAATACACTATTGGGTGAAGTTTGGTTGACTTCTGCGCAGCGGTTTGGGAGTTAACATCAAAATTACATTTCTCGGCCATATCGCATAGATCTCACTGTGAAAAGGCTTAAATGGCTTTTTTGACCTAAGTTTGAGGATTGCGCTCAAATCAAATGTCCTAGAACCAAATTTCCACATGTAACTACTAGATTGTGATAAAATACACTAATGGGTGAAGTTTGGTTGACTTCTGCGCAGCGGTTTGGGAGTTAACATCAAAATTACATTTCTCGGCCATATCGCATAGATCTCACTGTGAAAAGGCTTAAATGACTTTTTTAATTAAGTTTGATGATTGCGCTCAAACAAAATTTCCTAGAACAAAATTTTCAAATGTAACTACTAGATTGTGATACAATACACTATTGGGTGAAGTTTGGTTGACTTCTGCGCAGCGGTTTGGGAGTTAACATCAAAATTACATTTCTCGGCCATATCGCATAGATCTCACTGTGAAAAGGCTTAAATGACTTTTTTAATTAAGTTTGATGATTGCGTTCAAACAAAATGTCCTAGAACAAAATTTTCAAATGTAACTACTAGATTGTGATACAATACACTATTGGGTGAAGTTTGGTTGACTTCTGCGCAGCGGTTTGGGAGTTAACATCAAAATTACATTTCTCGGCCATATCTTATAGATCTCACTGTGAAAAGGCTTAAATGGCTTTTTTGACCTAAGTTTAAAGATTGCGCTCAAACCAAATGTCCTAGAACGAAATTTTCAAATGTAACTACTAGATTGTGATACAATACACTAATGGGTGAAGTTTGGTTGACTTCTGCGCAGCGGTTTGGGAGTTAACATCAAAATTACATTTCTCGGCCATATCGCATAGATCTCACTGTGAAAAGGCTTAAATGGCTTTTTTGACCTAAGTTTGAGGATTGCGCTCAAATCAAATGTCCTATAACCAAATTTCCACATGTAACTACTAGATTGTGATACAATACACTAATGGGTGAAGTTTGGTTGTCTTCTGCGCAGCGGTTTGGGAGTGAACATCAAAATTACATTTCTCGGCCATATCGCATATATCTCACTGTGAAAAGGCTTAAATGACTTTTTTAATTAAGTTTGATGATTGCGCTCAAACAAAATTTCCTAAAACAAAATTTTCAAATGTAACTACTAGATTGTGATAGAATACACTATTGGGTGAAGTTTGGTTGACTTCTGCGCAGCGGTTTGGGAGTTAACATCAAAATTACATTTCTCGGCCATATCGCATAGATCTCACTGTGAAAAGGCTTAAATGACTTTTTTAATTAAGTTTGATGATTGCGTTCAAACAAAATGTCCTAGAACAAAATTTTCAAATGTAACTACTAGATTGTGATACAATACACTATTGGGTGAAGTTTGGTTGACTTCTGCGCAGCGGTTTGGTAGTTAACATCAAAATTACATTTCTCGGCCATATCGCATAGATCTCACTGTGAAAAGGCTTAAATGACTTTTTTAATTAAGTTTAATGATTGCGCTCAAACCAAATGTCCTAGAACGAAATTTTCAAATGTAACTACTAGAATGTGATACAATACACTATTGGGTGAAGTTTGTTGACTTCTGCGCAGCGGTTTGGGAGTTAACATCAAAATTACATTTCTCGGCCATATCGCATAGATCTCACTGTGAAAAGGCTTAAATGGCTTTTTTGACCTAAGTTTGAGGATTGCGCTAAAATCAAATGTCCTAGAACCAAATTTCCACATGTAACTACTAGATTGTGATACAATACACTAATGGGTGAAGTTTGGTTTACTTAAGCGCAGCGGTTTGGGAGTTAACATCAAAATTACATTTCTCGGCCATATCGCATAGATCTCACTGTGAAAAGGCTTAAATGGCTTTTTTGACCTAAGTTTAATAATTGCGCTCAAACCAAATGTCCTAGAACGAAATTTTCAAATGTAACTACTAGAATGTGATACAATACACTATTGGGTGAAGTTTGGTTGACTTCTGCGCAGCGGTTTGGGAGTTAACATCAAAATTACATTTCTCGGCCATATCGCATAGATCTCACTGTGAAAAGGCTTAAATGGCTTTTTTGACCTAAGTTTGAGGATTGCGCTCAAATCAAATGTCCTAGAACCAAATTTCCACATGTAACTACTAGATTGTGATACAATACACTAATGGGTGAAGTTTGGTTTACTTCTGCGCAGCGGTTTGGGAGTTAACATCAAAATTACATTTCTCGGCCATATCGCATAGATCTCACTGTGAAAAGGCTTAAATGGCTTTTTTGACCTAAGTTTAATAATTGCGCTCAAACCAAATGTCCTTGAACGAAATTTTAAAATGTAACTACTAGAATGTGATACAATACACTATTGGGTGAAGTTTGGTTGACTTCTGCGCAGCGGTTTGGGAGTTAACATCAAAATTACATTTCTCGGCCATATCGCATAGATCTCACTGTGAAAAGGCTTAAATGGCTTTTTTGACCTAAGTTTGAGGTTTGCGCTCAAATCAAATGTCCTATAACCAAATTTCCACATGTAACTACTAGATTGTGATACAATACACTAATGGGTGAAGTTTGGTTGACTTCTGCGCAGCGGTTTGGGAGTTAACATCAAAATTACATTTCTCGGCCATATCGCATAGATCTCACTGTGAAAAGGCTTAAATGGCTTTTTTGACCTAAGTTTGAGGATTGCGCTAAAATCAAATGTCCTAGAACCAAATTTCCACATGTAACTACTACATTGTGATACAATACACTAATGGGTGAAGTTTGGTTTACTTCTGCGCAGCGGTTTGGGAGTTAACATCAAAATTACATTTCTCGGCCATATCGCATAGATCTCACTGTGAAAAGGCTTAAATGGCTTTTTTGACCTAAGTTTAATAATTGCGCTCAAACCAAATGTCCTAGAACGAAATTTTCAAATGTAACTACTAGAATGTGATACAATACACTATTGGGTGAAGTTTGGTTGACTTCTGCGCAGCGGTTTGGGAGTTAACATCAAAATTACATTTCTCGGCCATATCGCATAGATCTCACTGTGAAAAGGCTTAAATGGCTTTTTTGACCTAAGTTTGAGGATTGCGCTCAAATCAAATGTCCTAGAACCAAATTTCCATATGTAACTACTAGATTGTGATAAAATACACTAATGGGTGAAGTTTGGTTGACTTCTGCGCAGCGGTTTGGGAGTTAACATCAAAATTACATTTCTCGGCCGTATCGCATAGATCTCACTGTGAAAAGGCTTAAATGGCTTTTTTGACCTAAGTTTGAGGATTGCGCTCAAATCAAATGTCCTATAACCAAATTTCCACATGTAACTACTAGATTGTGATACAATACACTAATGGGTGAAGTTTGGTTGACTTCTGCGCAGCGGTTTGGGAGTTAACATCAAAATTACATTTCTCGGCCATATCGCATAGATCTCACTGTGAAAAGGCTTAAATGGCTTTTTTGACCTAAGTTTGAGGATTGCGCTAAAATCAAATGTCCTAGAACCAAATTTCCACATGTAACTACTACATTGTGATACAATACACTAATGGGTGAAGTTTGGTTTACTTCTGCGCAGCGGTTTGGGAGTTAACATCAAAATTACATTTCTCGGCCATATCGCATAGATCTCACTGTGAAAAGGCTTAAATGGCTTTTTTGACCTAAGTTTAATAATTGCGCTCAAACCAAATGTCCTAGAACGAAATTTTCAAATGTAACTACTAGAATGTGATACAATACACTATTGGGTGAAGTTTGGTTGACTTCTGCGCAGCGGTTTGGGAGTTAACATCAAAATTACATTTCTCGGCCATATCGCATAGATCTCACTGTGAAAAGGCTTAAATGGCTTTTTTGACCTAAGTTTGAGGATTGCGCTCAAATCAAATGTCCTAGAACCAAATTTCCATATGTAACTACTAGATTGTGATAAAATACACTAATGGGTGAAGTTTGGTTGACTTCTGCGCAGCGGTTTGGGAGTTAACATCAAAATTACATTTCTCGGCCGTATCGCATAGATCTCACTGTGAAAAGGCTTAAATGACTTTTTTAATTAAGTTTGATGATTGCGTTCAAACAAAATGTCCTAGAACAAAATTTTCAAATGTAACTACTAGATTGTGATACAATACACTATTGGGTGAAGTTTGGTTGACTTCTGCGCAGCGGTTTGGTAGTTAACATCAAAATTACATTTCTCGGCCATATCGCATAGATCTCACTGTGAAAAGGCTTAAATGACTTTTTTAATTAAGTTTAATGATTGCGCTCAAACCAAATGTCCTAGAACGAAATTTTCAAATGTAACTACTAGAATGTGATACAATACACTATTGGGTGAAGTTTGTTGACTTCTGCGCAGCGGTTTGGGAGTTAACATCAAAATTACATTTCTCGGCCATATCGCATAGATCTCACTGTGAAAAGGCTTAAATGGCTTTTTTGACCTAAGTTTGAGGATTGCGCTAAAATCAAATGTCCTAGAACCAAATTTCCACATGTAACTACTAGATTGTGATACAATACACTAATGGGTGAAGTTTGGTTTACTTAAGCGCAGCGGTTTGGGAGTTAACATCAAAATTACATTTCTCGGCCATATCGCATAGATCTCACTGTGAAAAGGCTTAAATGGCTTTTTTGACCTAAGTTTAATAATTGCGCTCAAACCAAATGTCCTAGAACGAAATTTTCAAATGTAACTACTAGAATGTGATACAATACACTATTGGGTGAAGTTTGGTTGACTTCTGCGCAGCGGTTTGGGAGTTAACATCAAAATTACATTTCTCGGCCATATCGCATAGATCTCACTGTGAAAAGGCTTAAATGGCTTTTTTGACCTAAGTTTGAGGATTGCGCTCAAATCAAATGTCCTAGAACCAAATTTCCACATGTAACTACTAGATTGTGATACAATACACTAATGGGTGAAGTTTGGTTTACTTCTGCGCAGCGGTTTGGGAGTTAACATCAAAATTACATTTCTCGGCCATATCGCATAGATCTCACTGTGAAAAGGCTTAAATGGCTTTTTTGACCTAAGTTTAATAATTGCGCTCAAACCAAATGTCCTTGAACGAAATTTTAAAATGTAACTACTAGAATGTGATACAATACACTATTGGGTGAAGTTTGGTTGACTTCTGCGCAGCGGTTTGGGAGTTAACATCAAAATTACATTTCTCGGCCATATCGCATAGATCTCACTGTGAAAAGGCTTAAATGGCTTTTTTGACCTAAGTTTGAGGTTTGCGCTCAAATCAAATGTCCTATAACCAAATTTCCACATGTAACTACTAGATTGTGATACAATACACTAATGGGTGAAGTTTGGTTGACTTCTGCGCAGCGGTTTGGGAGTTAACATCAAAATTACATTTCTCGGCCATATCGCATAGATCTCACTGTGAAAAGGCTTAAATGGCTTTTTTGACCTAAGTTTGAGGATTGCGCTAAAATCAAATGTCCTAGAACCAAATTTCCACATGTAACTACTACATTGTGATACAATACACTAATGGGTGAAGTTTGGTTTACTTCTGCGCAGCGGTTTGGGAGTTAACATCAAAATTACATTTCTCGGCCATATCGCATAGATCTCACTGTGAAAAGGCTTAAATGGCTTTTTTGACCTAAGTTTAATAATTGCGCTCAAACCAAATGTCCTAGAACGAAATTTTCAAATGTAACTACTAGAATGTGATACAATACACTATTGGGTGAAGTTTGGTTGACTTCTGCGCAGCGGTTTGGGAGTTAACATCAAAATTACATTTCTCGGCCATATCGCATAGATCTCACTGTGAAAAGGCTTAAATGGCTTTTTTGACCTAAGTTTGAGGATTGCGCTCAAATCAAATGTCCTAGAACCAAATTTCCATATGTAACTACTAGATTGTGATAAAATACACTAATGGGTGAAGTTTGGTTGACTTCTGCGCAGCGGTTTGGGAGTTAACATCAAAATTACATTTCTCGGCCGTATCGCATAGATCTCACTGTGAAAAGGCTTAAATGGCTTTTTTGACCTAAGTTTGAGGATTGCGCTCAAATCAAATGTCCTATAACCAAATTTCCACATGTAACTACTAGATTGTGATACAATACACTAATGGGTGAAGTTTGGTTGACTTCTGCGCAGCGGTTTGGGAGTTAACATCAAAATTACATTTCTCGGCCATATCGCATAGATCTCACTGTGAAAAGGCTTAAATGGCTTTTTTGACCTAAGTTTGAGGATTGCGCTAAAATCAAATGTCCTAGAACCAAATTTCCACATGTAACTACTACATTGTGATACAATACACTAATGGGTGAAGTTTGGTTTACTTCTGCGCAGCGGTTTGGGAGTTAACATCAAAATTACATTTCTCGGCCATATCGCATAGATCTCACTGTGAAAAGGCTTAAATGACTTTTTTAATTAAGTTTGATGATTGCGCTCAAACAAAATTTCCTAGAACAAAATTTTCAAATATAACTACTAGATTGTGATACAATACACTATTGGGTGAAGTTTGGTTGACTTCTGCGCAGCGGTTTGGGAGTTAACATCAAAATTACATTTCTCGGCCATATCGCATAGATCTCACTGTGAAAAGGCTTAAATGACTTTTTTAATTAAGTTTGATGATTGCGTTCAAACAAAATGTCCTAGAACAAAATTTTCAAATGTAACTACTAGATTGTGATACAATACACTATTGGGTGAAGTTTGGTTGACTTCTGCGCAGCGGTTTGGGAGTTAACATCAAAATTACATTTCTCGGCCATATCGCATAGATCTCACTGTGAAAAGGCTTAAATGACTTTTTTAATTAAGTTTGATGATTGCGTTCAAACAAAATGTCCTAGAACAAAATTTTCAAATGTAACTACTAGATTGTGATACAATACACTATTGGGTGAAGTTTGGTTGACTTCTGCGCAGCGGTTTGGGAGTTAACATCAAAATTACATTTCTCGGCCATATCGCATAGATCTCACTGTGAAAAGGCTTAAATGACTTTTTTAATTAAGTTTGATGATTGCGTTCAAACAAAATGTCCTAGAACAAAATTTTCAAATGTAACTACTAGATTGTGATACAATACACTATTGGGTGAAGTTTGGTTGACTTCTGCGCAGCGGTTTGGGAGTTAACATCAAAATTACATTTCTCGGCCATATCGCATAGATCTCACTGTGAAAAGGCTTAAATGGCTTTTTTGACCTAAGTTTGAGGATTGCGCTCAAATCAAATGTCCTATAACCAAATTTCCACATGTAACTACTAGATTGTGATACAATACACTAATGGGTGAAGTTTGGTTGACTTCTGCGCAGCGGTTTGGGAGTGGACATCAAAATTACATTTCTCGGCCATATCGCATAGATCTCACTGTGAAAAGGCTTAAATGGCTTTTTTGACCTAAGTTTGAGGATTGCGCTCAAATCAAATGTCCTAGAACCAAATTTCCACATGTAACTACTAGATTGTGATAAAATACAATAATGGGTGAAGTTTGGTTGACTTCTGCGCAGCGGTTTGGGAGTTAACATCAAAATTACATTTCTCGGCCATATCGCATAGATCTCACTGTGAAAAGGCTTAAATGACTTTTTTAATTAAGTTTGATGATTGCGCTCAAACAAAATTTCCTAGAACAAAATTTTCAAATGTAACTACTAGATTGTGATACAATACACTATTGGGTGAAGTTTGGTTGACTTCTGCGCAGCGGTTTGGGAGTAAACATCAAAATTACATTTCTCGGCCATATCGCATAGATCTCACTGTGAAAAGGCTTAAATGGCTTTTTTGACCTAAGTTTGAGGATTGCGCTCAAATCAAATGTCCTATAACCAAATTTCCACATGTAACTACTAGATTGTGATACAATACACTAATGGGTGAAGTTTGGTTGACTTCTGCGCAGCGGTTTGGGAGTTAACATCAAAATTACATTTCTCGGCCATATCGCATAGATCTCACTGTGAAAAGGCTTAAATGACTTTTTTAATTAAGTTTGATGATTGCGTTCAAACAAAATGTCCTAGAACAAAATTTTCAAATGTAACTACTAGATTGTGATACAATACACTATTGGGTGAAGTTTGGTTGACTTCTGCGCAGCGGTTTGGGAGTTAACATCAAAATTACATTTCTCGGCCATATCGCATAGATCTCACTGTGAAAAGGCTTAAATGGCTTTTTTGACCTAAGTTTGAGGATTGCGCTCAAATCAAATGTCTTAGAACCAAATTTCCACATGTAACTACTAGATTGTGATAAAATACACTAATGGGTGAAGTTTGGTTGACTTCTGCGCAGCGGTTTGGGAGTTAACATCAAAATTACATTTCTCGGCCATATCGCATAGATCTCACTGTGAAAAGGCTTAAATGACTTTTTTAATTAAGTTTGATGATTGCGCTCAAACAAAATTTCCTAGAACAAAATTTTCAAATGTAACTACTAGATTGTGATACAATACACTATTGGGTGAAGTTTGGTTGACTTCTGCGCAGCGGTTTGGGAGTTAACATCAAAATTACATTTCTCGGCCATATCGCATAGATCTCACTGTGAAAAGGCTTAAATGACTTTTTTAATTAAGTTTGATGATTGCGTTCAAACAAAATGTCCTAGAACAAAATTTTCAAATGTAACTACTAGATTGTGATACAATACACTATTGGGTGAAGTTTGGTTGACTTCTGCGCAGCGGTTTGGGAGTTAACATCAAAATTACATTTCTCGGCCATATCGCATAGATCTCACTGTGAAAAGGCTTAAATGGCTTTTTTGACCTAAGTTTAAAGATTGCGCTCAAACCAAATGTCCTAGAACGAAATTTTCAAATGTAACTACTAGATTGTGATACAATACACTAATGGGTGAAGTTTGGTTGACTTCTGCGCAGCGGTTTGGGAGTGAACATCAAAATTACATTTCTCGGCCATATCGCATAGATCTCACTGTGAAAAGGCTTAAATGGCTTTTTTGACCTAAGTTTGAGGATTGCGCTCAAATCAAATGTCCTAGAACCAAATTTCCACATGTAACTACTAGATTGTGATAAAATACACTAATGGGTGAAGTTTGGTTGACTTCTGCGCAGCGGTTTGGGAGTTAACATCAAAATTACATTTCTCGGCCATATCGCATAGATCTCACTGTGAAAAGGCTTAAATGACTTTTTTAATTAAGTTTGATGATTGCGTTCAAACAAAATGTCCTAGAACAAAATTTTTAAATGTAACTACTAGATTGTGATACAATACACTATTGGGTGAAGTTTGGTTGACTTCTGCGCAGCGGTTTGGGAGTTAACATCAAAATTACATTTCTCGGCCATATCGCATAGATCTCACTGTGAAAAGGCTTAAATGACTTTTTTAATTAAGTTTGATGATTGCGCTCAAACAAAATTTCCTAGAACAAAATTTTCAAATGTAACTACTAGACTGTGATACAATACACTATTGGGTGAAGTTTGGTTGACTTCTGCGCAGCGGTTTGGGAGTTAACATCAAAATTACATTTCTCGGCCATATCGCATAGATCTCACTGTGAAAAGGCTTAAATGACTTTTTTAATTAAGTTTAATGATTGCGCTCAAACCAAATGTCCTAGAACGAAATTTTCAAATGTAACTAGTAGAATGTGATACAATACACTATTGGGTGAAGTTTAGTTGACTTCTGCGCAGCGGTTTGGGAGTTAACATCAAAATTACATTTCTCGGCCATATCGCATAGATCTCACTGTGAAAAGGCTTAAATGGCTTTTTTGACCTAAGTTTGAGGATTGCGCTCAAATCAAATGTCCTAGAACCAAATTTCCACATGTAACTACTAGATTGTGATACAATACACTAATGGGTGAAGTTTGGTTTACTTCTGCGCAGCGGTTTGGGAGTTAACATCAAAATTACATTTCTCGGCCATATCGCATAGATCTCACTGTGAAAAGGCTTAAATGGCTTTTTTGACCTAAGTTTGAGGATTGCGCTCAAATCAAATGTCCTAGAACCAAATTTTCACATGTAACTACTAGATTGTGATACAATACACTAATGGGTGAAGTTTGGTTTACTTCTGCGCAGCGGTTTGGGAGTTAACATCAAAATTACATTTCTCGGCCATATCGCATAGATCTAACTGTGAAAAGGCTTAAATGGCTTTTTTGACCTAAGTTTAATAATTGCGCTCAAACCAAATGTCCTACAACGAAATTTTAAAATGTAACTACTAGAATGTGATACAATACACTATTGGGTGAAGTTTGGTTGACTTCTGCGCAGCGGTTTGGGAGTTAACATCAAAATTACATTTCTCGGCCATATCGCATAGATCTCACTGTGAAAAGGCTTAAATGGCTTTTTTGACCTAAGTTTGAGGATTGCGCTCAAATCAAATGTCCTAGAACCAAATTTCCACATGTAACTACTAGATTGTGATACAATACACTAATGGGTGAAGTTTGGTTGACTTCTGCGCAGCGGTTTGGGAGTTAACATCAAAATTACATTTCTCGGCCATATCGCATAGATCTCACTGTGAAAAGGCTTAAATGACTTTTTTAATTAAGTTTGATGATTGCGCTCAAACAAAATTTCCTAGAACAAAATTTTCAAATGTAACTACTAGATTGTGATACAATACACTATTGGGTGAAGTTTGGTTGACTTCTGCGCAGCGGTTTGGGAGTTAACATCAAAATTACATTTCTCGGCCATATCGCATAGATCTCACTGTGAAAAGGCTTAAATGGCTTTTTTGACCTAAGTTTAATGATTGCGCTCAAACCAAATGTCCTAGAACGAAATTTTCAAATGTAACTACTAGAATGTGATACAATACACTATTGGGTGAAGTTTGGTTGACTTCTGCGCAGCGGTTTGGGAGTTAACATCAAAATTACATTTCTCGGCCATATCGATTAGATCTCACTGTGAAAAGGCTTAAATGGCTTTTTTGACCTAAGTTTGAGGATTGCGCTCAAATCAAATGTCCTAGAACCAAATTTCCACATGTAACTACTAGATTGTGATACAATACACTAATGGGTGAAGTTTGGTTGACTTCTGCGCAGCGGTTTGGGAGTTAACATCAAAATTACATTTCTCGGCCATATCGCATAGATCTCACTGTGAAAAGGCTTAAATGGCTTTTTTGACCTAAGTTTGAGGATTGCGCTCAAATCAAATGTCCAATAACCAAATTTCCACATGTAACTACTAGATTGTGATACAATACACTAATGGGTGAAGTTTGGTTGACTTCTGCGCAGCGGTTTGGGAGTTAACATCAAAATTACATTTCTCGGCCATATCGCATAGATCTCACTGTGAAAAGGCTTAAATGGCTTTTTTGACCTAAGTTTGAGGATTGCGCTCAAATCAAATGTCCTAGAACCAAATTTCCACATGTAACTACTAGATTGTGATACAATACACTAATGGGTGAAGTTTGGTTGACTTCTGCGCAGCGGTTTGGGAGTTAACATCAAAATGACATTTCTCGGCCATATCGCATAGATCTCACTGTGAAAAGGCTTAAATGACTTTTTTAATTAAGTTTGATGATTGCGCTCAAACAAAATTTCCTAGAACAAAATTTTCAAATGTAACTACTAGATTGTGATACAATACACTATTGGGTGAAGTTTGGTTGACTTCTGCGCAGCGGTTTGGGAGTTAACATCAAAATTACATTTCTCGGCCATATCGATTAGATCTCACTGTGAAAAGGCTTAAATGGCTTTTTTGACCTAAGTTTGAGGATTGCGCTCAAATCAAATGTCCTAGAACCAAATTTCCACATGTAACTACTAGATTGTGATACAATACACTAATGGGTGAAGTTTGGTTGACTTCTGCGCAGCGGTTTGGGAGTTAACATCAAAATGACATTTCTCGGCCATATCGCATAGATCTCACTGTGAAAAGGCTTAAATGACTTTTTTAATTAAGTTTGATGATTGCGCTCAAACAAAATTTCCTAGAACAAAATTTTCAAATGTAACTACTAGATTGTGATACAATACACTATTGGGTGAAGTTTGGTTGACTTCTGCGCAGCGGTTTGGGAGTTAACATCAAAATTACATTTCTCGGCCATATCGCATAGATCTCACTGTGAAAAGGCTTAAATGACTTTTTTAATTAAGTTTGATGATTGCGTTCAAACAAAATGTCCTAGAACAAAATTTTCAAATGTAACTACTAGATTGTGAAACAATACACTATTGGGTGAAGTTTGGTTGACTTCTGCGCAGCGGTTTGGGAGTTAACATCAAAATTACATTTCTCGGCCATATCGCATAGATCTCACTGTGAAAAGGCTTAAATGACTTTTTTAATTAAGTTTAATGATTGCGCTCAAACCAAATGTCCTAGAACGAAATTTTCAAATGTAACTACTAGAATGTGATACAATACACTATTGGGTGAAGTTTAGTTGACTTCTGCGCAGCGGTTTGGGAGTTAACATCAAAATTACATTTCTCGGCCATATCGCATAGATCTCACTGTGAAAAGGCTTAAATGGCTTTTTTGACCTAAGTTTGAGGATTGCGCTCAAATCAAATGTCCTAGAACCAAATTTCCACATGTAACTACTAGATTGTGAAACAATACACTATTGGGTGAAGTTTGGTTGACTTCTGCGCAGCGGTTTGGGAGTTAACATCAAAATTACATTTCTCGGCCATATCGCATAGATCTCACTGTGAAAAGGCTTAAATGGCTTTTTTGACCTAAGTTTGAGGATTGCGCTCAAATCAAATGTCCAATAACCAAATTTCCACATGTAACTACTAGATTGTGATACAATACACTAATGGGTGAAGTTTGGTTGACTTCTGCGCAGCGGTTTGGGAGTTAACATCAAAATTACATTTCTCGGCCATATCGCATAGATCTCACTGTGAAAAGGCTTAAATGACTTTTTTAATTAAGTTTGATGATTGCGTTCAAACAAAATGTCATAGAACAAAATTTTCAAATGTAACTACTAGATTGTGATACAATACACTATTGGGTGAAGTTTGGTTGACTTCTGCGCAGCGGTTTGGGAGTTAACATCAAAATTACATTTCTCGGCCATATCGCAGAGATCTCACTGTGAAAAGGCTTAAATGGCTTTTTTGACCTAAGTTTGAGGATTGCGCTCAAATCAAATGTCCTAGAACCAAATTTCCACATGTAATTACTAGATTGTGATACAATACACTAATGGGTGAAGTTTGGTTGACTTCTGCGCAGCGGTTTGGGAGTTAACATCAAAATTACATTTCTCGGCCATATCGCATAGATCTCACTGTGAAAAGGCTTAAATGACTTTTTTAATTAAGTTTAATGATTGCGCTCAAACCAAATGTCCTAGAACGAAATTTTCAAATGTAACTACTAGAATGTGATACAATACACTATTGGGTGAAGTTTAGTTGACTTCTGCGCAGCGGTTTGGGAGTTAACATCAAAATTACATTTCTCGGCCATATCGCATAGATCTCACTGTGAAAAGGCTTAAATGGCTTTTTTGACCTAAGTTTGAGGATTGCGCTCAAATCAAATGTCCTAGAACCAAATTTCCACATGTAACTACTAGATTGTGAAACAATACACTATTGGGTGAAGTTTGGTTGACTTCTGCGCAGCGGTTTGGGAGTTAACATCAAAATTACATTTCTCGGCCATATCGCATAGATCTCACTGTGAAAAGGCTTAAATGGCTTTTTTGACCTAAGTTTGAGGATTGCGCTCAAATCAAATGTCCAATAACCAAATTTCCACATGTAACTACTAGATTGTGATACAATACACTAATGGGTGAAGTTTGGTTGACTTCTGCGCAGCGGTTTGGGAGTTAACATCAAAATTACATTTCTCGGCCATATCGCATAGATCTCACTGTGAAAAGGCTTAAATGACTTTTTTAATTAAGTTTGATGATTGCGTTCAAACAAAATGTCATAGAACAAAATTTTCAAATGTAACTACTAGATTGTGATACAATACACTATTGGGTGAAGTTTGGTTGACTTCTGCGCAGCGGTTTGGGAGTTAACATCAAAATTACATTTCTCGGCCATATCGCAGAGATCTCACTGTGAAAAGGCTTAAATGGCTTTTTTGACCTAAGTTTGAGGATTGCGCTCAAATCAAATGTCCTAGAACCAAATTTCCACATGTAATTACTAGATTGTGATACAATACACTATTGGGTGAAGTTTGGTTGACTTCTGCGCAGCGGTTTGGGAGTTAACATCAAAATTACATTTCTCGGCCATATCGCATAGATCTCACTGTGAAAAGGCTTAAATGGCTTTTTTGACCTAAGTTTGAGGATTGCGCTCAAATCAAATGTCCTAGAACCAAATTTCCACATGTAACTACTAGATTGTGATACAATACACTAATGGGTGAAGTTTGGTTGACTTCTGCGCAGCGGTTTGGGAGTTAACATCAAAATGACATTTCTCGGCCATATCGCATAGATCTCACTGTGAAAAGGCTTAAATGACTTTTTTAATTAAGTTTGATGATTGCGCTCAAACAAAATTTCCTAGAACAAAATTTTCAAATGTAACTACTAGATTGTGATACAATACACTATTGGGTGAAGTTTGGTTGACTTCTGCGCAGCGGTTTGGGAGTTAACATCAAAATTACATTTCTCGGCCATATCGCATAGATCTCACTGTGAAAAGGCTTAAATGACTTTTTTAATTAAGTTTGATGATTGCGTTCAAACAAAATGTCCTAGAACAAAATTTTCAAATGTAACTACTAGATTGTGAAACAATACACTATTGGGTGAAGTTTGGTTGACTTCTGCGCAGCGGTTTGGGAGTTAACATCAAAATTACATTTCTCGGCCATATCGCATAGATCTCACTGTGAAAAGGCTTAAATGACTTTTTTAATTAAGTTTAATGATTGCGCTCAAACCAAATGTCCTAGAACGAAATTTTCAAATGTAACTACTAGAATGTGATACAATACACTATTGGGTGAAGTTTAGTTGACTTCTGCGCAGCGGTTTGGGAGTTAACATCAAAATTACATTTCTCGGCCATATCGCATAGATCTCACTGTGAAAAGGCTTAAATGGCTTTTTTGACCTAAGTTTGAGGATTGCGCTCAAATCAAATGTCCTAGAACCAAATTTCCACATGTAACTACTAGATTGTGAAACAATACACTATTGGGTGAAGTTTGGTTGACTTCTGCGCAGCGGTTTGGGAGTTAACATCAAAATTACATTTCTCGGCCATATCGCATAGATCTCACTGTGAAAAGGCTTAAATGGCTTTTTTGACCTAAGTTTGAGGATTGCGCTCAAATCAAATGTCCAATAACCAAATTTCCACATGTAACTACTAGATTGTGATACAATACACTAATGGGTGAAGTTTGGTTGACTTCTGCGCAGCGGTTTGGGAGTTAACATCAAAATTACATTTCTCGGCCATATCGCATAGATCTCACTGTGAAAAGGCTTAAATGACTTTTTTAATTAAGTTTGATGATTGCGTTCAAACAAAATGTCATAGAACAAAATTTTCAAATGTAACTACTAGATTGTGATACAATACACTATTGGGTGAAGTTTGGTTGACTTCTGCGCAGCGGTTTGGGAGTTAACATCAAAATTACATTTCTCGGCCATATCGCAGAGATCTCACTGTGAAAAGGCTTAAATGGCTTTTTTGACCTAAGTTTGAGGATTGCGCTCAAATCAAATGTCCTAGAACCAAATTTCCACATGTAATTACTAGATTGTGATACAATACACTAATGGGTGAAGTTTGGTTGACTTCTGCGCAGCGGTTTGGGAGTTAACATCAAAATTACATTTCTCGGCCATATCGCATAGATCTCACTGTGAAAAGGCTTAAATGACTTTTTTAATTAAGTTTAATGATTGCGCTCAAACCAAATGTCCTAGAACGAAATTTTCAAATGTAACTACTAGAATGTGATACAATACACTATTGGGTGAAGTTTAGTTGACTTCTGCGCAGCGGTTTGGGAGTTAACATCAAAATTATATTTCTCGGCCATATCGCATAGATCTCACTGTGAAAAGGCTTAAATGGCTTTTTTGACCTAAGTTTGAGGATTGCGCTCAAATCAAATGTCCTAGAACCAAATTTCCACATGTAACTACTAGATTGTGAAACAATACACTATTGGGTGAAGTTTGGTTGACTTCTGCGCAGCGGTTTGGGAGTTAACATCAAAATTACATTTCTCGGCCATATCGCATAGATCTCACTGTGAAAAGGCTTAAATGGCTTTTTTGACCTAAGTTTGAGGATTGCGCTCAAATCAAATGTCCAATAACCAAATTTCCACATGTAACTACTAGATTGTGATACAATACACTAATGGGTGAAGTTTGGTTGACTTCTGCGCAGCGGTTTGGGAGTTAACATCAAAATTACATTTCTCGGCCATATCGCATAGATCTCACTGTGAAAAGGCTTAAATGACTTTTTTAATTAAGTTTGATGATTGCGTTCAAACAAAATGTCATAGAACAAAATTTTCAAATGTAACTACTAGATTGTGATACAATACACTATTGGGTGAAGTTTGGTTGACTTCTGCGCAGCGGTTTGGGAGTTAACATCAAAATTACATTTCTCGGCCATATCGCAGAGATCTCACTGTGAAAAGGCTTAAATGGCTTTTTTGACCTAAGTTTGAGGATTGCGCTCAAATCAAATGTCCTAGAACCAAATTTCCACATGTAATTACTAGATTGTGATACAATACACTAATGGGTGAAGTTTGGTTGACTTCTGCGCAGCGGTTTGGGAGTTAACATCAAAATTACATTTCTCGGCCATATCGCATAGATCTCACTGTGAAAAGGCTTAAATGACTTTTTTAATTAAGTTTAATGATTGCGCTCAAACCAAATGTCCTAGAACGAAATTTTCAAATGTAACTACTAAAATGTGATACAATACACTATTGGGTGAAGTTTAGTTGACTTCTGCGCAGCGGTTTGGGAGTTAACATCAAAATTACATTTCTCGGCCATATCGCATAGATCTCACTGTGAAAAGGCTTAAATGGCTTTTTTGACCTAAGTTTAATGATTGCGCTCAAACCAAATGTCCTAGAACGAAATTTTCAAATGTAACTACTAGAATGTGATACAATACACTATTGGGTGAAGTTTGATTGACTTCTGCGCAGCGGTTTGGGAGTTAACATCAAAATTACATTTCTCGGCCATATCGCATAGATCTCACTGTGAAAAGGCTTAAATGGCTTTTTTGACCTAAGTTTGAGGATTGCGCTCAAATCAAATGTCCAAGAACCAAATTTCCAAATGTAACTACTAGATTGTGATACAATACACTATTGGGTGAAGTTTAGTTGACTTCTGCGCAGCGGTTTGGGAGTTAACATCAAAATTACATTTCTCGGCCATATCGCATAGATCTCACTGTGAAAAGGCTTAAATGGCTTTTTTGACCTAAGTTTGAGGATTGCGCTCAAATCAAATGTCCTAGAACCAAATTTCCACATGTAACTACTAGATTGTGAAACAATACACTATTGGGTGAAGTTTGGTTTACTTCTGCGCAGCGGTTTGGGAGTTAACATCAAAATTACATTTCTCGGCCATATCGCATAGATCTCACTGTGAAAAGGCTTAAATGACTTTTTTAATTAAGTTTGATGATTGCGCTCAAACAAAATATCCTAGAACAAAATTTTCAAATGTAACTACTAGATTGTGATACAATACACTATTGGGTGAAGTTTGGTTGACTTCTGCGCAGCGGTTTGGGAGTTAACATCAAAATTACATTTCTCGGCCATATCGCATAGATCTCACTGTGAAAAGGCTTAAATGGCTTTTTTGACCTAAGTTTGAGGATTGCGCTCAAATCAAATGTCCAAGAACCAAATTTCCAAATGTAACTACTAGATTGTGATACAATACACTATTGGGTGAAGTTTGGTTGACTTCTGCGCAGCGGTTTGGGAGTTAACATCAAAATTACATTTCTCGGCCATATCGCATAGATCTCACTGTGAAAAGGCTTAAATGACTTTTTTAATTAAGTTTGATGATTGCGCTCAAACAAAATGTCCTAGAACAAAATTTTCAAATGTAACTACTAGATTGTGATACAATACACTATTGGGTGAAGTTTGGTTGACTTCTGCGCAGCGGTTTGGGAGTTAACATCAAAATTACATTTCTCGGCCATATCGCATAGATCTCACTGTGAAAAGGCTTAAATGGCTTTTTTGACCTAAGTTTGAGGATTGCGCTCAAATCAAATGTCCAATAACCAAATTTCCACATGTAACTACTAGATTGTGATACAATACACTAATGGGTGAAGTTTGGTTGACTTCTGCGCAGCGGTTTGGGAGTGAACATCAAAATTACATTTCTCGGCCATATCGCATAGATCTCACTGTGAAAAGGCTTAAATGACTTTTTTAATTAAGTTTGATGATTGCGTTCAAACAAAATGTCATAGAACAAAATTTTCAAATGTAACTACTAGATTGTGATACAATACACTATTGGGTGAAGTTTGGTTGACTTCTGCGCAGCGGTTTGGGAGTTAACATCAAAATTACATTTCTCGGCCATATCGCAGAGATCTCACTGTGAAAAGGCTTAAATGGCTTTTTTGACCTAAGTTTGAGGATTGCGCTCAAATCAAATGTCCTAGAACCAAATTTCCACATGTAATTACTAGATTGTGATACAATACACTAATGGGTGAAGTTTGGTTGACTTCTGCGCAGCGGTTTGGGAGTTAACATCAAAATTACATTTCTCGGCCATATCGCATAGATCTCACTGTGAAAAGGCTTAAATGACTTTTTTAATTAAGTTTGAGGATTGCGCTCAAATTAAATGTCCTAGAACCAAATTTCTACATGTAACTACTAGATTGTGATACAATACACTAATGGGTGAAGTTTGGTTGACTTCTGCGCAGCGGTTTGGGAGTTAACATCAAAATTACATTTCTCGGCCATATCGCATAGATCTCACTGTGAAAAGGCTTAAATGACTTTTTTAATTAAGTTTGATGATTGCGCTCAAACAAAATATCCTAGAACAAAATTTTCAAATGTAACTACTAGATTGTGATACAATACACTATTGGGTGAAGTTTGGTTGACTTCTGCGCAGCGGTTTGGGAGTTAACATCAAAATTACATTTCTCGGCCATATCGCATAGATCTCACTGTGAAAAGGCTTAAATGGCTTTTTTGACCTAAGTTTGAGGATTGCGCTCAAATCAAATGTCCTAGAACCAAATTTCTACATGTAACTACTAGATTGTGATACAATACACTAATGGGTGAAGTTTGGTTGACTTCTGCGCAGCGGTTTGGGAGTTAACATCAAAATTACATTTCTCGGCCATATCGCATAGATCTCACTGTGAAAAGGCTTAAATGGCTTTTTTGACCTAAGTTTGAGGATTGCGCTCAAATCAAATGTCCTAGAACCAAATTTCCACATGTAACTACTAGATTGTGATACAATACACTAATGGTTGAAGTTTGGTTGACTTCTGCGCAGCGGTTTGGGAGTGAACATCAAAATTACATTTCTCGGCCATATCGCATAGATCTCACTGTGAAAAGGCTTAAATGACTTTTTTAATTAAGTTTGATGATTGCGTTCAAACAAAATGTCATAGAACAAAATTTTCAAATGTAACTACTAGAATGTGATACAATACACTATTGGGTGAAGTTTAGTTGACTTCTGCGCAGCGGTTTGGGAGTTAACATCAAAATTACATTTCTCGGCCATATCGCATAGATCTCACTGTGAAAAGGCTTAAATGGCTTTTTTGACCTAAGTTTAATGATTGCGCTCAAACCAAATGTCCTAGAACGAAATTTTCAAATGTAACTACTAGAATGTGATACAATACACTATTGGGTGAAGTTTGATTGACTTCTGCGCAGCGGTTTGGGAGTTAACATCAAAATTACATTTCTCGGCCATATCGCATAGATCTCACTGTGAAAAGGCTTAAATGGCTTTTTTGACCTAAGTTTGAGGATTGCGCTCAAATTAAATGTCCTAGAACCAAATTTCTACATGTAACTACTAGATTGTGATACAATACACTAATGGGTGAAGTTTGGTTGACTTCTGCGCAGCGGTTTGGGAGTTAACATTAAAATTACATTTCTCGGCCATATCGCATAGATCTCACTGTGAAAAGGCTTAAATGACTTTTTTAATTAAGTTTGATGATTGCGCTCAAACAAAATATCCTAGAACAAAATTTTCAAATGTAACTACTAGATTGTGATACAATACACTATTGGGTGAAGTTTGGTTGACTTCTGCGCAGCGGTTTGGGAGTTAACATCAAAATTACATTTCTCGGCCATATCGCATAGATCTCACTGTGAAAAGGCTTAAATGGCTTTTTTGACCTAAGTTTGAGGATTGCGCTCAAATCAAATGTCCTAGAACCAAATTTCTACATGTAACTACTAGATTGTGATACAATACACTATTGGGTGAAGTTTGGTTGACTTCTGCGCAGCGGTTTGGGAGTTAACATCAAAATTACATTTCTCGGCCATATCGCAGAGATCTCACTGTGAAAAGGCTTAAATGGCTTTTTTGACCTAAGTTTGAGGATTGCGCTCAAATTAAATGTCCTAGAACCAAATTTCTACATGTAACTACTAGATTGTGATACAATACACTAATGGGTGAAGTTTGGTTGACTTCTGCGCAGCGGTTTGGGAGTTAACATCAAAATTACATTTCTCGGCCATATCGCATAGATCTCACTGTGAAAAGGCTTAAATGACTTTTTTAATTAAGTTTGATGATTGCGCTCAAACAAAATATCCTAGAACAAAATTTTCAAATGTAACTACTAGATTGTGATACAATACACTATTGGGTGAAGTTTGGTTGACTTCTGCGCAGCGGTTTGGGAGTTAACATCAAAATTACATTTCTCGGCCATATCGCATAGATCTCACTGTGAAAAGGCTTAAATGGCTTTTTTGACCTAAGTTTAATGATTGCGCTCAAACCAAATGTCCTAGAACGAAATTTTCAAATGTAACTACTAGAATGTGATACAATACACTATTGGGTGAAGTTTGATTGACTTCTGCGCAGCGGTTTGGGAGTTAACATCAAAATTACATTTCTCGGCCATATCGCATAGATCTCACTGTGAAAAGGCTTAAATGGCTTTTTTGACCTAAGTTTGAGGATTGCGCTCAAATTAAATGTCCTAGAACCAAATTTCTACATGTAACTACTAGATTGTGATACAATACACTAATGGGTGAAGTTTGGTTGACTTCTGCGCAGCGGTTTGGGAGTTAACATCAAAATTACATTTCTCGGCCATATCGCATAGATCTCACTGTGAAAAGGCTTAAATGACTTTTTTAATTAAGTTTGATGATTGCGCTCAAACAAAATATCCTAGAACAAAATTTTCAAATGTAACTACTAGATTGTGATACAATACACTATTGGGTGAAGTTTGGTTGACTTCTGCGCAGCGGTTTGGGAGTTAACATCAAAATTACATTTCTCGGCCATATCGCATAGATCTCACTGTGAAAAGGCTTAAATGGCTTTTTTGACCTAAGTTTGAGGATTGCGCTCAAATCAAATGTCCTAGAACCAAATTTCCACATGTAATTACTAGATTGTGATACAATACACTAATGGGTGAAGTTTGGTTTACTTCTGCGCAGCGGTTTGGGAGTTAACATCAAAATTACATTTCTCGGCCATATCGCATAGATCTCACTGTGAAAAGGCTTAAATGACTTTTTTAATTAAGTTTAATGATTGCGCTCAAACCAAATGTCCTAGAACGAAATTTTCAAATGTAACTACTAGAATGTGATACAATACACTATTGGGTGAAGTTTAGTTGACTTCTGCGCAGCGGTTTGGGAGTTAACATCAAAATTACATTTCTCGGCCATATCGCATAGATCTCACTGTGAAAAGGCTTAAATGGCTTTTTTGACCTAAGTTTGAGGATTGCGCTCAAATCAAATGTCCTAGAACCAAATTTCTACATGTAACTACTAGATTGTGATACAATACACTATTGGGTGAAGTTTGGTTGACTTCTGCGCAGCGGTTTGGGAGTTAACATCAAAATTACATTTCTCGGCCATATCGCAGAGATCTCACTGTGAAAAGGCTTAAATGGCTTTTTTGACCTAAGTTTGAGGATTGCGCTCAAATCAAATGTCCTAGAACCAAATTTCCACATGTAA
Organism: Corythoichthys intestinalis; assembly: GCF_030265065.1. Taxonomy (NCBI): domain Eukaryota; kingdom Metazoa; phylum Chordata; class Actinopteri; order Syngnathiformes; family Syngnathidae; genus Corythoichthys; species Corythoichthys intestinalis. The sequence goes on along the minus strand of NW_026651606.1, from coordinate 330,935 downwards.
TTACTAGATTGTGATACAATACACTAATGGGTGAAGTTTGGTTTACTTCTGCGCAGCGGTTTGGGAGTTAACATCAAAATTACATTTCTCGGCCATATCGCATAGATCTCACTGTGAAAAGGCTTAAATGACTTTTTTAATTAAGTTTAATGATTGCGCTCAAACCAAATGTCCTAGAACGAAATTTTCAAATGTAACTACTAGAATGTGATACAATACACTATTGGGTGAAGTTTAGTTGACTTCTGCGCAGCGGTTTGGGAGTTAACATCAAAATTACATTTCTCGGCCATATCGCATAGATCTCACTGTGAAAAGTCTTAAATGGCTTTTTTGACCTAAGTTTGAGGATTGCGCTCAAATTAAATGTCCTAGAACCAAATTTCTACATGTAACTACTAGATTGTGATACAATACATTAATGGGTGAAGTTTGGTTGACTTCTGCGCAGCGGTTTGGGAGTTAACATCAAAATTACATTTCTCGGCCATATCGCAGAGATCTCACTGTGAAAAGGCTTAAATGGCTTTTTTGACCTAAGTTTGAGGATTGCGCTCAAATCAAATGTCCTAGAACCAAATTTCCACATGTAATTACTAGATTGTGATACAATACACTAATGGGTGAAGTTTGGTTGACTTCTGCGCAGCGGTTTGGGAGTTAACATCAAAATTACATTTCTCGGCCATATCGCATAGATCTCACTGTGAAAAGGCTTAAATGACTTTTTTAATTAAGTTTAATGATTGCGCTCAAACCAAATGTCCTAGAACGAAATTTTCAAATGTAACTACTAGAATGTGATACAATACACTATTGGGTGAAGTTTAGTTGACTTCTGCGCAGCGGTTTGGGAGTTAACATCAAAATTACATTTCTCGGCCATATCGCATAGATCTCACTGTGAAAAGGCTTAAATGGCTTTTTTGACCTAAGTTTAATGATTGCGCTCAAACCAAATGTCCTAGAACGAAATTTTCAAATGTAACTACTAGAATGTGATACAATACACTATTGGGTGAAGTTTGATTGACTTCTGCGCAGCGGTTTGGGAGTTAACATCAAAATTACATTTCTCGGCCATATCGCATAGATCTCACTGTGAAAAGGCTTAAATGGCTTTTTTGACCTAAGTTTGAGGATTGCGCTCAAATTAAATGTCCTAGAACCAAATTTCTACATGTAACTACTAGATTGTGATACAATACACTAATGGGTGAAGTTTGGTTGACTTCTGCGCAGCGGTTTGGGAGTTAACATCAAAATTACATTTCTCGGCCATATCGCAGAGATCTCACTGTGAAAAGGCTTAAATGGCTTTTTTGACCTAAGTTTGAGGATTGCGCTCAAATCAAATGTCCTAGAACCAAATTTCCACATGTAATTACTAGATTGTGATACAATACACTAATGGGTGAAGTTTGGTTGACTTCTGCGCAGCGGTTTGGGAGTTAACATCAAAATTACATTTCTCGGCCATATCGCATAGATCTCACTGTGAAAAGGCTTAAATGACTTTTTTAATTAAGTTTAATGATTGCGCTCAAACCAAATGTCCTAGAACGAAATTTTCAAATGTAACTACTAGAATGTGATACAATACACTATTGGGTGAAGTTTAGTTGACTTCTGCGCAGCGGTTTGGGAGTTAACATCAAAATTACATTTCTCGGCCATATCGCATAGATCTCACTGTGAAAAGGCTTAAATGGCTTTTTTGACCTAAGTTTAATGATTGCGCTCAAACCAAATGTCCTAGAACGAAATTTTCAAATGTAACTACTAGAATGTGATACAATACACTATTGGGTGAAGTTTGATTGACTTCTGCGCAGCGGTTTGGGAGTTAACATCAAAATTACATTTCTCGGCCATATCGCATAGATCTCACTGTGAAAAGGCTTAAATGGCTTTTTTGACCTAAGTTTGAGGATTGCGCTCAAATTAAATGTCCTAGAACCAAATTTCTACATGTAACTACTAGATTGTGATACAATACACTAATGGGTGAAGTTTGGTTGACTTCTGCGCAGCGGTTTGGGAGTTAACATCAAAATTACATTTCTCGGCCATATCGCATAGATCTCACTGTGAAAAGGCTTAAATGACTTTTTTAATTAAGTTTGATGATTGCGCTCAAACAAAATATCCTAGAACAAAATTTTCAAATGTAACTACTAGATTGTGATACAATACACTATTGGGTGAAGTTTGGTTGACTTCTGCGCAGCGGTTTGGGAGTTAACATCAAAATTACATTTCTCGGCCATATCGCATAGATCTCACTGTGAAAAGGCTTAAATGGCTTTTTTGACCTAAGTTTGAGGATTGCGCTCAAATCAAATGTCCTAGAACCAAATTTCTACATGTAACTACTAGATTGTGATACAATACACTAATGGGTGAAGTTTGGTTGACTTCTGCGCAGCGGTTTGGGAGTTAACATCAAAATTACATTTCTCGGCCATATCGCATAGATCTCACTGTGAAAAGGCTTAAATGGCTTTTTTGACCTAAGTTTGAGGATTGCGCTCAAATCAAATGTCCTAGAACCAAATTTCCACATGTAACTACTAGATTGTGATACAATACACTAATGGTTGAAGTTTGGTTGACTTCTGCGCAGCGGTTTGGGAGTGAACATCAAAATTACATTTCTCGGCCATATCGCATAGATCTCACTGTGAAAAGGCTTAAATGACTTTTTTAATTAAGTTTGATGATTGCGTTCAAACAAAATGTCATAGAACAAAATTTTCAAATGTAACTACTAGAATGTGATACAATACACTATTGGGTGAAGTTTAGTTGACTTCTGCGCAGCGGTTTGGGAGTTAACATCAAAATTACATTTCTCGGCCATATCGCATAGATCTCACTGTGAAAAGGCTTAAATGGCTTTTTTGACCTAAGTTTGAGGATTGCGCTCAAATTAAATGTCCTAGAACCAAATTTCTACATGTAACTACTAGATTGTGATACAATACACTAATGGGTGAAGTTTGGTTGACTTCTGCGCAGCGGTTTGGGAGTTAACATCAAAATTACATTTCTCGGCCATATCGCATAGATCTCACTGTGAAAAGGCTTAAATGACTTTTTTAATTAAGTTTGATGATTGCGCTCAAACAAAATGTCCTAGAACAAAATTTTCAAATGTAACTACTAGAATGTGATACAATACACTATTGGGTGAAGTTTGATTGACTTCTGCGCAGCGGTTTGGGAGTTAACATCAAAATTACATTTCTCGGCCATATCGCATAGATCTCACTGTGAAAAGGCTTAAATGGCTTTTTTGACCTAAGTTTGAGGATTGCGCTCAAATTAAATGTCCTAGAACCAAATTTCCACATGTAATTACTAGATTGTGATACAATACACTAATGGGTGAAGTTTGGTTTACTTCTGCGCAGCGGTTTGGGAGTTAACATCAAAATTACATTTCTCGGCCATATCGCATAGATCTCACTGTGAAAAGGCTTAAATGACTTTTTTAATTAAGTTTAATGATTGCGCTCAAACCAAATGTCCTAGAACGAAATTTTCAAATGTAACTACTAGAATGTGATACAATACACTATTGGGTGAAGTTTAGTTGACTTCTGCGCAGCGGTTTGGGAGTTAACATCAAAATTACATTTCTCGGCCATATCGCATAGATCTCACTGTGAAAAGGCTTAAATGGCTTTTTTGACCTAAGTTTGAGGATTGCGCTCAAATCAAATGTCCTAGAACCAAATTTCTACATGTAACTACTAGATTGTGATACAATACACTATTGGGTGAAGTTTGGTTGACTTCTGCGCAGCGGTTTGGGAGTTAACATCAAAATTACATTTCTCGGCCATATCGCAGAGATCTCACTGTGAAAAGGCTTAAATGGCTTTTTTGACCTAAGTTTGAGGATTGCGCTCAAATCAAATGTCCTAGAACCAAATTTCCACATGTAATTACTAGATTGTGATACAATACACTAATGGGTGAAGTTTGGTTTACTTCTGCGCAGCGGTTTGGGAGTTAACATCAAAATTACATTTCTCGGCCATATCGCATAGATCTCACTGTGAAAAGGCTTAAATGACTTTTTTAATTAAGTTTAATGATTGCGCTCAAACCAAATGTCCTAGAACGAAATTTTCAAATGTAACTACTAGAATGTGATACAATACACTATTGGGTGAAGTTTAGTTGACTTCTGCGCAGCGGTTTGGGAGTTAACATCAAAATTACATTTCTCGGCCATATCGCATAGATCTCACTGTGAAAAGTCTTAAATGGCTTTTTTGACCTAAGTTTGAGGATTGCGCTCAAATTAAATGTCCTAGAACCAAATTTCTACATGTAACTACTAGATTGTGATACAATACACTAATGGGTGAAGTTTGGTTGACTTCTGCGCAGCGGTTTGGGAGTTAACATCAAAATTACATTTCTCGGCCATATCGCATAGATCTCACTGTGAAAAGGCTTAAATGACTTTTTTAATTAAGTTTAATGATTGCGCTCAAACCAAATGTCCTAGAACGAAATTTTCAAATGTAACTACTAGAATGTGATACAATACACTATTGGGTGAAGTTTAGTTGACTTCTGCGCAGCGGTTTGGGAGTTAACATCAAAATTACATTTCTCGGCCATATCGCATAGATCTCACTGTGAAAAGGCTTAAATGGCTTTTTTGACCTAAGTTTAATGATTGCGCTCAAACCAAATGTCCTAGAACGAAATTTTCAAATGTAACTACTAGAATGTGATACAATACACTATTGGGTGAAGTTTGATTGACTTCTGCGCAGCGGTTTGGGAGTTAACATCAAAATTACATTTCTCGGCCATATCGCATAGATCTCACTGTGAAAAGGCTTAAATGGCTTTTTTGACCTAAGTTTGAGGATTGCGCTCAAATTAAATGTCCTAGAACCAAATTTCTACATGTAACTACTAGATTGTGATACAATACACTAATGGGTGAAGTTTGGTTGACTTCTGCGCAGCGGTTTGGGAGTTAACATCAAAATTACATTTCTCGGCCATATCGCATAGATCTCACTGTGAAAAGGTTAAAATGACTTTTTTAATTAAGTTTGATGATTGCGCTCAAACAAAATATCCTAGAACAAAATTTTCAAATGTAACTACTAGATTGTGATACAATACACTATTGGGTGAAGTTTGGTTGACTTCTGCGCAGCGGTTTGGGAGTTAACATCAAAATTACATTTCTCGGCCATATCGCATAGATCTCACTGTGAAAAGGCTTAAATGGCTTTTTTGACCCTAAGTTTGAGGATTGCGCTCAAATCAAATGTCCTAGAACCAAATTTCCACATGTAACTACTAGATTGTGATACAATACACTAATGGTTGAAGTTTGGTTGACTTCTGCGCAGCGGTTTGGGAGTGAACATCAAAATTACATTTCTCGGCCATATCGCATAGATCTCACTGTGAAAAGGCTTAAATGACTTTTTTTAATTAAGTTTGAAGATTGCGCTCAAATCAAATGTCCTATAACTAAATTTCCAAATGTAACTACTAGATTGTGATAAAATACACTATTGGGTGAAGTTTGGTTGACTTCTGCGCAGCGGTTTGGGAGTTAACATCAAAATTACATTTCTCGGCCATATCGCATAGATCTCACTGTGAAAAGGCTTAAATGACTTTTTTAATTAAGTTTGATGATTGCGTTCAAACAAAATGTCCTAGAACAAAATTTTCAAATGTAACTACTAGATTGTGATACAATACACTATTGGGTGAAGTTTGGTTAACTTCTGCGCAGCGGTTTGGGAGTTAACATCAAAATTACATTTCTCGGCCATATCGCATAGATCTCACTGTGAAAAGGCTTAAATGGCTTTTTTGACCTAAGTTTGAGGATTGCGCTCAAATCAAATGTCCAAGAACCAAATTTCCAAATGTAACTACTAGATTGTGATACAATACACTATTGGGTGAAGTTTGGTTGACTTCTGCGCAGCGGTTTGGGAGTTAACATCAAAATTACATTTCTCGGCCATATCGCATAGATCTCACTGTGAAAAGGCTTAAATGACTTTTTTAATTAAGTTTGATGATTGCGTTTAAACAAAATGTCCTAGAACAAAATTTTCAAATGTAACTACTAGATTGTGATACAATACACTATTGGGTGAAGTTTGGTTGACTTCTGCGCAGCGGTTTGGGAGTTAACATCAAAATTACATTTCTCGGCCATATCGCATAGATCTCACTGTGAAAAGGCTTAAATGGCTTTTTTGACCTAAGTTTGAGGATTGCGCTCAAATCAAATGTCCAATAACCAAATTTCCACATGTAACTACTAGATTGTGATACAATACACTAATGGGTGAAGTTTGGTTGACTTCTGCGCAGCGGTTTGGGAGTTAACATCAAAATTACATTTCTCGGCCATATCGCATAGATCTCACTGTGAAAAGGCTTAAATGACTTTTTTAATTAAGTTTGATGATTGCGTTCAAACAAAATGTCATAGAACAAAATTTTCAAATGTAACTACTAGATTGTGATACAATACACTATTGGGTGAAGTTTGGTTGACTTCTGCGCAGCGGTTTGGGAGTTAACATCAAAATTACATTTCTCGGCCATATCGCAGAGATCTCACTGTGAAAAGGCTTAAATGGCTTTTTTGACCTAAGTTTGAGGATTGCGCTCAAATCAAATGTCCTAGAACCAAATTTCCACATGTAATTACTAGATTGTGATACAATACACTAATGGGTGAAGTTTGGTTGACTTCTGCGCAGCGGTTTGGGAGTTAACATCAAAATTACATTTCTCGGCCATATCGCATAGATCTCACTGTGAAAAGGCTTAAATGACTTTTTTAATTAAGTTTAATGATTGCGCTCAAACCAAATTTCCTAGAACGAAATTTTCAAATGTAACTACTAGAATGTGATACAATACACTATTGGGTGAAGTTTAGTTGACTTCTGCGCAGCGGTTTGGGAGTTAACATCAAAATTACATTTCTCGGCCATATCGCATAGATCTCACTGTGAAAAGGCTTAAATGGCTTTTTTGACCTAAGTTTAATGATTGCGCTCAAACCAAATGTCCTAGAACGAAATTTTCAAATGTAACTACTAGAATGTGATACAATACACTATTGGGTGAAGTTTGATTGACTTCTGCGCAGCGGTTTGGGAGTTAACATCAAAATTACATTTCTCGGCCATATCGCATAGATCTCACTGTGAAAAGGCTTAAATGGCTTTTTTGACCTAAGTTTGAGGATTGCGCTCAAATTAAATGTCCTAGAACCAAATTTCTACATGTAACTACTAGATTGTGATACAATACACTAATGGGTGAAGTTTGGTTGACTTCTGCGCAGCGGTTTGGGAGTTAACATCAAAATTACATTTCTCGGCCATATCGCATAGATCTCACTGTGAAAAGGCTTAAATGACTTTTTTAATTAAGTTTGATGATTGCGCTCAAACAAAATATCCTAGAACAAAATTTTCAAATGTAACTACTAGATTGTGATACAATACACTATTGGGTGAAGTTTGGTTGACTTCTGCGCAGCGGTTTGGGAGTTAACATCAAAATTACATTTCTCGGCCATATCGCATAGATCTCACTGTGAAAAGGCTTAAATGGCTTTTTTGACCTAAGTTTGAGGATTGCGCTCAAATCAAATGTCCTAGAACCAAATTTCCACATGTAACTACTAGATTGTGATACAATACACTAATGGTTGAAGTTTGGTTGACTTCTGCGCAGCGGTTTGGGAGTGAACATCAAAATTACATTTCTCGGCCATATCGCATAGATCTCACTGTGAAAAGGCTTAAATGACTTTTTTAATTAAGTTTGATGATTGCGTTCAAACAAAATGTCATAGAACAAAATTTTCAAATGTAACTACTAGAATGTGATACAATACACTATTGGGTGAAGTTTAGTTGACTTCTGCGCAGCGGTTTGGGAGTTAACATCAAAATTACATTTCTCGGCCATATCGCATAGATCTCACTGTGAAAAGGCTTAAATGGCTTTTTTGACCTAAGTTTGAGGATTGCGCTCAAATCAAATGTCCTAGAACCAAATTTCCACATGTAACTACTAGATTGTGATACAATACACTAATGGTTGAAGTTTGGTTGACTTCTGCGCAGCGGTTTGGGAGTGAACATCAAAATTACATTTCTCGGCCATATCGCATAGATCTCACTGTGAAAAGGCTTAAATGACTTTTTTAATTAAGTTTGATGATTGCGTTCAAACAAAATGTCATAGAACCAAATTTCCACATGTAACTACTAGATTGTGATACAATACACTAATGGTTGAAGTTTGGTTGACTTCTGCGCAGCGGTTTGGGAGTGAACATCAAAATTACATTTCTCGGCCATATCGCATAGATCTCACTGTGAAAAGGCTTAAATGGCTTTTTTGACCTAAGTTTGAGGATTGCGCTCAAATCAAATGTCCTAGAACCAAATTTCCACATGTAACTACTAGATTGTGATACAATACACTAATGGTTGAAGTTTGGTTGACTTCTGCGCAGCGGTTTGGGAGTGAACATCAAAATTACATTTCTCGGCCATATCGCATAGATCTCACTGTGAAAAGGCTTAAATGACTTTTTTAATTAAGTTTGATGATTGCGTTCAAACAAAATGTCATAGAACAAAATTTTCAAATGTAACTACTAGAATGTGATACAATACACTATTGGGTGAAGTTTAGTTGACTTCTGCGCAGCGGTTTGGGAGTTAACATCAAAATTACATTTCTCGGCCATATCGCATAGATCTCACTGTGAAAAGGCTTAAATGGCTTTTTTGACCTAAGTTTAATGATTGCGCTCAAACCAAATGTCCTAGAACGAAATTTTCAAATGTAACTACTAGAATGTGATACAATACACTATTGGGTGAAGTTTGATTGACTTCTGCGCAGCGGTTTGGGAGTTAACATCAAAATTACATTTCTCGGCCATATCGCATAGATCTCACTGTGAAAAGGCTTAAATGGCTTTTTTGACCTAAGTTTGAGGATTGCGCTCAAATTAAATGTCCTAGAACCAAATTTCTACATGTAACTACTAGATTGTGATACAATACACTAATGGGTGAAGTTTGGTTGACTTCTGCGCAGCGGTTTGGGAGTTAACATCAAAATTACATTTCTCGGCCATATCGCAGAGATCTCACTGTGAAAAGGCTTAAATGGCTTTTTTGACCTAAGTTTGAGGATTGCGCTCAAATCAAATGTCCTAGAACCAAATTTCCACATGTAATTACTAGATTGTGATACAATACACTAATGGGTGAAGTTTGGTTGACTTCTGCGCAGCGGTTTGGGAGTTAACATCAAAATTACATTTCTCGGCCATATCGCATAGATCTCACTGTGAAAAGGCTTAAATGACTTTTTTAATTAAGTTTAATGATTGCGCTCAAACCAAATGTCCTAGAACGAAATTTTCAAATGTAACTACTAGAATGTGATACAATACACTATTGGGTGAAGTTTAGTTGACTTCTGCGCAGCGGTTTGGGAGTTAACATCAAAATTACATTTCTCGGCCATATCGCATAGATCTCACTGTGAAAAGGCTTAAATGGCTTTTTTGACCTAAGTTTAATGATTGCGCTCAAACCAAATGTCCTAGAACGAAATTTTCAAATGTAACTACTAGAATGTGATACAATACACTATTGGGTGAAGTTTGATTGACTTCTGCGCAGCGGTTTGGGAGTTAACATCAAAATTACATTTCTCGGCCATATCGCATAGATCTCACTGTGAAAAGGCTTAAATGGCTTTTTTGACCTAAGTTTGAGGATTGCGCTCAAATTAAATGTCCTAGAACCAAATTTCTACATGTAACTACTAGATTGTGATACAATACACTAATGGGTGAAGTTTGGTTGACTTCTGCGCAGCGGTTTGGGAGTTAACATCAAAATTACATTTCTCGGCCATATCGCATAGATCTCACTGTGAAAAGGCTTAAATGACTTTTTTTAATTAAGTTTGAAGATTGCGCTCAAATCAAATGTCCTATAACTAAATTTCCAAATGTAACTACTAGATTGTGATAAAATACACTATTGGGTGAAGTTTGGTTGACTTCTGCGCAGCGGTTTGGGAGTTAACATCAAAATTACATTTCTCGGCCATATCGCATAGATCTCACTGTGAAAAGGCTTAAATGACTTTTTTAATTAAGTTTGATGATTGCGTTCAAACAAAATGTCCTAGAACAAAATTTTCAAATGTAACTACTAGATTGTGATACAATACACTATTGGGTGAAGTTTGGTTAACTTCTGCGCAGCGGTTTGGGAGTTAACATCAAAATTACATTTCTCGGCCATATCGCATAGATCTCACTGTGAAAAGGCTTAAATGGCTTTTTTGACCTAAGTTTGAGGATTGCGCTCAAATCAAATGTCCAAGAACCAAATTTCCAAATGTAACTACTAGATTGTGATACAATACACTATTGGGTGAAGTTTGGTTGACTTCTGCGCAGCGGTTTGGGAGTTAACATCAAAATTACATTTCTCGGCCATATCGCATAGATCTCACTGTGAAAAGGCTTAAATGACTTTTTTAATTAAGTTTGATGATTGCGTTTAAACAAAATGTCCTAGAACAAAATTTTCAAATGTAACTACTAGATTGTGATACAATACACTATTGGGTGAAGTTTGGTTGACTTCTGCGCAGCGGTTTGGGAGTTAACATCAAAATTACATTTCTCGGCCATATCGCATAGATCTCACTGTGAAAAGGCTCAAATGGCTTTTTTGACCTAAGTTTGAGGATTGCGCTCAAATCAAATGTCCAATAACCAAATTTCCACATGTAACTACTAGATTGTGATACAATACACTAATGGGTGAAGTTTGGTTGACTTCTGCGCAGCGGTTTGGGAGTTAACATCAAAATTACATTTCTCGGCCATATCGCATAGATCTCACTGTGAAAAGGCTTAAATGACTTTTTTAATTAAGTTTGATGATTGCGCTCAAACAAAATATCCTAGAACAAAATTTTCAAATGTAACTACTAGATTGTGATACAATACACTATTGGGTGAAGTTTGGTTGACTTCTGCGCAGCGGTTTGGGAGTTAACATCAAAATTACATTTCTCGGCCATATCGCATAGATCTCACTGTGAAAAGGCTTAAATGGCTTTTTTGACCTAAGTTTGAGGATTGCGCTCAAATCAAATGTCCTAGAACCAAATTTCCACATGTAACTACTAGATTGTGATACAATACACTAATGGTTGAAGTTTGGTTGACTTCTGCGCAGCGGTTTGGGAGTGAACATCAAAATTACATTTCTCGGCCATATCGCATAGATCTCACTGTGAAAAGGCTTAAATGACTTTTTTAATTAAGTTTGATGATTGCGTTCAAACAAAATGTCATAGAACAAAATTTTCAAATGTAACTACTAGAATGTGATACAATACACTATTGGGTGAAGTTTAGTTGACTTCTGCGCAGCGGTTTGGGAGTTAACATCAAAATTACATTTCTCGGCCATATCGCATAGATCTCACTGTGAAAAGGCTTAAATGGCTTTTTTGACCTAAGTTTGAGGATTGCGCTCAAATCAAATGTCCTAGAACCAAATTTCCACATGTAACTACTAGATTGTGATACAATACACTAATGGTTGAAGTTTGGTTGACTTCTGCGCAGCGGTTTGGGAGTGAACATCAAAATTACATTTCTCGGCCATATCGCATAGATCTCACTGTGAAAAGGCTTAAATGACTTTTTTAATTAAGTTTGATGATTGCGTTCAAACAAAATGTCATAGAACAAAATTTTCAAATGTAACTACTAGAATGTGATACAATACACTATTGGGTGAAGTTTAGTTGACTTCTGCGCAGCGGTTTGGGAGTTAACATCAAAATTACATTTCTCGGCCATATCGCATAGATCTCACTGTGAAAAGGCTTAAATGGCTTTTTTGACCTAAGTTTAATGATTGCGCTCAAACCAAATGTCCTAGAACGAAATTTTCAAATGTAACTACTAGAATGTGATACAATACACTATTGGGTGAAGTTTGATTGACTTCTGCGCAGCGGTTTGGGAGTTAACATCAAAATTACATTTCTCGGCCATATCGCATAGATCTCACTGTGAAAAGGCTTAAATGGCTTTTTTGACCTAAGTTTGAGGATTGCGCTCAAATTAAATGTCCTAGAACCAAATTTCTACATGTAACTACTAGATTGTGATACAATACACTAATGGGTGAAGTTTGGTTGACTTCTGCGCAGCGGTTTGGGAGTTAACATCAAAATTACATTTCTCGGCCATATCGCATAGATCTCACTGTGAAAAGGCTTAAATGACTTTTTTAATTAAGTTTGATGATTGCGCTCAAACAAAATATCCTAGAACAAAATTTTCAAATGTAACTACTAGATTGTGATACAATACACTATTGGGTGAAGTTTGGTTGACTTCTGCGCAGCGGTTTGGGAGTTAACATCAAAATTACATTTCTCGGCCATATCGCATAGATCTCACTGTGAAAAGGCTTAAATGGCTTTTTTGACCTAAGTTTGAGGATTGCGCTCAAATCAAATGTCCTAGAACCAAATTTCTACATGTAACTACTAGATTGTGATACAATACACTATTGGGTGAAGTTTGGTTGACTTCTGCGCAGCGGTTTGGGAGTTAACATCAAAATTACATTTCTCGGCCATATCGCAGAGATCTCACTGTGAAAAGGCTTAAATGGCTTTTTTGACCTAAGTTTGAGGATTGCGCTCAAATTAAATGTCCTAGAACCAAATTTCTACATGTAACTACTAGATTGTGATACAATACACTAATGGGTGAAGTTTGGTTGACTTCTGCGCAGCGGTTTGGGAGTTAACATCAAAATTACATTTCTCGGCCATATCGCATAGATCTCACTGTGAAAAGGCTTAAATGACTTTTTTAATTAAGTTTGATGATTGCGCTCAAACAAAATATCCTAGAACAAAATTTTCAAATGTAACTACTAGATTGTGATACAATACACTATTGGGTGAAGTTTGGTTGACTTCTGCGCAGCGGTTTGGGAGTTAACATCAAAATTACATTTCTCGGCCATATCGCATAGATCTCACTGTGAAAAGGCTTAAATGGCTTTTTTGACCTAAGTTTGAGGATTGCGCTCAAATCAAATGTCCTAGAACCAAATTTCCACATGTAACTACTAGATTGTGATACAATACACTAATGGTTGAAGTTTGGTTGACTTCTGCGCAGCGGTTTGGGAGTGAACATCAAAATTACATTTCTCGGCCATATCGCATAGATCTCACTGTGAAAAGGCTTAAATGACTTTTTTAATTAAGTTTGATGATTGCGTTCAAACAAAATGTCATAGAACAAAATTTTCAAATGTAACTACTAGAATGTGATACAATACACTATTGGGTGAAGTTTAGTTGACTTCTGCGCAGCGGTTTGGGAGTTAACATCAAAATTACATTTCTCGGCCATATCGCATAGATCTCACTGTGAAAAGGCTTAAATGGCTTTTTTGACCTAAGTTTAATGATTGCGCTCAAACCAAATGTCCTAGAACGAAATTTTCAAATGTAACTACTAGAATGTGATACAATACACTATTGGGTGAAGTTTGATTGACTTCTGCGCAGCGGTTTGGGAGTTAACATCAAAATTACATTTCTCGGCCATATCGCATAGATCTCACTGTGAAAAGGCTTAAATGGCTTTTTTGACCTAAGTTTGAGGATTGCGCTCAAATTAAATGTCCTAGAACCAAATTTCTACATGTAACTACTAGATTGTGATACAATACACTAATGGGTGAAGTTTGGTTGACTTCTGCGCAGCGGTTTGGGAGTTAACATCAAAATTACATTTCTCGGCCATATCGCATAGATCTCACTGTGAAAAGGCTTAAATGACTTTTTTAATTAAGTTTGATGATTGCGCTCAAACAAAATATCCTAGAACAAAATTTTCAAATGTAACTACTAGATTGTGATACAATACACTATTGGGTGAAGTTTGGTTGACTTCTGCGCAGCGGTTTGGGAGTTAACATCAAAATTACATTTCTCGGCCATATCGCATAGATCTCACTGTGAAAAGGCTTAAATGGCTTTTTTGACCTAAGTTTGAGGATTGCGCTCAAATCAAATGTCCTAGAACCAAATTTCTACATGTAACTACTAGATTGTGATACAATACACTATTGGGTGAAGTTTGGTTGACTTCTGCGCAGCGGTTTGGGAGTTAACATCAAAATTACATTTCTCGGCCATATCGCAGAGATCTCACTGTGAAAAGGCTTAAATGGCTTTTTTGACCTAAGTTTGAGGATTGCGCTCAAATCAAATGTCCTAGAACCAAATTTCCACATGTAATTACTAGATTGTGATACAATACACTAATGGGTGAAGTTTGGTTTACTTCTGCGCAGCGGTTTGGGAGTTAACATCAAAATTACATTTCTCGGCCATATCGCATAGATCTCACTGTGAAAAGGCTTAAATGACTTTTTTAATTAAGTTTAATGATTGCGCTCAAACCAAATGTCCTAGAACGAAATTTTCAAATGTAACTACTAGAATGTGATACAATACACTATTGGGTGAAGTTTAGTTGACTTCTGCGCAGCGGTTTGGGAGTTAACATCAAAATTACATTTCTCGGCCATATCGCATAGATCTCACTGTGAAAAGGCTTAAATGGCTTTTTTGACCTAAGTTTGAGGATTGCGCTCAAATCAAATGTCCTAGAACCAAATTTCTACATGTAACTACTAGATTGTGATACAATACACTAATGGGTGAAGTTTGGTTGACTTCTGCGCAGCGGTTTGGGAGTTAACATCAAAATTACATTTCTCGGCCATATCGCATAGATCTCACTGTGAAAAGGCTTAAATGACTTTTTTAATTAAGTTTGATGATTGCGCTCAAACAAAATATCCTAGAACAAAATTTTCAAATGTAACTACTAGATTGTGATACAATACACTATTGGGTGAAGTTTGGTTGACTTCTGCGCAGCGGTTTGGGAGTTAACATCAAAATTACATTTCTCGGCCATATCGCATAGATCTCACTGTGAAAAGGCTTAAATGGCTTTTTTGACCTAAGTTTGAGGATTGCGCTCAAATCAAATGTCCTAGAACCAAATTTCCACATGTAACTACTAGATTGTGATACAATACACTAATGGTTGAAGTTTGGTTGACTTCTGCGCAGCGGTTTGGGAGTGAACATCAAAATTACATTTCTCGGCCATATCGCATAGATCTCACTGTGAAAAGGCTTAAATGACTTTTTTAATTAAGTTTGATGATTGCGTTCAAACAAAATGTCATAGAACAAAATTTTCAAATGTAACTACTAGAATGTGATACAATACACTATTGGGTGAAGTTTAGTTGACTTCTGCGCAGCGGTTTGGGAGTTAACATCAAAATTACATTTCTCGGCCATATCGCATAGATCTCACTGTGAAAAGGCTTAAATGGCTTTTTTGACCTAAGTTTAATGATTGCGCTCAAACCAAATGTCCTAGAACGAAATTTTCAAATGTAACTACTAGAATGTGATACAATACACTATTGGGTGAAGTTTGATTGACTTCTGCGCAGCGGTTTGGGAGTTAACATCAAAATTACATTTCTCGGCCATATCGCATAGATCTCACTGTGAAAAGGCTTAAATGGCTTTTTTGACCTAAGTTTGAGGATTGCGCTCAAATTAAATGTCCTAGAACCAAATTTCTACATGTAACTACTAGATTGTGATACAATACACTAATGGGTGAAGTTTGGTTGACTTCTGCGCAGCGGTTTGGGAGTTAACATCAAAATTACATTTCTCGGCCATATCGCATAGATCTCACTGTGAAAAGGCTTAAATGACTTTTTTAATTAAGTTTGATGATTGCGCTCAAACAAAATATCCTAGAACAAAATTTTCAAATGTAACTACTAGATTGTGATACAATACACTATTGGGTGAAGTTTGGTTGACTTCTGCGCAGCGGTTTGGGAGTTAACATCAAAATTACATTTCTCGGCCATATCGCATAGATCTCACTGTGAAAAGGCTTAAATGGCTTTTTTGACCTAAGTTTGAGGATTGCGCTCAAATCAAATGTCCTAGAACCAAATTTCTACATGTAACTACTAGATTGTGATACAATACACTATTGGGTGAAGTTTGGTTGACTTCTGCGCAGCGGTTTGGGAGTTAACATCAAAATTACATTTCTCGGCCATATCGCAGAGATCTCACTGTGAAAAGGCTTAAATGGCTTTTTTGACCTAAGTTTGAGGATTGCGCTCAAATCAAATGTCCTAGAACCAAATTTCCACATGTAATTACTAGATTGTGATACAATACACTAATGGGTGAAGTTTGGTTTACTTCTGCGCAGCGGTTTGGGAGTTAACATCAAAATTACATTTCTCGGCCATATCGCATAGATCTCACTGTGAAAAGGCTTAAATGACTTTTTTAATTAAGTTTAATGATTGCGCTCAAACCAAATGTCCTAGAACGAAATTTTCAAATGTAACTACTAGAATGTGATACAATACACTATTGGGTGAAGTTTAGTTGACTTCTGCGCAGCGGTTTGGGAGTTAACATCAAAATTACATTTCTCGGCCATATCGCATAGATCTCACTGTGAAAAGGCTTAAATGGCTTTTTTGACCTAAGTTTGAGGATTGCGCTCAAATCAAATGTCCTAGAACCAAATTTCTACATGTAACTACTAGATTGTGATACAATACACTAATGGGTGAAGTTTGGTTGACTTCTGCGCAGCGGTTTGGGAGTTAACATCAAAATTACATTTCTCGGCCATATCGCATAGATCTCACTGTGAAAAGGCTTAAATGACTTTTTTAATTAAGTTTGATGATTGCGTTCAAACAAAATGTCATAGAACAAAATTTTCAAATGTAACTACTAGATTGTGATACAATACACTATTGGGTGAAGTTTGGTTGACTTCTGCGCAGCGGTTTGGGAGTTAACATCAAAATTACATTTCTCGGCCATATCGCAGAGATCTCACTGTGAAAAGGCTTAAATGGCTTTTTTGACCTAAGTTTGAGGATTGCGCTCAAATCAAATGTCCTAGAACCAAATTTCCACATTTAATTACTAGATTGTGATACAATACACTAATGGGTGAAGTTTGGTTGACTTCTGCGCAGCGGTTTGGGAGTTAACATCAAAATTACATTTCTCGGCCATATCGCATAGATCTCACTGTGAAAAGGCTTAAATGACTTTTTTAATTAAGTTTAATGATTGCGCTCAAACCAAATGTCCTAGAACGAAATTTTCAAATGTAACTACTAGAATGTGATACAATACACTATTGGGTGAAGTTTAGTTGACTTCTGCGCAGCGGTTTGGGAGTTAACATCAAAATTACATTTCTCGGCCATATCGCATAGATCTCACTGTGAAAAGGCTTAAATGGCTTTTTTGACCTAAGTTTAATGATTGCGCTCAAACCAAATGTCCTAGAACGAAATTTTCAAATGTAACTACTAGAATGTGATACAATACACTATTGGGTGAAGTTTGATTGACTTCTGCGCAGCGGTTTGGGAGTTAACATCAAAATTACATTTCTCGGCCATATCGCATAGATCTCACTGTGAAAAGGCTTAAATGGCTTTTTTGACCTAAGTTTGAGGATTGCGCTCAAATTAAATGTCCTAGAACCAAATTTCTACATGTAACTACTAGATTGTGATACAATACACTAATGGGTGAAGTTTGGTTGACTTCTGCGCAGCGGTTTGGGAGTTAACATCAAAATTACATTTCTCGGCCATATCGCATAGATCTCACTGTGAAAAGGCTTAAATGACTTTTTTAATTAAGTTTGATGATTGCGCTCAAACAAAATATCCTAGAACAAAATTTTCAAATGTAACTACTAGATTGTGATACAATACACTATTGGGTGAAGTTTGGTTGACTTCTGCGCAGCGGTTTGGGAGTTAACATCAAAATTACATTTCTCGGCCATATCGCATAGATCTCACTGTGAAAAGGCTTAAATGGCTTTTTTGACCTAAGTTTGAGGATTGCGCTCAAATCAAATGTCCTAGAACCAAATTTCCACATGTAACTACTAGATTGTGATACAATACACTAATGGTTGAAGTTTGGTTGACTTCTGCGCAGCGGTTTGGGAGTTAACATCAAAATTACATTTCTCGGCCATATCGCATAGATCTCACTGTGAAAAGGCTTAAATGACTTTTTTAATTAAGTTTGATGATTGCGTTCAAACAAAATGTCATAGAACAAAATTTTCAAATGTAACTACTAGAATGTGATACAATACACTATTGGGTGAAGTTTAGTTGACTTCTGCGCAGCGGTTTGGGAGTTAACATCAAAATTACATTTCTCGGCCATATCGCATAGATCTCACTGTGAAAAGGCTTAAATGGCTTTTTTGACCTAAGTTTGAGGATTGCGCTCAAATTAAATGTCCTAGAACCAAATTTCTACATGTAACTACTAGATTGTGATACAATAAACTAATGGGTGAAGTTTGGTTGACTTCTGCGCAGCGGTTTGGGAGTTAACATCAAAATTACATTTCTCGGCCATATCGCATAGATCTCACTGTGAAAAGGCTTAAATGACTTTTTTAATTAAGTTTGATGATTGCGCTCAAACAAAATATCCTAGAACAAAATTTTCAAATGTAACTACTAGATTGTGATACAATACACTATTGGGTGAAGTTTGGTTGACTTCTGCGCAGCGGTTTGGGAGTTAACATCAAAATTACATTTCTCGGCCATATCGCATAGATCTCACTGTGAAAAGGCTTAAATGGCTTTTTTGACCTAAGTTTGAGGATTGCGCTCAAATCAAATGTCCTAGAACCAAATTTCTACATGTAACTACTAGATTGTGATACAATACACTATTGGGTGAAGTTTGGTTGACTTCTGCGCAGCGGTTTGGGAGTTAACATCAAAATTACATTTCTCGGCCATATCGCAGAGATCTCACTGTGAAAAGGCTTAAATGGCTTTTTTGACCTAAGTTTGAGGATTGCGCTCAAATTAAATGTCCTAGAACCAAATTTCTACATGTAACTACTAGATTGTGATACAATACACTAATGGGTGAAGTTTGGTTGACTTCTGCGCAGCGGTTTGGGAGTTAACATCAAAATTACATTTCTCGGCCATATCGCATAGATCTCACTGTGAAAAGGCTTAAATGACTTTTTTAATTAAGTTTGATGATTGCGCTCAAACAAAATATCCTAGAACAAAATTTTCAAATGTAACTACTAGATTGTGATACAATACACTATTGGGTGAAGTTTGGTTGACTTCTGCGCAGCGGTTTGGGAGTTAACATCAAAATTACATTTCTCGGCCATATCGCATAGATCTCACTGTGAAAAGGCTTAAATGGCTTTTTTAATTAAGTTTGAGGATTGCGCTCAAATCAAATGTCCAAGAACCAAATTTCCAAATGTAACTACTAGATTGTGATACAATACACTATTGGGTGAAGTTTGGTTGACTTCTGCGCAGCGGTTTGGGAGTTAACATCAAAATTACATTTCTCGGCCATATCGCATAGATCTCACTGTGAAAAGGCTTAAATGACTTTTTTAATTAAGTTTGATGATTGCGTTTAAACAAAATGTCCTAGAACAAAATTTTCAAATGTAACTACTAGATTGTGATACAATACACTATTGGGTGAAGTTTGGTTGACTTCTGCGCAGCGGTTTGGGAGTTAACATCAAAATTACATTTCTCGGCCATATCGCATAGATCTCACTGTGAAAAGGCTTAAATGGCTTTTTTGACCTAAGTTTGAGGATTGCGCTCAAATCAAATGTCCAATAACCAAATTTCCACATGTAACTACTAGATTGTGATACAATACACTAATGGGTGAAGTTTGGTTGACTTCTGCGCAGCGGTTTGGGAGTTAACATCAAAATTACATTTCTCGGCCATATCGCATAGATCTCACTGTGAAAAGGCTTAAATGACTTTTTTAATTAAGTTTGATGATTGCGTTCAAACAAAATGTCATAGAACAAAATTTTCAAATGTAACTACTAGATTGTGATACAATACACTATTGGGTGAAGTTTGGTTGACTTCTGCGCAGCGGTTTGGGAGTTAACATCAAAATTACATTTCTCGGCCATATCGCAGAGATCTCACTGTGAAAAGGCTTAAATGGCTTTTTTGACCTAAGTTTGAGGATTGCGCTCAAATCAAATGTCCTAGAACCAAATTTCCACATGTAATTACTAGATTGTGATACAATACACTAATGGGTGAAGTTTGGTTGACTTCTGCGCAGCGGTTTGGGAGTTAACATCAAAATTACATTTCTCGGCCATATCGCATAGATCTCACTGTGAAAAGGCTTAAATGACTTTTTTAATTAAGTTTAATGATTGCGCTCAAACCAAATTTCCTAGAACGAAATTTTCAAATGTAACTACTAGAATGTGATACAATACACTATTGGGTGAAGTTTAGTTGACTTCTGCGCAGCGGTTTGGGAGTTAACATCAAAATTACATTTCTCGGCCATATCGCATAGATCTCACTGTGAAAAGGCTTAAATGGCTTTTTTGACCTAAGTTTAATGATTGCGCTCAAACCAAATGTCCTAGAACGAAATTTTCAAATGTAACTACTAGAATGTGATACAATACACTATTGGGTGAAGTTTGATTGACTTCTGCGCAGCGGTTTGGGAGTTAACATCAAAATTACATTTCTCGGCCATATCGCATAGATCTCACTGTGAAAAGGCTTAAATGGCTTTTTTGACCTAAGTTTGAGGATTGCGCTCAAATTAAATGTCCTAGAACCAAATTTCTACATGTAACTACTAGATTGTGATACAATACACTAATGGGTGAAGTTTGGTTGACTTCTGCGCAGCGGTTTGGGAGTTAACATCAAAATTACATTTCTCGGCCATATCGCATAGATCTCACTGTGAAAAGGCTTAAATGACTTTTTTAATTAAGTTTGATGATTGCGCTCAAACAAAATATCCTAGAACAAAATTTTCAAATGTAACTACTAGATTGTGATACAATACACTATTGGGTGAAGTTTGGTTGACTTCTGCGCAGCGGTTTGGGAGTTAACATCAAAATTACATTTCTCGGCCATATCGCATAGATCTCACTGTGAAAAGGCTTAAATGGCTTTTTTGACCTAAGTTTGAGGATTGCGCTCAAATCAAATGTCCTAGAACCAAATTTCCACATGTAACTACTAGATTGTGATACAATACACTAATGGTTGAAGTTTGGTTGACTTCTGCGCAGCGGTTTGGGAGTGAACATCAAAATTACATTTCTCGGCCATATCGCATAGATCTCACTGTGAAAAGGCTTAAATGACTTTTTTAATTAAGTTTGATGATTGCGTTCAAACAAAATGTCATAGAACAAAATTTTCAAATGTAACTACTAGAATGTGATACAATACACTATTGGGTGAAGTTTAGTTGACTTCTGCGCAGCGGTTTGGGAGTTAACATCAAAATTACATTTCTCGGCCATATCGCATAGATCTCACTGTGAAAAGGCTTAAATGGCTTTTTTGACCTAAGTTTGAGGATTGCGCTCAAATCAAATGTCCTAGAACCAAATTTCCACATGTAACTACTAGATTGTGATACAATACACTAATGGTTGAAGTTTGGTTGACTTCTGCGCAGCGGTTTGGGAGTGAACATCAAAATTACATTTCTCGGCCATATCGCATAGATCTCACTGTGAAAAGGCTTAAATGACTTTTTTAATTAAGTTTGATGATTGCGTTCAAACAAAATGTCATAGAACAAAATTTTCAAATGTAACTACTAGAATGTGATACAATACACTATTGGGTGAAGTTTAGTTGACTTCTGCGCAGCGGTTTGGGAGTTAACATCAAAATTACATTTCTCGGCCATATCGCATAGATCTCACTGTGAAAAGGCTTAAATGGCTTTTTTGACCTAAGTTTAATGATTGCGCTCAAACCAAATGTCCTAGAACGAAATTTTCAAATGTAACTACTAGAATGTGATACAATACACTATTGGGTGAAGTTTGATTGACTTCTGCGCAGCGGTTTGGGAGTTAACATCAAAATTACATTTCTCGGCCATATCGCATAGATCTCACTGTGAAAAGGCTTAAATGGCTTTTTTGACCTAAGTTTGAGGATTGCGCTCAAATTAAATGTCCTAGAACCAAATTTCTACATGTAACTACTAGATTGTGATACAATACACTAATGGGTGAAGTTTGGTTGACTTCTGCGCAGCGGTTTGGGAGTTAACATCAAAATTACATTTCTCGGCCATATCGCATAGATCTCACTGTGAAAAGGCTTAAATGACTTTTTTAATTAAGTTTGATGATTGCGCTCAAACAAAATATCCTAGAACAAAATTTTCAAATGTAACTACTAGATTGTGATACAATACACTATTGGGTGAAGTTTGGTTGACTTCTGCGCAGCGGTTTGGGAGTTAACATCAAAATTACATTTCTCGGCCATATCGCATAGATCTCACTGTGAAAAGGCTTAAATGGCTTTTTTGACCTAAGTTTGAGGATTGCGCTCAAATCAAATGTCCTAGAACCAAATTTCTACATGTAACTACTAGATTGTGATACAATACACTATTGGGTGAAGTTTGGTTGACTTCTGCGCAGCGGTTTGGGAGTTAACATCAAAATTACATTTCTCGGCCATATCGCAGAGATCTCACTGTGAAAAGGCTTAAATGGCTTTTTTGACCTAAGTTTGAGGATTGCGCTCAAATTAAATGTCCTAGAACCAAATTTCTACATGTAACTACTAGATTGTGATACAATACACTAATGGGTGAAGTTTGGTTGACTTCTGCGCAGCGGTTTGGGAGTTAACATCAAAATTACATTTCTCGGCCATATCGCATAGATCTCACTGTGAAAAGGCTTAAATGACTTTTTTAATTAAGTTTGATGATTGCGCTCAAACAAAATATCCTAGAACAAAATTTTCAAATGTAACTACTAGATTGTGATACAATACACTATTGGGTGAAGTTTGGTTGACTTCTGCGCAGCGGTTTGGGAGTTAACATCAAAATTACATTTCTCGGCCATATCGCATAGATCTCACTGTGAAAAGGCTTAAATGGCTTTTTTGACCTAAGTTTGAGGATTGCGCTCAAATCAAATGTCCTAGAACCAAATTTCCACATGTAACTACTAGATTGTGATACAATACACTAATGGTTGAAGTTTGGTTGACTTCTGCGCAGCGGTTTGGGAGTGAACATCAAAATTACATTTCTCGGCCATATCGCATAGATCTCACTGTGAAAAGGCTTAAATGACTTTTTTAATTAAGTTTGATGATTGCGTTCAAACAAAATGTCATAGAACAAAATTTTCAAATGTAACTACTAGAATGTGATACAATACACTATTGGGTGAAGTTTAGTTGACTTCTGCGCAGCGGTTTGGGAGTTAACATCAAAATTACATTTCTCGGCCATATCGCATAGATCTCACTGTGAAAAGGCTTAAATGGCTTTTTTGACCTAAGTTTAATGATTGCGCTCAAACCAAATGTCCTAGAACGAAATTTTCAAATGTAACTACTAGAATGTGATACAATACACTATTGGGTGAAGTTTGATTGACTTCTGCGCAGCGGTTTGGGAGTTAACATCAAAATTACATTTCTCGGCCATATCGCATAGATCTCACTGTGAAAAGGCTTAAATGGCTTTTTTGACCTAAGTTTGAGGATTGCGCTCAAATTAAATGTCCTAGAACCAAATTTCTACATGTAACTACTAGATTGTGATACAATACACTAATGGGTGAAGTTTGGTTGACTTCTGCGCAGCGGTTTGGGAGTTAACATCAAAATTACATTTCTCGGCCATATCGCATAGATCTCACTGTGAAAAGGCTTAAATGACTTTTTTAATTAAGTTTGATGATTGCGCTCAAACAAAATATCCTAGAACAAAATTTTCAAATGTAACTACTAGATTGTGATACAATACACTATTGGGTGAAGTTTGGTTGACTTCTGCGCAGCGGTTTGGGAGTTAACATCAAAATTACATTTCTCGGCCATATCGCATAGATCTCACTGTGAAAAGGCTTAAATGGCTTTTTTGACCTAAGTTTGAGGATTGCGCTCAAATCAAATGTCCTAGAACCAAATTTCTACATGTAACTACTAGATTGTGATACAATACACTATTGGGTGAAGTTTGGTTGACTTCTGCGCAGCGGTTTGGGAGTTAACATCAAAATTACATTTCTCGGCCATATCGCAGAGATCTCACTGTGAAAAGGCTTAAATGGCTTTTTTGACCTAAGTTTGAGGATTGCGCTCAAATCAAATGTCCTAGAACCAAATTTCCACATGTAATTACTAGATTGTGATACAATACACTAATGGGTGAAGTTTGGTTTACTTCTGCGCAGCGGTTTGGGAGTTAACATCAAAATTACATTTCTCGGCCATATCGCATAGATCTCACTGTGAAAAGGCTTAAATGACTTTTTTAATTAAGTTTAATGATTGCGCTCAAACCAAATGTCCTAGAACGAAATTTTCAAATGTAACTACTAGAATGTGATACAATACACTATTGGGTGAAGTTTAGTTGACTTCTGCGCAGCGGTTTGGGAGTTAACATCAAAATTACATTTCTCGGCCATATCGCATAGATCTCACTGTGAAAAGGCTTAAATGGCTTTTTTGACCTAAGTTTGAGGATTGCGCTCAAATTAAATGTCCTAGAACCAAATTTCTACATGTAACTACTAGATTGTGATACAATACACTAATGGGTGAAGTTTGGTTGACTTCTGCGCAGCGGTTTGGGAGTTAACATCAAAATTACATTTCTCGGCCATATCGCATAGATCTCACTGTGAAAAGGCTTAAATGACTTTTTTAATTAAGTTTGATGATTGCGCTCAAACAAAATATCCTAGAACAAAATTTTTAAATGTAACTACTAGATTGTGATACAATACACTATTGGGTGAAGTTTGGTTGACTTCTGCGCAGCGGTTTGGGAGTTAACATCAAAATTACATTTCTCGGCCATATCGCATAGATCTCACTGTGAAAAGGCTTAAATGGCTTTTTTGACCTAAGTTTGAGGATTGCGCTCAAATCAAATGTCCTAGAACCAAATTTCTACATGTAACTACTAGATTGTGATACAATACACTAATGGGTGAAGTTTGGTTGACTTCTGCGCAGCGGTTTGGGAGTTAACATCAAAATTACATTTCTCGGCCATATCGCATAGATCTCACTGTGAAAAGGCTTAAATGGCTTTTTTGACCTAAGTTTGAGGATTGCGCTCAAATCAAATGTCCAATAACCAAATTTCCACATGTAACTACTAGATTGTGATACAATACACTAATGGGTGAAGTTTGGTTGACTTCTGCGCAGCGGTTTGGGAGTTAACATCAAAATTACATTTCTCGGCCATATCGCATAGATCTCACTGTGAAAAGGCTTAAATGACTTTTTTAATTAAGTTTGATGATTGCGTTCAAACAAAATGTCATAGAACAAAATTTTCAAATGTAACTACTAGATTGTGATACAATACACTATTGGGTGAAGTTTGGTTGACTTCTGCGCAGCGGTTTGGGAGTTAACATCAAAATTACATTTCTCGGCCATATCGCAGAGATCTCACTGTGAAAAGGCTTAAATGGCTTTTTTGACCTAAGTTTGAGGATTGCGCTCAAATCAAATGTCCTAGAACCAAATTTCCACATTTAATTACTAGATTGTGATACAATACACTAATGGGTGAAGTTTGGTTGACTTCTGCGCAGCGGTTTGGGAGTTAACATCAAAATTACATTTCTCGGCCATATCGCATAGATCTCACTGTGAAAAGGCTTAAATGACTTTTTTAATTAAGTTTAATGATTGCGCTCAAACCAAATGTCCTAGAACGAAATTTTCAAATGTAACTACTAGAATGTGATACAATACACTATTGGGTGAAGTTTAGTTGACTTCTGCGCAGCGGTTTGGGAGTTAACATCAAAATTACATTTCTCGGCCATATCGCATAGATCTCACTGTGAAAAGGCTTAAATGGCTTTTTTGACCTAAGTTTAATGATTGCGCTCAAACCAAATGTCCTAGAACGAAATTTTCAAATGTAACTACTAGAATGTGATACAATACACTATTGGGTGAAGTTTGATTGACTTCTGCGCAGCGGTTTGGGAGTTAACATCAAAATTACATTTCTCGGCCATATCGCATAGATCTCACTGTGAAAAGGCTTAAATGGCTTTTTTGACCTAAGTTTGAGGATTGCGCTCAAATTAAATGTCCTAGAACCAAATTTCTACATGTAACTACTAGATTGTGATACAATACACTAATGGGTGAAGTTTGGTTGACTTCTGCGCAGCGGTTTGGGAGTTAACATCAAAATTACATTTCTCGGCCATATCGCATAGATCTCACTGTGAAAAGGCTTAAATGACTTTTTTAATTAAGTTTGATGATTGCGCTCAAACAAAATATCCTAGAACAAAATTTTCAAATGTAACTACTAGATTGTGATACAATACACTATTGGGTGAAGTTTGGTTGACTTCTGCGCAGCGGTTTGGGAGTTAACATCAAAATTACATTTCTCGGCCATATCGCATAGATCTCACTGTGAAAAGGCTTAAATGGCTTTTTTGACCTAAGTTTGAGGATTGCGCTCAAATCAAATGTCCTAGAACCAAATTTCCACATGTAACTACTAGATTGTGATACAATACACTAATGGTTGAAG
The DNA here is from genome assembly GCF_030265065.1 of Corythoichthys intestinalis. Classification (NCBI taxonomy): domain Eukaryota; kingdom Metazoa; phylum Chordata; class Actinopteri; order Syngnathiformes; family Syngnathidae; genus Corythoichthys; species Corythoichthys intestinalis. The sequence continues at coordinate 304,025 of NW_026651606.1, read as the reverse complement.
TTTGGTTGACTTCTGCGCAGCGGTTTGGGAGTGAACATCAAAATTACATTTCTCGGCCATATCGCATAGATCTCACTGTGAAAAGGCTTAAATGACTTTTTTAATTAAGTTTGATGATTGCGTTCAAACAAAATGTCATAGAACAAAATTTTCAAATGTAACTACTAGAATGTGATACAATACACTATTGGGTGAAGTTTAGTTGACTTCTGCGCAGCGGTTTGGGAGTTAACATCAAAATTACATTTCTCGGCCATATCGCATAGATCTCACTGTGAAAAGGCTTAAATGGCTTTTTTGACCTAAGTTTAATGATTGCGCTCAAACCAAATGTCCTAGAACGAAATTTTCAAATGTAACTACTAGAATGTGATACAATACACTATTGGGTGAAGTTTGATTGACTTCTGCGCAGCGGTTTGGGAGTTAACATCAAAATTACATTTCTCGGCCATATCGCATAGATCTCACTGTGAAAAGGCTTAAATGGCTTTTTTGACCTAAGTTTGAGGATTGCGCTCAAATTAAATGTCCTAGAACCAAATTTCTACATGTAACTACTAGATTGTGATACAATACACTAATGGGTGAAGTTTGGTTGACTTCTGCGCAGCGGTTTGGGAGTTAACATCAAAATTACATTTCTCGGCCATATCGCATAGATCTCACTGTGAAAAGGCTTAAATGACTTTTTTAATTAAGTTTGATGATTGCGCTCAAACAAAATATCCTAGAACAAAATTTTCAAATGTAACTACTAGATTGTGATACAATACACTATTGGGTGAAGTTTGGTTGACTTCTGCGCAGCGGTTTGGGAGTTAACATCAAAATTACATTTCTCGGCCATATCGCATAGATCTCACTGTGAAAAGGCTTAAATGGCTTTTTTGACCTAAGTTTGAGGATTGCGCTCAAATCAAATGTCCTAGAACCAAATTTCTACATGTAACTACTAGATTGTGATACAATACACTATTGGGTGAAGTTTGGTTGACTTCTGCGCAGCGGTTTGGGAGTTAACATCAAAATTACATTTCTCGGCCATATCGCAGAGATCTCACTGTGAAAAGGCTTAAATGGCTTTTTTGACCTAAGTTTGAGGATTGCGCTCAAATTAAATGTCCTAGAACCAAATTTCTACATGTAACTACTAGATTGTGATACAATACACTAATGGGTGAAGTTTGGTTGACTTCTGCGCAGCGGTTTGGGAGTTAACATCAAAATTACATTTCTCGGCCATATCGCATAGATCTCACTGTGAAAAGGCTTAAATGACTTTTTTAATTAAGTTTGATGATTGCGCTCAAACAAAATATCCTAGAACAAAATTTTCAAATGTAACTACTAGATTGTGATACAATACACTATTGGGTGAAGTTTGGTTGACTTCTGCGCAGCGGTTTGGGAGTTAACATCAAAATTACATTTCTCGGCCATATCGCATAGATCTCACTGTGAAAAGGCTTAAATGGCTTTTTTGACCTAAGTTTGAGGATTGCGCTCAAATCAAATGTCCTAGAACCAAATTTCCACATGTAACTACTAGATTGTGATACAATACACTAATGGTTGAAGTTTGGTTGACTTCTGCGCAGCGGTTTGGGAGTGAACATCAAAATTACATTTCTCGGCCATATCGCATAGATCTCACTGTGAAAAGGCTTAAATGACTTTTTTAATTAAGTTTGATGATTGCGTTCAAACAAAATGTCATAGAACAAAATTTTCAAATGTAACTACTAGAATGTGATACAATACACTATTGGGTGAAGTTTAGTTGACTTCTGCGCAGCGGTTTGGGAGTTAACATCAAAATTACATTTCTCGGCCATATCGCATAGATCTCACTGTGAAAAGGCTTAAATGGCTTTTTTGACCTAAGTTTAATGATTGCGCTCAAACCAAATGTCCTAGAACGAAATTTTCAAATGTAACTACTAGAATGTGATACAATACACTATTGGGTGAAGTTTGATTGACTTCTGCGCAGCGGTTTGGGAGTTAACATCAAAATTACATTTCTCGGCCATATCGCATAGATCTCACTGTGAAAAGGCTTAAATGGCTTTTTTGACCTAAGTTTGAGGATTGCGCTCAAATTAAATGTCCTAGAACCAAATTTCTACATGTAACTACTAGATTGTGATACAATACACTAATGGGTGAAGTTTGGTTGACTTCTGCGCAGCGGTTTGGGAGTTAACATCAAAATTACATTTCTCGGCCATATCGCATAGATCTCACTGTGAAAAGGCTTAAATGACTTTTTTAATTAAGTTTGATGATTGCGCTCAAACAAAATATCCTAGAACAAAATTTTCAAATGTAACTACTAGATTGTGATACAATACACTATTGGGGGAAGTTTGGTTGACTTCTGCGCAGCGGTTTGGGAGTTAACATCAAAATTACATTTCTCGGCCATATCGCATAGATCTCACTGTGAAAAGGCTTAAATGGCTTTTTTGACCTAAGTTTGAGGATTGCGCTCAAATCAAATGTCCTAGAACCAAATTTCTACATGTAACTACTAGATTGTGATACAATACACTATTGGGTGAAGTTTGGTTGACTTCTGCGCAGCGGTTTGGGAGTTAACATCAAAATTACATTTCTCGGCCATATCGCAGAGATCTCACTGTGAAAAGGCTTAAATGGCTTTTTTGACCTAAGTTTGAGGATTGCGCTCAAATCAAATGTCCTAGAACCAAATTTCCACATGTAATTACTAGATTGTGATACAATACACTAATGGGTGAAGTTTGGTTTACTTCTGCGCAGCGGTTTGGGAGTTAACATCAAAATTACATTTCTCGGCCATATCGCATAGATCTCACTGTGAAAAGGCTTAAATGACTTTTTTAATTAAGTTTAATGATTGCGCTCAAACCAAATGTCCTAGAACGAAATTTTCAAATGTAACTACTAGAATGTGATACAATACACTATTGGGTGAAGTTTAGTTGACTTCTGCGCAGCGGTTTGGGAGTTAACATCAAAATTACATTTCTCGGCCATATCGCATAGATCTCACTGTGAAAAGGCTTAAATGGCTTTTTTGACCTAAGTTTGAGGATTGCGCTCAAATTAAATGTCCTAGAACCAAATTTCTACATGTAACTACTAGATTGTGATACAATACACTAATGGGTGAAGTTTGGTTGACTTCTGCGCAGCGGTTTGGGAGTTAACATCAAAATTACATTTCTCGGCCATATCGCATAGATCTCACTGTGAAAAGGCTTAAATGACTTTTTTAATTAAGTTTGATGATTGCGCTCAAACAAAATATCCTAGAACAAAATTTTCAAATGTAACTACTAGATTGTGATACAATACACTATTGGGTGAAGTTTGGTTGACTTCTGCGCAGCGGTTTGGGAGTTAACATCAAAATTACATTTCTCGGCCATATCGCATAGATCTCACTGTGAAAAGGCTTAAATGGCTTTTTTGACCTAAGTTTGAGGATTGCGCTCAAATCAAATGTCCTAGAACCAAATTTCTACATGTAACTACTAGATTGTGATACAATACACTAATGGGTGAAGTTTGGTTGACTTCTGCGCAGCGGTTTGGGAGTTAACATCAAAATTACATTTCTCGGCCATATCGCATAGATCTCACTGTGAAAAGGCTTAAATGGCTTTTTTGACCTAAGTTTGAGGATTGCGCTCAAATCACATGTCCAATAACCAAATTTCCACATGTAACTACTAGATTGTGATACAATACACTAATGGGTGAAGTTTGGTTGACTTCTGCGCAGCGGTTTGGGAGTTAACATCAAAATTACATTTCTCGGCCATATCGCATAGATCTCACTGTGAAAAGGCTTAAATGACTTTTTTAATTAAGTTTGATGATTGCGTTCAAACAAAATGTCATAGAACAAAATTTTCAAATGTAACTACTAGATTGTGATACAATACACTATTGGGTGAAGTTTGGTTGACTTCTGCGCAGCGGTTTGGGAGTTAACATCAAAATTACATTTCTCGGCCATATCGCAGAGATCTCACTGTGAAAAGGCTTAAATGGCTTTTTTGACCTAAGTTTGAGGATTCCGCTCAAATCAAATGTCCTAGAACCAAATTTCCACATTTAATTACTAGATTGTGATACAATACACTAATGGGTGAAGTTTGGTTGACTTCTGCGCAGCGGTTTGGGAGTTAACATCAAAATTACATTTCTCGGCCATATCGCATAGATCTCACTGTGAAAAGGCTTAAATGACTTTTTTAATTAAGTTTAATGATTGCGCTCAAACCAAATGTCCTAGAACGAAATTTTCAAATGTAACTACTAGAATGTGATACAATACACTATTGGGTGAAGTTTAGTTGACTTCTGCGCAGCGGTTTGGGAGTTAACATCAAAATTACATTTCTCGGCCATATCGCATAGATCTCACTGTGAAAAGGCTTAAATGGCTTTTTTGACCTAAGTTTAATGATTGCGCTCAAACCAAATGTCCTAGAACGAAATTTTCAAATGTAACTACTAGAATGTGATACAATACACTATTGGGTGAAGTTTGATTGACTTCTGCGCAGCGGTTTGGGAGTTAACATCAAAATTACATTTCTCGGCCATATCGCATAGATCTCACTGTGAAAAGGCTTAAATGGCTTTTTTGACCTAAGTTTGAGGATTGCGCTCAAATTAAATGTCCTAGAACCAAATTTCTACATGTAACTACTAGATTGTGATACAATACACTAATGGGTGAAGTTTGGTTGACTTCTGCGCAGCGGTTTGGGAGTTAACATCAAAATTACATTTCTCGGCCATATCGCATAGATCTCACTGTGAAAAGGCTTAAATGACTTTTTTAATTAAGTTTGATGATTGCGCTCAAACAAAATATCCTAGAACAAAATTTTCAAATGTAACTACTAGATTGTGATACAATACACTATTGGGTGAAGTTTGGTTGACTTCTGCACAGCGGTTTGGGAGTTAACATCAAAATTACATTTCTCGGCCATATCGCATAGATCTCACTGTGAAAAGGCTTAAATGGCTTTTTTGACCTAAGTTTGAGGATTGCGCTCAAATCAAATGTCCTAGAACCAAATTTCCACATGTAACTACTAGATTGTGATACAATACACTAATGGTTGAAGTTTGGTTGACTTCTGCGCAGCGGTTTGGGAGTGAACATCAAAATTACATTTCTCGGCCATATCGCATAGATCTCACTGTGAAAAGGCTTAAATGACTTTTTTTAATTAAGTTTGAAGATTGCGCTCAAATCAAATGTCCTATAACTAAATTTCCAAATGTAACTACTAGATTGTGATAAAATACACTATTGGGTGAAGTTTGGTTGACTTCTGCGCAGCGGTTTGGGAGTTAACATCAAAATTACATTTCTCGGCCATATCGCATAGATCTCACTGTGAAAAGGCTTAAATGACTTTTTTAATTAAGTTTGATGATTGCGTTCAAACAAAATGTCCTAGAACAAAATTTTCAAATGTAACTACTAGATTGTGATACAATACACTATTGGGTGAAGTTTGGTTAACTTCTGCGCAGCGGTTTGGGAGTTAACATCAAAATTACATTTCTCGGCCATATCGCATAGATCTCACTGTGAAAAGGCTTAAATGGCTTTTTTGACCTAAGTTTGAGGATTGCGCTCAAATCAAATGTCCAAGAACCAAATTTCCAAATGTAACTACTAGATTGTGATACAATACACTATTGGGTGAAGTTTGGTTGACTTCTGCGCAGCGGTTTGGGAGTTATCAAAATTACATTTCTCGGCCATATCGCATAGATCTCACTGTGAAAAGGCTTAAATGACTTTTTTAATTAAGTTTGATGATTGCGTTTAAACAAAATGTCCTAGAACAAAATTTTCAAATGTAACTACTAGATTGTGATACAATACACTATTGGGTGAAGTTTGATTGACTTCTGCGCAGCGGTTTGGGAGTTAACATCAAAATTACATTTCTCGGCCATATCGCATAGATCTCACTGTGAAAAGGCTTAAATTTTCAAATGTAACTACTAGATTGTGATACAATACACTATTGGGTGAAGTTTGGTTAACTTCTGCGCAGCGGTTTGGGAGTTAACATCAAAATTACATTTCTCGGCCATATCGCATAGATCTCACTGTGAAAAGGCTTAAATGGCTTTTTTGACCTAAGTTTGAGGATTGCGCTCAAATCAAATGTCCAATAACCAAATTTCCACATGTAACTACTAGATTGTGATACAATACACTAATGGGTGAAGTTTGGTTGACTTCTGCGCAGCGGTTTGGGAGTTAACATCAAAATTACATTTCTCGGCCATATCGCATAGATCTCACTGTGAAAAGGCTTAAATGACTTTTTTAATTAAGTTTGATGATTGCGCTCAAACAAAATTTCCTAGAACAAAATTTTCAAATGTAACTACTAGATTGTGATACAATACACTATTGGGTGAAGTTTGGTTGACTTCTGCGCAGCGGTTTGGGAGTTAACATCAAAATTACATTTCTCGGCCATATCGCATAGATCTCACTGTGAAAAGGCTTAAATGGCTTTTTTGACCTAAGTTTAATGATTGCGCTCAAACCAAATGTCCTAGAACGAAATTTTCAAATGTAACTACTAGAATGTGATACAATACACTATTGGGTGAAGTTTGGTTGACTTCTGCGCAGCAGTTTGGGAGTTAACATCAAAATTACATTTCTCGGCCATATCGCATAGATCTCACTGTGAAAAGGCTTAAATGGCTTTTTTGACCTAAGTTTGAGGATTGCGCTCAAATCAAATGTCCTAGAACCAAATTTCCACATGTAACTACTAGATTGTGATACAATACACTAATGGGTGAAGTTTGGTTGACTTCTGCGCAGCGGTTTGGGAGTTAACATCAAAATTACATTTCTCGGCCATATCGCATAGATCTCACTGTGAAAAGGCTTAAATGGCTTTTTTGACCTAAGTTTAATAATTGCGCTCAAACCAAATGTCCTAGAACGAAATTTTCAAATGTAACTACTAGAATGTGATACAATACACTATTGGGTGAAGTTTGGTTGACTTCTGCGCAGCGGTTTGGGAGTTAACATCAAAATTACATTTCTCGGCCATATCGCATAGATCTCACTGTGAAAAGGCTTAAATGACTTTTTTAATTAAGTTTGATGATTGCGTTCAAACAAAATGTCCTAGAACAAAATTTTCAAATGTAACTACTAGATTGTGAAACAATACACTATTGGGTGAAGTTTGGTTGACTTCTGCGCAGCGGTTTGGGAGTTAACATCAAAATTACATTTCTCGGCCATATCGCATAGATCTCACTGTGAAAAGGCTTAAATGACTTTTTTAATTAAGTTTAATGATTGCGCTCAAACCAAATGTCCTAGAACGAAATTTTCAAATGTAACTACTAGAATGTGATACAATACACTATTGGGTGAAGTTTAGTTGACTTCTGCGCAGCGGTTTGGGAGTTAACATCAAAATTACATTTCTCGGCCATATCGCATAGATCTCACTGTGAAAAGGCTTAAATGGCTTTTTTGACCTAAGTTTGAGGATTGCGCTCAAATCAAATGTCCTAGAACCAAATTTCCACATGTAACTACTAGATTGTGATACAATACACTAATGGGTGAAGTTTGGTTTACTTCTGCGCAGCGGTTTGGGAGTTAACATCAAAATTACATTTCTCGGCCATATCGCATAGATCTCACTGTGAAAAGGCTTAAATGGCTTTTTTGACCTAAGTTTAATAATTGCGCTCAAACCAAATGTCCAATAACCAAATTTCCACATGTAACTACTAGATTGTGATACAATACACTAATGGGTGAAGTTTGGTTGACTTCTGCGCAGCGGTTTGGGAGTTAACATCAAAATGACATTTCTCGGCCATATCGCATAGATCTCACTGTGAAAAGGCTTAAATGACTTTTTTAATTAAGTTTGATGATTGCGCTCAAACAAAATTTCCTAGAACAAAATTTTCAAATGTAACTACTAGATTGTGATACAATACACTATTGGGTGAAGTTTGGTTGACTTCTGCGCAGCGGTTTGGGAGTTAACATCAAAATTACATTTCTCGGCCATATCGCATAGATCTCACTGTGAAAAGGCTTAAATGCCTTTTTTAATTAAGTTTGATGATTGCGTTCAAACAAAATGTCCTAGAACAAAATTTTCAAATGTAACTACTAGATTGTGAAACAATACACTATTGGGTGAAGTTTGGTTGACTTCTGCGCAGCGGTTTGGGAGTTAACATCAAAATTACATTTCTCGGCCATATCGCATAGATCTCACTGTGAAAAGGCTTAAATGACTTTTTTAATTAAGTTTAATGATTGCGCTCAAACCAAATGTCCTAGAACGAAATTTTCAAATGTAACTACTAGAATGTGATACAATACACTATTGGGTGAAGTTTAGTTGACTTCTGCGCAGCGGTTTGGGAGTTAACATCAAAATTACATTTCTCGGCCATATCGCATAGATCTCACTGTGAAAAGGCTTAAATGGCTTTTTTGACCTAAGTTTGAGGATTGCGCTCAAATCAAATGTCCTAGAACCAAATTTCCACATGTAACTACTAGATTGTGATACAATACACTAATGGGTGAAGTTTAGTTTACTTCTGCGCAGCGGTTTGGGAGTTAACATCAAAATTACATTTCTCGGCCATATCGCATAGATCTCACTGTGAAAAGGCTTAAATGGCTTTTTTGACCTAAGTTTAATAATTGCGCTCAAACCAAATGTCCTAGAACGAAATTTTCAAATGTAACTACTAGAATGTGATACAATACACTATTGGGTGAAGTTTGGTTGACTTCTGCGCAGCGGTTTGGGAGTTAACATCAAAATTACATTTCTCGGCCATATCGCATAGATCTCACTGTGAAAAGGCTTAAATGACTTTTTTAATTAAGTTTGATGATTGCGTTCAAACAAAATGTCCTAGAACAAAATTTTCAAATGTAACTACTAGATTGTGAAACAATACACTATTGGGTGAAGTTTGGTTGACTTCTGCGCAGCGGTTTGGGAGTTAACATCAAAATTACATTTCTCGGCCATATCGCATAGATCTCACTGTGAAAAGGCTTAAATGACTTTTTTAATTAAGTTTAATGATTGCGCTCAAACCAAATGTCCTAGAACGAAATTTTCAAATGTAACTAGTAGAATGTGATACAATACACTATTGGGTGAAGTTTAGTTGACTTCTGCGCAGCGGTTTGGGAGTTAACATCAAAATTACATTTCTCGGCCATATCGCATAGATCTCACTGTGAAAAGGCTTAAATGGCTTTTTTGACCTAAGTTTGAGGATTGCGCTCAAATCAAATGTCCTAGAACCAAATTTCCACATGTAACTACTAGATTGTGATACAATACACTAATGGGTGAAGTTTGGTTTACTTCTGCGCAGCGGTTTGGGAGTTAACATCAAAATTACATTTCTCGGCCATATCGCATAGATCTCACTGTGAAAAGGCTTAAATGGCTTTTTTGACCTAAGTTTAATAATTGCGCTCAAACCAAATGTCCTAGAACGAAATTTTCAAATGTAACTACTAGAATGTGATACAATACACTATTGGGTGAAGTTTGGTTGACTTCTGCGCAGCGCTTTGGGAGTTAACATCAAAATTACATTTCTCGGCCATATCGCATAGATCTCACTGTGAAAAGGCTTAAATGGCTTTTTTGACCTAAGTTTGAGGATTGCGCTCAAATCAAATGTCCTAGAACCAAATTTTCACATGTAACTACTAGATTGTGATACAATACACTAATGGGTGAAGTTTGGTTTACTTCTGCGCAGCGGTTTGGGAGTTAACATCAAAATTACATTTCTCGGCCATATCGCATAGATCTAACTGTGAAAAGGCTTAAATGGCTTTTTTGACCTAAGTTTAATAATTGCGCTCAAACCAAATGTCCTACAACGAAATTTTAAAATGTAACTACTAGAATGTGATACAATACACTATTGGGTGAAGTTTGGTTGACTTCTGCGCAGCGGTTTGGGAGTTAACATCAAAATTACATTTCTCGGCCATATCGCATAGATCTCACTGTGAAAAGGCTTAAATGGCTTTTTTGACCTAAGTTTGAGGATTGCGCTCAAATCAAATGTCCTAGAACCAAATTTCCACATGTAACTACTAGATTGTGATACAATACACTAATGGGTGAAGTTTGGTTGACTTCTGCGCAGCGGTTTGGGAGTTAACATCAAAATTACATTTCTCGGCCATATCGCATAGATCTCACTGTGAAAAGGCTTAAATGACTTTTTTAATTAAGTTTGATGATTGCGCTCAAACAAAATTTCCTAGAACAAAATTTTCAAATGTAACTACTAGATTGTGATACAATACACTATTGGGTGAAGTTTGGTTGACTTCTGCGCAGCGGTTTGGGAGTTAACATCAAAATTACATTTCTCGGCCATATCGCATAGATCTCACTGTGAAAAGGCTTAAATGGCTTTTTTGACCTAAGTTTAATGATTGCGCTCAAACCAAATGTCCTAGAACGAAATTTTCAAATGTAACTACTAGAATGTGATACAATACACTATTGGGTGAAGTTTGGTTGACTTCTGCGCAGCGGTTTGGGAGTTAACATCAAAATTACATTTCTCGGCCATATCGATTAGATCTCACTGTGAAAAGGCTTAAATGGCTTTTTTGACCTAAGTTTGAGGATTGCGCTCAAATCAAATGTCCTAGAACCAAATTTCCACATGTAACTACTAGATTGTGATACAATACACTAATGGGTGAAGTTTGGTTGACTTCTGCGCAGCGGTTTGGGAGTTAACATCAAAATTACATTTCTCGGCCATATCGCATAGATCTCACTGTGAAAAGGCTTAAATGGCTTTTTTGACCTAAGTTTGAGGATTGCGCTCAAATCAAATGTCCAATAACCAAATTTCCACATGTAACTACTAGATTGTGATACAATACACTAATGGGTGAAGTTTGGTTGACTTCTGCGCAGCGGTTTGGGAGTTAACATCAAAATTACATTTCTCGGCCATATCGCATAGATCTCACTGTGAAAAGGCTTAAATGGCTTTTTTGACCTAAGTTTGAGGATTGCGCTCAAATCAAATGTCCTAGAACCAAATTTCCACATGTAACTACTAGATTGTGATACAATACACTAATGGGTGAAGTTTGGTTGACTTCTGCGCAGCGGTTTGGGAGTTAACATCAAAATGACATTTCTCGGCCATATCGCATAGATCTCACTGTGAAAAGGCTTAAATGACTTTTTTAATTAAGTTTGATGATTGCGCTCAAACAAAATTTCCTAGAACAAAATTTTCAAATGTAACTACTAGATTGTGATACAATACACTATTGGGTGAAGTTTGGTTGACTTCTGCGCAGCGGTTTGGGAGTTAACATCAAAATTACATTTCTCGGCCATATCGCATAGATCTCACTGTGAAAAGGCTTAAATGACTTTTTTAATTAAGTTTGATGATTGCGTTCAAACAAAATGTCCTAGAACAAAATTTTCAAATGTAACTACTAGATTGTGAAACAATACACTATTGGGTGAAGTTTGGTTGACTTCTGCGCAGCGGTTTGGGAGTTAACATCAAAATTACATTTCTCGGCCATATCGCATAGATCTCACTGTGAAAAGGCTTAAATGGCTTTTTTGACCTAAGTTTGAGGATTGCGCTCAAATCAAATGTCCAATAACCAAATTTCCACATGTAACTACTAGATTGTGATACAATACACTAATGGGTGAAGTTTGGTTGACTTCTGCGCAGCGGTTTGGGAGTTAACATCAAAATTACATTTCTCGGCCATATCGCATAGATCTCACTGTGAAAAGGCTTAAATGGCTTTTTTGACCTAAGTTTGAGGATTGCGCTCAAATCAAATGTCCTAGAACCAAATTTCCACATGTAACTACTAGATTGTGATACAATACACTAATGGGTGAAGTTTGGTTGACTTCTGCGCAGCGGTTTGGGAGTTAACATCAAAATGACATTTCTCGGCCATATCGCATAGATCTCACTGTGAAAAGGCTTAAATGACTTTTTTAATTAAGTTTGATGATTGCGCTCAAACAAAATTTCCTAGAACAAAATTTTCAAATGTAACTACTAGATTGTGATACAATACACTATTGGGTGAAGTTTGGTTGACTTCTGCGCAGCGGTTTGGGAGTTAACATCAAAATTACATTTCTCGGCCATATCGCATAGATCTCACTGTGAAAAGGCTTAAATGACTTTTTTAATTAAGTTTGATGATTGCGTTCAAACAAAATGTCCTAGAACAAAATTTTCAAATGTAACTACTAGATTGTGAAACAATACACTATTGGGTGAAGTTTGGTTGACTTCTGCGCAGCGGTTTGGGAGTTAACATCAAAATTACATTTCTCGGCCATATCGCATAGATCTCACTGTGAAAAGGCTTAAATGACTTTTTTAATTAAGTTTAATGATTGCGCTCAAACCAAATGTCCTAGAACGAAATTTTCAAATGTAACTACTAGAATGTGATACAATACACTATTGGGTGAAGTTTAGTTGACTTCTGCGCAGCGGTTTGGGAGTTAACATCAAAATTACATTTCTCGGCCATATCGCATAGATCTCACTGTGAAAAGGCTTAAATGGCTTTTTTGACCTAAGTTTGAGGATTGCGCTCAAATCAAATGTCCTAGAACCAAATTTCCACATGTAACTACTAGATTGTGAAACAATACACTATTGGGTGAAGTTTGGTTGACTTCTGCGCAGCGGTTTGGGAGTTAACATCAAAATTACATTTCTCGGCCATATCGCATAGATCTCACTGTGAAAAGGCTTAAATGGCTTTTTTGACCTAAGTTTGAGGATTGCGCTCAAATCAAATGTCCAATAACCAAATTTCCACATGTAACTACTAGATTGTGATACAATACACTAATGGGTGAAGTTTGGTTGACTTCTGCGCAGCGGTTTGGGAGTTAACATCAAAATTACATTTCTCGGCCATATCGCATAGATCTCACTGTGAAAAGGCTTAAATGGCTTTTTTGACCTAAGTTTGAGGATTGCGCTCAAATCAAATGTCCTAGAACCAAATTTCCACATGTAACTACTAGATTGTGATACAATACACTAATGGGTGAAGTTTGGTTGACTTCTGCGCAGCGGTTTGGGAGTTAACATCAAAATGACATTTCTCGGCCATATCGCATAGATCTCACTGTGAAAAGGCTTAAATGACTTTTTTAATTAAGTTTGATGATTGCGCTCAAACAAAATTTCCTAGAACAAAATTTTCAAATGTAACTACTAGATTGTGATACAATACACTATTGGGTGAAGTTTGGTTGACTTCTGCGCAGCGGTTTGGGAGTTAACATCAAAATTACATTTCTCGGCCATATCGCATAGATCTCACTGTGAAAAGGCTTAAATGACTTTTTTAATTAAGTTTGATGATTGCGTTCAAACAAAATGTCCTAGAACAAAATTTTCAAATGTAACTACTAGATTGTGAAACAATACACTATTGGGTGAAGTTTGGTTGACTTCTGCGCAGCGGTTTGGGAGTTAACATCAAAATTACATTTCTCGGCCATATCGCATAGATCTCACTGTGAAAAGGCTTAAATGACTTTTTTAATTAAGTTTAATGATTGCGCTCAAACCAAATGTCCTAGAACGAAATTTTCAAATGTAACTACTAGAATGTGATACAATACACTATTGGGTGAAGTTTAGTTGACTTCTGCGCAGCGGTTTGGGAGTTAACATCAAAATTACATTTCTCGGCCATATCGCATAGATCTCACTGTGAAAAGGCTTAAATGGCTTTTTTGACCTAAGTTTGAGGATTGCGCTCAAATCAAATGTCCTAGAACCAAATTTCCACATGTAACTACTAGATTGTGATACAATACACTAATGGGTGAAGTTTAGTTTACTTCTGCGCAGCGGTTTGGGAGTTAACATCAAAATTACATTTCTCGGCCATATCGCATAGATCTCACTGTGAAAAGGCTTAAATGGCTTTTTTGACCTAAGTTTAATAATTGCGCTCAAACCAAATGTCCTAGAACGAAATTTTCAAATGTAACTACTAGAATGTGATACAATACACTATTGGGTGAAGTTTGGTTGACTTCTGCGCAGCGGTTTGGGAGTTAACATCAAAATTACATTTCTCGGCCATATCGCATAGATCTCACTGTGAAAAGGCTTAAATGACTTTTTTAATTAAGTTTGATGATTGCGTTCAAACAAAATGTCCTAGAACAAAATTTTCAAATGTAACTACTAGATTGTGAAACAATACACTATTGGGTGAAGTTTGGTTGACTTCTGCGCAGCGGTTTGGGAGTTAACATCAAAATTACATTTCTCGGCCATATCGCATAGATCTCACTGTGAAAAGGCTTAAATGACTTTTTTAATTAAGTTTAATGATTGCGCTCAAACCAAATGTCCTAGAACGAAATTTTCAAATGTAACTAGTAGAATGTGATACAATACACTATTGGGTGAAGTTTAGTTGACTTCTGCGCAGCGGTTTGGGAGTTAACATCAAAATTACATTTCTCGGCCATATCGCATAGATCTCACTGTGAAAAGGCTTAAATGGCTTTTTTGACCTAAGTTTGAGGATTGCGCTCAAATCAAATGTCCTAGAACCAAATTTCCACATGTAACTACTAGATTGTGATACAATACACTAATGGGTGAAGTTTGGTTTACTTCTGCGCAGCGGTTTGGGAGTTAACATCAAAATTACATTTCTCGGCCATATCGCATAGATCTCACTGTGAAAAGGCTTAAATGGCTTTTTTGACCTAAGTTTAATAATTGCGCTCAAACCAAATGTCCTAGAACGAAATTTTCAAATGTAACTACTAGAATGTGATACAATACACTATTGGGTGAAGTTTGGTTGACTTCTGCGCAGCGCTTTGGGAGTTAACATCAAAATTACATTTCTCGGCCATATCGCATAGATCTCACTGTGAAAAGGCTTAAATGGCTTTTTTGACCTAAGTTTGAGGATTGCGCTCAAATCAAATGTCCTAGAACCAAATTTTCACATGTAACTACTAGATTGTGATACAATACACTAATGGGTGAAGTTTGGTTTACTTCTGCGCAGCGGTTTGGGAGTTAACATCAAAATTACATTTCTCGGCCATATCGCATAGATCTAACTGTGAAAAGGCTTAAATGGCTTTTTTGACCTAAGTTTAATAATTGCGCTCAAACCAAATGTCCTACAACGAAATTTTAAAATGTAACTACTAGAATGTGATACAATACACTATTGGGTGAAGTTTGGTTGACTTCTGCGCAGCGGTTTGGGAGTTAACATCAAAATTACATTTCTCGGCCATATCGCATAGATCTCACTGTGAAAAGGCTTAAATGGCTTTTTTGACCTAAGTTTGAGGATTGCGCTCAAATCAAATGTCCTAGAACCAAATTTCCACATGTAACTACTAGATTGTGATACAATACACTAATGGGTGAAGTTTGGTTGACTTCTGCGCAGCGGTTTGGGAGTTAACATCAAAATTACATTTCTCGGCCATATCGCATAGATCTCACTGTGAAAAGGCTTAAATGACTTTTTTAATTAAGTTTGATGATTGCGCTCAAACAAAATTTCCTAGAACAAAATTTTCAAATGTAACTACTAGATTGTGATACAATACACTATTGGGTGAAGTTTGGTTGACTTCTGCGCAGCGGTTTGGGAGTTAACATCAAAATTACATTTCTCGGCCATATCGCATAGATCTCACTGTGAAAAGGCTTAAATGGCTTTTTTGACCTAAGTTTAATGATTGCGCTCAAACCAAATGTCCTAGAACGAAATTTTCAAATGTAACTACTAGAATGTGATACAATACACTATTGGGTGAAGTTTGGTTGACTTCTGCGCAGCGGTTTGGGAGTTAACATCAAAATTACATTTCTCGGCCATATCGATTAGATCTCACTGTGAAAAGGCTTAAATGGCTTTTTTGACCTAAGTTTGAGGATTGCGCTCAAATCAAATGTCCTAGAACCAAATTTCCACATGTAACTACTAGATTGTGATACAATACACTAATGGGTGAAGTTTGGTTGACTTCTGCGCAGCGGTTTGGGAGTTAACATCAAAATTACATTTCTCGGCCATATCGCATAGATCTCACTGTGAAAAGGCTTAAATGGCTTTTTTGACCTAAGTTTGAGGATTGCGCTCAAATCAAATGTCCAATAACCAAATTTCCACATGTAACTACTAGATTGTGATACAATACACTAATGGGTGAAGTTTGGTTGACTTCTGCGCAGCGGTTTGGGAGTTAACATCAAAATTACATTTCTCGGCCATATCGCATAGATCTCACTGTGAAAAGGCTTAAATGGCTTTTTTGACCTAAGTTTGAGGATTGCGCTCAAATCAAATGTCCTAGAACCAAATTTCCACATGTAACTACTAGATTGTGATACAATACACTAATGGGTGAAGTTTGGTTGACTTCTGCGCAGCGGTTTGGGAGTTAACATCAAAATGACATTTCTCGGCCATATCGCATAGATCTCACTGTGAAAAGGCTTAACTGACTTTTTTAATTAAGTTTGATGATTGCGCTCAAACAAAATTTCCTAGAACAAAATTTTCAAATGTAACTACTAGATTGTGATACAATACACTATTGGGTGAAGTTTGGTTGACTTCTGCGCAGCGGTTTGGGAGTTAACATCAAAATTACATTTCTCGGCCATATCGATTAGATCTCACTGTGAAAAGGCTTAAATGGCTTTTTTGACCTAAGTTTGAGGATTGCGCTCAAATCAAATGTCCTAGAACCAAATTTCCACATGTAACTACTAGATTGTGATACAATACACTAATGGGTGAAGTTTGGTTGACTTCTGCGCAGCGGTTTGGGAGTTAACATCAAAATTACATTTCTCGGCCATATCGCATAGATCTCACTGTGAAAAGGCTTAAATGGCTTTTTTGACCTAAGTTTGAGGATTGCGCTCAAATCAAATGTCCAATAACCAAATTTCCACATGTAACTACTAGATTGTGATACAATACACTAATGGGTGAAGTTTGGTTGACTTCTGCGCAGCGGTTTGGGAGTTAACATCAAAATTACATTTCTCGGCCATATCGCATAGATCTCACTGTGAAAAGGCTTAAATGGCTTTTTTGACCTAAGTTTGAGGATTGCGCTCAAATCAAATGTCCTAGAACCAAATTTCCACATGTAACTACTAGATTGTGATACAATACACTAATGGGTGAAGTTTGGTTGACTTCTGCGCAGCGGTTTGGGAGTTAACATCAAAATGACATTTCTCGGCCATATCGCATAGATCTCACTGTGAAAAGGCTTAAATGACTTTTTTAATTAAGTTTGATGATTGCGCTCAAACAAAATTTCCTAGAACAAAATTTTCAAATGTAACTACTAGATTGTGATACAATACACTATTGGGTGAAGTTTGGTTGACTTCTGCGCAGCGGTTTGGGAGTTAACATCAAAATTACATTTCTCGGCCATATCGCATAGATCTCACTGTGAAAAGGCTTAAATGACTTTTTTAATTAAGTTTGATGATTGCGTTCAAACAAAATGTCCTAGAACAAAATTTTCAAATGTAACTACTAGATTGTGAAACAATACACTATTGGGTGAAGTTTGGTTGACTTCTGCGCAGCGGTTTGGGAGTTAACATCAAAATTACATTTCTCGGCCATATCGCATAGATCTCACTGTGAAAAGGCTTAAATGGCTTTTTTGACCTAAGTTTGAGGATTGCGCTCAAATCAAATGTCCAATAACCAAATTTCCACATGTAACTACTAGATTGTGATACAATACACTAATGGGTGAAGTTTGGTTGACTTCTGCGCAGCGGTTTGGGAGTTAACATCAAAATTACATTTCTCGGCCATATCGCATAGATCTCACTGTGAAAAGGCTTAAATGGCTTTTTTGACCTAAGTTTGAGGATTGCGCTCAAATCAAATGTCCTAGAACCAAATTTCCACATGTAACTACTAGATTGTGATACAATACACTAATGGGTGAAGTTTGGTTGACTTCTGCGCAGCGGTTTGGGAGTTAACATCAAAATGACATTTCTCGGCCATATCGCATAGATCTCACTGTGAAAAGGCTTAAATGACTTTTTTAATTAAGTTTGATGATTGCGCTCAAACAAAATTTCCTAGAACAAAATTTTCAAATGTAACTACTAGATTGTGATACAATACACTATTGGGTGAAGTTTGGTTGACTTCTGCGCAGCGGTTTGGGAGTTAACATCAAAATTACATTTCTCGGCCATATCGCATAGATCTCACTGTGAAAAGGCTTAAATGACTTTTTTAATTAAGTTTGATGATTGCGTTCAAACAAAATGTCCTAGAACAAAATTTTCAAATGTAACTACTAGATTGTGAAACAATACACTATTGGGTGAAGTTTGGTTGACTTCTGCGCAGCGGTTTGGGAGTTAACATCAAAATTACATTTCTCGGCCATATCGCATAGATCTCACTGTGAAAAGGCTTAAATGACTTTTTTAATTAAGTTTAATGATTGCGCTCAAACCAAATGTCCTAGAACGAAATTTTCAAATGTAACTACTAGAATGTGATACAATACACTATTGGGTGAAGTTTAGTTGACTTCTGCGCAGCGGTTTGGGAGTTAACATCAAAATTACATTTCTCGGCCATATCGCATAGATCTCACTGTGAAAAGGCTTAAATGGCTTTTTTGACCTAAGTTTGAGGATTGCGCTCAAATCAAATGTCCTAGAACCAAATTTCCACATGTAACTACTAGATTGTGAAACAATACACTATTGGGTGAAGTTTGGTTGACTTCTGCGCAGCGGTTTGGGAGTTAACATCAAAATTACATTTCTCGGCCATATCGCATAGATCTCACTGTGAAAAGGCTTAAATGGCTTTTTTGACCTAAGTTTGAGGATTGCGCTCAAATCAAATGTCCAATAACCAAATTTC
This sequence comes from Corythoichthys intestinalis, assembly GCF_030265065.1. NCBI lineage: Eukaryota > Metazoa > Chordata > Actinopteri > Syngnathiformes > Syngnathidae > Corythoichthys > Corythoichthys intestinalis. The sequence continues at coordinate 284,962 of NW_026651606.1, read as the reverse complement.
CACATGTAACTACTAGATTGTGATACAATACACTAATGGGTGAAGTTTGGTTGACTTCTGCGCAGCGGTTTGGGAGTTAACATCAAAATTACATTTCTCGGCCATATCGCATAGATCTCACTGTGAAAAGGCTTAAATGACTTTTTTAATTAAGTTTGATGATTGCGTTCAAACAAAATGTCATAGAACAAAATTTTCAAATGTAACTACTAGATTGTGATACAATACACTATTGGGTGAAGTTTGGTTGACTTCTGCGCAGCGGTTTGGGAGTTAACATCAAAATTACATTTCTCGGCCATATCGCAGAGATCTCACTGTGAAAAGGCTTAAATGGCTTTTTTGACCTAAGTTTGAGGATTGCGCTCAAATCAAATGTCCTAGAACCAAATTTCCACATGTAATTACTAGATTGTGATACAATACACTAATGGGTGAAGTTTGGTTGACTTCTGCGCAGCGGTTTGGGAGTTAACATCAAAATTACATTTCTCGGCCATATCGCATAGATCTCACTGTGAAAAGGCTTAAATGACTTTTTTAATTAAGTTTAATGATTGCGCTCAAACCAAATGTCCTAGAACGAAATTTTCAAATGTAACTACTAGAATGTGATACAATACACTATTGGGTGAAGTTTAGTTGACTTCTGCGCAGCGGTTTGGGAGTTAACATCAAAATTACATTTCTCGGCCATATCGCATAGATCTCACTGTGAAAAGGCTTAAATGGCTTTTTTGACCTAAGTTTAATGATTGCGCTCAAACCAAATGTCCTAGAACGAAATTTTCAAATGTAACTACTAGAATGTGATACAATACACTATTGGGTGAAGTTTGATTGACTTCTGCGCAGCGGTTTGGGAGTTAACATCAAAATTACATTTCTCGGCCATATCGCATAGATCTCACTGTGAAAAGGCTTAAATGGCTTTTTTGACCTAAGTTTGAGGATTGCGCTCAAATTAAATGTCCTAGAACCAAATTTCTACATGTAACTACTAGATTGTGATACAATACACTAATGGGTGAAGTTTGGTTGACTTCTGCGCAGCGGTTTGGGAGTTAACATCAAAATTACATTTCTCGGCCATATCGCATAGATCTCACTGTGAAAAGGCTTAAATGACTTTTTTAATTAAGTTTGATGATTGCGCTCAAACAAAATATCCTAGAACAAAATTTTCAAATGTAACTACTAGATTGTGATACAATACACTATTGGGTGAAGTTTGGTTGACTTCTGCGCAGCGGTTTGGGAGTTAACATCAAAATTACATTTCTCGGCCATATCGCATAGATCTCACTGTGAAAAGGCTTAAATGGCTTTTTTGACCTAAGTTTGAGGATTGCGCTCAAATCAAATGTCCTAGAACCAAATTTCCACATGTAACTACTAGATTGTGATACAATACACTAATGGTTGAAGTTTGATTGACTTCTGCGCAGCGGTTTGGGAGTTAACATCAAAATTACATTTCTCGGCCATATCGCATAGATCTCACTGTGAAAAGGCTTAAATGACTTTTTTAATTAAGTTTGATGATTGCGTTTAAACAAAATGTCCTAGAACAAAATTTTCAAATGTAACTACTAGATTGTGATACAATACACTATTGGGTGAAGTTTGGTTGACTTCTGCGCAGCGGTTTGGGAGTTAACATCAAAATTACATTTCTCGGCCATATCGCAGAGATCTCACTGTGAAAAGGCTTAAATGGCTTTTTTGACCTAAGTTTGAGGATTGCGCTCAAATCAAATGTCCTAGAACCAAATTTCCACATGTAATTACTAGATTGTGATACAATACACTAATGGGTGAAGTTTGGTTGACTTCTGCGCAGCGGTTTGGGACTTAACATCAAAATTACATTTCTCGGCCATATCGCATAGATCTCACTGTGAAAAGGCTTAAATGACTTTTTTAATTAAGTTTAATGATTGCGCTCAAACCAAATGTCCTAGAACGAAATTTTCAAATGTAACTACTAGAATGTGATACAATACACTATTGGGTGAAGTTTAGTTGACTTCTGCGCAGCGGTTTGGGAGTTAACATCAAAATTACATTTCTCGGCCATATCGCATAGATCTCACTGTGAAAAGGCTTAAATGGCTTTTTTGACCTAAGTTTGAGGATTGCGCTCAAATTAAATGTCCTAGAACCAAATTTCTACATGTAACTACTAGATTGTGATACAATACACTAATGGGTGAAGTTTGGTTGACTTCTGCGCAGCGGTTTGGGAGTTAACATCAAAATTACATTTCTCGGCCATATCGCATAGATCTCACTGTGAAAAGGCTTAAATGACTTTTTTAATTAAGTTTGATGATTGCGCTCAAACAAAATATCCTAGAACAAAATTTTCAAATGTAACTACTAGATTGTGATACAATACACTATTGGGTGAAGTTTGGTTGACTTCTGCGCAGCGGTTTGGGAGTTAACATCAAAATTACATTTCTCGGCCATATCGCATAGATCTCACTGTGAAAAGGCTTAAATGGCTTTTTTGACCTAAGTTTGAGGATTGCGCTCAAATCAAATGTCCTAGAACCAAATTTCTACATGTAACTACTAGATTGTGATACAATACACTAATGGGTGAAGTTTGGTTGACTTCTGCGCAGCGGTTTGGGAGTTAACATCAAAATTACATTTCTCGGCCATATCGCATAGATCTCACTGTGAAAAGGCTTAAATGGCTTTTTTGACCTAAGTTTGAGGATTGCGCTCAAATCAAATGTCCTAGAACCAAATTTCCACATGTAACTACTAGATTGTGATACAATACACTAATGGTTGAAGTTTGGTTGACTTCTGCGCAGCGGTTTGGGAGTGAACATCAAAATTACATTTCTCGGCCATATCGCATAGATCTCACTGTGAAAAGGCTTAAATGACTTTTTTAATTAAGTTTGATGATTGCGTTCAAACAAAATGTCATAGAACAAAATTTTCAAATGTAACTACTAGAATGTGATACAATACACTATTGGGTGAAGTTTAGTTGACTTCTGCGCAGCGGTTTGGGAGTTAACATCAAAATTACATTTCTCGGCCATATCGCATAGATCTCACTGTGAAAAGGCTTAAATGGCTTTTTTGACCTAAGTTTAATGATTGCGCTCAAACCAAATGTCCTAGAACGAAATTTTCAAATGTAACTACTAGAATGTGATACAATACACTATTGGGTGAAGTTTGATTGACTTCTGCGCAGCGGTTTGGGAGTTAACATCAAAATTACATTTCTCGGCCATATCGCATAGATCTCACTGTGAAAAGGCTTAAATGGCTTTTTTGACCTAAGTTTGAGGATTGCGCTCAAATTAAATGTCCTAGAACCAAATTTCTACATGTAACTACTAGATTGTGATACAATACACTAATGGGTGAAGTTTGGTTGACTTCTGCGCAGCGGTTTGGGAGTTAACATCAAAATTACATTTCTCGGCCATATCGCATAGATCTCACTGTGAAAAGGCTTAAATGACTTTTTTAATTAAGTTTGATGATTGCGCTCAAACAAAATATCCTAGAACAAAATTTTCAAATGTAACTACTAGATTGTGATACAATACACTATTGGGTGAAGTTTGGTTGACTTCTGCGCAGCGGTTTGGGAGTTAACATCAAAATTACATTTCTCGGCCATATCGCATAGATCTCACTGTGAAAAGGCTTAAATGGCTTTTTTGACCTAAGTTTGAGGATTGCGCTCAAATCAAATGTCCTAGAACCAAATTTCTACATGTAACTACTAGATTGTGATACAATACACTATTGGGTGAAGTTTGGTTGACTTCTGCGCAGCGGTTTGGGAGTTAACATCAAAATTACATTTCTCGGCCATATCGCAGAGATCTCACTGTGAAAAGGCTTAAATGGCTTTTTTGACCTAAGTTTGAGGATTGCGCTCAAATTAAATGTCCTAGAACCAAATTTCTACATGTAACTACTAGATTGTGATACAATACACTAATGGGTGAAGTTTGGTTGACTTCTGCGCAGCGGTTTGGGAGTTAACATCAAAATTACATTTCTCGGCCATATCGCATAGATCTCACTGTGAAAAGGCTTAAATGACTTTTTTAATTAAGTTTGATGATTGCGCTCAAACAAAATATCCTAGAACAAAATTTTCAAATGTAACTACTAGATTGTGATACAATACACTATTGGGTGAAGTTTGGTTGACTTCTGCGCAGCGGTTTGGGAGTTAACATCAAAATTACATTTCTCGGCCATATCGCATAGATCTCACTGTGAAAAGGCTTAAATGGCTTTTTTGACCTAAGTTTGAGGATTGCGCTCAAATCAAATGTCCTAGAACCAAATTTCTACATGTAACTACTAGATTGTGATACAATACACTATTGGGTGAAGTTTGGTTGACTTCTGCGCAGCGGTTTGGGAGTTAACATCAAAATTACATTTCTCGCCCATATCGCAGAGATCTCACTGTGAAAAGGCTTAAATGGCTTTTTTGACCTAAGTTTGAGGATTGCGCTCAAATCAAATGTCCTAGAACCAAATTTCCACATGTAATTACTAGATTGTGATACAATACACTAATGGGTGAAGTTTGGTTTACTTCTGCGCAGCGGTTTGGGAGTTAACATCAAAATTACATTTCTCGGCCATATCGCATAGATCTCACTGTGAAAAGGCTTAAATGACTTTTTTAATTAAGTTTAATGATTGCGCTCAAACCAAATGTCCTAGAACGAAATTTTCAAATGTAACTACTAGAATGTGATACAATACACTATTGGGTGAAGTTTAGTTGACTTCTGCGCAGCGGTTTGGGAGTTAACATCAAAATTACATTTCTCGGCCATATCGCATAGATCTCACTGTGAAAAGGCTTAAATGGCTTTTTTGACCTAAGTTTGAGGATTGCGCTCAAATCAAATGTCCTAGAACCAAATTTCTACATGTAACTACTAGATTGTGATACAATACACTATTGGGTGAAGTTTGGTTGACTTCTGCGCAGCGGTTTGGGAGTTAACATCAAAATTACATTTCTCGGCCATATCGCAGAGATCTCACTGTGAAAAGGCTTAAATGGCTTTTTTGACCTAAGTTTGAGGATTGCGCTCAAATCAAATGTCCTATAACCAAATTTCCACATGTAATTACTAGATTGTGATACAATACACTAATGGGTGAAGTTTGGTTTACTTCTGCGCAGCGGTTTGGGAGTTAACATCAAAATTACATTTCTCGGCCATATCGCATAGATCTCACTGTGAAAAGGCTTAAATGACTTTTTTAATTAAGTTTAATGATTGCGCTCAAACCAAATGTCCTAGAACGAAATTTTCAAATGTAACTACTAGAATGTGATACAATACACTATTGGGTGAAGTTTAGTTGACTTCTGCGCAGCGGTTTGGGAGTTAACATCAAAATTACATTTCTCGGCCATATCGCATAGATCTCACTGTGAAAAGTCTTAAATGGCTTTTTTGACCTAAGTTTGAGGATTGCGCTCAAATTAAATGTCCTAGAACCAAATTTCTACATGTAACTACTAGATTGTGATACAATACACTAATGGGTGAAGTTTGGTTGACTTCTGCGCAGCGGTTTGGGAGTTAACATCAAAATTACATTTCTCGGCCATATCGCAGAGATCTCACTGTGAAAAGGCTTAAATGGCTTTTTTGACCTAAGTTTGAGGATTGCGCTCAAATCAAATGTCCTAGAACCAAATTTCCACATGTAATTACTAGATTGTGATACAATACACTAATGGGTGAAGTTTGGTTGACTTCTGCGCAGCGGTTTGGGAGTTAACATCAAAATTACATTTCTCGGCCATATCGCATAGATCTCACTGTGAAAAGGCTTAAATGACTTTTTTAATTAAGTTTAATGATTGCGCTCAAACCAAATGTCCTAGAACGAAATTTTCAAATGTAACTACTAGAATGTGATACAATACACTATTGGGTGAAGTTTAGTTGACTTCTGCGCAGCGGTTTGGGAGTTAACATCAAAATTACATTTCTCGGCCATATCGCATAGATCTCACTGTGAAAAGGCTTAAATGGCTTTTTTGACCTAAGTTTAATGATTGCGCTCAAACCAAATGTCCTAGAACGAAATTTTCAAATGTAACTACTAGAATGTGATACAATACACTATTGGGTGAAGTTTGATTGACTTCTGCGCAGCGGTTTGGGAGTTAACATCAAAATTACATTTCTCGGCCATATCGCATAGATCTCACTGTGAAAAGGCTTAAATGGCTTTTTTGACCTAAGTTTGAGGATTGCGCTCAAATTAAATGTCCTAGAACCAAATTTCTACATGTAACTACTAGATTGTGATACAATACACTAATGGGTGAAGTTTGGTTGACTTCTGCGCAGCGGTTTGGGAGTTAACATCAAAATTACATTTCTCGGCCATATCGCATAGATCTCACTGTGAAAAGGTTAAAATGACTTTTTTAATTAAGTTTGATGATTGCGCTCAAACAAAATATCCTAGAACAAAATTTTCAAATGTAACTACTAGATTGTGATACAATACACTATTGGGTGAAGTTTGGTTGACTTCTGCGCAGCGGTTTGGGAGTTAACATCAAAATTACATTTCTCGGCCATATCGCATAGATCTCACTGTGAAAAGGCTTAAATGGCTTTTTTGACCTAAGTTTGAGGATTGCGCTCAAATCAAATGTCCTAGAACCAAATTTCCACATGTAACTACTAGATTGTGATACAATACACTAATGGTTGAAGTTTGGTTGACTTCTGCGCAGCGGTTTGGGAGTGAACATCAAAATTACATTTCTCGGCCATATCGCATAGATCTCACTGTGAAAAGGCTTAAATGACTTTTTTTAATTAAGTTTGAAGATTGCGCTCAAATCAAATGTCCTATAACTAAATTTCCAAATGTAACTACTAGATTGTGATAAAATACACTATTGGGTGAAGTTTGGTTGACTTCTGCGCAGCGGTTTGGGAGTTAACATCAAAATTACATTTCTCGGCCATATCGCATAGATCTCACTGTGAAAAGGCTTAAATGACTTTTTTAATTAAGTTTGATGATTGCGTTCAAACAAAATGTCCTAGAACAAAATTTTCAAATGTAACTACTAGATTGTGATACAATACACTATTGGGTGAAGTTTGGTTAACTTCTGCGCAGCGGTTTGGGAGTTAACATCAAAATTACATTTCTCGGCCATATCGCATAGATCTCACTGTGAAAAGGCTTAAATGGCTTTTTTGACCTAAGTTTGAGGATTGCGCTCAAATCAAATGTCCAAGAACCAAATTTCCAAATGTAACTACTAGATTGTGATACAATACACTATTGGGTGAAGTTTGGTTGACTTCTACGCAGCGGTTTGGGAGTTAACATCAAAATTACATTTCTCGGCCATATCGCATAGATCTCACTGTGAAAAGGCTTAAATGACTTTTTTAATTAAGTTTGATGATTGCGTTTAAACAAAATGTCCTAGAACAAAATTTTCAAATGTAACTACTAGATTGTGATACAATACACTATTCGGTGAAGTTTGGTTGACTTCTGCGCAGCGGTTTGGGAGTTAACATCAAAATTACATTTCTCGGCCATATCGCATAGATCTCACTGTGAAAAGGCTTAAATGGCTTTTTTGTCCTAAGTTTGAGGATTGCGCTCAAATCAAATGTCCAATAACCAAATTTCCACATGTAACTACTAGATTGTGATACAATACACTAATGGGTGAAGTTTGGTTGACTTCTGCGCAGCGGTTTGGGAGTTAACATCAAAATTACATTTCTCGGCCATATCGCATAGATCTCACTGTGAAAAGGCTTAAATGACTTTTTTAATTAAGTTTGATGATTGCGTTCAAACAAAATGTCATAGAACAAAATTTTCAAATGTAACTACTAGATTGTGATACAATACACTATTGGGTGAAGTTTGGTTGACTTCTGCGCAGCGGTTTGGGAGTTAACATCAAAATTACATTTCTCGGCCATATCGCAGAGATCTCACTGTGAAAAGGCTTAAATGGCTTTTTTGACCTAAGTTTGAGGATTGCGCTCAAATCAAATGTCCTAGAACCAAATTTCCACATGTAATTACTAGATTGTGATACAATACACTAATGGGTGAAGTTTGGTTGACTTCTGCGCAGCGGTTTGGGAGTTAACATCAAAATTACATTTCTCGGCCATATCGCATAGATCTCACTGTGAAAAGGCTTAAATGACTTTTTTAATTAAGTTTAATGATTGCGCTCAAACCAAATTTCCTAGAACGAAATTTTCAAATGTAACTACTAGAATGTGATACAATACACTATTGGGTGAAGTTTAGTTGACTTCTGCGCAGCGGTTTGGGAGTTAACATCAAAATTACATTTCTCGGCCATATCGCATAGATCTCACTGTGAAAAGGCTTAAATGGCTTTTTTGACCTAAGTTTAATGATTGCGCTCAAACCAAATGTCCTAGAACGAAATTTTCAAATGTAACTACTAGAATGTGATACAATACACTATTGGGTGAAGTTTGATTGACTTCTGCGCAGCGGTTTGGGAGTTAACATCAAAATTACATTTCTCGGCCATATCGCATAGATCTCACTGTGAAAAGGCTTAAATGGCTTTTTTGACCTAAGTTTGAGGATTGCGCTCAAATTAAATGTCCTAGAACCAAATTTCTACATGTAACTACTAGATTGTGATACAATACACTAATGGGTGAAGTTTGGTTGACTTCTGCGCAGCGGTTTGGGAGTTAACATCAAAATTACATTTCTCGGCCATATCGCATAGATCTCACTGTGAAAAGGCTTAAATGACTTTTTTAATTAAGTTTGATGATTGCGCTCAAACAAAATATCCTAGAACAAAATTTTCAAATGTAACTACTAGATTGTGATACAATACACTATTGGGTGAAGTTTGGTTGACTTCTGCGCAGCGGTTTGGGAGTTAACATCAAAATTACATTTCTCGGCCATATCGCATAGATCTCACTGTGAAAAGGCTTAAATGGCTTTTTTGACCTAAGTTTGAGGATTGCGCTCAAATCAAATGTCCTAGAACCAAATTTCCACATGTAACTACTAGATTGTGATACAATACACTAATGGTTGAAGTTTGGTTGACTTCTGCGCAGCGGTTTGGGAGTGAACATCAAAATTACATTTCTCGGCCATATCGCATAGATCTCACTGTGAAAAGGCTTAAATGACTTTTTTAATTAAGTTTGATGATTGCGTTCAAACAAAATGTCATAGAACAAAATTTTCAAATGTAACTACTAGAATGTGATACAATACACTATTGGGTGAAGTTTAGTTGACTTCTGCGCAGCGGTTTGGGAGTTAACATCAAAATTACATTTCTCGGCCATATCGCATAGATCTCACTGTGAAAAGGCTTAAATGGCTTTTTTGACCTAAGTTTGAGGATTGCGCTCAAATCAAATGTCCTAGAACCAAATTTCCACATGTAACTACTAGATTGTGATACAATACACTAATGGTTGAAGTTTGGTTGACTTCTGCGCAGCGGTTTGGGAGTGAACATCAAAATTACATTTCTCGGCCATATCGCATAGATCTCACTGTGAAAAGGCTTAAATGACTTTTTTAATTAAGTTTGATGATTGCGTTCAAACAAAATGTCATAGAACAAAATTTTCAAATGTAACTACTAGAATGTGATACAATACACTATTGGGTGAAGTTTAGTTTACTTCTGCGCAGCGGTTTGGGAGTTAACATCAAAATTACATTTCTCGGCCATATCGCATAGATCTCACTGTGAAAAGGCTTAAATGGCTTTTTTGACCTAAGTTTAATGATTGCGCTCAAACCAAATGTCCTAGAACGAAATTTTCAAATGTAACTACTAGAATGTGATACAATACACTATTGGGTGAAGTTTGATTGACTTCTGCGCAGCGGTTTGGGAGTTAACATCAAAATTACATTTCTCGGCCATATCGCATAGATCTCACTGTGAAAAGGCTTAAATGGCTTTTTTGACCTAAGTTTGAGGATTGCGCTCAAATTAAATGTCCTAGAACCAAATTTCTACATGTAACTACTAGATTGTGATACAATACACTAATGGGTGAAGTTTGGTTGACTTCTGCGCAGCGGTTTGGGAGTTAACATCAAAATTACATTTCTCGGCCATATCGCATAGATCTCACTGTGAAAAGGCTTAAATGACTTTTTTAATTAAGTTTGATGATTGCGCTCAAACAAAATATCCTAGAACAAAATTTTCAAATGTAACTACTAGATTGTGATACAATACACTATTGGGTGAAGTTTGGTTGACTTCTGCGCAGCGGTTTGGGAGTTAACATCAAAATTACATTTCTCGGCCATATCGCATAGATCTCACTGTGAAAAGGCTTAAATGGCTTTTTTGACCTAAGTTTGAGGATTGCGCTCAAATCAAATGTCCTAGAACCAAATTTCCACATGTAACTACTAGATTGTGATACAATACACTAATGGTTGAAGTTTGGTTGACTTCTGCGCAGCGGTTTGGGAGTGAACATCAAAATTACATTTCTCGGCCATATCGCATAGATCTCACTGTGAAAAGGCTTAAATGGCTTTTTTGACCTAAGTTTAATGATTGCGCTCAAACCAAATGTCCTAGAACGAAATTTTCAAATGTAACTACTAGAATGTGATACAATACACTATTGGGTGAAGTTTGATTGACTTCTGCGCAGCGGTTTGGGAGTTAACATCAAAATTACATTTCTCGGCCATATCGCATAGATCTCACTGTGAAAAGGCTTAAATGGCTTTTTTGACCTAAGTTTGAGGATTGCGCTCAAATTAAATGTCCTAGAACCAAATTTCTACATGTAACTACTAGATTGTGATACAATACACTAATGGGTGAAGTTTGGTTGACTTCTGCGCAGCGGTTTGGGAGTTAACATCAAAATTACATTTCTCGGCCATATCGCATAGATCTCACTGTGAAAAGGCTTAAATGACTTTTTTAATTAAGTTTGATGATTGCGCTCAAACAAAATATCCTAGAACAAAATTTTCAAATGTAACTACTAGATTGTGATACAATACACTATTGGGTGAAGTTTGGTTGACTTCTGCGCAGCGGTTTGGGAGTTAACATCAAAATTACATTTCTCGGCCATATCGCATAGATCTCACTGTGAAAAGGCTTAAATGACTTTTTTAATTAAGTTTGATGATTGCGTTCAAACAAAATGTCCTAGAACAAAATTTTCAAATGTAACTACTAGATTGTGATACAATACACTATTGGGTGAAATTTGGTTGACTTCTGCGCAGCGGTTTGGGAGTTAACATCAAAATTACATTTCTCGGCCATATCGCATAGATCTCACTGTGAAAAGGCTTAAATGGCTTTTTTGACCTAAGTTTGAGGATTGCGCTCAAATCAAATGTCCTAGAACCAAATTTCCACATGTAACTACTAGATTGTGATACAATACACTAATGGGTGAAGTTTGGTTGACTTCTGCGCAGCGGTTTGGGAGTTAACATCAAAATTACATTTCTCGGCCATATCGCATAGATCTCACTGTGAAAAGGCTTAAATGACTTTTTTAATTAAGTTTGATGATTGCGTTCAAACAAAATGTCCTAGAACAAAATTTTCAAATGTAACTACTAGATTGTGATACAATACACTATTGGGTGAAATTTGGTTGACTTCTGCGCAGCGGTTTGGGAGTTAACATCAAAATTACATTTCTCGGCCATATCGCATAGATCTCACTGTGAAAAGGCTTAAATGGCTTTTTTGACCTAAGTTTGAGGATTGCGCTCAAATCAAATGTCCTAGAACCAAATTTCCACATGTAACTACTAGATTGTGATACAATACACTAATGGGTGAAGTTTGGTTGACTTCTGCGCAGCGGTTTGGGAGTTAACATCAAAATTACATTTCTCGGCCATATCGCATAGATCTCACTGTGAAAAGGCTTAAATGGCTTTTTTGACCTAAGTTTGAGGATTGCGCTCAAATCAAATGTCCTATAACCAAATTTCCACATGTAACTACTAGATTGTGATACAATACACTAATGGGTGAAGTTTGGTTGACTTCTGCGCAGCGGTTTGGGAGTGAACATCAAAATTACATTTCTCGGCCATATCGCATAGATCTCACTGTGAAAAGGCTTAAATGACTTTTTTAATTAAGTTTGATGATTGCGCTCAAACAAAATTTCCTAAAACAAAATTTTCAAATGTAACTACTAGATTGTGATACAATACACTATTGGGTGAAGTTTGGTTGACTTCTGCGCAGCGGTTTGGGAGTTAACATCAAAATTACATTTCTCGGCCATATCGCATAGATCTCACTGTGAAAAGGCTTAAATGACTTTTTTAATTAAGTTTGATGATTGCGTTCAAACAAAATGTCCTAGAACAAAATTTTCAAATGTAACTACTAGATTGTGATACAATACACTATTGGGTGAAATTTGGTTGACTTCTGCGCAGCGGTTTGGGAGTTAACATCAAAATTACATTTCTCGGCCATATCGCATAGATCTCACTGTGAAAAGGCTTAAATGGCTTTTTTGACCTAAGTTTGAGGATTGCGCTCAAATCAAATGTCCTAGAACCAAATTTCCACATGTAACTACTAGATTGTGATACAATACACTAATGGGTGAAGTTTGGTTGACTTCTGCGCAGCGGTTTGTGAGTGAACATCAAAATTACATTTCTCGGCCATATCGCATAGATCTCACTGTGGAAAGGCTTAAATGACTTTTTTTAATTAAGTTTGAAGATTGCGCTCAAATCAAATGTCCTAGAACTAAATTTCCAAATGTAACTACTAGATTGTGATAAAATACACTATTGGGTGAAGTTTGGTTGACTTCTGCGCAGCGGTTTGGGAGTTAACATCAAAATTACATTTCTCGGCCATATCGCATAGATCTCACTGTGAAAAGGCTTAAATGGCTTTTTTGACCTAAGTTTGAGGATTGCGCTCAAACCAAATGTCCTAGAACGAAATTTTCAAATGTAACTACTAGATTGTGATACAATACACTAATGGGTGAAGTTTGGTTGACTTCTGCGCAGCGGTTTGGGAGTTAACATCAAAATTACATTTCTCGGCCATATCGCATAGATCTCACTGTGAAAAGGCTTAAATGACTTTTTTAATTAAGTTTAATGATTGCGCTCAAACCAAATGTCCTAGAACCAAATTTTCAAATGTAACTACTAGAATGTGATACAATACACTATTGGGTGAAGTTTAGTTGACTTCTGCGCAGCGGTTTGGGAGTTAACATCAAAATTACATTTCTCGGCCATATCGCATAGATCTCACTGTGAAAAGGCTTAAATGGCTTTTTTGACCTAAGTTTAATGATTGCGCTCAAACCAAATGTCCTAGAACGAAATTTTCAAATGTAACTACTAGAATGTGATACAATACACTATTGGGTGAAGTTTGGTTGACTTCTGCGCAGCGGTTTGGGAGTTAACTTCAAAATTACATTTCTCGGCCATATCGCATAGATCTCACTGTGAAAAGGCTTAAATGACTTTTTTAATTAAGTTTTATGATTGCGTTCAAACAAAATGTCCTAGAACAAAAATTTCAAATGTAACTACTAGATTGTGATTCAATACACTATTGGGTGAAGTTTGGTTGACTTCTGCGCAGCGGTTTGGGAGTTAACATCAAAATTACATTTCTCGGCCATATCGCATAGATCTCACTGTGAAAAGGCTTAAATGGCTTTTTTGACCTAAGTTTGAGGATTGCGCTCAAATCAAATGTCCTAGAACCAAATTTCCACATGTAACTACTAGATTGTGATACAATACACTAATGGGTGAAGTTTGGTTTACTTCTGCGCAGCGGTTTGGGAGTTAACATCAAAATTACATTTCTCGGCCATATCGCATAGATCTCACTGTGAAAAGGCTTAAATGGCTTTTTTGACCTAAGTTTGAGGATTGCGCTCAAACAAAATGTCCTAGAACAAAATTTTCAAATGTAACTACTAGATTGTGATACAATACACTATTGGGTGAAGTTTGGTTGACTTCTGCGCAGCGGTTTGGGAGTTAACATCAAAATTACATTTCTCGGCCATATCGCATAGATCTCACTGTGAAAAGGCTTAAATGACTTTTTTAATTAAGTTTGATGATTGCGTTCAAACAAAATGTCCTAGAACAAAATTTTCAAATGTAACTACTAGATTGTGATACAATACACTATTGGGTGAAGTTTAGTTGACTTCTGCGCAGCGGTTTGGGAGTTAACATCAAAATTACATTTCTCGGCCATATCGCATAGATCTCACTGTGAAAAGGCTTAAATGGCTTTTTTGACCTAAGTTTGAGGATTGCGCTCAAACCAAATGTCCTAGAACGAAATTTTAAAATGTAACTACTAGAATGTGATACAATACACCATTGGGTGAAGTTTGGTTGACTTCTGCGCAGCGGTTTGGGAGTTAACATCAAAATTACATTTCTCGGCCATATCGCATAGATCTCACTGTGAAAAGGCTTAAATGGCTTTTTTGACCTAAGTTTGAGGATTGCGCTCAAATCAAATGTCCTATAACCAAATTTCCACATGTAACTACTAGATTGTGATACAATACACTAATGGGTGAAGTTTGGTTGACTTCTGCGCAGCGGTTTGGGAGTTAACATCAAAATTACATTTCTCGGCCATATCGCATAGATCTCACTGTGAAAAGGCTTAAATGACTTTTTTAATTAAGTTTGATGATTGCGTTCAAACAAAATGTCCTAGAACAAAATTTTCAAATGTAACTACTAGATTGTGATACAATACACTATTGGGTGAAGTTTGGTTGACTTCTGCGCAGCGGTTTGGGAGTTAACATCAAAATTACATTTCTCGGCCATATCGCATAGATCTCACTGTGAAAAGGCTTAAATGACTTTTTTAATTAAGTTTAATGATTGCGCTCAAACCAAATGTCCTAGAACCAAATTTTCAAATGTAACTACTAGAATGTGATACAATACCCTATTGGGTGAAGTTTAGTTGACTTCTGCGCAGCGGTTTGGGAGTTAACATCAAAATTACATTTCTCGGCCATATCGCATAGATCTCACTGTGAAAAGGCTTAAATGGCTTTTTTGACCTAAGTTTAATGATTGCGCTCAAACCAAATGTCCTAGAACGAAATTTTCAAATGTAACTACTAGAATGTGATACAATACACTATTGGGTGAAGTTTGGTTGACTTCTGCGCAGCGGTTTGGGAGTTAACATCAAAATTACATTTCTCGGCCATATCGCATAGATCTCACTGTGAAAAGGCTTAAATGACTTTTTTAATTAAGTTTTATGATTGCGTTCAAACAAAATGTCCTAGAACAAAAATTTCAAATGTAACTACTAGATTGTGATTCAATACACTATTGGGTGAAGTTTGGTTGACTTCTGCGCAGCGGTTTGGGAGTTAACATCAAAATTACATTTCTCGGCCATATCGCATAGATCTCACTGTGAAAAGGCTTAAATGGCTTTTTTGACCTAAGTTTGAGGATTGCGCTCAAATCAAATGTCCTAGAACCAAATTTCCACATGTAACTACTAGATTGTGATACAATACACTAATGGGTGAAGTTTGGTTTACTTCTGCGCAGCGGTTTGGGAGTTAACATCAAAATTACATTTCTCGGCCATATCGCATAGATCTCACTGTGAAAAGGCTTAAATGGCTTTTTTGACCTAAGTTTGAGGATTGCGCTCAAACAAAATGTCCTAGAACAAAATTTTCAAATGTAACTACTAGATTGTGATACAATACACTATTGGGTGAAGTTTGGTTGACTTCTGCGCAGCGGTTTGGGAGTTAACATCAAAATTACATTTCTCGGCCATATCGCATAGATCTCACTGTGAAAAGGCTTAAATGACTTTTTTAATTAAGTTTGATGATTGCGTTCAAACAAAATGTCCTAGAACAAAATTTTCAAATGTAACTACTAGATTGTGATACAATACACTATTGGGTGAAGTTTAGTTGACTTCTGCGCAGCGGTTTGGGAGTTAACATCAAAATTACATTTCTCGGCCATATCGCATAGATCTCACTGTGAAAAGGCTTAAATGGCTTTTTTGACCTAAGTTTGAGGATTGCGCTCAAACCAAATGTCCTAGAACGAAATTTTAAAATGTAACTACTAGAATGTGATACAATACACCATTGGGTGAAGTTTGGTTGACTTCTGCGCAGCGGTTTGGGAGTTAACATCAAAATTACATTTCTCGGCCATATCGCATTGATCTCACTGTGAAAAGGCTTAAATGGCTTTTTTGACCTAAGTTTGAGGATTGCGCTCAAATCAAATGTCCTAGAACCAAATTTCCACATGTAACTACTAGATTGTGATACAATACACTAATGGGTGAAGTTTGGTTGACTTCTGCGCAGCGGTTTGGGAGTTAACATCAAAATTACATTTCTCGGCCATATCGCATAGATCTCACTGTGAAAAGGCTTAAATGGCTTTTTTGACCTAAGTTTGAGGATTGCGCTCAAATCAAATGTCCTATAACCAAATTTCCACATGTAACTACTAGATTGTGATACAATACACTAATGGGTGAAGTTTGGTTGACTTCTGCGCAGCGGTTTGGGAGTGAACATCAAAATTACATTTCTCGGCCATATCGCATTGATCTCACTGTGAAAAGGCTTAAATGACTTTTTTAATTAAGTTTGATGATTGCGCTCAAACAAAATTTCCTAAAACAAAATTTTCAAATGTAACTACTAGATTGTGATACAATACACTATTGGGTGAAGTTTGGTTGACTTCTGCGCAGCGGTTTGGGAGTTAACATCAAAATTACATTTCTCGGCCATATCGCATAGATCTCACTGTGAAAAGGCTTAAATGGCTTTTTTGACCTAAGTTTGAGGATTGCGCTCAAACCAAATGTCCTAGAACGAAATTTTCAAATGTAACTACTAGATTGTGATACAATACACTAATGGGTGAAGTTTGGTTGACTTCTGCGCAGCGGTTTGGGAGTTAACATCAAAATTACATTTCTCGGCCATATCGCATAGATCTCACTGTGAAAAGGCTTAAATGAATTTTTTAATTAAGTTTAATGATTGCGCTCAAACCAAATGTCCTAGAACCAAATTTTCAAATGTAACTACTAGAATGTGATACAATACACTATTGGGTGAAGTTTAGTTGACTTCTGCGCAGCGGTTTGGGAGTTAACATCAAAATTACATTTCTCGGCCATATCGCATAGATCTCACTGTGAAAAGGCTTAAATGGCTTTTTTGACCTAAGTTTAATGATTGCGCTCAAACCAAATGTCCTAGAACGAAATTTTCAAATGTAACTACTAGAATGTGATACAATACACTATTGGGTGAAGTTTGGTTGACTTCTGCGCAGCGGTTTGGGAGTTAACTTCAAAATTACATTTCTCGGCCATATCGCATAGATCTCACTGTGAAAAGGCTTAAATGACTTTTTTAATTAAGTTTTATGATTGCGTTCAAACAAAATGTCCTAGAACAAAAATTTCAAATGTAACTACTAGATTGTGATTCAATACACTATTGGGTGAAGTTTGGTTGACTTCTGCGCAGCGGTTTGGGAGTTAACATCAAAATTACATTTCTCGGCCATATCGCATAGATCTCACTGTGAAAAGGCTTAAATGGCTTTTTTGACCTAAGTTTGAGGATTGCGCTCAAATCAAATGTCCTATAACCAAATTTCCACATGTAACTACTAGATTGTGATACAATACACTAATGGGTGAAGTTTGGTTGACTTCTGCGCAGCGGTTTGGGAGTTAACATCAAAATTACATTTCTCGGCCATATCGCATAGATCTCACTGTGAAAAGGCTTAAATGACTTTTTTAATTAAGTTTGATGATTGCGTTCAAACAAAATGTCCTAGAACAAAATTTTCAAATGTAACTACTAGATTGTGATACAATACACTATTGGGTGAAATTTGGTTGACTTCTGCGCAGCGGTTTGGGAGTGAACATCAAAATTACATTTCTCGGCCATATCGCATAGATCTCACTGTGAAAAGGCTTAAATGACTTTTTTAATTAAGTTTGATGATTGCGTTCAAACAAAATGTCCTAGAACAAAATTTTCAAATGTAACTACTAGATTGTGATACAATACACTATTGGGTGAAGTTTGGTTGACTTCTGCGCAGCGGTTTGGGAGTTAACATCAAAATTACATTTCTCGGCCATATCGCATAGATCTCACTGTGAAAAGGCTTAAATGACTTTTTTAATTAAGTTTAATGATTGCGCTCAAACCAAATGTCCTAGAACCAAATTTTCAAATGTAACTACTAGAATGTGATACAATACCCTATTGGGTGAAGTTTAGTTGACTTCTGCGCAGCGGTTTGGGAGTTAACATCAAAATTACATTTCTCGGCCATATCGCATAGATCTCACTGTGAAAAGGCTTAAATGGCTTTTTTGACCTAAGTTTAATGATTGCGCTCAAACCAAATGTCCTAGAACGAAATTTTCAAATGTAACTACTAGAATGTGATACAATACACTATTGGGTGAAGTTTGGTTGACTTCTGCGCAGCGGTTTGGGAGTTAACATCAAAATTACATTTCTCGGCCATATCGCATAGATCTCACTGTGAAAAGGCTTAAATGACTTTTTTAATTAAGTTTTATGATTGCGTTCAAACAAAATGTCCTAGAACAAAAATTTCAAATGTAACTACTAGATTGTGATTCAATACACTATTGGGTGAAGTTTGGTTGACTTCTGCGCAGCGGTTTGGGAGTTAACATCAAAATTACATTTCTCGGCCATATCGCATAGATCTCACTGTGAAAAGGCTTAAATGGCTTTTTTGACCTAAGTTTGAGGATTGCGCTCAAATCAAATGTCCTAGAACCAAATTTCCACATGTAACTACTAGATTGTGATACAATACACTAATGGGTGAAGTTTGGTTTACTTCTGCGCAGCGGTTTGGGAGTTAACATCAAAATTACATTTCTCGGCCATATCGCATAGATCTCACTGTGAAAAGGCTTAAATGGCTTTTTTGACCTAAGTTTGAGGATTGCGCTCAAACAAAATGTCCTAGAACAAAATTTTCAAATGTAACTACTAGATTGTGATACAATACACTATTGGGTGAAGTTTGGTTGACTTCTGCGCAGCGGTTTGGGAGTTAACATCAAAATTACATTTCTCGGCCATATCGCATAGATCTCACTGTGAAAAGGCTTAAATGACTTTTTTAATTAAGTTTGATGATTGCGTTCAAACAAAATGTCCTAGAACAAAATTTTCAAATGTAACTACTAGATTGTGATACAATACACTATTGGGTGAAGTTTAGTTGACTTCTGCGCAGCGGTTTGGGAGTTAACATCAAAATTACATTTCTCGGCCATATCGCATAGATCTCACTGTGAAAAGGCTTAAATGGCTTTTTTGACCTAAGTTTGAGGATTGCGCTCAAACCAAATGTCCTAGAACGAAATTTTAAAATGTAACTACTAGAATGTGATACAATACACCATTGGGTGAAGTTTGGTTGACTTCTGCGCAGCGGTTTGGGAGTTAACATCAAAATTACATTTCTCGGCCATATCGCATTGATCTCACTGTGAAAAGGCTTAAATGGCTTTTTTGACCTAAGTTTGAGGATTGCGCTCAAATCAAATGTCCTAGAACCAAATTTCCACATGTAACTACTAGATTGTGATACAATACACTAATGGGTGAAGTTTGGTTGACTTCTGCGCAGCGGTTTGGGAGTTAACATCAAAATTACATTTCTCGGCCATATCGCATAGATCTCACTGTGAAAAGGCTTAAATGGCTTTTTTGACCTAAGTTTGAGGATTGCGCTCAAATCAAATGTCCTATAACCAAATTTCCACATGTAACTACTAGATTGTGATACAATACACTATTGGGTGAAGTTTGGTTGACTTCTGCGCAGCGGTTTGGGAGTTAACATCAAAATTACATTTCTCGGCCATATCGCATAGATCTCACTGTGAAAAGGCTTAAATGACTTTTTTAATTAAGTTTGATGATTGCGTTCAAACAAAATGTCCTAGAACAAAATTTTCAAATGTAACTACTAGATTGTGATACAATACACTATTGGGTGAAATTTGGTTGACTTCTGCGCAGCGGTTTGGGAGTGAACATCAAAATTACATTTCTCGGCCATATCGCATAGATCTCACTGTGAAAAGGCTTAAATGACTTTTTTAATTAAGTTTGATGATTGCGCTCAAACAAAATTTCCTAAAACAAAATTTTCAAATGTAACTACTAGATTGTGATACAATACACTATTGGGTGAAGTTTGGTTGACTTCTGCGCAGCGGTTTGGGAGTTAACATCAAAATTACATTTCTCGGCCATATCGCATAGATCTCACTGTGAAAAGGCTTAAATGACTTTTTTAATTAAGTTTGATGATTGCGTTCAAACAAAATGTCCTAGAACAAAATTTTCAAATGTAACTACTAGATTGTGATACAATACACTATTGGGTGAAATTTGGTTGACTTCTGCGCAGCGGTTTGGGAGTTAACATCAAAATTACATTTCTCGGCCATATCGCATAGATCTCACTGTGAAAAGGCTTAAATGACTTTTTTAATTAAGTTTAATGATTGCGTTAAAACAAAATGTCCTAGAACAAAATTTTCAAATGTAACTACTAGATTGTGATACAATACACTATTGGGTGAAATTTGGTTGACTTCTGCGCAGCGGTTTGGGAGTTAACATCAAAATTACATTTCTCGGCCATATCGCATAGATCTCACTGTGAAAAGGCTTAAATGGCTTTTTTGACCTAAGTTTGAGGATTGCGCTCAAATCAAATGTCCTATAACCAAATTTCCACATGTAACTACTAGATTGTGATACAATACACTAATGGGTGAAGTTTGGTTGACTTCTGCGCAGCGGTTTGGGAGTTAACATCAAAATTACATTTCTCGGCCATATCGCATAGATCTCACTGTGAAAAGGCTTAAATGACTTTTTTAATTAAGTTTGATGATTGCGTTCAAACAAAATGTCCTAGAACAAAATTTTCAAATGTAACTACTAGATTGTGATACAATACACTATTGGGTGAAATTTGGTTGACTTCTGCGCAGCGGTTTGGGAGTGAACATCAAAATTACATTTCTCGGCCATATCGCATAGATCTCACTGTGAAAAGGCTTAAATGACTTTTTTAATTAAGTTTGATGATTGCGCTCAAACAAAATTTCCTAAAACAAAATTTTCAAATGTAACTACTAGATTGTGATACAATACACTATTGGGTGAAGTTTGGTTGACTTCTGCGCAGCGGTTTGGGAGTTAACATCAAAATTACATTTCTCGGCCATATCGCATAGATCTCACTGTGAAAAGGCTTAAATGACTTTTTTAATTAAGTTTGATGATTGCGTTCAAACAAAATGTCCTAGAACAAAATTTTCAAATGTAACTACTAGATTGTGATACAATACACTATTGGGTGAAATTTGGTTGACTTCTGCGCAGCGGTTTGGGAGTTAACATCAAAATTACATTTCTCGGCCATATCGCATAGATCTCACTGTGAAAAGAATTAAATGACTTTTTTAATTAAGTTTAATGATTGCGTTCAAACAAAATGTCCTAGAACAAAATTTTCAAATGTAACTACTAGATTGTGATACAATACACTATTGGGTGAAATTTGGTTGACTTCTGCGCAGCGGTTTGGGAGTTAACATCAAAATTACATTTCTCGGCCATATCGCATAGATCTCACTGTGAAAAGGCTTAAATGGCTTTTTTGACCTAAGTTTAAAGATTGCGCTCAAACCAAATGTCCTAGAACGAAATTTTCAAATGTAACTACTAGATTGTGATACAATACACTAATGGGTGAAGTTTGGTTGACTTCTGCGCAGCGGTTTGGGAGTTAACATCAAAATTACATTTCTCGGCCATATCGCATAGATCTCACTGTGAAAAGGCTTAAATGGCTTTTTTGACCTAAGTTTGAGGATTGCGCTCAAATCAAATGTCCTATAACCAAATTTCCACATGTAACTACTAGATTGTGATACAATACACTAATGGGTGAAGTTTGGTTGACTTCTGCGCAGCGGTTTGGGAGTTAACATCAAAATTACATTTCTCGGCCATATCGCATAGATCTCACTGTGAAAAGGCTTAAATGACTTTTTTAATTAAGTTTGATGATTGCGTTCAAACAAAATGTCCTAGAACAAAATTTTCAAATGTAACTACTAGATTGTGATACAATACACTATTGGGTGAAGTTTGGTTGACTTCTGCGCAGCGGTTTGGGAGTTAACATCAAAATTACATTTCTCGGCCATATCGCATAGATCTCACTGTGAAAAGGCTTAAATGACTTTTTTAATTGTTTAATGATTGCGCTCAAACCAAATGTCCCAGAACCAAATTTTCAAATGTAACTACTAGAATGTGATACAATACACTATTGGGTGAAGTTTAGTTGACTTCTGCGCAGCGGTTTGGGAGTTAACATCAAAATTACATTTCTCGGCCATATCGCATAGATCTCACTGTGAAAAGGCTTAAATGGCTTTTTTGACCTAAGTTTAATGATTGCGCTCAAACCAAATGTCCTAGAACGAAATTTTCAAATGTAACTACTAGAATGTGATACAATACACTATTGGGTGAAGTTTGGTTGACTTCTGCGCAGCGGTTTGGGAGTTAACATCAAAATTACATTTCTCGGCCATATCGCATAGATCTCACTGTGAAAAGGCTTAAATGGCTTTTTTGACCTAAGTTTGAGGATTGCGCTCAAATCAAATGTCCTAGAACCAAATTTCCACATGTAACTACTAGATTGTGATACAATACACTAATGGTTGAAGTTTGGTTGACTTCTGCGCAGCGGTTTGGGAGTGAACATCAAAATTACATTTCTCGGCCATATCGCATAGATCTCACTGTGAAAAGGCTTAAATGACTTTTTTTAATTAAGTTTGAAGATTGCGCTCAAATCAAATGTCCTAGAACTAAATTTCCAAATGTAACTACTAGATTGTGATAAAATACACTATTGGGTGAAGTTTGGTTGACTTCTGCGCAGCGGTTTGGGAGTTAACATCAAAATTACATTTCTCGGCCATATCGCATAGATCTCACTGTGAAAAGGCTTAAATGGCTGTTTTGACCTAAGTTTGAGGATTGCGCTCAAATCAAATGTCCTAGAACCAAATTTCCACATGTAACTACTAGATTGTGATACAATACACTAATGGGTGAAGTTTGGTTGACTTCTGCGCAGCGGTTTGGGAGTGAACATCAAAATTACATTTCTCGGCCATATCGCATAGATCTCACTGTGGAAAGGCTTAAATGACTTTTTTTTAATTAAGTTTGAAGATTGCGCTCAAATCAAATGTCCTAGAACTAAATTTCCAAATGTAACTACTAGATTGTGATAAAATACACTATTGGGTGAAGTTTGGTTGACTTCTGCGCAGCGGTTTGGGAGTTAACATCAAAATTACATTTCTCGGCCATATCGCATAGATCTCACTGTGAAAAGGCTTAAATGGCTTTTTTGACCTAAGTTTGAGGATTGCGCTCAAACCAAATGTCCTAGAACGAAATTTTCAAATGTAACTACTAGATTGTGATACAATACACTAATGGGTGAAGTTTGGTTGACTTCTGCGCAGCGGTTTGGGAGTTAACATCAAAATTACATTTCTCGGCCATATCGCATAGATCTCACTGTGAAAAGGCTTAAATGGCTTTTTTGACCTAAGTTTGAGGATTGCGCTCAAATCAAATGTCCTATAACCAAATTTCCACATGTAACTACTAGATTGTGATACAATACACTAATGGGTGAAGTTTGGTTGACTTCTGCGCAGCGGTTTGGGAGTTAACATCAAAATTACATTTCTCGGCCATATCGCATAGATCTCACTGTGAAAAGGCTTAAATGACTTTTTTAATTAAGTTTGATGATTGCGTTCAAACAAAATGTCCTAGAACAAAATTTTCAAATGTAACTACTAGATTGTGATACAATACACTATTGGGTGAAGTTTGGTTGACTTCTGCGCAGCGGTTTGGGAGTTAACATCAAAATTACATTTCTCGGCCATATCGCATAGATCTCACTGTGAAAAGGCTTAAATGACTTTTTTAATTGTTTAATGATTGCGCTCAAACCAAATGTCCTAGAACCAAATTTTCAAATGTAACTACTAGAATGTGATACAATACACTATTGGGTGAAGTTTAGTTGACTTCTGCGCAGCGGTTTGGGAGTTAACATCAAAATTACATTTCTCGGCCATATCGCATAGATCTCACTGTGAAAAGGCTTAAATGGCTTTTTTGACCTAAGTTTAATGATTGCGCTCAAACCAAATGTCCTAGAACGAAATTTTCAAATGTAACTACTAGAATGTGATACAATACACTATTGGGTGAAGTTTGGTTGACTTCTGCGCAGCGGTTTGGGAGTTAACATCAAAATTACATTTCTCGGCCATATCGCATAGATCTCACTGTGAAAAGGCTTAAATGGCTTTTTTGACCTAAGTTTGAGGATTGCGCTCAAATCAAATGTCCTAGAACCAAATTTCCACATGTAACTACTAGATTGTGATACAATACACTAATGGTTGAAGTTTGGTTGACTTCTGCGCAGCGGTTTGGGAGTGAACATCAAAATTACATTTCTCGGCCATATCGCATAGATCTCACTGTGAAAAGGCTTAAATGACTTTTTTTAATTAAGTTTGAAGATTGCGCTCAAATCAAATGTCCTAGAACTAAATTTCCAAATGTAACTACTAGATTGTGATAAAATACACTATTGGGTGAAGTTTGGTTGACTTCTGCGCAGCGGTTTGGGAGTTAACATCAAAATTACATTTCTCGGCCATATCGCATAGATCTCACTGTGAAAAGGCTTAAATGGCTGTTTTGACCTAAGTTTGAGGATTGCGCTCAAATCAAATGTCCTAGAACCAAATTTCCACATGTAACTACTAGATTGTGATACAATACACTAATGGGTGAAGTTTGGTTGACTTCTGCGCAGCGGTTTGGGAGTGAACATCAAAATTACATTTCTCGGCCATATCGCATAGATCTCACTGTGGAAAGGCTTAAATGACTTTTTTTTAATTAAGTTTGAAGATTGCGCTCAAATCAAATGTCCTAGAACTAAATTTCCAAATGTAACTACTAGATTGTGATAAAATACACTATTGGGTGAAGTTTGGTTGACTTCTGCGCAGCGGTTTGGGAGTTAACATCAAAATTACATTTCTCGGCCATATCGCATAGATCTCACTGTGAAAAGGCTTAAATGGCTTTTTTGACCTAAGTTTGAGGATTGCGCTCAAACCAAATGTCCTAGAACGAAATTTTCAAATGTAACTACTAGATTGTGATACAATACACTAATGGGTGAAGTTTGGTTGACTTCTGCGCAGCGGTTTGGGAGTTAACATCAAAATTACATTTCTCGGCCATATCGCATAGATCTCACTGTGAAAAGGCTTAAATGGCTTTTTTGACCTAAGTTTGAGGATTGCGCTCAAATCAAATGTCCTATAACCAAATTTCCACATGTAACTACTAGATTGTGATACAATACACTAATGGGTGAAGTTTGGTTGACTTCTGCGCAGCGGTTTGGGAGTTAACATCAAAATTACATTTCTCGGCCATATCGCATAGATCTCACTGTGAAAAGGCTTAAATGACTTTTTTAATTAAGTTTGATGATTGCGTTCAAACAAAATGTCCTAGAACAAAATTTTCAAATGTAACTACTAGATTGTGATACAATACACTATTGGGTGAAGTTTGGTTGACTTCTGCGCAGCGGTTTGGGAGTTAACATCAAAATTACATTTCTCGGCCATATCGCATAGATCTCACTGTGAAAAGGCTTAAATGACTTTTTTAATTAAGTTTAATGATTGCGCTCAAACCAAATGTCCTAGAACCAAATTTTCAAATGTAACTACTAGAATGTGATACAATACACTATTGGGTGAAGTTTAGTTGACTTCTGCGCAGCGGTTTGGGAGTTAACATCAAAATTACATTTCTCGGCCATATCGCATAGATCTCACTGTGAAAAGGCTTAAATGGCTTTTTTGACCTAAGTTTGAGGATTGCGCTCAAACCAAATGTCCTAGAACCAAATTTTAAAATGTAACTACTAGAATGTGATACAATACACCATTGGGTGAAGTTTGGTTGACTTCTGCGCAGCGGTTTGGGAGTTAACATCAAAATTACATTTCTCGGCCATATCGCATTGATCTCACTGTGAAAAGGCTTAAATGGCTTTTTTGACCTAAGTTTGAGGATTGCGCTCAAATCAAATGTCCTAGAACCAAATTTCCACATGTAACTACTAGATTGTGATACAATACACTAATGGGTGAAGTTTGGTTGACTTCTGCGCAGCGGTTTGGGAGTTAACATCAAAATTACATTTCTCGGCCATATCGCATAGATCTCACTGTGAAAAGGCTTAAATGGCTTTTTTGACCTAAGTTTGAGGATTGCGCTCAAATCAAATGTCCTATAACCAAATTTCCACATGTAACTACTAGATTGTGATACAATACACTAATGGGTGAAGTTTGGTTGACTTCTGCGCAGCGGTTTGGGAGTGAACATCAAAATTACATTTCTCGGCCATATCGCATAGATCTCACTGTGAAAAGGCTTAAATGACTTTTTTAATTAAGTTTGATGATTGCGCTCAAACAAAATTTCCTAAAACAAAATTTTCAAATGTAACTACTAGATTGTGATACAATACACTATTGGGTGAAGTTTGGTTGACTTCTGCGCAGCGGTTTGGGAGTTAACATCAAAATTACATTTCTCGGCCATATCGCATAGATCTCACTGTGAAAAGGCTTAAATGACTTTTTTAATTAAGTTTGATGATTGCGTTCAAACAAAATGTCCTAGAACAAAATTTTCAAATGTAACTACTAGATTGTGATACAATACACTATTGGGTGAAATTTGGTTGACTTCTGCGCAGCGGTTTGGGAGTTAACATCAAAATTACATTTCTCGGCCATATCGCATAGATCTCACTGTGAAAAGGCTTAAATGGCTTTTTTGACCTAAGTTTGAGGATTGCGCTCAAATCAAATGTCCTAGAACAAAATTTTCAAAAGTAACTACTAGATTGTGATACAATACACTAATGGGTGAAGTTTGGTTGACTTCTGCGCAGCGGTTTGTGAGTGAACATCAAAATTACATTTCTCGGCCATATCGCATAGATCTCACTGTGGAAAGGCTTAACTGACTTTTTTTAATTAAGTTTGAAGATTGCGCTCAAATCAAATGTCCTAGAACTAAATTTCCAAATGTAACTACTAGATTGTGATAAAATACACTATTGGGTGAAGTTTGGTTGACTTCTGCGCAGCGGTTTGGGAGTTAACATCAAAATTACATTTCTCGGCCATATCGCATAGATCTCACTGTGAAAAGGCTTAAATGGCTTTTTTGACCTAAGTTTGAGGATTGCGCTCAAACCAAATGTCCTAGAACGAAATTTTCAAATGTAACTACTAGATTGTGATACAATACACTAATGGGTGAAGTTTGGTTGACTTCTGCGCAGCGGTTTGGGAGTTAACATCAAAATTACATTTCTCGGCCATATCGCATAGATCTCACTGTGAAAAGGCTTAAATGACTTTTTTAATTAAGTTTAATGATTGCGCTCAAACCAAATGTCCTAGAACCAAATTTTCAAATGTAACTACTAGAATGTGATACAATACACTATTGGGTGAAGTTTAGTTGACTTCTGCGCAGCGGTTTGGGAGTTAACATCAAAATTACATTTCTCGGCCATATCGCATAGATCTCACTGTGAAAAGGCTTAAATGACTTTTTTAATTAAGTTTGATGATTGCGCTCAAACAAAATGTTCTAGAACAAAATTTTCAAATGTAACTACTAGATTGTGATACAATACACTATTGGGTGAAGTTTGGTTTACTTCTGCGCAGCGGTTTGGGAGTTAACATCAAAATTACATTTCTCGGCCATATCGCATAGATCTCACTGTGAAAAGGATTAAATGGCTTTTTTGACCTAAGTTTGAGGATTGCGCTCAAATCAAATGTCCTAGAACCAAATTTCCACATGTAACTACTAGATTGTGATACAATACACTAATGGGTGAAGTTTGGTTGACTTCTGCGCAGCGGTTTGGGAGTGAACATCAAAATTACATTTCTCGGCCATATCGCATAGATCTCACTGTGGAAAGGCTTAAATGACTTTTTTTAATTAAGTTTGAAGATTGCGCTCAAATCAAATGTCCTAGAACTAAATTTCCAAATGTAACTACTAGATTGTGATAAAATACACTATTGGGTGAAGTTTGGTTGACTTCTGCGCAGCGGTTTGGGAGTTAACATCAAAATTACATTTCTCGGCCATATCGCATAGATCTCACTGTGAAAAGGCTTAAATGGCTTTTTTGACCTAAGTTTGAGGATTGCGCTCAAATCAAATGTCCTATAACCAAATTTCCACATGTAACTACTAGATTGTGATACAATACACTAATGGGTGAAGTTTGGTTGACTTCTGCGCAGCGGTTTGGGAGTTAACATCAAAATTACATTTCTCGGCCATATCGCATAGATCTCACTGTGAAAAGGCTTAAATGACTTTTTTAATTAAGTTTGATGATTGCGTTCAAACAAAATGTCCTAGAACAAAATTTTCAAATGTAACTACTAGATTGTGATACAATACACTATTGGGTGAAGTTTGGTTGACTTCTGCGCAGCGGTTTGGGAGTTAACATCAAAATTACATTTCTCGGCCATATCGCATAGATCTCACTGTGAAAAGGCTTAAATGACTTTTTTAATTAAGTTTAATGATTGCGTTCAAACAAAATGTCCTAGAACAAAATTTTCAAATGTAACTACTAGATTGTGATACAATACACTATTGGGTGAAATTTGGTTGACTTCTGCGCAGCGGTTTGGGAGTTAACATCAAAATTACATTTCTCGGCCATATCGCATAGATCTCACTGTGAAAAGGCTTAAATGGCTTTTTTGACCTAAGTTTAAAGATTGCGCTCAAACCAAATGTCCTAGAACGAAATTTTCAAATGTAACTACTAGATTGTGATACAATACACTAATGGGTGAAGTTTGGTTGACTTCTGCGCAGCGGTTTGGGAGTTAACATCAAAATTACATTTCTCGGCCATATCGCATAGATCTCACTGTGAAAAGGCTTAAATGGCTTTTTTGACCTAAGTTTGAGGATTGCGCTCAAATCAAATGTCCTATAACCAAATTTCCACATGTAACTACTAGATTGTGATACAATACACTAATGGGTGAAGTTTGGTTGACTTCTGTGCAGCGGTTTGGGAGTTAACATCAAAATTACATTTCTCGGCCATATCGCATAGATCTCACTGTGAAAAGGCTTAAATGACTTTTTTAATTAAGTTTGATGATTGCGTTCAAACAAAATGTCCTAGAACAAAATTTTCAAATGTAACTACTAGATTGTGATACAATACACTATTGGGTGAAGTTTGGTTGACTTCTGCGCAGCGGTTTGGGAGTTAACATCAAAATTACATTTCTCGGCCATATCGCATAGATCTCACTGTGAAAAGGCTTAAATGACTTTTTTAATTGTTTAATGATTGCGCTCAAACCAAATGTCCTAGAACCAAATTTTCAAATGTAACTACTAGAATGTGATACAATACACTATTGGGTGAAGTTTAGTTGACTTCTGCGCAGCGGTTTGGGAGTTAACATCAAAATTACATTTCTCGGCCATATCGCATAGATCTCACTGTGAAAAGGCTTAAATGGCTTTTTTGACCTAAGTTTAATGATTGCGCTCAAACCAAATGTCCTAGAACGAAATTTTCAAATGTAACTACTAGAATGTGATACAATACACTATTGGGTGAAGTTTGGTTGACTTCTGCGCAGCGGTTTGGGAGTTAACATCAAAATTACATTTCTCGGCCATATCGCATAGATCTCACTGTGAAAAGGCTTAAATGGCTTTTTTGACCTAAGTTTGAGGATTGCGCTCAAATCAAATGTCCTAAAACCAAATTTCCACATGTAACTACTAGATTGTGATACAATACACTAATGGGTGAAGTTTGGTTGACTTCTGCGCAGCGGTTTGGGAGTT
This sequence comes from Corythoichthys intestinalis, assembly GCF_030265065.1. NCBI lineage: Eukaryota > Metazoa > Chordata > Actinopteri > Syngnathiformes > Syngnathidae > Corythoichthys > Corythoichthys intestinalis. Next base: position 254,657 of record NW_026651606.1, on the reverse strand, counting down.
AACATCAAAATTACATTTCTCGGCCATATCGCATAGATCTCACTGTGAAAAGGCTTAAATGACTTTTTTAATTAAGTTTGATGATTGCGCTCAAACAAAATGTCCTAGAACAAAATTTTCAAATGTAACTACTAGATTGTGATACAATACACTATTGGGTGAAGTTTGGTTGACTTCTGCGCAGCGGTTTGGGAGTTAACATCAAAATTACATTTCTCGGCCATATCGCATAGATCTCACTGTGAAAAGGCTTAAATGGCTTTTTTGACCTAAGTTTGAGGATTGCGCTCAAATCAAATGTCCTAGAACCAAATTTCCACATGTAACTACTAGATTGTGATACAATACACTAATGGTTGAAGTTTGGTTGACTTCTGCGCAGCGGTTTGGGAGTGAACATCAAAATTACATTTCTCGGCCATATCGCATAGATCTCACTGTGAAAAGGCTTAAATGACTTTTTTTAATTAAGTTTGAAGATTGCGCTCAAATCAAATGTCCTAGAACTAAATTTCCAAATGTAACTACTAGATTGTGATAAAATACACTATTGGGTGAAGTTTGGTTGACTTCTGCGCAGCGGTTTGGGAGTTAACATCAAAATTACATTTCTCGGCCATATCGCATAGATCTCACTGTGAAAAGGCTTAAATGGCTGTTTTGACCTAAGTTTGAGGATTGCGCTCAAATCAAATGTCCTATAACCAAATTTCCACATGTAACTACTAGATTGTGATACAATACACTAATGGGTGAAGTTTGGTTGACTTCTGCGCAGCGGTTTGGGAGTTAACATCAAAATTACATTTCTCGGCCATATCGCATAGATCTCACTGTGAAAAGGCTTAAATGACTTTTTTAATTAAGTTTGATGATTGCGTTCAAACAAAATGTCCTAGAACAAAATTTTTAAATGTAACTACTAGATTGTGATACAATACACTATTGGGTGAAGTTTGGTTGACTTCTGCGCAGCGGTTTGGGAGTTAACATCAAAATTACATTTCTCGGCCATATCGCATAGATCTCACTGTGAAAAGGCTTAAATGGCTTTTTTGACCTAAGTTTGAGGATTGCGCTCAAATCAAATGTCCTATAACCAAATTTCCACATGTAACTACTAGATTGTGATACAATACACTAATGGGTGAAGTTTGGTTGACTTCTGCGCAGCGGTTTGGGAGTTAACATCAAAATTACATTTCTCGGCCATATCGCATAGATCTCACTGTGAAAAGGCTTAAATGACTTTTTTAATTAAGTTTGATGATTGCCTTCATACAAAATGTCCTAGAACAAAATTTTCAAATGTAACTACTAGATTGTGATACGATACACTATTGGGTGAAGTTTGGTTGACTTCTGCGCAGCGGTTTGGGAGTTAACATCAAAATTACATTTCTCGGCCATATCGCATAGATCTCACTGTGAAAAGGCTTAAATGGCTTTTTTGACCTAAGTTTGAGGATTGCGCTCAAACCAAATGTCCTAGAACGAAATTTTAAAATGTAACTACTAGAATGTGATACAATACACCATTGGGTGAAATTTGGTTGACTTCTGCGCAGCGGTTTGGGAGTTAACATCAAAATTACATTTCTCGGCCATATCGCATTGATCTCACTGTGAAAAGGCTTAAATGGCTTTTTTGACCTAAGTTTGAGGATTGCGCTCAAATCAAATGTCCTAGAACCAAATTTCCACATGTAACTACTAGATTGTGATACAATACACTAATGGGTGAAGTTTGGTTGACTTCTGCGCAGCGGTTTGTGAGTTAACATCAAAATTACATTTCTCGGCCATATCGCATAGATCTCACTGTGAAAAGGCTTAAATGGCTTTTTTGACCTAAGTTTGAGGATTGCGCTCAAATCAAATGTCCTATAACCAAATTTCCACATGTAACTACTAGATTGTGATACAATACACTAATGGGTGAAGTTTGGTTGACTTCTGCGCAGCGGTTTGGGAGTGAACATCAAAATTACATTTCTCGGCCATATCGCATAGATCTCACTGTGAAAAGGCTTAAATGACTTTTTTAATTAAGTTTGATGATTGCGTTCAAACAAAATTTCCTAAAACAAAATTTTCAAATGTAACTACTAGATTGTGATACAATACACTATTGGGTGAAGTTTGGTTGACTTCTGCGCAGCGGTTTGGGAGTTAACATCAAAATTACATTTCTCGGCCATATCGCATAGATCTCACTGTGAAAAGGCTTAAATGACTTTTTTAATTAAGTTTGATGATTGCGTTCAAACAAAATGTCCTAGAACAAAATTTTCAAATGTAACTACTAGATTGTGATACAATACACTATTGGGTGAAGTTTGGTTGACTTCTGCGCAGCGGTTTGGGAGTTAACATCAAAATTACATTTCTCGGCCATATCGCATAGATCTCACTGTGAAAAGGCTTAAATGACTTTTTTAATTAAGTTTAATGATTGCGCTCAAACCAAATGTCCTAGAACGAAATTTTCAAATGTAACTACTAGAATGTGATACAATACACTATTGGGTGAAGTTTAGTTGACTTCTGCGCAGCGGTTTGGGAGTTAACATCAAAATTACATTTCTCGGCCATATCGCATAGATCTCACTGTGAAAAGGCTTAAATGGCTTTTTGGACCTAAGTTTAATGATTGCGCTCAAACCAAATGTCCTAGAACGAAATTTTCAAATGTAACTACTAGAATGTGATACAATACACTATTGGGTGAAGTTTGGTTGACTTCTGCGCAGCGGTTTGGGAGTTGACATCAAAATTACATTTCTCGGCCATATCGCATAGATCTCACTGTGAAAAGGCTTAAATGGCTTTTTTGACCTAAGTTTGAGGATTGCGCTCAAATCAAATGTCCTAGAACCAAATTTCCACATGTAACTACTAGATTGTGATACAATACACTAATGGGTGAAGTTTGGTTGACTTCTGCGCAGCGGTTTGGGAGTTAACATCAAAATTACATTTCTCGGCCATATCGCATAGATCTCACTGTGAAAAGGCTTAAATGACTTTTTTAATTAAGTTTGATGATTGCGCTCAAACAAAATGTCCTAGAACAAAATTTTCAAATGTAACTACTAGATTGTGATACAATACACTATTGGGTGAAGTTTGGTTGACTTCTGCGCAGCGGTTTGGGAGTTAACATCAAAATTACATTTCTCGGCCATATCGCATAGATCTCACTGTGAAAAGGCTTAAATGGCTTTTTTGACCTAAGTTTGAGGATTGCGCTCAAATCAAATGTCCTAGAACCAAATTTCCACATGTAACTACTAGATTGTGATACAATACACTAATGGTTGAAGTTTGGTTGACTTCTGCGCAGCGGTTTGGGAGTGAACATCAAAATTACATTTCTCGGCCATATCGCATAGATCTCACTGTGAAAAGGCTTAAATGACTTTTTTTAATTAAGTTTGAAGATTGCGCTCAAATCAAATGTCCTAGAACTAAATTTCCAAATGTAACTACTAGATTGTGATAAAATACACTATTGGGTGAAGTTTGGTTGACTTCTGCGCAGCGGTTTGGGAGTTAACATCAAAATTACATTTCTCGGCCATATCGCATAGATCTCACTGTGAAAAGGCTTAAATGGCTTTTTTGACCTAAATTTGAGGATTGCGCTCAAATCAAATGTCCTATAACCAAATTTCCACATATAACTACTAGATTGTGATACAATACACTAATGGGTGAAGTTTGGTTGACTTCTGCGCAGCGGTTTGGGAGTTAACATCAAAATTACATTTCTCGGCCATATCGCATAGATCTCACTGTGAAAAGGCTTAAATGACTTTTTTAATTAAGTTTGATGATTGCGTTCAAACAAAATGTCCTAGAACGAAATTTTAAAATGTAACTACTAGAATGTGATACAATACACCATTGGGTGAAATTTGGTTGACTTCTGCGCAGCGGTTTGGGAGTTAACATCAAAATTACATTTCTCGGCCATATCGCATTGATCTCACTGTGAAAAGGCTTAAATGGCTTTTTTGACCTAAGTTTGAGGATTGCGCTCAAATCAAATGTCCTAGAACCAAATTTCCACATGTAACTACTAGATTGTGATACAATACACTAATGGGTGAAGTTTGGTTGACTTCTGCGCAGCGGTTTGTGAGTTAACATCAAAATTACATTTCTCGGCCATATCGCATAGATCTCACTGTGAAAAGGCTTAAATGGCTTTTTTGACCTAAGTTTGAGGATTGCGCTCAAATCAAATGTCCTATAACCAAATTTCCACATGTAACTACTAGATTGTGATACAATACACTAATGGGTGAAGTTTGGTTGACTTCTGCGCAGCGGTTTGGGAGTGAACATCAAAATTACATTTCTCGGCCATATCGCATAGATCTCACTGTGAAAAGGCTTAAATGACTTTTTTAATTAAGTTTGATGATTGCGTTCAAACAAAATTTCCTAAAACAAAATTTTCAAATGTAACTACTAGATTGTGATACAATACACTATTGGGTGAAGTTTGGTTGACTTCTGCGCAGCGGTTTGGGAGTTAACATCAAAATTACATTTCTCGGCCATATCGCATAGATCTCACTGTGAAAAGGCTTAAATGACTTTTTTAATTAAGTTTGATGATTGCGTTCAAACAAAATGTCCTAGAACAAAATTTTCAAATGTAACTACTAGATTGTGATACAATACACTATTGGGTGAAGTTTGGTTGACTTCTGCGCAGCGGTTTGGGAGTTAACATCAAAATTACATTTCTCGGCCATATCGCATAGATCTCACTGTGAAAAGGCTTAAATGACTTTTTTAATTAAGTTTAATGATTGCGCTCAAACCAAATGTCCTAGAACGAAATTTTCAAATGTAACTACTAGAATGTGATACAATACACTATTGGGTGAAGTTTAGTTGACTTCTGCGCAGCGGTTTGGGAGTTAACATCAAAATTACATTTCTCGGCCATATCGCATAGATCTCACTGTGAAAAGGCTTAAATGGCTTTTTGGACCTAAGTTTAATGATTGCGCTCAAACCAAATGTCCTAGAACGAAATTTTCAAATGTAACTACTAGAATGTGATACAATACACTATTGGGTGAAGTTTGGTTGACTTCTGCGCAGCGGTTTGGGAGTTGACATCAAAATTACATTTCTCGGCCATATCGCATAGATCTCACTGTGAAAAGGCTTAAATGGCTTTTTTGACCTAAGTTTGAGGATTGCGCTCAAATCAAATGTCCTAGAACCAAATTTCCACATGTAACTACTAGATTGTGATACAATACACTAATGGGTGAAGTTTGGTTGACTTCTGCGCAGCGGTTTGGGAGTTAACATCAAAATTACATTTCTCGGCCATATCGCATAGATCTCACTGTGAAAAGGCTTAAATGACTTTTTTTAATTAAGTTTGATGATTGCGCTCAAACAAAATGTCCTAGAACAAAATTTTCAAATGTAACTACTAGATTGTGATACAATACACTATTGGGTGAAGTTTGGTTGACTTCTGCGCAGCGGTTTGGGGGTTAACATCAAAATTACATTTCTCGGCCATATCGCATAGATCTCACTGTGAAAAGGCTTAAATGGCTTTTTTGACCTAAGTTTGAGGATTGCGCTCAAATCAAATGTCCTAGAACCAAATTTCCACATGTAACTACTAGATTGTGATACAATACACTAATGGTTGAAGTTTGGTTGACTTCTGCGCAGCGGTTTGGGAGTGAACATCAAAATTACATTTCTCGGCCATATCGCATAGATCTCACTGTGAAAAGGCTTAAATGACTTTTTTTAATTAAGTTTGAAGATTGCGCTCAAATCAAATGTCCTAGAACTAAATTTCCAAATGTAACTACTAGATTGTGATAAAATACACTATTGGGTGAAGTTTGGTTGACTTATGCGCAGCGGTTTGGGAGTTAACATCAAAATTACATTTCTCGGCCATATCGCATAGATCTCACTGTGAAAAGGCTTAAATGGCTTTTTTGACCTAAGTTTGAGGATTGCGCTCAAATCAAATGTCCTATAACCAAATTTCCACATATAACTACTAGATTGTGATACAATACACTAATGGGTGAAGTTTGGTTGACTTCTGCGCAGCGGTTTGGGAGTTAACATCAAAATTACATTTCTCGGCCATATCGCATAGATCTCACTGTGAAAAGGCTTAAATGACTTTTTTAATTAAGTTTGATGATTGCGTTCAAACAAAATGTCCTAGAACAAAATTTTTAAATGTAACTACTAGATTGTGATTCAATACACTATTGGGTGAAGTTTGGTTGACTTCTGCGCAGCGGTTTGGGAGTTAACATCAAAATTACATTTCTCGGCCATATCGCATAGATCTCACTGTGAAAAGGCTTAAATGGCTTTTTTGACCTAAGTTTGAGGATTGCGCTCAAATCAAATGTCCTAGAACCAAATTTCCACATGTAACTACTAGATTGTGATACAATACACTAATGGTTGAAGTTTGGTTGACTTCTGCGCAGCGGTTTGGGAGTGAACATCAAAATTACATTTCTCGGCCATATCGCATAGATCTCACTGTGAAAAGGCTTAAATGACTTTTTTTAATTAAGTTTGAAGATTGCGCTCAAATCAAATGTCCTAGAACTAAATTTCCAAATGTAACTACTAGATTGTGATAAAATACACTATTGGGTGAAGTTTGGTTGACTTATGCGCAGCGGTTTGGGAGTTAACATCAAAATTACATTTCTCGGCCATATCGCATAGATCTCACTGTGAAAAGGCTTAAATGGCTTTTTTGACCTAAGTTTGAGGATTGCGCTCAAATCAAATGTCCTATAACCAAATTTCCACATATAACTACTAGATTGTGATACAATACACTAATGGGTGAAGTTTGGTTGACTTCTGCGCAGCGGTTTGGGAGTTAACATCAAAATTACATTTCTCGGCCATATCGCATAGATCTCACTGTGAAAAGGCTTAAATGACTTTTTTAATTAAGTTTGATGATTGCGTTCAAACAAAATGTCCTAGAACAAAATTTTTAAATGTAACTACTAGATTGTGATTCAATACACTATTGGGTGAAGTTTGGTTGACTTCTGCGCAGCGGTTTGGGAGTTAACATCAAAATTACATTTCTCGGCCATATCGCATAGATCTCACTGTGAAAAGGCTTAAATGGCTTTTTTGACCTAAGTTTGAGGATTGCACTCAAATCAAATGTCCTAGAACCAAATTTCCACATGTAACTACTAGATTGTGATACAATACACTAATGGGTGAAGTTTGGTTGACTTCTGCGCAGCGGTTTGGGAGTTAACATCAAAATTACATTTCTCGGCCATATCGCATAGATCTCACTGTGAAAAGGCTTAAATGACTTTTTTAATTAAGTTTGATGATTGCGCTCAAACAAAATGTCCTAGAACAAAATTTTCAAATGTAACTACTAGATTGTGATACAATACACTATTGGGTGAAGTTTGGTTGACTTCTGCGCAGCGGTTTGGGAGTTAACATCAAAATTACATTTCTCGGCCATATCGCATTGATCTCACTGTGAAAAGGCTTAAATGGCTTTTTTGACCTAAGTTTGAGGATTGCGCTCAAATCAAATGTCCTAGAACCAAATTTCCACATGTAACTACTAGATTGTGATACAATACACTAATGGGTGAAGTTTGGTTCACTTCTGCGCAGCGGTTTGGGAGTTAACATCAAAATTACATTTCTCGGCCATATCGCATAGATCTCACTGTGAAAAGGCTTAAATGACTTTTTTAATTAAGTTTGATGATTGCGCTCAAACAAAATGTCCTAGAACAAAATTTTCAAATGTAACTACTAGATTGTGATACAATACACTATTGGGTGAAGTTTGGTTGACTTCTGCGCAGCGGTTTGGGAGTTAACATCAAAATTACATTTCTCGGCCATATCGCATAGATCTCACTGTGAAAAGGCTTAAATGACTTTTTTAATTAAGTTTGATGATTGCGTTCAAACAAAATGTCCTAGAACAAAATTTTCAAATGTAACTACTAGATTGTGATACAATACACTATTGGGTGAAGTTTGGTTGACTTCTGCGCAGCGGTTTGGGAGTTAACATCAAAATTACATTTCTCGGCCATATCGCATAGATCTCACTGTGAAAAGGCTTAAATGACTTTTTTAATTAAGTTTAATGATTGCGCTCAAACCAAATGTCCTAGAACGAAATTTTCAAATGTAACTACTAGAATGTGATACAATACACTATTGGGTGAAGTTTAGTTGACTTCTGCGCAGCGGTTTGGGAGTTAACATCAAAATTACATTTCTCGGCCATATCGCATAGATCTCACTGTGAAAAGGCTTAAATGGCTTTTTGGACCTAAGTTTAATGATTGCGCTCAAACCAAATGTCCTAGAACGAAATTTTCAAATGTAACTACTAGAATGTGATACAATACACTATTGGGTGAAGTTTGGTTGACTTCTGCGCAGCGGTTTGGGAGTTGACATCAAAATTACATTTCTCGGCCATATCGCATAGATCTCACTGTGAAAAGGCTTAAATGGCTTTTTTGACCTAAGTTTGAGGATTGCGCTCAAATCAAATGTCCTAGAACCAAATTTCCACATGTAACTACTAGATTGTGATACAATACACTAATGGGTGAAGTTTGGTTGACTTCTGCGCAGCGGTTTGGGAGTTAACATCAAAATTACATTTCTCGGCCATATCGCATAGATCTCACTGTGAAAAGGCTTAAATGACTTTTTTAATTAAGTTTGATGATTGCGTTCAAACAAAATGTCCTAGAACAAAATTTTTAAATGTAACTACTAGATTGTGATTCAATACACTATTGGGTGAAGTTTGGTTGACTTCTGCGCAGCGGTTTGGGAGTTAACATCAAAATTACATTTCTCGGCCATATCGCATAGATCTCACTGTGAAAAGGCTTAAATGGCTTTTTTGACCTAAGTTTGAGGATTGCGCTCAAATCAAATGTCCTAGAACCAAATTTCCACATGTAACTACTAGATTGTGATACAATACACTAATGGGTGAAGTTTGGTTGACTTCTGCGCAGCGGTTTGGGAGTTAACATCAAAATTACATTTCTCGGCCATATCGCATAGATCTCACTGTGAAAAGGCTTAAATGACTTTTTTAATTAAGTTTGATGATTGCGCTCAAACAAAATGTCCTAGAACAAAATTTTCAAATGTAACTACTAGATTGTGATACAATACACTATTGGGTGAAGTTTGGTTGACTTCTGCGCAGCGGTTTGGGAGTTAACATCAAAATTACATTTCTCGGCCATATCGCATAGATCTCACTGTGAAAAGGCTTAAATGGCTTTTTTGACCTAAGTTTGAGGATTGCGCTCAAATCAAATGTCCTAGAACCAAATTTCCACATGTAACTACTAGATTGTGATACAATACACTAATGGGTGAAGTTTGGTTCACTTCTGCGCAGCGGTTTGGGAGTTAACATCAAAATTACATTTCTCGGCCATATCGCATAGATCTCACTGTGAAAAGGCTTAAATGGCTTTTTTGACCTAAGTTTAATGATTGCGCTCAAACCAAATGTCCTAGAACGAAATTTTCAAATGTAACAACTAGAATGTGATACAATACACTATTGGGTGAAGTTTGGTTGACTTCTGCGCAGCGGTTTGGGAGTTAACATCAAAATTACATTTCTCGGCCATATCGCATAGATCTCACTGTGAAAAGGCTTAAATGGCTTTTTTGACCTAAGTTTGAGGATTGCGCTCAAATCAAATGTCCTAGAACCAAATTTCCACATGTAACTACTAGATTGTGATACAATACACTAATGGGTGAAGTTTGGTTGACTTCTGCGCAGCGGTTTGGGAGTTAACATCAAAATTACATTTCTCGGCCATATCGCATAGATCTCACTGTGAAAAGGCTTAAATGACTTTTTTAATTAAGTTTGATGATTGCGCTCAAACAAAATGTCCTAGAACAAAATTTTCAAATGTAACTACTAGATTGTGATACAATACACTATTGGGTGAAGTTTGGTTGACTTCTGCGCAGCGGTTTGGGAGTTAACATCAAAATTACATTTCTCGGCCATATCGCATAGATCTCACTGTGAAAAGGCTTAAATGACTTTTTTAATTAAGTTTGATGATTGCGTTCAAACAAAATGTCCTAGAACAAAATTTTCAAATGTAACTACTAGATTGTGATACAATACACTATTGGGTGAAGTTTGGTTGACTTCTGCGCAGCGGTTTGGGAGTTAACATCAAAATTACATTTCTCGGCCATATCGCATAGATCTCACTGTGAAAAGGCTTAAATGACTTTTTTAATTAAGTTTAATGATTGCGCTCAAACCAAATGTCCTAGAACGTGTTGGGAATAATTCATACCTTCAAATATTACGCAATAATTACCTGACTCCGTTTTAGTGTTATATAAGTTTTACCTTATCACCAAACACTCTTCCAACAATTACGCGTATTCGTTCTGAAAAGAAAGGCGTCAGGAAGCCGGCATTTTCACACACGAGTGGATTTATTCCTAACACGGAAATCTAATACAGCACTCGGGGCACAGGTCCCTCTCAGTACAGTCTCGTACTCCCCTGTGTCTATCAGGAGAAGCACACACCCTGTGTTACCCAAGAATGATTCAAATTACACAATATGCAAATACATGTTCCTAGCGACTATTGATTGGCTATGTGATACCTGCAGTTATTCTTAGCTTGCTCTAATTGGTTTAAATTCCCCTGCAGGATGGCGGGGTCTTCTCTCTTTATCTCCGGGGGTCCCTCTCAGTGGGGGTCAGCCGAGTTGTTTTCCCGCCTTTTTGAGAAAAAAGGAGCGGCCGCCTTTTGAGACAAAAGGGAGCATCTGCCCCCCCTTACTGTGATTGACTGTGGGCTTATTCTACAAGTCTTGTAATTGTGCCTTCACACACATCTGTTATTTCCTGGAACTTGTATAAATACCTCTGCCATTACATTTGACTGTTGATTAAAGTTATGCATGGTAAAACACTGTTTTCTCTTATTTTGAAATTACTTCACCTTCATTCCCTCTCATGACCTCAGACCACTGAGGTCATCATCACATTTTCCACATTGATTAATGAGTGCATGAATATTTGATCGTAAATCACCACAACAAAAGGATATATTGATTGAAAAGATCCATATTGTCTTCTTCAGACACCCATGTCCCGAAGGGGCACATCCAGGTTGTCATCCTCCTTTTCCAAGTCCTTCTCAGTCACATGTGTTTTTCCCCTTTGAGCGGTTGAGTGGTTCAAGGAACACCATTTGTTTGAAGCAACATCTGTTCTGTAAACTTTATCCCCAGGGGAGGTCATGAGTGGCCAGCTCATCACCCCCCCCCCTTCCACTTTGGTATGTGACTTGTGACCTTTTTCCCCAGGCAAAAGTGTAGAGCAGGACAACTTACTCATGTAAATCAATATAAAACAACAAACTTCATGGGTTACAATTTAATAAAACCCCTAGCTAAAATAAATGCAATTCCCTTTTCCTTCCTAATATTTCCCTAACATTTCCCCCCTGTTTATTAAATTTAACCCCATAATAGTATAGGAAGTGCCTTATTTGGTGGTATTTCTCAAAAAGGAATGCTTACTATGAAACAGAAGCGAAACCTATCACAGCTCAACTTGGGTATTTTCCACAGAAGACGACCTTGGAAAACTTAGCTGTTGCTGGGACGAAAAGGAGTCAAAGCCTGATAAGGCAGTCAACTAACATCTTTTGGAAGTTCAAAGAAAAACAACACACGAACTCGGATGAATGTCCTAACCAACGAATATAGTATCACACCAGTTGCTGTGTTATAAGCATGAATAAAATATATTCCCCCCTGTCCATCATGATTAAAACACAGTCAAAGGAAAAAAATGGAAACCAAACTCTCATTATACGCTGTTTTTCCTTTTTTTTTTTTCTTTCTTCATTTTCCTATAAATGTATGTACATAGCACTATCTAGAACTCTTGACAATGCGTTTCGGTTAATCCTTCATAAACCATTAGTTTATCTGTTAGCATTTACACACAAGTAGTTACATCATCGCTAATAGAACCTTTAGTGTATGTTGGGTGTGTGTAGGTGCACCAGTCTGTCTTTTCTTCGGGTGCAGTGTTATCCTCAACGACGTCTAGGAGGTCTAGTAGGGTGCCGGGCGCTGGGCCGTAAGAACACCTTGTTGTCTAACGTAGCGGGGTTGTGGTCAGGTGCCCGTTGCTCTGATGCGTAAAAACACTGAGCCGTGAACACCTATTCTTTAACCACAACACCCGTTGTCGTCACTGCTATGCAAGAGAAGACCTGCGTCTAGTTGACTGCTGGTAGTTGCTTTCCCATTTCGGACAGCCCTTGTAGGGGCCTTCCCAACGCGGCTGGACCAGGGGCCTTCTTCTGATTACTTTGATGGAGACTTGGCCCCCTGGAGTGACAGGCTGTGGTCTTTCGTAGGAGCGGACAGACTGCCAGCAGAGCGGAAAACCCTTCCGCCGCTCTTGATGACTTTAGGTGAGGTCGGGACATTAGGAATCAGGGCCTGGTGGACTGGCGTCGCTAGGTCCTTCTGGCAACCGGAAAAGCTTGTACTGGGACTGACGAATTCACCCAGTGCCTCCGGAGACTTTCACTGCAGTCGGGCTGACGCCAACCATCTCTTAAGGACCGTCCCAGCGTTCACTGTCCCACCTGGCACACTGCAACACTTTCAGGAACACCAAGTCTCCGACCCGCACCTTGAGAGTCTGTGGATCGGAACATTCTGGCAGATCATTGTTGTCTCGAACTTGTCTTAGATCAAACTGTTTCTTTATGTGAGCTGGAATGCTGCCAGAACCTTTAACAGGTCCTGGAGTTAAACCTGGAAGTCTAAAAGGTGGCAAAGTCTTTCCTTCTGCATCAGTCTGTTACTAATTTGTCCTTTTGTCTTTTCCAATAGTCCGGCAGACTGGGGTCTGTACATGCAATAACTGTTTTTTCGTCCTCATGTGCGTTACGAAAAATCTTTACTAATCTAGAAAATATATCTATTATCACCAGGCAATATCTTTTCCCCAATGCTCTATTTAACTCAATGTAATCCATGTGCAATGTATGAAATAGTTCAGTTGGTGAAAAAAAAAAAACATCTCAAGTATGAATTGAATTAAAAAAAAAATTTCAAGTATGAATTAAATTACAGCCATTGGGCCACAATTGTCATAGTGCCTATTAACTAATTATTAACCAACTCAGTCCTCCCCCCTGTAGACACTTGACAATCATGTGGCTCAATTCAGCTGCCCATATGATCAATAATCTTGTAGAAACCTTTAATCACCCATTTTTGCTTTTCTGTTTGCGATGCTATATACTGATAGCCTTTAAATTTTCCATCTATTAGTTGCTGCGGTTCAGTTTCAGCTAATAGGTGTATTTTAGCTTCATTGCGTTGATTGACAACCGCTACCTTGGCTGCTTCATCTGCTAGCCTGTTCTGGATTGACACGTCACCAAAGCCATCAATTTGGGCTTCACATTTACAAATGGTTAACGCTTTTGGTAGTTTGTATGTGCTAAGACTGAGGAGCCTGCCAAGTCTGTTTACAGTTTCCTGAAAGGTACTTCGGCTTCAGGTGTCCAATTCAATTGATCATTCATTGACATTGGCTTGAGGTCAACATCTAACAGCCAGGCTCGGCAGTGATTTCACAATCCTAAAAATAACATCATTTGTTTTTTGGTTTTGCTGCATTCAAGATTGTTTGTTTTCGTGCTACTGCAGAATTCTCAGTTAACCTAATTTGTCAGCACGATCTAAACAATTGACTCATTATTCAAAACAGGAAACCAAATTAAATTAGCTCTTATAAACTCTACATTAAAACATATCCTCAAAACAAACCAAATGTTATGTCAATAAAAATGTGAAATAAAGATACTGAGGATAAACGTGATATATTCAAAGTCTAAAATCAAAGATTAAGCTTATCTTGGGAGAATGGTAATCATGTATCGTAAATTCAAGAATAATGAATAATCCATTTCTAAAACCCCATGCTATTACTGTTACCGTTACTATTACCGTATCAAAAACAGTTTACGTTCCGCAATCAATCCAAAGTTAGAGTTACAATTCTCCCAGTATAATAATTTCCACTTGGCAAATGCCAATATTTGCTTATGATCAATTTTGTCAGTTCCCATTTTAATCAGTAAATTGAATTTTGCAGTGGCATTAATATATCGCGCAATGTTCCACTCAAGATTACAAAATTGGAATTTGTCTTTGTTTTGGAATTTCTTTAGAGCTGACAAAATGTCTTTTCACCTTCTTTGGGTCACTGTTGAAGATTCATCAACATGTAATCCAAAAATTACGATTCCACGACGCAATTATAATCTATTCAATTAATTGTTTTTAGTCAAATACAGTATCTCAATAGGCCTAGGGTATCTTTTAGGTAAATTTTATAATCAATTTAAATTTCTATTTCAAATTTAAATTTTCCATATCACAGTGTGTTGTCCACATAAGTCAAAATCAGACTTTTTACCCAGGCAAAGTTTTTCATTTGAATGGGAGAGTATTGAGGGACTGCAATACTCTTTTAAGGAATCACATCTTTTCTTATTCAAAACCCCTTCAAGTCTAAATTGTTTCATGTTACTCTTACGTCTTACAGACATACCAGTTGTCATAAAGTTTTTACAAGTATCCAGCTTTCTTCCAGATGAACTGTGGTCATAAACTTTTATTACTGTTTACCTTCCTTTCAACTCAATTTTGCTCCCCCATACTGTTTATAGATAACACCTTGGTTTCCTTCCACACATTGTAAGGGACAGCTCCTGTGATCAAATGGACATCAGGTTACATTCGACACTTCCACTGTCTCACAAAGTGTGGATGAAATAAGCATTTTAACATTTGGTGTGCTTGCTACAGTACTTTATTTTAGTAAGAATCTGATTCTTTAGGATCAATTTACTTCACAAAATGTTTTAACTTTCTTCTTTTATTCCACTATGGCTTCTCTGCTATTCTTTAACACTTAAAACACTACCTCTTATAGCATTCAATTCAATTTGTTAATTCTGATCATGATTTCAACTAGCGCTGTTAATATAAATATACCTTTCCAATTGACATCATATAATTTATAATGGAGGATAATTCAACAGTCCAGAGGAGAACAAAGAATGTTTTTTCGTGCACTAAAAAACATCCATTTGTATTTCACTCCAGGTTGGTAGAATTATCTGCTTCCATGTG
Source organism: Corythoichthys intestinalis (assembly GCF_030265065.1). Taxonomy (NCBI): domain Eukaryota; kingdom Metazoa; phylum Chordata; class Actinopteri; order Syngnathiformes; family Syngnathidae; genus Corythoichthys; species Corythoichthys intestinalis. The sequence goes on along the minus strand of NW_026651606.1, from coordinate 239,355 downwards.
AATTTTAGAACGGGTTTTTTTTTAATCCCAACTTTTGATTTGTGATCATTATTTATACACTCCTTGTAACAACTTATTTCCCTAGTTTAAACTATTCCTGCCATTCTTAAAAAGCGGCAAGGTTTAGAATTGCTCTAACGTCTGCTAAAACTGATTTTTCATCAGCTATTAATATTTATTCATTTTGTGACATATACCAAACCGCTGCTCCTTCCTCAACAGGAGTTTGCTTAACCAACATTTGGACCTATCTTTCTCTATAAGACTTGTATTGATATCTATTATCGTTCCCAAAAATTAATGGGAAGTCTTTCTGACAGTTCTTATAGTATTTTGCCATGTACTTCAAAATCTAATTTAGTCAATCTATACATTATGTCATTATGTGTGATTCCTTTTCTCTTTAAATCTGCCGATAATGACATTTCTCTATTTCTGAATCACCTTCTTCATTGTAAATTTTATAACGTAATACTCTTTTAAATCTAGCCGAATAATTTTCTCCATCTTACTTTGAATGTTAAGAACTAGTTCAAAGATTAATACGTCAGATTACTCTACTTACTTGGAGTAAATATTATTATTTGTTTCTTATTAGCTCGATACATCTAAAAGTTGGTCATTTTTTCACCTGAATTCAGAATTTACTTTCAAATAATATTATGAACAATATCTATTCTTGAATGAAGAACTTTTCTAACAATCTAATTTTCTTTTATCAAATATACTAGCTCTTTGCTTAAAATAAATCTGTTAAGTTTGTTTTCAAATAGCTATTTATCAACAGTTGATCTTTTCCTTTTTCAAAACATTAACTATTTTCTTTCTTTTAGCCATTCTCTTATTTTCTTTTAAGAGCGTTCTATAATTTTCAATTTAGCTCAATAGTCTATTTTTTTTTTTTTTTTTTTTATCTCTAATGAGATTCCATTTCAAAATTCATATCCTAAATAGTACAAGGGAAAGGCTGGAATATTCCCAGCTGCAATTACAACCTTCCCTTATAATTTGGGCAAAAACCCAGCGGATGCCGTCGAGGACCCCATGTTGCAAATAGGGGCCACCGAAGGGCCGCACTCCTCATGTTGAAAAACTTCTAGGTTTTTCCGATTTTGCACAATAAACGATCAGCTATTCACAAACAATTCCCTCGCTTATCGACGTTCGTCTCACACGCCCAAAAATTTCCAAGCCCTACATTCTCAGCTCCTCTATGCTCTGTGCGAAGGGCCAAACGTGTGATTTCCTCTTCTGGCTTGATTTTCAGCGTTGCCAGAGTAGACTTTTCTTGCTCTCTTCATGCTTGCTTCCTCTTTTTCCTTCTTCATCTTCCGCTTATCAATGCCACTCAAAACCTGTAATTCCAACCTTGCGTAATGATCCGTAATTTCACTCCAAACCTTGCTTCTTTCCACTCTTTCTTCCGACCTGATAACTCTCTCATTCGACTTTCCCGTCATTTGTTTAATCCACTCGTGTGCGTCCCGACAACCAACTGAACAGAGCGTATCGCCTTTCTCAGTCACACTCACAACAAACACTCTGTTTTACGCACAAATTCGTTTATTTTAGGGTGGTGGACAAAATCAAACACCTGCGATAATTTATTTGACACGACGAAGATCGAAACGGCCGTAAGTAAATCCCAGATTTTAAACCTTACGGTGGAGTGAGTAAATCCCAGATTTCATACCTCACTACCTATTAACGAGTAAATCCCAGATTTTATACCTCGTTATTAGTACGTAACTCCCAGAGATTTTATAACGCACTAGTCCACACAATTACGTTGAATACGCAAATCCCAGATTTTAAATCGTATTTAACGGAGTAAGTAAATCCCAGATTTTATACCTTACTCTTTTATACTTCAACACTCCTCTCCTCAATAAAACAATAAAATGCAGATTTTAAAAGGATTCTGCTTACCTCTATTTTGTGGTGATCACCGAGAGGAGAAAGTGAGAAGTCTGGCTGCCTCGCGCCTCAGGTCGTCACCTGGTGTGGACATAGGGTCCCGGACCCTTTTCCTTACTTTTGGTCGTCGGTTTTCCTTTTTATTCCCTTTCTTTCATCACGTCGGGGTCACCATAGAATTGTTGGGAATAATTCATACCTTCAAATATTACGCAATAATTACCTGACTCCGTTTTAGTGTTATATAAGTTTTACCTTATCACCAAACACTCTTCCAACAATTACGCGTATTCGTTCTGAAAAGAAAGGCGTCAGGAAGCCGGCATTTTCACACACGAGTGGATTTATTCCTAACACGGAAATCTAATACAGCACTCGGGGCACAGGTCCCTCTCAGTACAGTCTCGTACTCCCCTGTGTCTATCAGGAGAAGCACACACCCTGTGTTGCCCAAGAATGATTCAAATTACACAATATGCAAATACATGTTCCTAGCGACTATTGATTGGCTATGTGATACCTGCAGTTATTCTTAGCTTGCTCTAATTGGTTTAAATTCCCCTGCAGGATGGCGGGGTCTTCTCTCTTTATCTCCGGGGGTCCCTCTCAGTGGGGGTCAGCCGAGTTGTTTTCCCGCCTTTTTGAGAAAAAAGGAGCGGCCGCCTTTTGAGACAAAAGGGAGCATCTGCCCCCCCTTACTGTGATTGACTGTGGGCTTATTCTACAAGTCTTGTAATTGTGCCTTCACACACATCTGTTATTTCCTGGAACTTGTATAAATACCTCTGCCATTACATTTGACTGTTGATTAAAGTTATGCATGGTAAAACACTGTTTTCTCTTATTTTGAAATTACTTCACCTTCAAACGAAATTTTCAAATGTAACTACTAGAATGTGATACAATACACTATTGGGTGAAGTTTAGTTGACTTCTGCGCAGCGGTTTGGGAGTTAACATCAAAATTACATTTCTCGGCCATATCGCATAGATCTCACTGTGAAAAGGCTTAAATGGCTTTTTGGACCTAAGTTTAATGATTGCGCTCAAACCAAATGTCCTAGAACGAAATTTTCAAATGTAACTACTAGAATGTGATACAATACACTATTGGGTGAAGTTTGGTTGACTTCTGCGCAGCGGTTTGGGAGTTAACATCAAAATTACATTTCTCGGCCATATCGCATAGATCTCACTGTGAAAAGGCTTAAATGGCTTTTTTGACCTAAGTTTGAGGATTGCGCTCAAATCAAATGTCCTATAACCAAATTTCCACATGTAACTACTAGATTGTGATACAATACACTAATGGGTGAAGTTTGGTTGACTTCTGCGCAGCGGTTTGGGAGTTAACATCAAAATTACATTTCTCGTCCATATCGCATAGATCTCACTGTGAAAAGGCTTAAATGACTTTTTTAATTAAGTTTGATGATTGCGTTCAAACAAAATGTCCTAGAACAAAAATTTCAAATGTAACTACTAGATTGTGATACAATACACTATTGGGTGAAGTTTGGTTGACTTCTGCGCAGCGGTTTGGGAGTTAACATCAAAATTACATTTCTCGGCCATATCGCATAGATCTCACTGTGAAAAGGCTTAAATGGCTTTTTTGACCTAAGTTTGAGGATTGCGCTCAAATCAAATGTCCTAGAACCAAATTTCCACATGTAACTACTAGATTGTGATACAATACACTAATGGGTGAAGTTTGGTTTACTTCTGCGCAGCGGTTTGGGAGTTAACATCAAAATGACATTTCTCGGCCATATCGCATAGATCTCACTGTGAAAAGGCTTAAATGGCTTTTTTGACCTAAGTTTGAGGATTGCGCTCAAACAAAATGTCCTAGAACAAAATTTTCAAATGTAACTACTAGATTGTGATACAATACACTATTGGGTGAAGTTTGGTTGACTTCTGCGCAGCGGTTTGGGAGTTAACATCAAAATTACATTTCTCGGCCATATCGCATAGATCTCACTGTGAAAAGGCTTAAATGACTTTTTTAATTAAGTTTGATGATTGCGTTCAAACAAAATGTCCTAGGACAAAATTTTCAAATGTAACTACTAGATTGTGATACAATACACTATTGGGTGAAGTTTGGTTGACTTCTGCGCAGCGGTTTGGGAGTTAACATCAAAATTACATTTCTCGGCCATATCGCATAGATCTCACTGTGAAAAGGCTTAAATGGCTTTTTTGACCTAAGTTTGAGGATTGCGCTCAAACCAAATGTCCTAGAACGAAATTTTAAAATGTAACTACTAGAATGTGATACAATACACCATTGGGTGAAGTTTGGTTGACTTCTGCGCAGCGGTTTGGGAGTTAACATCAAAATTACATTTCTCGGCCATATCGCATTGATCTCACTGTGAAAAGGCTTAAATGGCTTTTTTGACCTAAGTTTGAGGATTGCGCTCAAATCAAATGTCCTAGAAACAAATTTCCACATGTAACTACTAGATTGTGATACAATACACTAATGGGTGAAGTTTGGTTGACTTCTGCGCAGCGGTTTGGGAGTTAACATCAAAATTACATTTCTCGGCCATATCGCATAGATTTCACTGTGAAAAGGCTTAAATGGCTTTTTTGACCTAAGTTTGAGGATTGCGCTCAAATCAAATGTCCTATAACCAAATTTCCACATGTAACTACTAGATTGTGATACAATACACTAATGGGTGAAGTTTGGTTGACTTCTGCGCAGCGGTTTGGGAGTTAACACCAAAATTACATTTCTCGGCCATATCGCATAGATCTCACTGTGAAAAGTCTTAAATGACTTTTTTAATTAAGTTTGATGATTGCGCTCAAACAAAATTTCCTAAAACAAAATTTTCAAATGTAACTACTAGATTGTGATACAATACACTATTGGGTGAAGTTTGGTTGACTTCTGCGCAGCGGTTTGGGAGTTAACATCAAAATTACATTTCTCGGCCATATCGCATAGATCTCACTGTGAAAAGGCTTAAATGACTTTTTTAATTAAGTTTGATGATTGCGTTCAAACAAAATGTCCTAGAACCAAATTTTCAAATGTAACTACTAGATTGTGATACAATACACTATTGGGTGAAGTTTGGTTGACTTCTGCGCAGCGGTTTGGGAGTTGACATCAAAATTACATTTCTCGGCCATATCGCATAGATCTCACTGTGAAAAGGCTTAAATGACTTTTTTAATTAAGTTTGATGATTGCGCTCAAACAAAATTTCCTAAAACAAAATTTTCAAATGTAACTACTAGATTGTGATACAATACACTATTGGGTGAAGTTTGGTTGACTTCTGCGCAGCGGTTTGGGAGTTAACATCAAAATTACATTTCTCGGCCATATCGCATAGATCTCACTGTGAAAAGGCTTAAATGACTTTTTTAATTAAGTTTGATGATTGCGTTCAAACAAAATGTCCTAGAACAAAATTTTCAAATGTAACTACTAGATTGTGATACAATACACTATTGGGTGAAATTTGGTTGACTTCTGCGCAGCGGTTTGGGAGTTAACATCAAAATTACATTTCTCGGCCATATCGCATAGATCTCACTGTGAAAAGGCTTAAATGGCTTTTTTGACCTAAGTTTGAGGATTGCGCTCAAATCAAATGTCCTAGAACCAAATTTCCACATGTAACTACTAGATTGTGATACAATACACTAATGGGTGAAGTTTGGTTGACTTCTGCGCAGCGGTTTGGGAGTGAACATCAAAATTACATTTCTCGGCCATATCGCATAGATCTCACTGTGGAAAGGCTTAAATGACTTTTTTTAATTAAGTTTGAAGATTGCGCTCAAATCAAATGTCCTAGAACTAAATTTCCAAATGTAACTACTAGATTGTGATAAAATACACTATTGGGTGAAGTTTGGTTGACTTCTGCGCAGCGGTTTGGGAGTTAACATCAAAATTACATTTCTCGGCCATATCGCATAGATCTCACTGTGAAAAGGCTTAAATGGCTTTTTTGACCTAAGTTTGAGGATTGCGCTCAAACCAAATGTCCTAGAACGAAATTTTCAAATGTAACTACTAGATTGTGATACAATACACTAATGGGTGAAGTTTGGTTGACTTCTGCGCAGCGGTTTGGGAGTTAACATCAAAATTACATTTCTCGGCCATATCGCATAGATCTCACTGTGAAAAGGCTTAAATGGCTTTTTTGACCTAAGTTTGAGGATTGCGCTCAAATCAAATGTCCTATAACCAAATTTCCACATGTAACTACTAGATTGTGATACAATACACTAATGGGTGAAGTTTGGTTGACTTCTGCGCAGCGGTTTGGGAGTTAACATCAAAATTACATTTCTCGGCCATATCGCATAGATCTCACTGTGAAAAGGCTTAAATGACTTTTTTAATTAAGTTTGATGATTGCGTTCAAACAAAATGTCCTAGAACAAAATTTTCAAATGTAACTACTAGATTGTGATACAATACACTATTGGGTGAAGTTTGGTTGACTTCTGCGCAGCGGTTTGGGAGTTAACATCAAAATTACATTTCTCGGCCATATCGCATAGATCTCACTGTGAAAAGGCTTAAATGACTTTTTTAATTAAGTTTAATGATTGCGCTCAAACCAAATGTCCTAGAACCAAATTTTCAAATGTAACTACTAGAATGTGATACAATACACTATTGGGTGAAGTTTAGTTGACTTCTGCGCAGCGGTTTGGGAGTTAACATCAAAATTACATTTCTCGGCCATATCGCATAGATCTCACTGTGAAAAGGCTTAAATGGCTTTTTTGACCTAAGTTTAATGATTGCGCTCAAACCAAATGTCCTAGAACGAAATTTTCAAATGTAACTACTAGAATGTGATACAATACACTATTGGGTGAAGTTTGGTTGACTTCTGCGCAGCGGTTTGGGAGTTAACTTCAAAATTACATTTCTCGGCCATATCGCATAGATCTCACTGTGAAAAGGCTTAAATGACTTTTTAAATTAAGTTTTATGATTGCGTTCAAACAAAATGTCCTAGAACAAAAATTTCAAATGTAACTACTAGATTGTGATTCAATACACTATTGGGTGAAGTTTGGTTGACTTCTGCGCAGCGGTTTGGGAGTTAACATCAAAATTACATTTCTCGGCCATATCGCATAGATCTCACTGTGAAAAGGCTTAAATGGCTTTTTTGACCTAAGTTTGAGGATTGCGCTCAAATCAAATGTCCTAGAACCAAATTTCCACATGTAACTACTAGATTGTGATACAATACACTAATGGGTGAAGTTTGGTTTACTTCTGCGCAGCGGTTTGGGAGTTAACATCAAAATTACATTTCTCGGCCATATCGCATAGATCTCACTGTGAAAAGGCTTAAATGGCTTTTTTGACCTAAGTTTGAGGATTGCGCTCAAACAAAATGTCCTAGAACAAAATTTTCAAATGTAACTACTAGATTGTGATACAATACACTATTGGGTGAAGTTTGGTTGACTTCTGCGCAGCGGTTTGGGAGTTAACATCAAAATTACATTTCTCGGCCATATCGCATAGATCTCACTGTGAAAAGGCTTAAATGACTTTTTTAATTAAGTTTGATGATTGCGTTCAAACAAAATGTCCTAGAACAAAATTTTCAAATGTAACTACTAGATTGTGATACAATACACTATTGGGTGAAGTTTAGTTGACTTCTGCGCAGCGGTTTGGGAGTTAACATCAAAATTACATTTCTCGGCCATATCGCATAGATCTCACTGTGAAAAGGCTTAAATGGCTTTTTTGACCTAAGTTTGAGGATTGCGCTCAAACCAAATGTCCTAGAACGAAATTTTAAAATGTAACTACTAGAATGTGATACAATACACCATTGGGTGAAGTTTGGTTGACTTCTGCGCAGCGGTTTGGGAGTTAACATCAAAATTACATTTCTCGGCCATATCGCATTGATCTCACTGTGAAAAGGCTTAAATGGCTTTTTTGACCTAAGTTTGAGGATTGCGCTCAAATCAAATGTCCTAGAACCAAATTTCCACATGTAACTACTAGATTGTGATACAATACACTAATGGGTGAAGTTTGGTTGACTTCTGCGCAGCGGTTTGGGAGTTAACATCAAAATTACATTTCTCGGCCATATCGCATAGATCTCACTGTGAAAAGGCTTAAATGGCTTTTTTGACCTAAGTTTGAGGATTGCGCTCAAATCAAATGTCCTATAACCAAATTTCCACATGTAACTACTAGATTGTGATACAATACACTAATGGGTGAAGTTTGGTTGACTTCTGCGCAGCGGTTTGGGAGTGAACATCAAAATTACATTTCTCGGCCATATCGCATAGATCTCACTGTGAAAAGGCTTAAATGACTTTTTTAATTAAGTTTGATGATTGCGCTCAAACAAAATTTCCTAAAACAAAATTTTCAAATGTAACTACTAGATTGTGATACAATACACTATTGGGTGAAGTTTGGTTGACTTCTGCGCAGCGGTTTGGGAGTTAACATCAAAATTACATTTCTCGGCCATATCGCATAGATCTCACTGTGAAAAGGCTTAAATGACTTTTTTAATTAAGTTTGATGATTGCGCTCAAACAAAATGTTCTAGAACAAAATTTTCAAATGTAACTACTAGATTGTGATACAATACACTATTGGGTGAAGTTTGGTTTACTTCTGCGCAGCGGTTTGGGAGTTAACATCAAAATTACATTTCTCGGCCATATCGCATAGATCTCACTGTGAAAAGGCTTAAATGGCTTTTTTGACCTAAGTTTGAGGATTGCGCTCAAATCAAATGTCCTAGAACCAAATTTCCACATGTAACTACTAGATTGTGATACAATACACTAATGGGTGAAGTTTGGTTGACTTCTGCGCAGCGGTTTGGGAGTGAACATCAAAATTACATTTCTCGGCCATATCGCATAGATCTCACTGTGGAAAGGCTTAAATGACTTTTTTTAATTAAGTTTGAAGATTGCGCTCAAATCAAATGTCCTAGAACTAAATTTCCAAATGTAACTACTAGATTGTGATAAAATACACTATTGGGTGAAGTTTGGTTGACTTCTGCGCAGCGGTTTGGGAGTTAACATCAAAATTACATTTCTCGGCCATATCGCATAGATCTCACTGTGAAAAGGCTTAAATGGCTTTTTTGACCTAAGTTTGAGGATTGCGCTCAAATCAAATGTCCTATAACCAAATTTCCACATGTAACTACTAGATTGTGATACAATACACTAATGGGTGAAGTTTGGTTGACTTCTGCGCAGCGGTTTGGGAGTTAACATCAAAATTACATTTCTCGGCCATATCGCATAGATCTCACTGTGAAAAGGCTTAAATGACTTTTTTAATTAAGTTTGATGATTGCGTTCAAACAAAATGTCCTAGAACAAAATTTTCAAATGTAACTACTAGATTGTGATACAATACACTATTGGGTGAAGTTTGGTTGACTTCTGCGCAGCGGTTTGGGAGTTAACATCAAAATTACATTTCTCGGCCATATCGCATAGATCTCACTGTGAAAAGGCTTAAATGACTTTTTTAATTGTTTAATGATTGCGCTCAAACCAAATGTCCTAGAACCAAATTTTCAAATGTAACTACTAGAATGTGATACAATACACTATTGGGTGAAGTTTAGTTGACTTCTGCGCAGCGGTTTGGGAGTTAACATCAAAATTACATTTCTCGGCCATATCGCATAGATCTCACTGTGAAAAGGCTTAAATGGCTTTTTTGACCTAAGTTTAATGATTGCGCTCAAACCAAATGTCCTAGAACGAAATTTTCAAATGTAACTACTAGAATGTGATACAATACACTATTGGGTGAAGTTTGGTTGACTTCTGCGCAGCGGTTTGGGAGTTAACATCAAAATTACATTTCTCAGCCATATCGCATAGATCTCACTGTGAAAAGGCTTAAATGGCTTTTTTGACCTAAGTTTGAGGATTGCGCTCAAATCAAATGTCCTAAAACCAAATTTCCACATGTAACTACTAGATTGTGATACAATACACTAATGGGTGAAGTTTGGTTGACTTCTGCGCAGCGGTTTGGGAGTTAACATCAAAATTACATTTCTCGGCCATATCGCATAGATCTCACTGTGAAAAGGCTTAAATGACTTTTTTAATTAAGTTTGATGATTGCGCTCAAACAAAATGTCCTAGAACAAAATTTTCAAATGTAACTACTAGATTGTGATACAATACACTATTGGGTGAAGTTTGGTTGACTTCTGCGCAGCGGTTTGGGAGTTAACATCAAAATTACATTTCTCGGCCATATCGCATAGATCTCACTGTGAAAAGGCTTAAATGGCTTTTTTGACCTAAGTTTGAGGATTGCGCTCAAATCAAATGTCCTAGAACCAAATTTCCACATGTAACTACTAGATTGTGATACAATACACTAATGGTTGAAGTTTGGTTGACTTCTGCGCAGCGGTTTGGGAGTGAACATCAAAATTACATTTCTCGGCCATATCGCATAGATCTCACTGTGAAAAGGCTTAAATGACTTTTTTTAATTAAGTTTGAAGATTGCGCTCAAATCAAATGTCCTAGAACTAAATTTCCAAATGTAACTACTAGATTGTGATAAAATACACTATTGGGTGAAGTTTGGTTGACTTCTGCGCAGCGGTTTGGGAGTTAACATCAAAATTACATTTCTCGGCCATATCGCATAGATCTCACTGTGAAAAGGCTTAAATGGCTGTTTTGACCTAAGTTTGAGGATTGCGCTCAAATCAAATGTCCTATAACCAAATTTCCACATGTAACTACTAGATTGTGATACAATACACTAATGGGTGAAGTTTGGTTGACTTCTGCGCAGCGGTTTGGGAGTTAACATCAAAATTACATTTCTCGGCCATATCGCATAGATCTCACTGTGAAAAGGCTTAAATGACTTTTTTAATTAAGTTTGATGATTGCGTTCAAACAAAATGTCCTAGAACAAAATTTTTAAATGTAACTACTAGATTGTGATACAATACACTATTGGGTGAAGTTTGGTTGACTTCTGCGCAGCGGTTTGGGAGTTAACATCAAAATTACATTTCTCGGCCATATCGCATAGATCTCACTGTGAAAAGGCTTAAATGGCTTTTTTGACCTAAGTTTGAGGATTGCGCTCAAATCAAATGTCCTATAACCAAATTTCCACATGTAACTACTAGATTGTGATACAATACACTAATGGGTGAAGTTTGGTTGACTTCTGCGCAGCGGTTTGGGAGTTAACATCAAAATTACATTTCTCGGCCATATCGCATAGATCTCACTGTGAAAAGGCTTAAATGACTTTTTTAATTAAGTTTGATGATTGCGTTCAAACAAAATGTCCTAGAACAAAATTTTCAAATGTAACTACTAGATTGTGATACGATACACTATTGGGTGAAGTTTGGTTGACTTCTGCGCAGCGGTTTGGGAGTTAACATCAAAATTACATTTCTCGGCCATATCGCATAGATCTCACTGTGAAAAGGCTTAAATGACTTTTTTAATTAAGTATTATGATTGCGTTCAAACAAAATGTCCTAGAACAAAAATTTCAAATGTAACTACTAGATTGTGATTCAATACACTATTGGGTGAAGTTTGGTTGACTTCTGCGCAGCGGTTTGGGAGTTAACATCAAAATTACATTTCTCGGCCATATCGCATAGATCTCACTGTGAAAAGGCTTAAATGGCTTTTTTGACCTAAGTTTGAGGATTGCGCTCAAATCAAATGTCCTAGAACCAAATTTCCACATGTAACTACTAGATTGTGATACAATACACTAATGGGTGAAGTTTGGTTTACTTCTGCGCAGCGGTTTGGGAGTTAACATCAAAATTACATTTCTCGGCCATATCGCATAGATCTCACTGTGAAAAGGCTTAAATGGCTTTTTTGACCTAAGTTTGAGGATTGCGCTCAAACAAAATGTCCTAGAACAAAATTTTCAAATGTAACTACTAGATTGTGATACAATACACTATTGGGTGAAGTTTGGTTGACTTCTGCGCAGCGGTTTGGGAGTTAACATCAAAATTACATTTCTCGGCCATATCGCATAGATCTCACTGTGAAAAGGCTTAAATGACTTTTTTAATTAAGTTTGATGATTGCGTTCAAACAAAATGTCCTAGAACAAAATTTTCAAATGTAACTACTAGATTGTGATACAATACACTATTGGGTGAAGTTTAGTTGACTTCTGCGCAGCGGTTTGGGAGTTAACATCAAAATTACATTTCTCGGCCATATCGCATAGATCTCACTGTGAAAAGGCTTAAATGGCTTTTTTGACCTAAGTTTGAGGATTGCGCTCAAACCAAATGTCCTAGAACGAAATTTTAAAATGTAACTACTAGAATGTGATACAATACACCATTGGGTGAAGTTTGGTTGACTTCTGCGCAGCGGTTTGGGAGTTAACATCAAAATTACATTTCTCGGCCATATCGCATTGATCTCACTGTGAAAAGGCTTAAATGGCTTTTTTGACCTAAGTTTGAGGATTGCGCTCAAATCAAATGTCCTAGAACCAAATTTCCACATGTAACTACTAGATTGTGATACAATACACTAATGGGTGAAGTTTGGTTGACTTCTGCGCAGCGGTTTGGGAGTTAACATCAAAATTACATTTCTCGGCCATATCGCATAGATCTCACTGTGAAAAGGCTTAAATGGCTTTTTTGACCTAAGTTTGAGGATTGCGCTCAAAACAAATGTCCTATAACCAAATTTCCACATGTAACTACTAGATTGTGATACAATACACTAATGGGTGAAGTTTGGTTGACTTCTGCGCAGCGGTTTGGGAGTGAACATCAAAATTACATTTCTCGGCCATATCGCATAGATCTCACTGTGAAAAGGCTTAAATGACTTTTTTAATTAAGTTTGATGATTGCGCTCAAACAAAATTTCCTAAAACAAAATTTTCAAATGTAACTACTAGATTGTGATACAATACACTATTGGGTGAAGTTTGGTTGACTTCTGCGCAGCGGTTTGGGAGTTAACATCAAAATTACATTTCTCGGCCATATCGCATAGATCTCACTGTGAAAAGGCTTAAATGACTTTTTTAATTAAGTTTGATGATTGCGCTCAAACAAAATGTTCTAGAACAAAATTTTCAAATGTAACTACTAGATTGTGATACAATACACTATTGGGTGAAGTTTGGTTTACTTCTGCGCAGCGGTTTGGGAGTTAACATCAAAATTACATTTCTCGGCCATATCGCATAGATCTCACTGTGAAAAGGCTTAAATGGCTTTTTTGACCTAAGTTTGAGGATTGCGCTCAAATCAAATGTCCTAGAACCAAATTTCCACATGTAACTACTAGATTGTGATACAATACACTAATGGGTGAAGTTTGGTTGACTTCTGCGCAGCGGTTTGGGAGTGAACATCAAAATTACATTTCTCGGCCATATCGCATAGATCTCACTGTGGAAAGGCTTAAATGACTTTTTTTAATTAAGTTTGAAGATTGCGCTCAAATCAAATGTCCTAGAACTAAATTTCCAAATGTAACTACTAGATTGTGATAAAATACACTATTGGGTGAAGTTTGGTTGACTTCTGCGCAGCGGTTTGGGAGTTAACATCAAAATTACATTTCTCGGCCATATCGCATAGATCTCACTGTGAAAAGGCTTAAATGGCTTTTTTGACCTAAGTTTGAGGATTGCGCTCAAATCAAATGTCCTATAACCAAATTTCCACATGTAACTACTAGATTGTGATACAATACACTAATGGGTGAAGTTTGGTTGACTTCTGCGCAGCGGTTTGGGAGTTAACATCAAAATTACATTTCTCGGCCATATCGCATAGATCTCACTGTGAAAAGGCTTAAATGACTTTTTTAATTAAGTTTGATGATTGCGTTCAAACAAAATGTCCTAGAACAAAATTTTCAAATGTAACTACTAGATTGTGATACAATACACTATTGGGTGAAGTTTGGTTGACTTCTGCGCAGCGGTTTGGGAGTTAACATCAAAATTACATTTCTCGGCCATATCGCATAGATCTCACTGTGAAAAGGCTTAAATGACTTTTTTAATTAAGTTTGATGATTGCGTTCAAACAAAATGTCCTAGAACAAAATTTTCAAATGTAACTACTAGATTGTGATACAATACACTATTGGGTGAAATTTGGTTGACTTCTGCGCAGCGGTTTGGGAGTTAACATCAAAATTACATTTCTCGGCCATATCGCATAGATCTCACTGTGAAAAGGCTTAAATGGCTTTTTTGACCTAAGTTTAAAGATTGCGCTCAAACCAAATGTCCTAGAACGAAATTTTCAAATGTAACTACTAGATTGTGATACAATACACTAATGGGTGAAGTTTGGTTGACTTCTGCGCAGCGGTTTGGGAGTTAACATCAAAATTACATTTCTCGGCCATATCGCATAGATCTCACTGTGAAAAGGCTTAAATGGCTTTTTTGACCTAAGTTTGAGGATTGCGCTCAAATCAAATTTCCTATAACCAAATTTCCACATGTAACTACTAGATTGTGATACAATACACTAATGGGTGAAGTTTGGTTGACTTCTGCGCAGCGGTTTGGGAGTTAACATCAAAATTACATTTCTCGGCCATATCGCATAGATCTCACTGTGAAAAGGCTTAAATGACTTTTTTAATTAAGTTTGATGATTGCGTTCAAACAAAATGTCCTAGAACAAAATTTTCAAATGTAACTACTAGATTGTGATACAATACACTATTGGGTGAAGTTTGGTTGACTTCTGCGCAGCGGTTTGGGAGTTAACATCAAAATTACATTTCTCGGCCATATCGCATAGATCTCACTGTGAAAAGGCTTAAATGACTTTTTTAATTGTTTAATGATTGCGCTCAAACCAAATGTCCTAGAACCAAATTTTCAAATGTAACTACTAGAATGTGATACAATACACTATTGGGTGAAGTTTAGTTGACTTCTGCGCAGCGGTTTGGGAGTTAACATCAAAATTACATTTCTCGGCCATATCGCATAGATCTCACTGTGAAAAGGCTTAAATGGCTTTTTTGACCTAAGTTTAATGATTGCGCTCAAACCAAATGTCCTAGAACGAAATTTTCAAATGTAACTACTAGAATGTGATACAATACACTATTGGGTGAAGTTTGGTTGACTTCTGCGCAGCGGTTTGGGAGTTAACATCAAAATTACATTTCTCGGCCATATCGCATAGATCTCACTGTGAAAAGGCTTAAATGGCTTTTTTGACCTAAGTTTGAGGATTGCGCTCAAATCAAATGTCCTAAAACCAAATTTCCACATGTAACTACTAGATTGTGATACAATACACTAATGGGTGAAGTTTGGTTGACTTCTGCGCAGCGGTTTGGGAGTTAACATCAAAATTACATTTCTCGGCCATATCGCATAGATCTCACTGTGAAAAGGCTTAAATGACTTTTTTAATTAAGTTTGATGATTGCGCTCAAACAAAATGTCCTAGAACAAAATTTTCAAATGTAACTACTAGATTGTGATACAATACACTATTGGGTGAAGTTTGGTTGACTTCTGCGCAGCGGTTTGGGAGTTAACATCAAAATTACATTTCTCGGCCATATCGCATAAATCTCACTGTGAAAAGGCTTAAATGGCTTTTTTGACCTAAGTTTGAGGATTGCGCTCAAATCAAATGTCCTAGAACCAAATTTCCACATGTAACTACTAGATTGTGATACAATACACTAATGGTTGAAGTTTGGTTGACTTCTGCGCAGCGGTTTGGGAGTGAACATCAAAATTACATTTCTCGGCCATATCGCATAGATCTCACTGTGAAAAGGCTTAAATGACTTTTTTTAATTAAGTTTGAAGATTGCGCTCAAATCAAATGTCCTAGACCTAAATTTCCAAATGTAACTACTAGATTGTGATAAAATACACTATTGGGTGAAGTTTGGTTGACTTCTGCGCAGCGGTTTGGGAGTTAACATCAAAATTACATTTCTCGGCCATATCGCATAGATCTCACTGTGAAAAGGCTTAAATGGCTGTTTTGACCTAAGTTTGAGGATTGCGCTCAAATCAAATGTCCTATAACCAAATTTCCACATGTAACTACTAGATTGTGATACAATACACTAATGGGTGAAGTTTGGTTGACTTCTGCGCAGCGGTTTGGGAGTTAACATCAAAATTACATTTCTCGGCCATATCGCATAGATCTCACTGTGAAAAGGCTTAAATGACTTTTTTAATTAAGTTTGATGATTGCGTTCAAACAAAATGTCCTAGAACAAAATTTTTAAATGTAACTACTAGATTGTGATACAATACACTATTGGGTGAAGTTTGGTTGACTTCTGCGCAGCGGTTTGGGAGTTAACATCAAAATTACATTTCTCGGCCATATCGCATAGATCTCACTGTGAAAAGGCTTAAATGGCTTTTTTGACCTAAGTTTGAGGATTGCGCTCAAATCAAATGTCCTATAACCAAATTTCCACATGTAACTACTAGATTGTGATACAATACACTAATGGGTGAAGTTTGGTTGACTTCTGCGCAGCGGTTTGGGAGTTAACATCAAAATTACATTTCTCGGCCATATCGCATAGATCTCACTGTGAAAAGGCTTAAATGACTTTTTTAATTAAGTTTGATGATTGCGTTCAAACAAAATGTCCTAGAACAAAATTTTCAAATGTAACTACTAGATTGTGATACGATACACTATTGGGTGAAGTTTGGTTGACTTCTGCGCAGCGGTTTGGGAGTTAACATCAAAATTACATTTCTCGGCCATATCGCATAGATCTCACTGTGAAAAGGCTTAAATGACTTTTTTAATTAAGTTTTATGATTGCGTTCAAACAAAATGTCCTAGAACAAAAATTTCAAATGTAACTACTAGATTGTGATTCAATACACTATTGGGTGAAGTTTGGTTGACTTCTGCGCAGCGGTTTGGGAGTTAACATCAAAATTACATTTCTCGGCCATATCGCATAGATCTCACTGTGAAAAGGCTTAAATGGCTTTTTTGACCTAAGTTTGAGGATTGCGCTCAAATCAAATGTCCTAGAACCAAATTTCCACATGTAACTACTAGATTGTGATACAATACACTAATGGGTGAAGTTTGGTTTACTTCTGCGCAGCGGTTTGGGAGTTAACATCAAAATTACATTTCTCGGCCATATCGCATAGATCTCACTGTGAAAAGGCTTAAATGGCTTTTTTGACCTAAGTTTGAGGATTGCGCTCAAACAAAATGTCCTAGAACAAAATTTTCAAATGTAACTACTAGATTGTGATACAATACACTATTGGGTGAAGTTTGGTTGACTTCTGCGCAGCGGTTTGGGAGTTAACATCAAAATTACATTTCTCGGCCATATCGCATAGATCTCACTGTGAAAAGGCTTAAATGACTTTTTTAATTAAGTTTGATGATTGCGTTCAAACAAAATGTCCTAGAACAAAATTTTCAAATGTAACTACTAGATTGTGATACAATACACTATTGGGTGAAGTTTAGTTGACTTCTGCGCAGCGGTTTGGGAGTTAACATCAAAATTACATTTCTCGGCCATATCGCATAGATCTCACTGTGAAAAGGCTTAAATGGCTTTTTTGACCTAAGTTTGAGGATTGCGCTCAAACCAAATGTCCTAGAACGAAATTTTAAAATGTAACTACTAGAATGTGATACAATACACCATTGGGTGAAGTTTGGTTGACTTCTGCGCAGCGGTTTGGGAGTTAACATCAAAATTACATTTCTCGGCCATATCGCATTGATCTCACTGTGAAAAGGCTTAAATGGCTTTTTTGACCTAAGTTTGAGGATTGCGCTCAAATCAAATGTCCTAGAACCAAATTTCCACATGTAACTACTAGATTGTGATACAATACACTAATGGGTGAAGTTTGGTTGACTTCTGCGCAGCGGTTTGGGAGTTAACATCAAAATTACATTTCTCGGCCATATCGCATAGATCTCACTGTGAAAAGGCTTAAATGGCTTTTTTGACCTAAGTTTGAGGATTGCGCTCAAATCAAATGTCCTATAACCAAATTTCCACATGTAACTACTAGATTGTGATACAATACACTAATGGGTGAAGTTTGGTTGACTTCTGCGCAGCGGTTTGGGAGTGAACATCAAAATTACATTTCTCGGCCATATCGCATAGATCTCACTGTGAAAAGGCTTAAATGACTTTTTTAATTAAGTTTGATGATTGCGCTCAAACAAAATTTCCTAAAACAAAATTTTCAAATGTAACTACTAGATTGTGATACAATACACTATTGGGTGAAGTTTGGTTGACTTCTGCGCAGCGGTTTGGGAGTTAACATCAAAATTACATTTCTCGGCCATATCGCATAGATCTCACTGTGAAAAGGCTTAAATGACTTTTTTAATTAAGTTTGATGATTGCGTTCAAACAAAATGTCCTAGAACAAAATTTTCAAATGTAACTACTAGATTGTGATACAATACACTATTGGGTGAAATTTGGTTGACTTCTGCGCAGCGGTTTGGGAGTTAACATCAAAATTACATTTCTCGGCCATATCGCATAGATCTCACTGTGAAAAGGCTTAAATGGCTTTTTTGACCTAAGTTTGAGGATTGCGCTCAAATCAAATGTCCTAGAACCAAATTTCCACATGTAACTACTAGATTGTGATACAATACACTAATGGGTGAAGTTTGGTTGACTTCTGCGCAGCGGTTTGTGAGTGAACATCAAAATTACATTTCTCGGCCATATCGCATAGATCTCACTGTGGAAAGGCTTAAATGACTTTTTTTAATTAAGTTTGAAGATTGCGCTCAAATCAAATGTCCTAGAACTAAATTTCCAAATGTAACTACTAGATTGTGATAAAATACACTATTGGGTGAAGTTTGGTTGACTTCTGCGCAGCGGTTTGGGAGTTAACATCAAAATTACATTTCTCGGCCATATCGCATAGATCTCACTGTGAAAAGGCTTAAATGGCTTTTTTGACCTAAGTTTGAGGATTGCGCTCAAACCAAATGTCCTAGAACGAAATTTTCAAATGTAACTACTAGATTGTGATACAATACACTAATGGGTGAAGTTTGGTTGACTTCTGCGCAGCGGTTTGGGAGTTAACATCAAAATTACATTTCTCGGCCATATCGCATAGATCTCACTGTGAAAAGGCTTAAATGACTTTTTTAATTAAGTTTAATGATTGCGCTCAAACCAAATGTCCTAGAACCAAATTTTCAAATGTAACTACTAGAATGTGATACAATACACTATTGGGTGAAGTTTAGTTGACTTCTGCGCAGCGGTTTGGGAGTTAACATCAAAATTACATTTCTCGGCCATATCGCATAGATCTCACTGTGAAAAGGCTTAAATGGCTTTTTTGACCTAAGTTTAATGATTGCGCTCAAACCAAATGTCCTAGAACGAAATTTTCAAATGTAACTACTAGAATGTGATACAATACACTATTGGGTGAAGTTTGGTTGACTTCTGCGCAGCGGTTTGGGAGTTAACTTCAAAATTACATTTCTCGGCCATATCGCATAGATCTCACTGTGAAAAGGCTTAAATGACTTTTTTAATTAAGTTTTATGATTGCGTTCAAACAAAATGTCCTAGAACAAAAATTTCAAATGTAACTACTAGATTGTGATTCAATACACTATTGGGTGAAGTTTGGTTGACTTCTGCGCAGCGGTTTGGGAGTTAACATCAAAATTACATTTCTCGGCCATATCGCATAGATCTCACTGTGAAAAGGCTTAAATGGCTTTTTTGACCTAAGTTTGAGGATTGCGCTCAAATCAAATGTCCTAGAACCAAATTTCCACATGTAACTACTAGATTGTGATACAATACACTAATGGGTGAAGTTTGGTTTACTTCTGCGCAGCGGTTTGGGAGTTAACATCAAAATTACATTTCTCGGCCATATCGCATAGATCTCACTGTGAAAAGGCTTAAATGGCTTTTTTGACCTAAGTTTGAGGATTGCGCTCAAACAAAATGTCCTAGAACAAAATTTTCAAATGTAACTACTAGATTGTGATACAATACACTATTGGGTGAAGTTTGGTTGACTTCTGCGCAGCGGTTTGGGAGTTAACATCAAAATTACATTTCTCGGCCATATCGCATAGATCTCACTGTGAAAAGGCTTAAATGACTTTTTTAATTAAGTTTGATGATTGCGTTCAAACAAAATGTCCTAGAACAAAATTTTCAAATGTAACTACTAGATTGTGATACAATACACTATTGGGTGAAGTTTAGTTGACTTCTGCGCAGCGGTTTGGGAGTTAACATCAAAATTACATTTCTCGGCCATATCGCATAGATCTCACTGTGAAAAGGCTTAAATGGCTTTTTTGACCTAAGTTTGAGGATTGCGCTCAAACCAAATGTCCTAGAACGAAATTTTAAAATGTAACTACTAGAATGTGATACAATACACCATTGGGTGAAGTTTGGTTGACTTCTGCGCAGCGGTTTGGGAGTTAACATCAAAATTACATTTCTCGGCCATATCGCATTGATCTCACTGTGAAAAGGCTTAAATGGCTTTTTTGACCTAAGTTTGAGGATTGCGCTCAAATCAAATGTCCTAGAACCAAATTTCCACATGTAACTACTAGATTGTGATACAATACACTAATGGGTGAAGTTTGGTTGACTTCTGCGCAGCGGTTTGGGAGTTAACATCAAAATTACATTTCTCGGCCATATCGCATAGATCTCACTGTGAAAAGGCTTAAATGGCTTTTTTGACCTAAGTTTGAGAATTGCGCTCAAATCAAATGTCCTATAACCAAATTTCCACATGTAACTACTAGATTGTGATACAATACACTAATGGGTGAAGTTTGGTTGACTTCTGCGCAGCGGTTTGGGAGTGAACATCAAAATTACATTTCTCGGCCATATCGCATAGATCTCACTGTGAAAAGGCTTAAATGACTTTTTTAATTAAGTTTGATGATTGCGCTCAAACAAAATTTCCTAAAACAAAATTTTCAAATGTAACTACTAGATTGTGATACAATACACTATTGGGTGAAGTTTGGTTGACTTCTGCGCAGCGGTTTGGGAGTTAACATCAAAATTACATTTCTCGGCCATATCGCATAGATCTCACTGTGAAAAGGCTTAAATGACTTTTTTAATTAAGTTTGATGATTGCGCTCAAACAAAATGTTCTAGAACAAAATTTTCAAATGTAACTACTAGATTGTGATACAATACACTATTGGGTGAAGTTTGGTTTACTTCTGCGCAGCGGTTTGGGAGTTAACATCAAAATTACATTTCTCGGCCATATCGCATAGATCTCACTGTGAAAAGGCTTAAATGGCTTTTTTGACCTAAGTTTGAGGATTGCGCTCAAATCAAATGTCCTAGAACCAAATTTCCACATGTAACTACTAGATTGTGATACAATACACTAATGGGTGAAGTTTGGTTGACTTCTGCGCAGCGGTTTGGGAGTGAACATCAAAATTACATTTCTCGGCCATATCGCATAGATCTCACTGTGGAAAGGCTTAAATGACTTTTTTTAATTAAGTTTGAAGATTGCGCTCAAATCAAATGTCCTAGAACTAAATTTCCAAATGTAACTACTAGATTGTGATAAAATACACTATTGGGTGAAGTTTGGTTGACTTCTGCGCAGCGGTTTGGGAGTTAACATCAAAATTACATTTCTCGGCCATATCGCATAGATCTCACTGTGAAAAGGCTTAAATGGCTTTTTTGACCTAAGTTTGAGGATTGCGCTCAAATCAAATGTCCTATAACCAAATTTCCACATGTAACTACTAGATTGTGATACAATACACTAATGGGTGAAGTTTGGTTGACTTCTGCGCAGCGGTTTGGGAGTTAACATCAAAATTACATTTCTCGGCCATATCGCATAGATCTCACTGTGAAAAGGCTTAAATGACTTTTTTAATTAAGTTTGATGATTGCGTTCAAACAAAATGTCCTAGAACAAAATTTTCAAATGTAACTACTAGATTGTGATACAATACACTATTGGGTGAAGTTTGGTTGACTTCTGCGCAGCGGTTTGGGAGTTAACATCAAAATTACATTTCTCGGCCATATCGCATAGATCTCACTGTGAAAAGGCTTAAATGACTTTTTTAATTAAGTTTGATGATTGCGTTCAAACAAAATGTCCTAGAACAAAATTTTCAAATGTAACTACTAGATTGTGATACAATACACTATTGGGTGAAATTTGGTTGACTTCTGCGCAGCGGTTTGGGAGTTAACATCAAAATTACATTTCTCGGCCATATCGCATAGATCTCACTGTGAAAAGGCTTAAATGGCTTTTTTGACCTAAGTTTAAAGATTGCGCTCAAACCAAATGTCCTAGAACGAAATTTTCAAATGTAACTACTAGATTGTGATACAATACACTAATGGGTGAAGTTTGGTTGACTTCTGCGCAGCGGTTTGGGAGTTAACATCAAAATTACATTTCTCGGCCATATCGCATAGATCTCACTGTGAAAAGGCTTAAATGGCTTTTTTGACCTAAGTTTGAGGATTGCGCTCAAATCAAATGTCCTATAACCAAATTTCCACATGTAACTACTAGATTGTGATACAATACACTAATGGGTGAAGTTTGGTTGACTTCTGCGCAGCGGTTTGGGAGTTAACATCAAAATTACATTTCTCGGCCATATCGCATAGATCTCACTGTGAAAAGGCTTAAATGACTTTTTTAATTAAGTTTGATGATTGCGTTCAAACAAAATGTCCTAGAACAAAATTTTCAAATGTAACTACTAGATTGTGATACAATACACTATTGGGTGAAGTTTGGTTGACTTCTGCGCAGCGGTTTGGGAGTTAACATCAAAATTACATTTCTCGGCCATATCGCATAGATCTCACTGTGAAAAGGCTTAAATGACTTTTTTAATTGTTTAATGATTGCGCTCAAACCAAATGTCCTAGAACCAAATTTTCAAATGTAACTACTAGAATGTGATACAATACACTATTGGGTGAAGTTTAGTTGACTTCTGCGCAGCGGTTTGGGAGTTAACATCAAAATTACATTTCTCGGCCATATCGCATAGATCTCACTGTGAAAAGGCTTAAATGGCTTTTTTGACCTAAGTTTAATGATTGCGCTCAAACCAAATGTCCTAGAACGAAATTTTCAAATGTAACTACTAGAATGTGATACAATACACTATTGGGTGAAGTTTGGTTGACTTCTGCGCAGCGGTTTGGGAGTTAACATCAAAATTACATTTCTCGGCCATATCGCATAGATCTCACTGTGAAAAGGCTTAAATGGCTTTTTTGACCTAAGTTTGAGGATTGCGCTCAAATCAAATGTCCTAAAACCAAATTTCCACATGTAACTACTAGATTGTGATACAATACACTATTGGGTGAAGTTTGGTTGACTTCTGCGCAGCGGTTTGGGAGTTAACATCAAAATTACATTTCTCGGCCATATCGCATAGATCTCACTGTGAAAAGGCTTAAATGACTTTTTTAATTAAGTTTGATGATTGCGCTCAAACAAAATGTCCTAGAACAAAATTTTCAAATGTAACTACTAGATTGTGATACAATACACTATTGGGTGAAGTTTGGTTGACTTCTGCGCAGCGGTTTGGGAGTTAACATCAAAATTACATTTCTCGGCCATATCGCATAGATCTCACTGTGAAAAGGCTTAAATGGCTTTTTTGACCTAAGTTTGAGGATTGCGCTCAAATCAAATGTCCTAGAACCAAATTTCCACATGTAACTACTAGATTGTGATACAATACACTAATGGTTGAAGTTTGGTTGACTTCTGCGCAGCGGTTTGGGAGTGAACATCAAAATTACATTTCTCGGCCATATCGCATAGATCTCACTGTGAAAAGGCTTAAATGACTTTTTTTAATTAAGTTTGAAGATTGCGCTCAAATCAAATGTCCTAGAACTAAATTTCCAAATGTAACTACTAGATTGTGATAAAATACACTATTGGGTGAAGTTTGGTTGACTTCTGCGCAGCGGTTTGGGAGTTAACATCAAAATTACATTTCTCGGCCATATCGCATAGATCTCACTGTGAAAAGGCTTAAATGGCTGTTTTGACCTAAGTTTGAGGATTGCGCTCAAATCAAATGTCCTATAACCAAATTTCCACATGTAACTACTAGATTGTGATACAATACACTAATGGGTGAAGTTTGGTTGACTTCTGCGCAGCGGTTTGGGAGTTAACATCAAAATTACATTTCTCGGCCATATCGCATAGATCTCACTGTGAAAAGGCTTAAATGACTTTTTTAATTAAGTTTGATGATTGCGTTCAAACAAAATGTCCTAGAACAAAATTTTTAAATGTAACTACTAGATTGTGATACAATACACTATTGGGTGAAGTTTGGTTGACTTCTGCGCAGCGGTTTGGGAGTTAACATCAAAATTACATTTCTCGGCCATATCGCATAGATCTCACTGTGAAAAGGCTTAAATGGCTTTTTTGACCTAAGTTTGAGGATTGCGCTCAAATCAAATGTCCTATAACCAAATTTCCACATGTAACTACTAGATTGTGATACAATACACTAATGGGTGAAGTTTGGTTGACTTCTGCGCAGCGGTTTGGGAGTTAACATCAAAATTACATTTCTCGGCCATATCGCATAGATCTCACTGTGAAAAGGCTTAAATGACTTTTTTAATTAAGTTTGATGATTGCCTTCAAACAAAATGTCCTAGAACAAAATTTTCAAATGTAACTACTAGATTGTGATACGATACACTATTGGGTGAAGTTTGGTTGACTTCTGCGCAGCGGTTTGGGAGTTAACATCAAAATTACATTTCTCGGCCATATCGCATAGATCTCACTGTGAAAAGGCTTAAATGGCTTTTTTGACCTAAGTTTGAGGATTGCGCTCAAACCAAATGTCCTAGAACGAAATTTTAAAATGTAACTACTAGAATGTGATACAATACACCATTGGGTGAAATTTGGTTGACTTCTGCGCAGCGGTTTGGGAGTTAACATCAAAATTACATTTCTCGGCCATATCGCATAGATCTCACTGTGAAAAGGCTTAAATGACTTTTTTAATTAAGTTTGATGATTGCGTTCAAACAAAATGTCCTAGAACAAAATTTTCAAATGTAACTACTAGATTGTGATACAATACACTATTGGGTGAAGTTTGGTTGACTTCTGCGCAGCGGTTTGGGAGTTAACATCAAAATTACATTTCTCGGCCATATCGCATAGATCTCACTGTGAAAAGGCTTAAATGACTTTTTTAATTAAGTTTGATGATTGCGTTCAAACAAAATGTCCTAGAACAAAATTTTCAAATGTAACTACTAGATTGTGATACAATACACTATTGGGTGAAATTTGGTTGACTTCTGCGCAGCGGTTTGGGAGTTAACATCAAAATTACATTTCTCGGCCATATCGCATAGATCTCACTGTGAAAAGGCTTAAATGGCTTTTTTGACCTAAGTTTAAAGATTGCGCTCAAACCAAATGTCCTAGAACGAAATTTTCAAATGTAACTACTAGATTGTGATACAATACACTAATGGGTGAAGTTTGGTTGACTTCTGCGCAGCGGTTTGGGAGTTAACATCAAAATTACATTTCTCGGCCATATCGCATAGATCTCACTGTGAAAAGGCTTAAATGGCTTTTTTGACCTAAGTTTGAGGATTGCGCTCAAATCAAATTTCCTATAACCAAATTTCCACATGTAACTACTAGATTGTGATACAATACACTAATGGGTGAAGTTTGGTTGACTTCTGCGCAGCGGTTTGGGAGTTAACATCAAAATTACATTTCTCGGCCATATCGCATAGATCTCACTGTGAAAAGGCTTAAATGACTTTTTTAATTAAGTTTGATGATTGCGTTCAAACAAAATGTCCTAGAACAAAATTTTCAAATGTAACTACTAGATTGTGATACAATACACTATTGGGTGAAGTTTGGTTGACTTCTGCGCAGCGGTTTGGGAGTTAACATCAAAATTACATTTCTCGGCCATATCGCATAGATCTCACTGTGAAAAGGCTTAAATGACTTTTTTAATTGTTTAATGATTGCGCTCAAACCAAATGTCCTAGAACCAAATTTTCAAATGTAACTACTAGAATGTGATACAATACACTATTGGGTGAAGTTTAGTTGACTTCTGCGCAGCGGTTTGGGAGTTAACATCAAAATTACATTTCTCGGCCATATCGCATAGATCTCACTGTGAAAAGGCTTAAATGGCTTTTTTGACCTAAGTTTAATGATTGCGCTCAAACCAAATGTCCTAGAACGAAATTTTCAAATGTAACTACTAGAATGTGATACAATACACTATTGGGTGAAGTTTGGTTGACTTCTGCGCAGCGGTTTGGGAGTTAACATCAAAATTACATTTCTCGGCCATATCGCATAGATCTCACTGTGAAAAGGCTTAAATGGCTTTTTTGACCTAAGTTTGAGGATTGCGCTCAAATCAAATGTCCTAAAACCAAATTTCCACATGTAACTACTAGATTGTGATACAATACACTAATGGGTGAAGTTTGGTTGACTTCTGCGCAGCGGTTTGGGAGTTAACATCAAAATTACATTTCTCGGCCATATCGCATAGATCTCACTGTGAAAAGGCTTAAATGACTTTTTTAATTAAGTTTGATGATTGCGCTCAAACAAAATGTCCTAGAACAAAATTTTCAAATGTAACTACTAGCTTGTGATACAATACACTATTGGGTGAAGTTTGGTTGACTTCTGCGCAGCGGTTTGGGAGTTAACATCAAAATTACATATCTCGGCCATATCGCATAGATCTCACTGTGAAAAGGCTTAAATGGCTTTTTTGACCTAAGTTTGAGGATTGCGCTCAAATCAAATGTCCTAGAACCAAATTTCCACATGTAACTACTAGATTGTGATACAATACACTAATGGTTGAAGTTTGGTTGACTTCTGCGCAGCGGTTTGGGAGTGAACATCAAAATTACATTTCTCGGCCATATCGCATAGATCTCACTGTGAAAAGGCTTAAATGACTTTTTTTAATTAAGTTTGAAGATTGCGCTCAAATCAAATGTCCTAGAACTAAATTTCCAAATGTAACTACTAGATTGTGATAAAATACACTATTGGGTGAAGTTTGGTTGACTTCTGCGCAGCGGTTTGGGAGTTAACATCAAAATTACATTTCTCGGCCATATCGCATAGATCTCACTGTGAAAAGGCTTAAATGGCTGTTTTGACCTAAGTTTGAGGATTGCGCTCAAATCAAATGTCCTATAACCAAATTTCCACATGTAACTACTAGATTGTGATACAATACACTAATGGGTGAAGTTTGGTTGACTTCTGCGCAGCGGTTTGGGAGTTAACATCAAAATTACATTTCTCGGCCATATCGCATAGATCTCACTGTGAAAAGGCTTAAATGACTTTTTTAATTAAGTTTGATGATTGCGTTCAAACAAAATGTCCTAGAACAAAATTTTTAAATGTAACTACTAGATTGTGATACAATACACTATTGGGTGAAGTTTGGTTGACTTCTGCGCAGCGGTTTGGGAGTTAACATCAAAATTACATTTCTCGGCCATATCGCATAGATCTCACTGTGAAAAGGCTTAAATGGCTTTTTTGACCTAAGTTTGAGGATTGCGCTCAAATCAAATGTCCTATAACCAAATTTCCACATGTAACTACTAGATTGTGATACAATACACTAATGGGTGAAGTTTGGTTGACTTCTGCGCAGCGGTTTGGGAGTTAACATCAAAATTACATTTCTCGGCCATATCGCATAGATCTCACTGTGAAAAGGCTTAAATGACTTTTTTAATTAAGTTTGATGATTGCGTTCAAACAAAATGTCCTAGAACAAAATTTTCAAATGTAACTACTAGATTGTGATACGATACACTATTGGGTGAAGTTTGGTTGACTTCTGCGCAGCGGTTTGGGAGTTAACATCAAAATTACATTTCTCGGCCATATCGCATAGATCTCACTGTGAAAAGGCTTAAATGACTTTTTTAATTAAGTTTTATGATTGCGTTCAAACAAAATGTCCTAGAACAAAAATTTCAAATGTAACTACTAGATTGTGATTCAATACACTATTGGGTGAAGTTTGGTTGACTTCTGCGCAGCGGTTTGGGAGTTAACATCAAAATTACATTTCTCGGCCATATCGCATAGATCTCACTGTGAAAAGGCTTAAATGGCTTTTTTGACCTAAGTTTGAGGATTGCGCTCAAATCAAATGTCCTAGAACCAAATTTCCACATGTAACTACTAGATTGTGATACAATACACTAATGGGTGAAGTTTGGTTTACTTCTGCGCAGCGGTTTGGGAGTTAACATCAAAATTACATTTCTCGGCCATATCGCATAGATCTCACTGTGAAAAGGCTTAAATGGCTTTTTTGACCTAAGTTTGAGGATTGCGCTCAAACAAAATGTCCTAGAACAAAATTTTCAAATGTAACTACTAGATTGTGATACAATACACTATTGGGTGAAGTTTGGTTGACTTCTGCGCAGCGGTTTGGGAGTTAACATCAAAATTACATTTCTCGGCCATATCGCATAGATCTCACTGTGAAAAGGCTTAAATGACTTTTTTAATTAAGTTTGATGATTGCGTTCAAACAAAATGTCCTAGAACAAAATTTTCAAATGTAACTACTAGATTGTGATACAATACACTATTGGGTGAAGTTTAGTTGACTTCTGCGCAGCGGTTTGGGAGTTAACATCAAAATTACATTTCTCGGCCATATCGCATAGATCTCACTGTGAAAAGGCTTAAATGGCTTTTTTGACCTAAGTTTGAGGATTGCGCTCAAACCAAATGTCCTAGAACGAAATTTTAAAATGTAACTACTAGAATGTGATACAATACACCATTGGGTGAAGTTTGGTTGACTTCTGCGCAGCGGTTTGGGAGTTAACATCAAAATTACATTTCTCGGCCATATCGCATTGATCTCACTGTGAAAAGGCTTAAATGGCTTTTTTGACCTAAGTTTGAGGATTGCGCTCAAATCAAATGTCCTAGAACCAAATTTCCACATGTAACTACTAGATTGTGATACAATACACTAATGGGTGAAGTTTGGTTGACTTCTGCGCAGCGGTTTGGGAGTTAACATCAAAATTACATTTCTCGGCCATATCGCATAGATCTCACTGTGAAAAGGCTAAAATGGCTTTTTTGACCTAAGTTTGAGGATTGCGCTCAAATCAAATGTCCTATAACCAAATTTCCACATGTAACTACTAGATTGTGATACAATACACTAATGGGTGAAGTTTGGTTGACTTCTGCGCAGCGGTTTGGGAGTGAACATCAAAATTACATTTCTCGGCCATATCGCATAGATCTCACTGTGAAAAGGCTTAAATGACTTTTTTAATTAAGTTTGATGATTGCGCTCAAACAAAATTTCCTAAAACAAAATTTTCAAATGTAACTACTAGATTGTGATACAATACACTATTGGGTGAAGTTTGGTTGACTTCTGCGCAGCGGTTTGGGAGTTAACATCAAAATTACATTTCTCGGCCATATCGCATAGATCTCACTGTGAAAAGGCTTAAATGACTTTTTTAATTAAGTTTGATGATTGCGCTCAAACAAAATGTTCTAGAACAAAATTTTCAAATGTAACTACTAGATTGTGATACAATACACTATTGGGTGAAGTTTGGTTTACTTCTGCGCAGCGGTTTGGGAGTTAACATCAAAATTACATTTCTCGGCCATATCGCATAGATCTCACTGTGAAAAGGCTTAAATGGCTTTTTTGACCTAAGTTTGAGGATTGCGCTCAAATCAAATGTCCTAGAACCAAATTTCCACATGTAACTACTAGATTGTGATACAATACACTAATGGGTGAAGTTTGGTTGACTTCTGCGCAGCGGTTTGGGAGTGAACATCAAAATTACATTTCTCGGCCATATCGCATAGATCTCACTGTGGAAAGGCTTAAATGACTTTTTTTAATTAAGTTTGAAGATTGCGCTCAAATCAAATGTCCTAGAACTAAATTTCCAAATGTAACTACTAGATTGTGATAAAATACACTATTGGGTGAAGTTTGGTTGACTTCTGCGCAGCGGTTTGGGAGTTAACATCAAAATTACATTTCTCGGCCATATCGCATAGATCTCACTGTGAAAAGGCTTAAATGGCTTTTTTGACCTAAGTTTGAGGATTGCGCTCAAATCAAATGTCCTATAACCAAATTTCCACATGTAACTACTAGATTGTGATACAATACACTAATGGGTGAAGTTTGGTTGACTTCTGCGCAGCGGTTTGGGAGTTAACATCAAAATTACATTTCTCGGCCATATCGCATAGATCTCACTGTGAAAAGGCTTAAATGACTTTTTTAATTAAGTTTGATGATTGCGTTCAAACAAAATGTCCTAGAACAAAATTTTCAAATGTAACTACTAGATTGTGATACAATACACTATTGGGTGAAGTTTGGTTGACTTCTGCGCAGCGGTTTGGGAGTTAACATCAAAATTACATTTCTCGGCCATATCGCATAGATCTCACTGTGAAAAGGCTTAAATGACTTTTTTAATTAAGTTTGATGATTGCGTTCAAACAAAATGTCCTAGAACAAAATTTTCAAATGTAACTACTAGATTGTGATACAATACACTATTGGGTGAAATTTGGTTGACTTCTGCGCAGCGGTTTGGGAGTTAACATCAAAATTACATTTCTCGGCCATATCGCATAGATCTCACTGTGAAAAGGCTTAAATGGCTTTTTTGACCTAAGTTTAAAGATTGCGCTCAAACCAAATGTCCTAGAACGAAATTTTCAAATGTAACTACTAGATTGTGATACAATACACTAATGGGTGAAGTTTGGTTGACTTCTGCGCAGCGGTTTGGGAGTTAACATCAAAATTACATTTCTCGGCCATATCGCATAGATCTCACTGTGAAAAGGCTTAAATGGCTTTTTTGACCTAAGTTTGAGGATTGCGCTCAAATCAAATGTCCTAAAACCAAATTTCCACATGTAACTACTAGATTGTGATACAATACACTAATGGGTGAAGTTTGGTTGACTTCTGCGCAGCGGTTTGGGAGTTAACATCAAAATTACATTTCTCGGCCATATCGCATAGATCTCACTGTGAAAAGGCTTAAATGACTTTTTTAATTATGTTTGATGATTGCGCTCAAACAAAATGTCCTAGAACAAAATTTTCAAATGTAACTACTAGATTGTGATACAATACACTATTGGGTGAAGTTTGGTTGACTTCTGCGCAGCGGTTTGGGAGTTAACATCAAAATTACATTTCTCGGCCATATCGCATAGATCTCACTGTGAAAAGGCTTAAATGGCTTTTTTGACCTAAGTTTGAGGATTGCGCTCAAATCAAATGTCCTAGAACCAAATTTCCACATGTAACTACTAGATTGTGATACAATACACTAATGGTTGAAGTTTGGTTGACTTCTGCGCAGCGGTTTGGGAGTGAACATCAAAATTACATTTCTCGGCCATATCGCATAGATCTCACTGTGAAAAGGCTTAAATGACTTTTTTTTAATTAAGTTTGAAGATTGCGCTCAAATCAAATGTCCTAGAACTAAATTTCCAAATGTAACTACTAGATTGTGATAAAATACACTATTGGGTGAAGTTTGGTTGACTTCTGCGCAGCGGTTTGGGAGTTAACATCAAAATTACATTTCTCGGCCATATCGCATAGATCTCACTGTGAAAAGGCTTAAATGGCTGTTTTGACCTAAGTTTGAGGATTGCGCTCAAATCAAATGTCCTATAACCAAATTTCCACATGTAACTACTAGATTGTGATACAATACACTAATGGGTGAAGTTTGGTTGACTTCTGCGCAGCGGTTTGGGAGTTAACATCAAAATTACATTTCTCGGCCATATCGCATAGATCTCACTGTGAAAAGGCTTAAATGACTTTTTTAATTAAGTTTGATGATTGCGTTCAAACAAAATGTCCTAGAACA
This sequence comes from Corythoichthys intestinalis, assembly GCF_030265065.1. Taxonomy (NCBI): domain Eukaryota; kingdom Metazoa; phylum Chordata; class Actinopteri; order Syngnathiformes; family Syngnathidae; genus Corythoichthys; species Corythoichthys intestinalis. The sequence continues at coordinate 207,330 of NW_026651606.1, read as the reverse complement.
AAATTTTTAAATGTAACTACTAGATTGTGATACAATACACTATTGGGTGAAGTTTGGTTGACTTCTGCGCAGCGGTTTGGGAGTTAACATCAAAATTACATTTCTCGGCCATATCGCATAGATCTCACTGTGAAAAGGCTTAAATGGCTTTTTTGACCTAAGTTTGAGGATTGCGCTCAAATCAAATGTCCTATAACCAAATTTCCACATGTAACTACTAGATTGTGATACAATACACTAATGGGTGAAGTTTGGTTGACTTCTGCGCAGCGGTTTGGGAGTTAACATCAAAATTACATTTCTCGGCCATATCGCATAGATCTCACTGTGAAAAGGCTTAAATGACTTTTTTAATTAAGTTTGATGATTGCGTTCAAACAAAATGTCCTAGAACAAAATTTTCAAATGTAACTACTAGATTGTGATACGATACACTATTGGGTGAAGTTTGGTTGACTTCTGCGCAGCGGTTTGGGAGTTAACATCAAAATTACATTTCTCGGCCATATCGCATAGATCTCACTGTGAAAAGGCTTAAATGACTTTTTTAATTAAGTTTTATGATTGCGTTCAAACAAAATGTCCTAGAACAAAAATTTCCAAATGTAACTACTAGATTGTGATTCAATACACTATTGGGTGAAGTTTGGTTGACTTCTGCGCAGCGGTTTGGGAGTTAACATCAAAATTACATTTCTCGGCCATATCGCATAGATCTCACTGTGAAAAGGCTTAAATGGCTTTTTTGACCTAAGTTTGAGGATTGCGCTCAAATCAAATGTCCTAGAACCAAATTTCCACATGTAACTACTAGATTGTGATACAATACACTAATGGGTGAAGTTTGGTTTACTTCTGCGCAGCGGTTTGGGAGTTAACATCAAAATTACATTTCTCGGCCATATCGCATAGATCTCACTGTGAAAAGGCTTAAATGGCTTTTTTGACCTAAGTTTGAGGATTGCGCTCAAACAAAATGTCCTAGAACAAAATTTTCAAATGTAACTACTAGATTGTGATACAATACACTATTGGGTGAAGTTTGGTTGACTTCTGCGCAGCGGTTTGGGAGTTAACATCAAAATTACATTTCTCGGCCATATCGCATAGATCTCACTGTGAAAAGGCTTAAATGACTTTTTTAATTAAGTTTGATGATTGCGTTCAAACAAAATGTCCTAGAACAAAATTTTCAAATGTAACTACTAGATTGTGATACAATACACTATTGGGTGAAGTTTAGTTGACTTCTGCGCAGCGGTTTGGGAGTTAACATCAAAATTACATTTCTCGGCCATATCGCATAGATCTCACTGTGAAAAGGCTTAAATGGCTTTTTTGACCTAAGTTTGAGGATTGCGCTCAAACCAAATGTCCTAGAACGAAATTTTAAAATGTAACTACTAGAATGTGATACAATACACCATTGGGTGAAGTTTGGTTGACTTCTGCGCAGCGGTTTGGGAGTTAACATCAAAATTACATTTCTCGGCCATATCGCATTGATCTCACTGTGAAAAGGCTTAAATGGCTTTTTTGACCTAAGTTTGAGGATTGCGCTCAAATCAAATGTCCTAGAACCAAATTTCCACATGTAACTACTAGATTGTGATACAATACACTAATGGGTGAAGTTTGGTTGACTTCTGCGCAGCGGTTTGGGAGTGAACATCAAAATTACATTTCTCGGCCATATCGCATAGATCTCACTGTGAAAAGGCTTAAATGGCTTTTTTGACCTAAGTTTGAGGATTGCGCTCAAATCAAATGTCCTAGAACTAAATTTCCAAATGTAACTACTAGATTGTGATAAAATACACTATTGGGTGAAGTTTGGTTGACTTCTGCGCAGCGGTTTGGGAGTTAACATCAAAATTACATTTCTCGGCCATATCGCATAGATCTCACTGTGAAAAGGCTTAAATGGCTTTTTTGACCTAAGTTTGAGGATTGCGCTCAAATCAAATGTCCTATAACCAAATTTCCACATGTAACTACTAGATTGTGATACAATACACTAATGGGTGAAGTTTGGTTGACTTCTGCGCAGCGGTTTGGGAGTTAACATCAAAATTACATTTCTCGGCCATATCGCATAGATCTCACTGTGAAAAGGCTTAAATGACTTTTTTAATTAAGTTTGATGATTGCGTTCAAACAAAATGTCCTAGAACAAAATTTTCAAATGTAACTACTAGATTGTGATACAATACACTATTGGGTGAAGTTTGGTTGACTTCTGCGCAGCGGTTTGGGAGTTAACATCAAAATTACATTTCTCGGCCATATCGCATAGATCTCACTGTGAAAAGGCTTAAATGACTTTTTTAATTAAGTTTGATGATTGCGTTCAAACAAAATGTCCTAGAACAAAATTTTCAAATGTAACTACTAGATTGTGATACAATACACTATTGGGTGAAATTTGGTTGACTTCTGCGCAGCGGTTTGGGAGTTAACATCAAAATTACATTTCTCGGCCATATCGCATAGATCTCACTGTGAAAAGGCTTAAATGGCTTTTTTGACCTAAGTTTAAAGATTGCGCTCAAACCAAATGTCCTAGAACGAAATTTTCAAATGTAACTACTAGATTGTGATACAATACACTAATGGGTGAAGTTTGGTTGACTTCTGCGCAGCGGTTTGGGAGTTAACATCAAAATTACATTTCTCGGCCATATCGCATAGATCTCACTGTGAAAAGGCTTAAATGGCTTTTTTGACCTAAGTTTGAGGATTGCGCTCAAATCAAATGTCCTAGAACCAAATTTCCACATGTAACTACTAGATTGTGATACAATACACTAATGGGTGAAGTTTGGTTGACTTCTGCGCAGCGGTTTGGGAGTTAACATCATAATTACATTTCTCGGCCATATCGCATAGATCTCACTGTGAAAAGGCTTAAATGACTTTTTTAATTAAGTTTGATGATTGCGCTCAAACAAAATGTCCTAGAACAAAATTTTCAAATGTAACTACTAGATTGTGATACAATACACTATTGGGTGAAGTTTGGTTGACTTCTGCGCAGCGGTTTGGGAGTTAACATCAAAATTACATTTCTCGGCCATATCGCATAGATCTCACTGTGAAAAGGCTTAAATGGCTTTTTTGACCTAAGTTTGAGGATTGCGCTCAAATCAAATGTCCTAGAACCAAATTTCCACATGTAACTACTAGATTGTGATACAATACACTAATGGTTGAAGTTTGGTTGACTTCTGCGCAGCGGTTTGGGAGTGAACATCAAAATTACATTTCTCGGCCATATCGCATAGATCTCACTGTGAAAAGGCTTAAATGACTTTTTTTAATTAAGTTTGAAGATTGCGCTCAAATCAAATGTCCTAGAACTAAATTTCCAAATGTAACTACTAGATTGTGATAAAATACACTATTGGGTGAAGTTTGGTTGACTTCTGCGCAGCGGTTTGGGAGTTAACATCAAAATTACATTTCTCGGCCATATCGCATAGATCTCACTGTGAAAAGGCTTAAATGGCTGTTTTGACCTAAGTTTGAGGATTGCGCTCAAATCAAATGTCCTATAACCAAATTTCCACATGTAACTACTAGATTGTGATACAATACACTAATGGGTGAAGTTTGGTTGACTTCTGCGCAGCGGTTTGGGAGTTAACATCAAAATTACATTTCTCGGCCATATCGCATAGATCTCACTGTGAAAAGGCTTAAATGACTTTTTTAATTAAGTTTGATGATTGCGTTCAAACAAAATGTCCTAGAACAAAATTTTTAAATGTAACTACTAGATTGTGATACAATACACTATTGGGTGAAGTTTGGTTGACTTCTGCGCAGCGGTTTGGGAGTTAACATCAAAATTACATTTCTCGGCCATATCGCATAGATCTCACTGTGAAAAGGCTTAAATGGCTTTTTTGACCTAAGTTTGAGGATTGCGCTCAAATCAAATGTCCTATAACCAAATTTCCACATGTAACTACTAGATTGTGATACAATACACTAATGGGTGAAGTTTGGTTGACTTCTGCGCAGCGGTTTGGGAGTTAACATCAAAATTACATTTCTCGGCCATATCGCATAGATCTCACTGTGAAAAGGCTTAAATGACTTTTTTAATTAAGTTTGATGATTGCGTTCAAACAAAATGTCCTAGAACAAAATTTTCAAATGTAACTACTAGATTGTGATACGATACACTATTGGGTGAAGTTTGGTTGACTTCTGCGCAGCGGTTTGGGAGTTAACATCAAAATTACATTTCTCGGCCATATCGCATAGATCTCACTGTGAAAAGGCTTAAATGACTTTTTTAATTAAGTTTGATGATTGCGTTCAAACAAAATGTCCTAGAACAAAATTTTCAAATGTAACTACTAGATTGTGATACAATACACTATTGGGTGAAATTTGGTTGACTTCTGCGCAGCGGTTTGGGAGTTAACATCAAAATTACATTTCTCGGCCATATCGCATAGATCTCACTGTGAAAAGGCTTAAATGGCTTTTTTGACCTAAGTTTGAGGATTGCGCTCAAATCAAATGTCCTAGAACCAAATTTCCACATGTAACTACTAGATTGTGATACAATACACTAATGGGTGAAGTTTGGTTGACTTCTGCGCAGCGGTTTGTGAGTGAACATCAAAATTACATTTCTCGGCCATATCGCATAGATCTCACTGTGGAAAGGCTTAAATGACTTTTTTTAATTAAGTTTGAAGATTGCGCTCAAATCAAATGTCCTAGAACTAAATTTCCAAATGTAACTACTAGATTGTGATAAAATACACTATTGGGTGAAGTTTGGTTGACTTCTGCGCAGCGGTTTGGGAGTTAACATCAAAATTACATTTCTCGGCCATATCGCATAGATCTCACTGTGAAAAGGCTTAAATGGCTTTTTTGACCTAAGTTTGAGGATTGCGCTCAAACCAAATGTCCTAGAACGAAATTTTCAAATGTAACTACTAGATTGTGATACAATACACTAATGGGTGAAGTTTGGTTGACTTCTGCGCAGCGGTTTGGGAGTTAACATCAAAATTACATTTCTCGGCCATATCGCATAGATCTCACTGTGAAAAGGCTTAAATGACTTTTTTAATTAAGTTTAATGATTGCGCTCAAACCAAATGTCCTAGAACCAAATTTTCAAATGTAACTACTAGAATGTGATACAATACACTATTGGGTGAAGTTTAGTTGACTTCTGCGCAGCGGTTTGGGAGTTAACATCAAAATTACATTTCTCGGCCATATCGCATAGATCTCACTGTGAAAAGGCTTAAATGACTTTTTTAATTAAGTTTGATGATTGCCTTCAAACAAAATGTCCTAGAACAAAATTTTCAAATGTAACTACTAGATTGTGATACGATACACTATTGGGTGAAGTTTGGTTGACTTCTGCGCAGCGGTTTGGGAGTTAACATCAAAATTACATTTCTCGGCCATATCGCATAGATCTCACTGTGAAAAGGCTTAAATGGCTTTTTTGACCTAAGTTTGAGGATTGCGCTCAAACCAAATGTCCTAGAACGAAATTTTAAAATGTAACTACTAGAATGTGATACAATACACCATTGGGTGAAATTTGGTTGACTTCTGCGCAGCGGTTTGGGAGTTAACATCAAAATTACATTTCTCGGCCATATCGCATTGATCTCACTGTGAAAAGGCTTAAATGGCTTTTTTGACCTAAGTTTGAGGATTGCGCTCAAATCAAATGTCCTAGAACCAAATTTCCACATGTAACTACTAGATTGTGATACAATACACTAATGGGTGAAGTTTGGTTGACTTCTGCGCAGCGGTTTGTGAGTTAACATCAAAATTACATTTCTCGGCCATATCGCATAGATCTCACTGTGAAAAGGCTTAAATGGCTTTTTTGACCTAAGTTTGAGGATTGCGCTCAAATCAAATGTCCTATAACCAAATTTCCACATGTAACTACTAGATTGTGATACAATACACTAATGGGTGAAGTTTGGTTGACTTCTGCGCAGCGGTTTGGGAGTGAACATCAAAATTACATTTCTCGGCCATATCGCATAGATCTCACTGTGAAAAGGCTTAAATGACTTTTTTAATTAAGTTTGATGATTGCGCTCAAACAAAATTTCCTAAAACAAAATTTTCAAATGTAACTACTAGATTGTGATACAATACACTATTGGGTGAAGTTTGGTTGACTTCTGCGCAGCGGTTTGGGAGTTAACATCAAAATTACATTTCTCGGCCATATCGCATAGATCTCACTGTGAAAAGGCTTAAATGACTTTTTTAATTAAGTTTGATGATTGCGTTCAAACAAAATGTCCTAGAACAAAATTTTCAAATGTAACTACTAGATTGTGATACAATACACTATTGGGTGAAGTTTGGTTGACTTCTGCGCAGCGGTTTGGGAGTTAACATCAAAATTACATTTCTCGGCCATATCGCATAGATCTCACTGTGAAAAGGCTTAAATGACTTTTTTAATTAAGTTTAATGATTGCGCTCAAACCAAATGTCCTAGAACGAAATTTTCAAATGTAACTACTAGAATGTGATACAATACACTATTGGGTGAAGTTTAGTTGACTTCTGCGCAGCGGTTTGGGAGTTAACATCAAAATTACATTTCTCGGCCATATCGCATAGATCTCACTGTGAAAAGGCTTAAATGGCTTTTTGGACCTAAGTTTAATGATTGCGCTCAAACCAAATGTCCTAGAACGAAATTTTCAAATGTAACTACTAGAATGTGATACAATACACTATTGGGTGAAGTTTGGTTGACTTCTGCGCAGCGGTTTGGGAGTTGACATCAAAATTACATTTCTCGGCCATATCGCATAGATCTCACTGTGAAAAGGCTTAAATGGCTTTTTTGACCTAAGTTTGAGGATTGCGCTCAAATCAAATGTCCTAGAACCAAATTTCCACATGTAACTACTAGATTGTGATACAATACACTAATGGGTGAAGTTTGGTTGACTTCTGCGCAGCGGTTTGGGAGTTAACATCAAAATTACATTTCTCGGCCATATCGCATAGATCTCACTGTGAAAAGGCTTAAATGACTTTTTTAATTAAGTTTGATGATTGCGCTCAAACAAAATGTCCTAGAACAAAATTTTCAAATGTAACTACTAGATTGTGATACAATACACTATTGGGTGAAGTTTGGTTGACTTCTGCGCAGCGGTTTGGGAGTTAACATCAAAATTACATTTCTCGGCCATATCGCATAGATCTCACTGTGAAAAGGCTTAAATGGCTTTTTTGACCTAAGTTTGAGGATTGCGCTCAAATCAAATGTCCTAGAACCAAATTTCCACATGTAACTACTAGATTGTGATACAATACACTAATGGTTGAAGTTTGGTTGACTTCTGCGCAGCGGTTTGGGAGTGAACATCAAAATTACATTTCTCGGCCATATCGCATAGATCTCACTGTGAAAAGGCTTAAATGACTTTTTTTAATTAAGTTTGAAGATTGCGCTCAAATCAAATGTCCTAGAACTAAATTTCCAAATGTAACTACTAGATTGTGATAAAATACACTATTGGGTGAAGTTTGGTTGACTTCTGCGCAGCGGTTTGGGAGTTAACATCAAAATTACATTTCTCGGCCATATCGCATAGATCTCACTGTGAAAAGGCTTAAATGGCTTTTTTGACCTAAGTTTGAGGATTGCGCTCAAATCAAATGTCCTATAACCAAATTTCCACATATAACTACTAGATTGTGATACAATACACTAATGGGTGAAGTTTGGTTGACTTCTGCGCAGCGGTTTGGGAGTTAACATCAAAATTACATTTCTCGGCCATATCGCATAGATCTCACTGTGAAAAGGCTTAAATGACTTTTTTAATTAAGTTTGATGATTGCGCTCAAACAAAATGTCCTAGAACAAAATTTTCAAATGTAACTACTAGATTGTGATACAATACACTATTGGGTGAAGTTTGGTTGACTTCTGCGCAGCGGTTTGGGAGTTAACATCAAAATTACATTTCTCGGCCATATCGCATAGATCTCACTGTGAAAAGGCTTAAATGGCTTTTTTGACCTAAGTTTGAGGATTGCGCTCAAATCAAATGTCCTAGAACCAAATTTCCACATGTAACTACTAGATTGTGATACAATACACTAATGGTTGAAGTTTGGTTGACTTCTGCGCAGCGGTTTGGGAGTGAACATCAAAATTACATTTCTCGGCCATATCGCATAGATCTCACTGTGAAAAGGCTTAAATGACTTTTTTTAATTAAGTTTGAAGATTGCGCTCAAATCAAATGTCCTAGAACTAAATTTCCAAATGTAACTACTAGATTGTGATAAAATACACTATTGGGTGAAGTTTGGTTGACTTATGCGCAGCGGTTTGGGAGTTAACATCAAAATTACATTTCTCGGCCATATCGCATAGATCTCACTGTGAAAAGGCTTAAATGGCTTTTTTGACCTAAGTTTGAGGATTGCGCTCAAATCAAATGTCCTATAACCAAATTTCCACATATAACTACTAGATTGTGATACAATACACTAATGGGTGGTTTGGTTGACTTCTGCGCAGCGGTTTGGGAGTTAACATCAAAATTACATTTCTCGGCCATATCGCATAGATCTCACTGTGAAAAGGCTTAAATGACTTTTTTAATTAAGTTTGATGATTGCGTTCAAACAAAATGTCCTAGAACAAAATTTTTAAATGTAACTACTAGATTGTGATACAATACACTATTGGGTGAAGTTTGGTTGACTTCTGCGCAGCGGTTTGGGAGTTAACATCAAAATTACATTTCTCGGCCATATCGCATAGATCTCACTGTGAAAAGGCTTAAATGGCTTTTTTGACCTAAGTTTGAGGATTGCGCTCAAATCAAATGTCCTAGAACCAAATTTCCACATGTAACTACTAGATTGTGATACAATACACTAATGGGTGAAGTTTGGTTGACTTCTGCGCAGCGGTTTGGGAGTTAACATCAAAATTACATTTCTCGGCCATATCGCATAGATCTCACTGTGAAAAGGCTTAAATGACTTTTTTAATTAAGTTTGATGATTGCGCTCAAACAAAATGTCCTAGAACAAAATTTTCAAATGTAACTACTAGATTGTGATACAATACACTATTGGGTGAAGTTTGGTTGACTTCTGCGCAGCGGTTTGGGAGTTAACATCAAAATTACATTTCTCGGCCATATCGCATAGATCTCACTGTGAAAAGGCTTAAATGGCTTTTTTGACCTAAGTTTGAGGATTGCGCTCAAATCAAATGTCCTAGAACCAAATTTCCACATGTAACTACTAGATTGTGATACAATACACTAATGGTTGAAGTTTGGTTGACTTCTGCGCAGCGGTTTGGGAGTGAACATCAAAATTACATTTCTCGGCCATATCGCATAGATCTCACTGTGAAAAGGCTTAAATGACTTTTTTTAATTAAGTTTGAAGATTGCGCTCAAATCAAATGTCCTAGAACTAAATTTCCAAATGTAACTACTAGATTGTGATAAAATACACTATTGGGTGAAGTTTGGTTGACTTCTGCGCAGCGGTTTGGGAGTTAACATCAAAATTACATTTCTCGGCCATATCGCATAGATCTTACTGTGAAAAGGCTTAAATGGCTGTTTTGACCTAAGTTTGAGGATTGCGCTCAAATCAAATGTCCTATAACCATATTTCCACATGTAACTACTAGATTGTGATACAATACACTAATGGGTGAAGTTTGGTTGACTTCTGCGCAGCGGTTTGGGAGTTAACATCAAAATTACATTTCTCGGCCATATCGCATAGATCTCACTGTGAAAAGGCTTAAATGACTTTTTTAATTAAGTTTGATGATTGCGTTCAAACAAAATGTCCTAGAACAAAATTTTTAAATGTAACTACTAGATTGTGATACAATACACTATTGGGTGAAGTTTGGTTGACTTCTGCGCAGCGGTTTGGGAGTTAACATCAAAATTACATTTCTCGGCCATATCGCATAGATCTCACTGTGAAAAGGCTTAAATGGCTTTTTTGACCTAAGTTTGAGGATTGCGCTCAAATCAAATGTCCTAGAACCAAATTTCCACATGTAACTACTAGATTGTGATACAATACACTAATGGGTGAAGTTTGGTTGACTTCTGCGCAGCGGTTTGGGAGTTAACATCAAAATTACATTTCTCGGCCATATCGCATAGATCTCACTGTGAAAAGGCTTAAATGACTTTTTTAATTAAGTTTGATGATTGCGTTCAAACAAAATGTCCTAGAACAAAAATTTCAAATGTAACTACTAGATTGTGATACAATACACTATTGGGTGAAGTTTGGTTGACTTCTGCGCAGCGGTTTGGGAGTTAACATCAAAATTACATTTCTCGGCCATATCGCATAGATCTCACTGTGAAAAGGCTTAAATGGCTTTTTTGACCTAAGTTTGAGGATTGCGCTCAAATCAAATGTCCTAGAACCAAATTTCCACATGTAACTACTAGATTGTGATACAATACACTAATGGGTGAAGTTTGGTTTACTTCTGCGCAGCGGTTTGGGAGTTAACATCAAAATTACATTTCTCGGCCATATCGCATAGATCTCACTGTGAAAAGGCTTAAATGGCTTTTTTGACCTAAGTTTGAGGATTGCGCTCAAACAAAATGTCCTAGAACAAAATTTTCAAATGTAACTACTAGATTGTGATACAATACACTATTGGGTGAAGTTTGGTTGACTTCTGCGCAGCGGTTTGGGAGTTAACATCAAAATTACATTTCTCGGCCATATCGCATAGATCTCACTGTGAAAAGGCTTAAATGACTTTTTTAATTAAGTTTGATGATTGCGTTCAAACAAAATGTCCTAGAACAAAATTTTCAAATGTAACTACTAGATTGTGATACAATACACTATTGGGTGAAGTTTGGTTGACTTCTGCGCAGCGGTTTGGGAGTTAACATCAAAATTACATTTCTCGGCCATATCGCATAGATCTCACTGTGAAAAGGCTTAAATGGCTTTTTTGACCTAAGTTTGAGGATTGCGCTCAAACCAAATGTCCTAGAACAAAATTTTAAAATGTAACTACTAGAATGTGATACAATACACCATTGGGTGAAGTTTGGTTGACTTCTGCGCAGCGGTTTGGGAGTTAACATCAAAATTACATTTCTCGGCCATATCGCATTGATCTCACTGTGAAAAGGCTTAAATGGCTTTTTTGACCTAAGTTTGAGGATTGCGCTCAAATCAAATGTCCTAGAACCAAATTTCCACATGTAACTACTAGATTGTGATACAATACACTAATGGGTGAAGTTTGGTTGACTTCTGCGCAGCGGTTTGGGAGTTAACATCAAAATTACATTTCTCGGCCATATCGCATAGATCTCACTGTGAAAAGGCTTAAATGGCTTTTTTGACCTAAGTTTGAGGATTGCGCTCAAATCAAATGTCCTATAACCAAATTTCCACATGTAACTACTAGATTGTGATACAATACACTAATGGGTGAAGTTTGGTTGACTTCTGCGCAGCGGTTTGGGAGTTAACACCAAAATTACATTTCTCGGCCATATCGCATAGATCTCACTGTGAAAAGTCTTAAATGACTTTTTTAATTAAGTTTGATGATTGCGCTCAAACAAAATTTCCTAAAACAAAATTTTCAAATGTAACTACTAGATTGTGATACAATACACTATTGGGTGAAGTTTGGTTGACTTCTGCGCAGCGGTTTGGGAGTTAACATCAAAATTACATTTCTCGGCCATATCGCATAGATCTCACTGTGAAAAGGCTTAAATGACTTTTTTAATTAAGTTTGATGATTGCGTTCAAACAAAATGTCCTAGAACAAAATTTTCAAATGTAACTACTAGATTGTGATACAATACACTATTGGGTGAAGTTTGGTTGACTTCTGCGCAGCGGTTTGGGAGTTGACATCAAAATTACATTTCTCGGCCATATCGCATAGATCTCACTGTGAAAAGGCTTAAATGACTTTTTTAATTAAGTTTGATGATTGCGCTCAAACAAAATTTCCTAAAACAAAATTTTCAAATGTAACTACTAGATTGTGATACAATACACTATTGGGTGAAGTTTGGTTGACTTCTGCGCAGCGGTTTGGGAGTTAACATCAAAATTACATTTCTCGGCCATATCGCATAGATCTCACTGTGAAAAGGCTTAAATGACTTTTTTAATTAAGTTTGATGATTGCGTTCAAACAAAATGTCCTAGAACAAAATTTTCAAATGTAACTACTAGATTGTGATACAATACACTATTGGGTGAAATTTGGTTGACTTCTGCGCAGCGGTTTGGGAGTTAACATCAAAATTACATTTCTCGGGCCATATCGCATAGATCTCACTGTGAAAAGGCTTAAATGGCTTTTTTGACCTAAGTTTGAGGATTGCGCTCAAATCAAATGTCCTAGAACCAAATTTCCACATGTAACTACTAGATTGTGATACAATACACTAATGGGTGAAGTTTGGTTGACTTCTGCGCAGCGGTTTGGGAGTGAACATCAAAATTACATTTCTCGGCCATATCGCATAGATCTCACTGTGGAAAGGCTTAAATGACTTTTTTTAATTAAGTTTGAAGATTGCGCTCAAATCAAATGTCCTAGAACTAAATTTCCAAATGTAACTACTAGATTGTGATAAAATACACTATTGGGTGAAGTTTGGTTGACTTCTGCGCAGCGGTTTGGGAGTTAACATCAAAATTACATTTCTCGGCCATATCGCATAGATCTCACTGTGAAAAGGCTTAAATGGCTTTTTTGACCTAAGTTTGAGGATTGCGCTCAAACCAAATGTCCTAGAACGAAATTTTCAAATGTAACTACTAGATTGTGATACAATACACTAATGGGTGAAGTTTGGTTGACTTCTGCGCAGCGGTTTGGGAGTTAACATCAAAATTACATTTCTCGGCCATATCGCATAGATCTCACTGTGAAAAGGCTTAAATGGCTTTTTTGACCTAAGTTTGAGGATTGCGCTCAAATCAAATGTCCTATAACCAAATTTCCACATGTAACTACTAGATTGTGATACAATACACTAATGGGTGAAGTTTGGTTGACTTCTGCGCAGCGGTTTGGGAGTTAACATCAAAATTACATTTCTCGGCCATATCGCATAGATCTCACTGTGAAAAGGCTTAAATGACTTTTTTAATTAAGTTTGATGATTGCGTTCAAACAAAATGTCCTAGAACAAAATTTTCAAATGTAACTACTAGATTGTGATACAATACACTATTGGGTGAAGTTTGGTTGACTTCTGCGCAGCGGTTTGGGAGTTAACATCAAAATTACATTTCTCGGCCATATCGCATAGATCTCACTGTGAAAAGGCTTAAATGACTTTTTTAATTAAGTTTAATGATTGCGCTCAAACCAAATGTCCTAGAACCAAATTTTCAAATGTAACTACTAGAATGTGATACAATACACTATTGGGTGAAGTTTAGTTGACTTCTGCGCAGCGGTTTGGGAGTTAAAATCAAAATTACATTTCTCGGCCATATCGCATAGATCTCACTGTGAAAAGGCTTAAATGGCTTTTTTGACCTAAGTTTAATGATTGCGCTCAAACCAAATGTCCTAGAACGAAATTTTCAAATGTAACTACTAGAATGTGATACAATACACTATTGGGTGAAGTTTGGTTGACTTCTGCGCAGCGGTTTGGGAGTTAACTTCAAAATTACATTTCTCGGCCATATCGCATAGATCTCACTGTGAAAAGGCTTAAATGACTTTTTTAATTAAGTTTTATGATTGCGTTCAAACAAAATGTCCTAGAACAAAAATTTCAAATGTAACTACTAGATTGTGATTCAATACACTATTGGGTGAAGTTTGGTTGACTTCTGCGCAGCGGTTTGGGAGTTAACATCAAAATTACATTTCTCGGCCATATCGCATAGATCTCACTGTGAAAAGGCTTAAATGGCTTTTTTGACCTAAGTTTGAGGATTGCGCTCAAATCAAATGTCCTAGAACCAAATTTCCACATGTAACTACTAGATTGTGATACAATACACTAATGGGTGAAGTTTGGTTTACTTCTGCGCAGCGGTTTGGGAGTTAACATCAAAATTACATTTCTCGGCCATATCGCATTGATCTCACTGTGAAAAGGCTTAAATGGCTTTTTTGACCTAAGTTTGAGGATTGCGCTCAAATCAAATGTCCTAGAACCAAATTTCCACATGTAACTACTAGATTGTGATACAATACACTAATGGGTGAAGTTTGGTTGACTTCTGCGCAGCGGTTTGGGAGTTAACATCAAAATTACATTTCTCGGCCATATCGCATAGATCTCACTGTGAAAAGGCTTAAATGGCTTTTTTGACCTAAGTTTGAGGATTGCGCTCAAATCAAATGTCCTATAACCAAATTTCCACATGTAACTACTAGATTGTGATACAATACACTAATGGGTGAAGTTTGGTTGACTTCTGCGCAGCGGTTTGGGAGTTAACATCAAAATTACATTTCTCGGCCATATCGCATAGATCTCACTGTGAAAAGGCTTAAATGACTTTTTTAATTAAGTTTGATGATTGCGTTCAAACAAAATGTCCTAGAACAAAATTTTCAAATGTAACTACTAGATTGTGATACAATACACTATTGGGTGAAGTTTGGTTGACTTCTGCGCAGCGGTTTGGGAGTTAACATCAAAATTACATTTCTCGGCCATATCGCATAGATCTCACTGTGAAAAGGCTTAAATGACTTTTTTAATTAAGTTTGATGATTGCGTTCAAACAAAATGTCCTAGAACAAAATTTTCAAATGTAACTACTAGATTGTGATACAATACACTATTGGGTGAAATTTGGTTGACTTCTGCGCAGCGGTTTGGGAGTTAACATCAAAATTACATTTCTCGGCCATATCGCATAGATCTCACTGTGAAAAGGCTTAAATGGCTTTTTTGACCTAAGTTTAAAGATTGCGCTCAAACCAAATGTCCTAGAACGAAATTTTCAAATGTAACTACTAGATTGTGATACAATACACTAATGGGTGAAGTTTGGTTGACTTCTGCGCAGCGGTTTGGGAGTTAACATCAAAATTACATTTCTCGGCCATATCGCATAGATCTCACTGTGAAAAGGCTTAAATGGCTTTTTTGACCTAAGTTTGAGGATTGCGCTCAAATCAAATGTCCTATAACCAAATTTCCACATGTAACTACTAGATTGTGATACAATACACTAATGGGTGAAGTTTGGTTGACTTCTGCGCAGCGGTTTGGGAGTTAACATCAAAATTACATTTCTCGGCCATATCGCATAGATCTCACTGTGAAAAGGCTTAAATGACTTTTTTAATTAAGTTTGATGATTGCGTTCAAACAAAATGTCCTAGAACAAAATTTTCAAATGTAACTACTAGATTGTGATACAATACACTATTGGGTGAAGTTTGGTTGACTTCTGCGCAGCGGTTTGGGAGTTAACATCAAAATTACATTTCTCGGCCATATCGCATAGATCTCACTGTGAAAAGGCTTAAATGACTTTTTTAATTGTTAAATGATTGCGCTCAAACCAAATGTCCTAGAACCAAATTTTCAAATGTAACTACTAGAATGTGATACAATACACTATTGGGTGAAGTTTAGTTGACTTCTGCGCAGCGGTTTGGGAGTTAACATCAAAATTACATTTCTCGGCCATATCGCATAGATCTCACTGTGAAAAGGCTTAAATGGCTTTTTTGACCTAAGTTTAATGATTGCGCTCAAACCAAATGTCCTAGAACGAAATTTTCAAATGTAACTACTAGAATGTGATACAATACACTATTGGGTGAAGTTTGGTTGACTTCTGCGCAGCGGTTTGGGAGTTAACATCAAAATTACATTTCTCGGCCATATCGCATAGATCTCACTGTGAAAAGGCTTAAATGGCTTTTTTGACCTAAGTTTGAGGATTGCGCTCAAATCAAATGTCCTAAAACCAAATTTCCACATGTAACTACTAGATTGTGATACAATACACTAATGGGTGAAGTTTGGTTGACTTCTGCGCAGCGGTTTGGGAGTTAACATCAAAATTACATTTCTCGGCCATATCGCATAGATCTCACTGTGAAAAGGCTTAAATGACTTTTTTAATTAAGTTTGATGATTGCGCTCAAACAAAATGTCCTAGAACAAAATTTTCAAATGTAACTACTAGATTGTGATACAATACACTATTGGGTGAAGTTTGGTTGACTTCTGCGCAGCGGTTTGGGAGTTAACATCAAAATTACATTTCTCGGCCATATCGCATAGATCTCACTGTGAAAAGGCTTAAATGGCTTTTTTGACCTAAGTTTGAGGATTGCGCTCAAATCAAATGTCCTAGAACCAAATTTCCACATGTAACTACTAGATTGTGATACAATACACTAATGGTTGAAGTTTGGTTGACTTCTGCGCAGCGGTTTGGGAGTGAACATCAAAATTACATTTCTCGGCCATATCGCATAGATCTCACTGTGAAAAGGCTTAAATGACTTTTTTTAATTAAGTTTGAAGATTGCGCTCAAATCAAATGTCCTAGAACTAAATTTCCAAATGTAACTACTAGATTGTGATAAAATACACTATTGGGTGAAGTTTGGTTGACTTCTGCGCAGCGGTTTGGGAGTTAACATCAAAATTACATTTCTCGGCCATATCGCATAGATCTCACTGTGAAAAGGCTTAAATGGCTGTTTTGACCTAAGTTTGAGGATTGCGCTCAAATCAAATGTCCTATAACCAAATTTCCACATGTAACTACTAGATTGTGATACAATACACTAATGGGTGAAGTTTGGTTGACTTCTGCGCAGCGGTTTGGGAGTTAACATCAAAATTACATTTCTCGGCCATATCGCATAGATCTCACTGTGAAAAGGCTTAAATGACTTTTTTAATTAAGTTTGATGATTGCGTTCAAACAAAATGTCCTAGAACAAAATTTTTAAATGTAACTACTAGATTGTGATACAATACACTATTGGGTGAAGTTTGGTTGACTTCTGCGCAGCGGTTTGGGAGTTAACATCAAAATTACATTTCTCGGCCATATCGCATAGATCTCACTGTGAAAAGGCTTAAATGGCTTTTTTGACCTAAGTTTGAGGATTGCGCTCAAATCAAATGTCCTATAACCAAAGTTCCACATGTAACTACTAGATTGTGATACAATACACTAATGGGTGAAGTTTGGTTGACTTCTGCGCAGCGGTTTGGGAGTTAACATCAAAATTACATTTCTCGGCCATATCGCATAGATCTCACTGTGAAAAGGCTTAAATGACTTTTTTAATTAAGTTTGATGATTGCGTTCAAACAAAATGTCCTAGAACAAAATTTTCAAATGTAACTACTAGATTGTGATACGATACACTATTGGGTGAAGTTTGGTTGACTTCTGCGCAGCGGTTTGGGAGTTAACATCAAAATTACATTTCTCGGCCATATCGCATAGATCTCACTGTGAAAAGGCTTAAATGGCTTTTTTGACCTAAGTTTGAGGATTGCGCTCAAACCAAATGTCCTAGAACGAAATTTTAAAATGTAACTACTAGAATGTGATACAATACACCATTGGGTGAAATTTGGTTGACTTCTGCGCAGCGGTTTGGGAGTTAACATCAAAATTACATTTCTCGGCCATATCGCATAGATCTCACTGTGAAAAGGCTTAAATGACTTTTTTAATTAAGTTTGATGATTGTGTTCAAACAAAATGTCCTAGAACAAAATTTTCAAATGTAACTACTAGATTGTGATACAATACACTATTGGGTGAAGTTTGGTTGACTTCTGCGCAGCGGTTTGGGAGTTAACATCAAAATTACATTTCTCGGCCATATCGCATAGATCTCACTGTGAAAAGGCTTAAATGACTTTTTTAATTGTTAAATGATTGCGCTCAAACCAAATGTCCTAGAACCAAATTTTCAAATGTAACTACTAGAATGTGATACAATACACTATTGGGTGAAGTTTAGTTGACTTCTGCGCAGCGGTTTGGGAGTTAACATCAAAATTACATTTCTCGGCCATATCGCATAGATCTCACTGTGAAAAGGCTTAAATGGCTTTTTTGACCTAAGTTTAATGATTGCGCTCAAACCAAATGTCCTAGAACGAAATTTTCAAATGTAACTACTAGAATGTGATACAATACACTATTGGGTGAAGTTTGGTTGACTTCTGCGCAGCGGTTTGGGAGTTAACATCAAAATTACATTTCTCGGCCATATCGCATAGATCTCACTGTGAAAAGGCTTAAATGGCTTTTTTGACCTAAGTTTGAGGATTGCGCTCAAATCAAATGTCCTAAAACCAAATTTCCACATGTAACTACTAGATTGTGATACAATACACTAATGGGTGAAGTTTGGTTGACTTCTGCGCAGCGGTTTGGGAGTTAACATCAAAATTACATTTCTCGGCCATATCGCATAGATCTCACTGTGAAAAGGCTTAAATGACTTTTTTAATTAAGTTTGATGATTGCGCTCAAACAAAATGTCCTAGAACAAAATTTTCAAATGTAACTACTAGATTGTGATACAATACACTATTGGGTGAAGTTTGGTTGACTTCTGCGCAGCGGTTTGGGAGTTAACATCAAAATTACATTTCTCGGCCATATCGCATAGATCTCACTGTGAAAAGGCTTAAATGGCTTTTTTGACCTAAGTTTGAGGATTGCGCTCAAATCAAATGTCCTAGAACCAAATTTCCACATGTAACTACTAGATTGTGATACAATACACTAATGGTTGAAGTTTGGTTGACTTCTGCGCAGCGGTTTGGGAGTGAACATCAAAATTACATTTCTCGGCCATATCGCATAGATCTCACTGTGAAAAGGCTTAAATGACTTTTTTTAATTAAGTTTGAAGATTGCGCTCAAATCAAATGTCCTAGAACTAAATTTCCAAATGTAACTACTAGATTGTGATAAAATACACTATTGGGTGAAGTTTGGTTGACTTCTGCGCAGCGGTTTGGGAGTTAACATCAAAATTACATTTCTCGGCCATATCGCATAGATCTCACTGTGAAAAGGCTTAAATGGCTGTTTTGACCTAAGTTTGAGGATTGCGCTCAAATCAAATGTCCTATAACCAAATTTCCACATGTAACTACTAGATTGTGATACAATACACTAATGGGTGAAGTTTGGTTGACTTCTGCGCAGCGGTTTGGGAGTTAACATCAAAATTACATTTCTCGGCCATATCGCATAGATCTCACTGTGAAAAGGCTTAAATGACTTTTTTAATTAAGTTTGATGATTGCGTTCAAACAAAATGTCCTAGAACAAAATTTTTAAATGTAACTACTAGATTGTGATACAATACACTATTGGGTGAAGTTTGGTTGACTTCTGCGCAGCGGTTTGGGAGTTAACATCAAAATTACATTTCTCGGCCATATCGCATAGATCTCACTGTGAAAAGGCTTAAATGGCTTTTTTGACCTAAGTTTGAGGATTGCGCTCAAATCAAATGTCCTATAACCAAATTTCCACATGTAACTACTAGATTGTGATACAATACACTATTGGGTGAAGTTTGGTTGACTTCTGCGCAGCGGTTTGGGAGTTAACATCAAAATTACATTTCTCGGCCATATCGCATAGATCTCACTGTGAAAAGGCTTAAATGACTTTTTTAATTAAGTTTGATGATTGCGTTCAAACAAAATGTCCTAGAACAAAATTTTCAAATGTAACTACTAGATTGTGATACGATACACTATTGGGTGAAGTTTGGTTGACTTCTGCGCAGCGGTTTGGGAGTTAACATCAAAATTACATTTCTCGGCCATATCGCATAGATCTCACTGTGAAAAGGCTTAAATGGCTTTTTTGACCTAAGTTTGAGGATTGCGCTCAAACCAAATGTCCTAGAACGAAATTTTAAAATGTAACTACTAGAATGTGATACAATACACCATTGGGTGAAATTTGGTTGACTTCTGCGCAGCGGTTTGGGAGTTAACATCAAAATTACATTTCTCGGCCATATCGCATAGATCTCACTGTGAAAAGGCTTAAATGACTTTTTTAATTAAGTTTGATGATTGTGTTCAAACAAAATGTCCTAGAACAAAATTTTCAAATGTAACTACTAGATTGTGATACAATACACTATTGGGTGAAGTTTGGTTGACTTCTGCGCAGCGGTTTGGGAGTTAACATCAAAATTACATTTCTCGGCCATATCGCATAGATCTCACTGTGAAAAGGCTTAAATGACTTTTTTAATTGTTAAATGATTGCGCTCAAACCAAATGTCCTAGAACCAAATTTTCAAATGTAACTACTAGAATGTGATACAATACACTATTGGGTGAAGTTTAGTTGACTTCTGCGCAGCGGTTTGGGAGTTAACATCAAAATTACATTTCTCGGCCATATCGCATAGATCTCACTGTGAAAAGGCTTAAATGGCTTTTTTGACCTAAGTTTAATGATTGCGCTCAAACCAAATGTCCTAGAACGAAATTTTCAAATGTAACTACTAGAATGTGATACAATACACTATTGGGTGAAGTTTGGTTGACTTCTGCGCAGCGGTTTGGGAGTTAACATCAAAATTACATTTCTCGGCCATATCGCATAGATCTCACTGTGAAAAGGCTTAAATGGCTTTTTTGACCTAAGTTTGAGGATTGCGCTCAAATCAAATGTCCTAAAACCAAATTTCCACATGTAACTACTAGATTGTGATACAATACACTAATGGGTGAAGTTTGGTTGACTTCTGCGCAGCGGTTTGGGAGTTAACATCAAAATTACATTTCTCGGCCATATCGCATAGATCTCACTGTGAAAAGGCTTAAATGACTTTTTTAATTAAGTTTGATGATTGCGCTCAAACAAAATGTCCTAGAACAAAATTTTCAAATGTAACTACTAGATTGTGATACAATACACTATTGGGTGAAGTTTGGTTGACTTCTGCGCAGCGGTTTGGGAGTTAACATCAAAATTACATTTCTCGGCCATATCGCATAGATCTCACTGTGAAAAGGCTTAAATGGCTTTTTGGACCTAAGTTTAATGATTGCGCTCAAACCAAATGTCCTAGAACGAAATTTTCAAATGTAACTACTAGAATGTGATACAATACACTATTGGGTGAAGTTTGGTTGACTTCTGCGCAGCGGTTTGGGAGTTGACATCAAAATTACATTTCTCGGCCATATCGCATAGATCTCACTGTGAAAAGGCTTAAATGGCTTTTTTGACCTAAGTTTGAGGATTGCGCTCAAATCAAATGTCCTAGAACCAAATTTCCACATGTAACTACTAGATTGTGATACAATACACTAATGGGTGAAGTTTGGTTGACTTCTGCGCAGCGGTTTGGGAGTTAACATCAAAATTACATTTCTCGGCCATATCGCATAGATCTCACTGTGAAAAGGCTTAAATGACTTTTTTAATTAAGTTTGATGATTGCGCTCAAACAAAATGTCCTAGAACAAAATTTTCAAATGTAACTACTAGATTGTGATACAATACACTATTGGGTGAAGTTTGGTTGACTTCTGCGCAGCGGTTTGGGAGTTAACATCAAAATTACATTTCTCGGCCATATCGCATAGATCTCACTGTGAAAAGGCTTAAATGGCTTTTTTGACCTAAGTTTGAGGATTGCGCTCAAATCAAATGTCCTAGAACCAAATTTCCACATGTAACTACTAGATTGTGATACAATACACTAATGGTTGAAGTTTGGTTGACTTCTGCGCAGCGGTTTGGGAGTGAACATCAAAATTACATTTCTCGGCCATATCGCATAGATCTCACTGTGAAAAGGCTTAAATGACTTTTTTTAATTAAGTTTGAAGATTGCGCTCAAATCAAATGTCCTAGAACTAAATTTCCAAATGTAACTACTAGATTGTGATAAAATACACTATTGGGTGAAGTTTGGTTGACTTCTGCGCAGCGGTTTGGGAGTTAACATCAAAATTACATTTCTCGGCCATATCGCATAGATCTCACTGTGAAAAGGCTTAAATGGCTTTTTTGACCTAAGTTTGAGGATTGCGCTCAAATCAAATGTCCTATAACCAAATTTCCACATATAACTACTAGATTGTGATACAATACACTAATGGGTGAAGTTTGGTTGACTTCTGCGCAGCGGTTTGGGAGTTAACATCAAAATTACATTTCTCGGCCATATCGCATAGATCTCACTGTGAAAAGGCTTAAATGACTTTTTTAATTAAGTTTGATGATTGCGCTCAAACAAAATGTCCTAGAACAAAATTTTCAAATGTAACTACTAGATTGTGATACAATACACTATTGGGTGAAGTTTGGTTGACTTCTGCGCAGCGGTTTGGGAGTTAACATCAAAATTACATTTCTCGGCCATATCGCATAGATCTCACTGTGAAAAGGCTTAAATGGCTTTTTTGACCTAAGTTTGAGGATTGCGCTCAAATCAAATGTCCTAGAACCAAATTTCCACATGTAACTACTAGATTGTGATACAATACACTAATGGTTGAAGTTTGGTTGACTTCTGCGCAGCGGTTTGGGAGTGAACATCAAAATTACATTTCTCGGCCATATCGCATAGATCTCACTGTGAAAAGGCTTAAATGACTTTTTTTAATTAAGTTTGAAGATTGCGCTCAAATCAAATGTCCTAGAACTAAATTTCCAAATGTAACTACTAGATTGTGATAAAATACACTATTGGGTGAAGTTTGGTTGACTTATGCGCAGCGGTTTGGGAGTTAACATCAAAATTACATTTCTCGGCCATATCGCATAGATCTCACTGTGAAAAGGCTTAAATGGCTTTTTTGACCTAAGTTTGAGGATTGCGCTCAAATCAAATGTCCTATAACCAAATTTCCACATATAACTACTAGATTGTGATACAATACACTAATGGGTGGTTTGGTTGACTTCTGCGCAGCGGTTTGGGAGTTAACATCAAAATTACATTTCTCGGCCATATCGCATAGATCTCACTGTGAAAAGGCTTAAATGACTTTTTTAATTAAGTTTGATGATTGCGTTCAAACAAAATGTCCTAGAACAAAATTTTTAAATGTAACTACTAGATTGTGATACAATACACTATTGGGTGAAGTTTGGTTGACTTCTGCGCAGCGGTTTGGGAGTTAACATCAAAATTACATTTCTCGGCCATATCGCATAGATCTCACTGTGAAAAGGCTTAAATGGCTTTTTTGACCTAAGTTTGAGGATTGCGCTCAAATCAAATGTCCTAGAACCAAATTTCCACATGTAACTACTAGATTGTGATACAATACACTAATGGGTGAAGTTTGGTTGACTTCTGCGCAGCGGTTTGGGAGTTAACATCAAAATTACATTTCTCGGCCATATCGCATAGATCTCACTGTGAAAAGGCTTAAATGACTTTTTTAATTAAGTTTGATGATTGCGCTCAAACAAAATGTCCTAGAACAAAATTTTCAAATGTAACTACTAGATTGTGATACAATACACTATTGGGTGAAGTTTGGTTGACTTCTGCGCAGCGGTTTGGGAGTTAACATCAAAATTACATTTCTCGGCCATATCGCATAGATCTCACTGTGAAAAGGCTTAAATGGCTTTTTTGACCTAAGTTTGAGGATTGCGCTCAAATCAAATGTCCTAGAACCAAATTTCCACATGTAACTACTAGATTGTGATACAATACACTAATGGTTGAAGTTTGGTTGACTTCTGCGCAGCGGTTTGGGAGTGAACATCAAAATTACATTTCTCGGCCATATCGCATAGATCTCACTGTGAAAAGGCTTAAATGACTTTTTTTAATTAAGTTTGAAGATTGCGCTCAAATCAAATGTCCTAGAACTAAATTTCCAAATGTAACTACTAGATTGTGATAAAATACACTATTGGGTGAAGTTTGGTTGACTTCTGCGCAGCGGTTTGGGAGTTAACATCAAAATTACATTTCTCGGCCATATCGCATAGATCTTACTGTGAAAAGGCTTAAATGGCTGTTTTGACCTAAGTTTGAGGATTGCGCTCAAATCAAATGTCCTATAACCATATTTCCACATGTAACTACTAGATTGTGATACAATACACTAATGGGTGAAGTTTGGTTGACTTCTGCGCAGCGGTTTGGGAGTTAACATCAAAATTACATTTCTCGGCCATATCGCATAGATCTCACTGTGAAAAGGCTTAAATGACTTTTTTAATTAAGTTTGATGATTGCGTTCAAACAAAATGTCCTAGAACAAAATTTTTAAATGTAACTACTAGATTGTGATACAATACACTATTGGGTGAAGTTTGGTTGACTTCTGCGCAGCGGTTTGGGAGTTAACATCAAAATTACATTTCTCGGCCATATCGCATAGATCTCACTGTGAAAAGGCTTAAATGGCTTTTTTGACCTAAGTTTGAGGATTGCGCTCAAATCAAATGTCCTAGAACCAAATTTCCACATGTAACTACTAGATTGTGATACAATACACTAATGGGTGAAGTTTGGTTGACTTCTGCGCAGCGGTTTGGGAGTTAACATCAAAATTACATTTCTCGGCCATATCGCATAGATCTCACTGTGAAAAGGCTTAAATGACTTTTTTAATTAAGTTTGATGATTGCGTTCAAACAAAATGTCCTAGAACAAAAATTTCAAATGTAACTACTAGATTGTGATACAATACACTATTGGGTGAAGTTTGGTTGACTTCTGCGCAGCGGTTTGGGAGTTAACATCAAAATTACATTTCTCGGCCATATCGCATAGATCTCACTGTGAAAAGGCTTAAATGGCTTTTTTGACCTAAGTTTGAGGATTGCGCTCAAATCAAATGTCCTAGAACCAAATTTCCACATGTAACTACTAGATTGTGATACAATACACTAATGGGTGAAGTTTGGTTTACTTCTGCGCAGCGGTTTGGGAGTTAACATCAAAATTACATTTCTCGGCCATATCGCATAGATCTCACTGTGAAAAGGCTTAAATGGCTTTTTTGACCTAAGTTTGAGGATTGCGCTCAAACAAAATGTCCTAGAACAAAATTTTCAAATGTAACTACTAGATTGTGATACAATACACTATTGGGTGAAGTTTGGTTGACTTCTGCGCAGCGGTTTGGGAGTTAACATCAAAATTACATTTCTCGGCCATATCGCATAGATCTCACTGTGAAAAGGCTTAAATGACTTTTTTAATTAAGTTTGATGATTGCGTTCAAACAAAATGTCCTAGAACAAAATTTTCAAATGTAACTACTAGATTGTGATACAATACACTATTGGGTGAAGTTTGGTTGACTTCTGCGCAGCGGTTTGGGAGTTAACATCAAAATTACATTTCTCGGCCATATCGCATAGATCTCACTGTGAAAAGGCTTAAATGGCTTTTTTGACCTAAGTTTGAGGATTGCGCTCAAACCAAATGTCCTAGAACAAAATTTTAAAATGTAACTACTAGAATGTGATACAATACACCATTGGGTGAAGTTTGGTTGACTTCTGCGCAGCGGTTTGGGAGTTAACATCAAAATTACATTTCTCGGCCATATCGCATTGATCTCACTGTGAAAAGGCTTAAATGGCTTTTTTGACCTAAGTTTGAGGATTGCGCTCAAATCAAATGTCCTAGAACCAAATTTCCACATGTAACTACTAGATTGTGATACAATACACTAATGGGTGAAGTTTGGTTGACTTCTGCGCAGCGGTTTGGGAGTTAACATCAAAATTACATTTCTCGGCCATATCGCATAGATCTCACTGTGAAAAGGCTTAAATGGCTTTTTTGACCTAAGTTTGAGGATTGCGCTCAAATCAAATGTCCTATAACCAAATTTCCACATGTAACTACTAGATTGTGATACAATACACTAATGGGTGAAGTTTGGTTGACTTCTGCGCAGCGGTTTGGGAGTTAACACCAAAATTACATTTCTCGGCCATATCGCATAGATCTCACTGTGAAAAGTCTTAAATGACTTTTTTAATTAAGTTTGATGATTGCGCTCAAACAAAATTTCCTAAAACAAAATTTTCAAATGTAACTACTAGATTGTGATACAATACACTATTGGGTGAAGTTTGGTTGACTTCTGCGCAGCGGTTTGGGAGTTAACATCAAAATTACATTTCTCGGCCATATCGCATAG
Source organism: Corythoichthys intestinalis (assembly GCF_030265065.1). Classification (NCBI taxonomy): domain Eukaryota; kingdom Metazoa; phylum Chordata; class Actinopteri; order Syngnathiformes; family Syngnathidae; genus Corythoichthys; species Corythoichthys intestinalis. Next base: position 181,132 of record NW_026651606.1, on the reverse strand, counting down.
ATCTCACTGTGAAAAGGCTTAAATGACTTTTTTAATTAAGTTTGATGATTGCGTTCAAACAAAATGTCCTAGAACAAAATTTTCAAATGTAACTACTAGATTGTGATACAATACACTATTGGGTGAAGTTTGGTTGACTTCTGCGCAGCGGTTTGGGAGTTGACATCAAAATTACATTTCTCGGCCATATCGCATAGATCTCACTGTGAAAAGGCTTAAATGACTTTTTTAATTAAGTTTGATGATTGCGCTCAAACAAAATTTCCTAAAACAAAATTTTCAAATGTAACTACTAGATTGTGATACAATACACTATTGGGTGAAGTTTGGTTGACTTCTGCGCAGCGGTTTGGGAGTTAACATCAAAATTACATTTCTCGGCCATATCGCATAGATCTCACTGTGAAAAGGCTTAAATGACTTTTTTAATTAAGTTTGATGATTGCGTTCAAACAAAATGTCCTAGAACAAAATTTTCAAATGTAACTACTAGATTGTGATACAATACACTATTGGGTGAAATTTGGTTGACTTCTGCGCAGCGGTTTGGGAGTTAACATCAAAATTACATTTCTCGGGCCATATCGCATAGATCTCACTGTGAAAAGGCTTAAATGGCTTTTTTGACCTAAGTTTGAGGATTGCGCTCAAATCAAATGTCCTAGAACCAAATTTCCACATGTAACTACTAGATTGTGATACAATACACTAATGGGTGAAGTTTGGTTGACTTCTGCGCAGCGGTTTGGGAGTGAACATCAAAATTACATTTCTCGGCCATATCGCATAGATCTCACTGTGGAAAGGCTTAAATGACTTTTTTTAATTAAGTTTGAAGATTGCGCTCAAATCAAATGTCCTAGAACTAAATTTCCAAATGTAACTACTAGATTGTGATAAAATACACTATTGGGTGAAGTTTGGTTGACTTCTGCGCAGCGGTTTGGGAGTTAACATCAAAATTACATTTCTCGGCCATATCGCATAGATCTCACTGTGAAAAGGCTTAAATGGCTTTTTTGACCTAAGTTTGAGGATTGCGCTCAAACCAAATGTCCTAGAACGAAATTTTCAAATGTAACTACTAGATTGTGATACAATACACTAATGGGTGAAGTTTGGTTGACTTCTGCGCAGCGGTTTGGGAGTTAACATCAAAATTACATTTCTCGGCCATATCGCATAGATCTCACTGTGAAAAGGCTTAAATGGCTTTTTTGACCTAAGTTTGAGGATTGCGCTCAAATCAAATGTCCTATAACCAAATTTCCACATGTAACTACTAGATTGTGATACAATACACTAATGGGTGAAGTTTGGTTGACTTCTGCGCAGCGGTTTGGGAGTTAACATCAAAATTACATTTCTCGGCCATATCGCATAGATCTCACTGTGAAAAGGCTTAAATGACTTTTTTAATTAAGTTTGATGATTGCGTTCAAACAAAATGTCCTAGAACAAAATTTTCAAATGTAACTACTAGATTGTGATACAATACACTATTGGGTGAAGTTTGGTTGACTTCTGCGCAGCGGTTTGGGAGTTAACATCAAAATTACATTTCTCGGCCATATCGCATAGATCTCACTGTGAAAAGGCTTAAATGACTTTTTTAATTAAGTTTAATGATTGCGCTCAAACCAAATGTCCTAGAACCAAATTTTCAAATGTAACTACTAGAATGTGATACAATACACTATTGGGTGAAGTTTAGTTGACTTCTGCGCAGCGGTTTGGGAGTTAAAATCAAAATTACATTTCTCGGCCATATCGCATAGATCTCACTGTGAAAAGGCTTAAATGGCTTTTTTGACCTAAGTTTAATGATTGCGCTCAAACCAAATGTCCTAGAACGAAATTTTCAAATGTAACTACTAGAATGTGATACAATACACTATTGGGTGAAGTTTGGTTGACTTCTGCGCAGCGGTTTGGGAGTTAACTTCAAAATTACATTTCTCGGCCATATCGCATAGATCTCACTGTGAAAAGGCTTAAATGACTTTTTTAATTAAGTTTTATGATTGCGTTCAAACAAAATGTCCTAGAACAAAAATTTCAAATGTAACTACTAGATTGTGATTCAATACACTATTGGGTGAAGTTTGGTTGACTTCTGCGCAGCGGTTTGGGAGTTAACATCAAAATTACATTTCTCGGCCATATCGCATAGATCTCACTGTGAAAAGGCTTAAATGGCTTTTTTGACCTAAGTTTGAGGATTGCGCTCAAATCAAATGTCCTAGAACCAAATTTCCACATGTAACTACTAGATTGTGATACAATACACTAATGGGTGAAGTTTGGTTTACTTCTGCGCAGCGGTTTGGGAGTTAACATCAAAATTACATTTCTCGGCCATATCGCATTGATCTCACTGTGAAAAGGCTTAAATGGCTTTTTTGACCTAAGTTTGAGGATTGCGCTCAAATCAAATGTCCTAGAACCAAATTTCCACATGTAACTACTAGATTGTGATACAATACACTAATGGGTGAAGTTTGGTTGACTTCTGCGCAGCGGTTTGGGAGTTAACATCAAAATTACATTTCTCGGCCATATCGCATAGATCTCACTGTGAAAAGGCTTAAATGGCTTTTTTGACCTAAGTTTGAGGATTGCGCTCAAATCAAATGTCCTATAACCAAATTTCCACATGTAACTACTAGATTGTGATACAATACACTAATGGGTGAAGTTTGGTTGACTTCTGCGCAGCGGTTTGGGAGTTAACATCAAAATTACATTTCTCGGCCATATCGCATAGATCTCACTGTGAAAAGGCTTAAATGACTTTTTTAATTAAGTTTGATGATTGCGTTCAAACAAAATGTCCTAGAACAAAATTTTCAAATGTAACTACTAGATTGTGATACAATACACTATTGGGTGAAGTTTGGTTGACTTCTGCGCAGCGGTTTGGGAGTTAACATCAAAATTACATTTCTCGGCCATATCGCATAGATCTCACTGTGAAAAGGCTTAAATGACTTTTTTAATTAAGTTTGATGATTGCGTTCAAACAAAATGTCCTAGAACAAAATTTTCAAATGTAACTACTAGATTGTGATACAATACACTATTGGGTGAAATTTGGTTGACTTCTGCGCAGCGGTTTGGGAGTTAACATCAAAATTACATTTCTCGGCCATATCGCATAGATCTCACTGTGAAAAGGCTTAAATGGCTTTTTTGACCTAAGTTTAAAGATTGCGCTCAAACCAAATGTCCTAGAACGAAATTTTCAAATGTAACTACTAGATTGTGATACAATACACTAATGGGTGAAGTTTGGTTGACTTCTGCGCAGCGGTTTGGGAGTTAACATCAAAATTACATTTCTCGGCCATATCGCATAGATCTCACTGTGAAAAGGCTTAAATGGCTTTTTTGACCTAAGTTTGAGGATTGCGCTCAAATCAAATGTCCTATAACCAAATTTCCACATGTAACTACTAGATTGTGATACAATACACTAATGGGTGAAGTTTGGTTGACTTCTGCGCAGCGGTTTGGGAGTTAACATCAAAATTACATTTCTCGGCCATATCGCATAGATCTCACTGTGAAAAGGCTTAAATGACTTTTTTAATTAAGTTTGATGATTGCGTTCAAACAAAATGTCCTAGAACAAAATTTTCAAATGTAACTACTAGATTGTGATACAATACACTATTGGGTGAAGTTTGGTTGACTTCTGCGCAGCGGTTTGGGAGTTAACATCAAAATTACATTTCTCGGCCATATCGCATAGATCTCACTGTGAAAAGGCTTAAATGACTTTTTTAATTGTTAAATGATTGCGCTCAAACCAAATGTCCTAGAACCAAATTTTCAAATGTAACTACTAGAATGTGATACAATACACTATTGGGTGAAGTTTAGTTGACTTCTGCGCAGCGGTTTGGGAGTTAACATCAAAATTACATTTCTCGGCCATATCGCATAGATCTCACTGTGAAAAGGCTTAAATGGCTTTTTTGACCTAAGTTTAATGATTGCGCTCAAACCAAATGTCCTAGAACGAAATTTTCAAATGTAACTACTAGAATGTGATACAATACACTATTGGGTGAAGTTTGGTTGACTTCTGCGCAGCGGTTTGGGAGTTAACATCAAAATTACATTTCTCGGCCATATCGCATAGATCTCACTGTGAAAAGGCTTAAATGGCTTTTTTGACCTAAGTTTGAGGATTGCGCTCAAATCAAATGTCCTAAAACCAAATTTCCACATGTAACTACTAGATTGTGATACAATACACTAATGGGTGAAGTTTGGTTGACTTCTGCGCAGCGGTTTGGGAGTTAACATCAAAATTACATTTCTCGGCCATATCGCATAGATCTCACTGTGAAAAGGCTTAAATGACTTTTTTAATTAAGTTTGATGATTGCGCTCAAACAAAATGTCCTAGAACAAAATTTTCAAATGTAACTACTAGATTGTGATACAATACACTATTGGGTGAAGTTTGGTTGACTTCTGCGCAGCGGTTTGGGAGTTAACATCAAAATTACATTTCTCGGCCATATCGCATAGATCTCACTGTGAAAAGGCTTAAATGGCTTTTTTGACCTAAGTTTGAGGATTGCGCTCAAATCAAATGTCCTAGAACCAAATTTCCACATGTAACTACTAGATTGTGATACAATACACTAATGGTTGAAGTTTGGTTGACTTCTGCGCAGCGGTTTGGGAGTGAACATCAAAATTACATTTCTCGGCCATATCGCATAGATCTCACTGTGAAAAGGCTTAAATGACTTTTTTTAATTAAGTTTGAAGATTGCGCTCAAATCAAATGTCCTAGAACTAAATTTCCAAATGTAACTACTAGATTGTGATAAAATACACTATTGGGTGAAGTTTGGTTGACTTCTGCGCAGCGGTTTGGGAGTTAACATCAAAATTACATTTCTCGGCCATATCGCATAGATCTCACTGTGAAAAGGCTTAAATGGCTGTTTTGACCTAAGTTTGAGGATTGCGCTCAAATCAAATGTCCTATAACCAAATTTCCACATGTAACTACTAGATTGTGATACAATACACTAATGGGTGAAGTTTGGTTGACTTCTGCGCAGCGGTTTGGGAGTTAACATCAAAATTACATTTCTCGGCCATATCGCATAGATCTCACTGTGAAAAGGCTTAAATGACTTTTTTAATTAAGTTTGATGATTGCGTTCAAACAAAATGTCCTAGAACAAAATTTTTAAATGTAACTACTAGATTGTGATACAATACACTATTGGGTGAAGTTTGGTTGACTTCTGCGCAGCGGTTTGGGAGTTAACATCAAAATTACATTTCTCGGCCATATCGCATAGATCTCACTGTGAAAAGGCTTAAATGGCTTTTTTGACCTAAGTTTGAGGATTGCGCTCAAATCAAATGTCCTATAACCAAATTTCCACATGTAACTACTAGATTGTGATACAATACACTAATGGGTGAAGTTTGGTTGACTTCTGCGCAGCGGTTTGGGAGTTAACATCAAAATTACATTTCTCGGCCATATCGCATAGATCTCACTGTGAAAAGGCTTAAATGACTTTTTTAATTAAGTTTGATGATTGCGTTCAAACAAAATGTCCTAGAACAAAATTTTCAAATGTAACTACTAGATTGTGATACGATACACTATTGGGTGAAGTTTGGTTGACTTCTGCGCAGCGGTTTGGGAGTTAACATCAAAATTACATTTCTCGGCCATATCGCATAGATCTCACTGTGAAAAGGCTTAAATGGCTTTTTTGACCTAAGTTTGAGGATTGCGCTCAAACCAAATGTCCTAGAACGAAATTTTAAAATGTAACTACTAGAATGTGATACAATACACCATTGGGTGAAATTTGGTTGACTTCTGCGCAGCGGTTTGGGAGTTAACATCAAAATTACATTTCTCGGCCATATCGCATAGATCTCACTGTGAAAAGGCTTAAATGACTTTTTTAATTAAGTTTGATGATTGTGTTCAAACAAAATGTCCTAGAACAAAATTTTCAAATGTAACTACTAGATTGTGATACAATACACTATTGGGTGAAGTTTGGTTGACTTCTGCGCAGCGGTTTGGGAGTTAACATCAAAATTACATTTCTCGGCCATATCGCATAGATCTCACTGTGAAAAGGCTTAAATGACTTTTTTAATTGTTAAATGATTGCGCTCAAACCAAATGTCCTAGAACCAAATTTTCAAATGTAACTACTAGAATGTGATACAATACACTATTGGGTGAAGTTTAGTTGACTTCTGCGCAGCGGTTTGGGAGTTAACATCAAAATTACATTTCTCGGCCATATCGCATAGATCTCACTGTGAAAAGGCTTAAATGGCTTTTTTGACCTAAGTTTAATGATTGCGCTCAAACCAAATGTCCTAGAACGAAATTTTCAAATGTAACTACTAGAATGTGATACAATACACTATTGGGTGAAGTTTGGTTGACTTCTGCGCAGCGGTTTGGGAGTTAACATCAAAATTACATTTCTCGGCCATATCGCATAGATCTCACTGTGAAAAGGCTTAAATGGCTTTTTTGACCTAAGTTTGAGGATTGCGCTCAAATCAAATGTCCTAAAACCAAATTTCCACATGTAACTACTAGATTGTGATACAATACACTAATGGGTGAAGTTTGGTTGACTTCTGCGCAGCGGTTTGGGAGTTAACATCAAAATTACATTTCTCGGCCATATCGCATAGATCTCACTGTGAAAAGGCTTAAATGACTTTTTTAATTAAGTTTGATGATTGCGCTCAAACAAAATGTCCTAGAACAAAATTTTCAAATGTAACTACTAGATTGTGATACAATACACTATTGGGTGAAGTTTGGTTGACTTCTGCGCAGCGGTTTGGGAGTTAACATCAAAATTACATTTCTCGGCCATATCGCATAGATCTCACTGTGAAAAGGCTTAAATGGCTTTTTTGACCTAAGTTTGAGGATTGCGCTCAAATCAAATGTCCTAGAACCAAATTTCCACATGTAACTACTAGATTGTGATACAATACACTAATGGTTGAAGTTTGGTTGACTTCTGCGCAGCGGTTTGGGAGTGAACATCAAAATTACATTTCTCGGCCATATCGCATAGATCTCACTGTGAAAAGGCTTAAATGACTTTTTTTAATTAAGTTTGAAGATTGCGCTCAAATCAAATGTCCTAGAACTAAATTTCCAAATGTAACTACTAGATTGTGATAAAATACACTATTGGGTGAAGTTTGGTTGACTTCTGCGCAGCGGTTTGGGAGTTAACATCAAAATTACATTTCTCGGCCATATCGCATAGATCTCACTGTGAAAAGGCTTAAATGGCTGTTTTGACCTAAGTTTGAGGATTGCGCTCAAATCAAATGTCCTATAACCAAATTTCCACATGTAACTACTAGATTGTGATACAATACACTAATGGGTGAAGTTTGGTTGACTTCTGCGCAGCGGTTTGGGAGTTAACATCAAAATTACATTTCTCGGCCATATCGCATAGATCTCACTGTGAAAAGGCTTAAATGACTTTTTTAATTAAGTTTGATGATTGCGTTCAAACAAAATGTCCTAGAACAAAATTTTTAAATGTAACTACTAGATTGTGATACAATACACTATTGGGTGAAGTTTGGTTGACTTCTGCGCAGCGGTTTGGGAGTTAACATCAAAATTACATTTCTCGGCCATATCGCATAGATCTCACTGTGAAAAGGCTTAAATGGCTTTTTTGACCTAAGTTTGAGGATTGCGCTCAAATCAAATGTCCTATAACCAAATTTCCACATGTAACTACTAGATTGTGATACAATACACTAATGGGTGAAGTTTGGTTGACTTCTGCGCAGCGGTTTGGGAGTTAACATCAAAATTACATTTCTCGGCCATATCGCATAGATCTCACTGTGAAAAGGCTTAAATGACTTTTTTAATTAAGTTTGATGATTGCGTTCAAACAAAATGTCCTAGAACAAAATTTTCAAATGTAACTACTAGATTGTGATACGATACACTATTGGGTGAAGTTTGGTTGACTTCTGCGCAGCGGTTTGGGAGTTAACATCAAAATTACATTTCTCGGCCATATCGCATAGATCTCACTGTGAAAAGGCTTAAATGGCTTTTTTGACCTAAGTTTGAGGATTGCGCTCAAACCAAATGTCCTAGAACGAAATTTTAAAATGTAACTACTAGAATGTGATACAATACACCATTGGGTGAAATTTGGTTGACTTCTGCGCAGCGGTTTGGGAGTTAACATCAAAATTACATTTCTCGGCCATATCGCATTGATCTCACTGTGAAAAGGCTTAAATGGCTTTTTTGACCTAAGTTTGAGGATTGCGCTCAAATCAAATGTCCTAGAACCAAATTTCCACATGTAACTACTAGATTGTGATACAATACACTAATGGGTGAAGTTTGGTTGACTTCTGCGCAGCGGTTTGTGAGTTAACATCAAAATTACATTTCTCGGCCATATCGCATAGATCTCACTGTGAAAAGGCTTAAATGGCTTTTTTGACCTAAGTTTGAGGATTGCGCTCAAATCAAATGTCCTATAACCAAATTTCCACATGTAACTACTAGATTGTGATACAATACACTAATGGGTGAAGTTTGGTTGACTTCTGCGCAGCGGTTTGGGAGTTAACATCAAAATTACATTTCTCGGCCATATCGCATAGATCTCACTGTGAAAAGGCTTAAATGACTTTTTTAATTAAGTTTAATGATTGCGCTCAAACCAAATGTCCTAGAACGAAATTTTCAAATGTAACTACTAGAATGTGATACAATACACTATTGGGTGAAGTTTAGTTGACTTCTGCGCAGCGGTTTGGGAGTTAACATCAAAATTACATTTCTCGGCCATATCGCATAGATCTCACTGTGAAAAGGCTTAAATGACTTTTTTAATTAAGTTTGATGATTGCGCTCAAACAAAATGTCCTAGAACAAAATTTTCAAATGTAACTACTAGATTGTGATACAATACACTATTGGGTGAAGTTTGGTTGACTTCTGCGCAGCGGTTTGGGAGTTAACATCAAAATTACATTTCTCGGCCATATCGCATAGATCTCACTGTGAAAAGGCTTAAATGGCTTTTTTGACCTAAGTTTGAGGATTGCGCTCAAATCAAATGTCCTAGAACCAAATTTCCACATGTAACTACTAGATTGTGATACAATACACTAATGGTTGAAGTTTGGTTGACTTCTGCGCAGCGGTTTGGGAGTGAACATCAAAATTACATTTCTCGGCCATATCGCATAGATCTCACTGTGAAAAGGCTTAAATGACTTTTTTTAATTAAGTTTGAAGATTGCGCTCAAATCAAATGTCCTAGAACTAAATTTCCAAATGTAACTACTAGATTGTGATAAAATACACTATTGGGTGAAGTTTGGTTGACTTCTGCGCAGCGGTTTGGGAGTTAACATCAAAATTACATTTCTCGGCCATATCGCATAGATCTCACTGTGAAAAGGCTTAAATGGCTTTTTTGACCTAAGTTTGAGGATTGCGCTCAAATCAAATGTCCTATAACCAAATTTCCACATATAACTACTAGATTGTGATACAATACACTAATGGGTGAAGTTTGGTTGACTTCTGCGCAGCGGTTTGGGAGTTAACATCAAAATTACATTTCTCGGCCATATCGCATAGATCTCACTGTGAAAAGGCTTAAATGACTTTTTTAATTAAGTTTGATGATTGCGTTCAAACAAAATGTCCTAGAACAAAATTTTTAAATGTAACTACTAGATTGTGATACAATACACTATTGGGTGAAGTTTGGTTGACTTCTGCGCAGCGGTTTGGGAGTTAACATCAAAATTACATTTCTCGGCCATATCGCATAGATCTCACTGTGAAAAGGCTTAAATGGCTTTTTTGACCTAAGTTTGAGGATTGCGCTCAAATCAAATGTCCTAGAACCAAATTTCCACATGTAACTACTAGATTGTGATACAATACACTAATGGTTGAAGTTTGGTTGACTTCTGCGCAGCGGTTTGGGAGTGAACATCAAAATTACATTTCTCGGCCATATCGCATAGATCTCACTGTGAAAAGGCTTAAATGACTTTTTTTAATTAAGTTTGAAGATTGCGCTCAAATCAAATGTCCTAGAACTAAATTTCCAAATGTAACTACTAGATTGTGATAAAATACACTATTGGGTGAAGTTTGGTTGACTTCTGCGCAGCGGTTTGGGAGTTAACATCAAAATTACATTTCTCGGCCATATCGCATAGATCTCACTGTGAAAAGGCTTAAATGGCTTTTTTGACCTAAGTTTGAGGATTGCGCTCAAATCAAATGTCCTATAACCAAATTTCCACATATAACTACTAGATTGTGATACAATACACTAATGGGTGAAGTTTGGTTGACTTCTGCGCAGCGGTTTGGGAGTTAACATCAAAATTACATTTCTCGGCCATATCGCATAGATCTCACTGTGAAAAGGCTTAAATGACTTTTTTAATTAAGTTTGATGATTGCGTTCAAACAAAATGTCCTAGAACAAAATTTTTAAATGTAACTACTAGATTGTGATACAATACACTATTGGGTGAAGTTTGGTTGACTTCTGCGCAGCGGTTTGGGAGTTAACATCAAAATTACATTTCTCGGCCATATCGCATAGATCTCACTGTGAAAAGGCTTAAATGGCTTTTTTGACCTAAGTTTGAGGATTGCGCTCAAATCAAATGTCCTAGAACCAAATTTCCACATGTAACTACTAGATTGTGATACAATACACTAATGGGTGAAGTTTGGTTTACTTCTGCGCAGCGGTTTGGGAGTTAACATCAAAATTACATTTCTCGGCCATATCGCATAGATCTCACTGTGAAAAGGCTTAAATGGCTTTTTTGACCTAAGTTTGAGGATTGCGCTCAAATCAAATGTCCTAGAACCAAATTTCCACATGTAACTACTAGATTGTGATACAATACACTAATGGGTGAAGTTTGGTTGACTTCTGCGCAGCGGTTTGGGAGTTAACATCAAAATTACATTTCTCGGCCATATCGCATAGATCTCACTGTGAAAAGGCTTAAATGACTTTTTTAATTAAGTTTGATGATTGCGCTCAAACAAAATGTCCTAGAACAAAATTTTCAAATGTAACTACTAGATTGTGATACAATACACTATTGGGTGAAATTTGGTTGACTTCTGCGCAGCGGTTTGGGAGTTAACATCAAAATTACATTTCTCGGCCATATCGCATAGATCTCACTGTGAAAAGGCTTAAATGGCTTTTTTGACCTAAGTTTGAGGATTGCGCTCAAATCAAATGTCCTATAACCAAATTTCCACATGTAACTACTAGATTGTGATACAATACACTAATGGGTGAAGTTTGGTTGACTTCTGCGCAGCGGTTTGGGAGTTAACATCAAAATTACATTTCTCGGCCATATCGCATAGATCTCACTGTGAAAAGGCTTAAATGACTTTTTTAATTAAGTTTGATGATTGCGCTCAAACAAAATGTCCTAGAACAAAATTTTCAAATGTAACTACTAGATTGTGATACAATACACTATTGGGTGAAATTTGGTTGACTTCTGCGCAGCGGTTTGGGAGTTAACATCAAAATTACATTTCTCGGCCATATCGCATAGATCTCACTGTGAAAAGGCTTAAATGGCTTTTTTGACCTAAGTTTGAGGATTGCGCTCAAATCAAATGTCCTAGAACCAAATTTCCACATGTAACTACTAGATTGTGATACAATACACTAATGGTTGAAGTTTGGTTGACTTCTGCGCAGCGGTTTGGGAGTGAACATCAAAATTACATTTCTCGGCCATATCGCATAGATCTCACTGTGAAAAGGCTTAAATGACTTTTTTTAATTAAGTTTGAAGATTGCGCTCAAATCAAATGTCCTAGAACTAAATTTCCAAATGTAACTACTAGATTGTGATAAAATACACTATTGGGTGAAGTTTGGTTGACTTATGCGCAGCGGTTTGGGAGTTAACATCAAAATTACATTTCTCGGCCATATCGCATAGATCTCACTGTGAAAAGGCTTAAATGGCTTTTTTGACCTAAGTTTGAGGATTGCGCTCAAATCAAATGTCCTATAACCAAATTTCCACATATAACTACTAGATTGTGATACAATACACTAATGGGTGAAGTTTGGTTGACTTCTGCGCAGCGGTTTGGGAGTTAACATCAAAATTACATTTCTCGGCCATATCGCATAGATCTCACTGTGAAAAGGCTTAAATGACTTTTTTAATTAAGTTTGATGATTGCGTTCAAACAAAATGTCCTAGAACAAAATTTTTAAATGTAACTACTAGATTGTGATACAATACACTATTGGGTGAAGTTTGGTTGACTTCTGCGCAGCGGTTTGGGAGTTAACATCAAAATTACATTTCTCGGCCATATCGCATAGATCTCACTGTGAAAAGGCTTAAATGGCTTTTTTGACCTAAGTTTGAGGATTGCGCTCAAATCAAATGTCCTAGAACCAAATTTCCACATGTAACTACTAGATTGTGATACAATACACTAATGGGTGAAGTTTGGTTGACTTCTGCGCAGCGGTTTGGGAGTTAACATCAAAATTACATTTCTCGGCCATATCGCATAGATCTCACTGTGAAAAGGCTTAAATGACTTTTTTAATTAAGTTTGATGATTGCGCTCAAACAAAATGTCCTAGAACAAAATTTTCAAATGTAACTACTAGATTGTGATACAATACACTATTGGGTGAAGTTTGGTTGACTTCTGCGCAGCGGTTTGGGAGTTAACATCAAAATTACATTTCTCGGCCATATCGCATAGATCTCACTGTGAAAAGGCTTAAATGGCTTTTTTGACCTAAGTTTGAGGATTGCGCTCAAATCAAATGTCCTATAACCAAATTTCCACATATAACTACTAGATTGTGATACAATACACTAATGGGTGAAGTTTGGTTGACTTCTGCGCAGCGGTTTGGGAGTTAACATCAAAATTACATTTCTCGGCCATATCGCATAGATCTCACTGTGAAAAGGCTTAAATGACTTTTTTAATTAAGTTTGATGATTGCGTTCAAACAAAATGTCCTAGAACAAAATTTTTAAATGTAACTACTAGATTGTGATACAATACACTATTGGGAGAAGTTTGGTTGACTTCTGCGCAGCGGTTTGGGAGTTAACATCAAAATTACATTTCTCGGCCATATCGCATAGATCTCACTGTGAAAAGGCTTAAATGGCTTTTTTGACCTAAGTTTGAGGATTGCGCTCAAATCAAATGTCCTAGAACCAAATTTCCACATGTAACTACTAGATTGTGATACAATACACTAATGGGTGAAGTTTGGTTTACTTCTGCGCAGCGGTTTGGGAGTTAACATCAAAATTACATTTCTCGGCCATATCGCATAGATCTCACTGTGAAAAGGCTTAAATGGCTTTTTTGACCTAAGTTTAATGATTGCGCTCAAACCAAATGTCCTAGAACGAAATTTTCAAATGTAACTACTAGAATGTGATACAATACACTATTGGGTGAAGTTTGGTTGACTTCTGCGCAGCGGTTTGGGAGTTAACATCAAAATTACATTTCTCGGCCATATCGCATAGATCTCACTGTGAAAAGGCTTAAATGGCTTTTTTGACCTAAGTTTGAGGATTGCGCTCAAACCAAATGTCCTAGAACGAAATTTTAAATTGTAACTACTAGAATGTGATACAATACACCATTGGGTGAAGTTTGGTTGACTTCTGCGCAGCGGTTTGGGAGTGAACATCAAAATTACATTTCTCGGCCATATCGCATAGATCTCACTGTGAAAAGGCTTAAATGACTTTTTTTAATTAAGTTTGAAGATTGCGCTCAAATCAAATGTCCTAGAACTAAATTTCTAAATGTAACTACTAGATTGTGATAAAATACACTATTGTGTGAAGTTTGGTTGACTTCTGCGCAGCGGTTTGGGAGTTAACATCAAAATTACATTTCTCGGCCATATCGCATAGATCTCACTGTGAAAAGGCTTAAATGGCTTTTTTGACCTAAGTTTGAGGATTGCGCTCAAATCAAATGTCCTATAACCAAATTTCCACATATAACTACTAGATTGTGATACAATACACTAATGGGTGAAGTTTGGTTGACTTCTGCGCAGCGGTTTGGGAGTTAACATCAAAATTACATTTCTCGGCCATATCGCATAGATCTCACTGTGAAAAGGCTTAAATGACTTTTTTAATTAAGTTTGATGATTGCGTTCAAACAAAATGTCCTAGAACAAAATTTTTAAATGTAACTACTAGATTGTGATACAATACACTATTGGGTGAAGTTTGGTTGACTTCTGCGCAGCGGTTTGGGAGTTAACATCAAAATTACATTTCTCGGCCATATCGCATAGATCTCACTGTGAAAAGGCTTAAATGGCTTTTTTGACCTAAGTTTGAGGATTGCGCTCAAATCAAATGTCCTAGAACCAAATTTCCACATGTAACTACTAGATTGTGATACAATACACTAATGGGTGAAGTTTGGTTTACTTCTGCGCAGCGGTTTGGGAGTTAACATCAAAATTACATTTCTCGGCCATATCGCATAGATCTCACTGTGAAAAGGCTTAAATGGCTTTTTTGACCTAAGTTTGAGGATTGCGCTCAAATCAAATGTCCTAGAACCAAATTTCCACATGTAACTACTAGATTGTGATACAATACACTAATGGGTGAAGTTTGGTTGACTTCTGCGCAGCGGTTTGGGAGTTAACATCAAAATTACATTTCTCGGCCATATCGCATAGATCTCACTGTGAAAAGGCTTAAATGACTTTTTTAATTAAGTTTGATGATTGCGTTCAAACAAAATGTCCTAGAACAAAATTTTTAAATGTAACTACTAGATTGTGATACAATACACTATTGGGTGAAGTTTGGTTGACTTCTGCGCAGCGGTTTGGGAGTTAACATCAAAATTACATTTCTCGGCCATATCGCATAGATCTCACTGTGAAAAGGCTTAAATGGCTTTTTTGACCTAAGTTTGAGGATTGCGCTCAAACAAAATGTCCTAGAACAAAATTTTCAAATGTAACTACTAGATTGTGATACAATACACTATTGGGTGAAGTTTGGTTGACTTCTGCGCAGCGGTTTGGGAGTTAACATCAAAATTACATTTCTCGGCCATATCGCATAGATCTCACTGTGAAAAGGCTTAAATGACTTTTTTAATTAAGTTTGATGATTGCGTTCAAACAAAATGTCCTAGAACAAAATTTTCAAATGTAACTACTAGATTGTGATACAATACACTATTGGGTGAAGTTTGGTTGACTTCTGCGCAGCGGTTTGGGAGTTAACATCAAAATTACATTTCTCGGCCATATCGCATAGATCTCACTGTGAAAAGGCTTAAATGGCTTTTTTGACCTAAGTTTGAGGATTGCGCTCAAACCAAATGTCCTAGAACGAAATTTTAAATTGTAACTACTAGAATGTGATACAATACACCATTGGGTGAAGTTTGGTTGACTTCTGCGCAGCGGTTTGGGAGTTAGCATCAAAATTACATTTCTCGGCCATATCGCATTGATCTCACTGTGAAAAGGCTTAAATGACTTTTTTAATTAAGTTTGATGATTGCGTTCAAACAAAATGTCCTAGAACAAAATTTTTAAATGTAACTACTAGATTGTGATACAATACACTATTGGGTGAAGTTTGGTTGACTTCTGCGCAGCGGTTTGGGAGTTAACATCAAAATTACATTTCTCGGCCATATCGCATAGATCTCACTGTGAAAAGGCTTAAATGGCTTTTTTGACCTAAGTTTGAGGATTGCGCTCAAACAAAATGTCCTAGAACAAAATTTTCAAATGTAACTACTAGATTGTGATACAATACACTATTGGGTGAAGTTTGGTTGACTTCTGCGCAGCGGTTTGGGAGTTAACATCAAAATTACATTTCTCGGCCATATCGCATAGATCTCACTGTGAAAAGGCTTAAATGACTTTTTTAATTAAGTTTGATGATTGCGTTCAAACAAAATGTCCTAGAACAAAATTTTCAAATGTAACTACTAGATTGTGATACAATACACTATTGGGTGAAGTTTGGTTGACTTCTGCGCAGCGGTTTGGGAGTTAACATCAAAATTACATTTCTCGGCCATATCGCATTGATCTCACTGTGAAAAGGCTTAAATGGCTTTTTTGACCTAAGTTTGAGGATTGCGCTCAAATCAAATGTCCTAGAACCAAATTTCCACATGTAACTACTAGATTGTGATACAATACACTAATGGGTGAAGTTTGGTTGACTTCTGCGCAGCGGTTTGGGAGTTAACATCAAAATTACATTTCTCGGCCATATCGCATAGATCTCACTGTGAAAAGGCTTAAATGGCTTTTTTGACCTAAGTTTGAGGATTGCGCTCAAATCAAATGTCCTAGAACCAAATTTCCACATGTAACTACTAGATTGTGATACAATACACTAATGGGTGAAGTTTGGTTGACTTCTGCGCAGCGGTTTGGGAGTTAACATCAAAATTACATTTCTCGGCCATATCGCATAGATCTCACTGTGAAAAGGCTTAAATGACTTTTTTAATTAAGTTTGATGATTGCGTTCAAACAAAATGTCCTAGAACAAAATTTTTAAATGTAACTACTAGATTGTGATACAATACACTATTGGGTGAAGTTTGGTTGACTTCTGCGCAGCGGTTTGGGAGTTAACATCAAAATTACATTTCTCGGCCATATCGCATAGATCTCACTGTGAAAAGGCTTAAATGGCTTTTTTGACCTAAGTTTGAGGATTGCGCTCAAACAAAATGTCCTAGAACAAAATTTTCAAATGTAACTACTAGATTGTGATACAATACACTATTGGGTGAAGTTTGGTTGACTTCTGCGCAGCGGTTTGGGAGTTAACATCAAAATTATATTTCTCGGCCATATCGCATAGATCTCACTGTGAAAAGGCTTAAATGACTTTTTTAATTAAGTTTGATGATTGCGTTCAAACAAAATGTCCTAGAACAAAATTTTCAAATGTAACTACTAGATTGTGATACAATACACTATTGGGTGAAGTTTGGTTGACTTCTGCGCAGCGGTTTGGGAGTTAACATCAAAATTACATTTCTCGGCCATATCGCATTGATCTCACTTTGAAAAGGCTTAAATGGCTTTTTTGACCTAAGTTTGATGATTGCGCTCAAATCAAATGTCCTAGAACCAAATTTCCACATGTAACTACTAGATTGTGATACAATACACTAATGGGTGAAGTTTGGTTGACTTCTGCGCAGCGGTTTGGGAGTTAACATCAAAATTACATTTCTCGGCCATATCGCATAGATCTCACTGTGAAAAGGCTTAAATGGCTTTTTTGACCTAAGTTTGAGGATTGCGCTCAAATCAAATGTCCTATAACCAAATTTCCACATGTAACTACTAGATTGTGATACAATACACTAATGGGTGAAGTTTGGTTGACTTCTGCGCAGCGGTTTGGGAGTTAACACCAAAATTACATTTCTCGGCCATATCGCACAGATCTCACTGTGAAAAGTCTTAAATTACTTTTTTAATTAAGTTTGATGATTGCGCTCAAACAAAATTTCCTAAAACAAAATTTTCAAATGTAACTACTAGATTGTGATACAATACACTATTGGGTGAAGTTTGGTTGACTTCTGCGCAGCGGTTTGGGAGTTAACATCAAAATTACATTTCTCGGCCATATCGCATAGATCTCACTGTGAAAAGGCTTAAATGACTTTTTTAATTAAGTTTGATGATTGCGTTCAAACAAAATGTCCTAGAACAAAATTTTCAAATGTAACTACTAGATTGTGATACAATACACTATTGGGTGAAGTTTGGTTGACTTCTGCGCAGCGGTTTGGGAGTTAACATCAAAATTACATTTCTCGGCCATATCGCATAGATCTCACTGTGAAAAGGCTTAAATGGCTTTTTTGACCTAAGTTTGAGGATTGCGCTCAAATCAAATGTCCTAGAACCAAATTTCCACATGTAACTACTAGATTGTGATACAATACACTAATGGTTGAAGTTTGGTTGACTTCTGCGCAGCGGTTTGGGAGTGAACATCAAAATTACATTTCTCGGCCATATCGCATAGATCTCACTGTGAAAAGGCTTAAATGACTTTTTTTAATTAAGTTTGAAGATTGCGCTCAAATCAAATGTCCTAGAACTAAATTTCTAAATGTAACTACTAGATTGTGATAAAATACACTATTGGGTGAAGTTTGGTTGACTTCTGCGCAGCGGTTTGGGAGTTAACATCAAAATTACATTTCTCGGCCATATCGCATAGATCTCACTGTGAAAAGGCTTAAATGGCTTTTTTGACCTAAGTTTGAGGATTGCGCTCAAATCAAATGTCCTATAACCAAATTTCCACATATAACTACTAGATTGTGATACAAAACACTAATGGGTGAAGTTTGGTTGACTTCTGCGCAGCGGTTTGGGAGTTAACATCAAAATTACATTTCTCGGCCATATCGCATAGATCTCACTGTGAAAAGGCTTAAATGACTTTTTTAATTAAGTTTGATGATTGCGTTCAAACAAAATGTCCTAGAACAAAATTTTTAAATGTAACTACTAGATTGTGATACAATACACTATTGGGTGAAGTTTGGTTTACTTCTGCGCAGCGGTTTGGGAGTTAACATCAAAATTACATTTCTCGGCCATATCGCATAGATCTCACTGTGAAAAGGCTTAAATGGCTTTTTTGACCTAAGTTTGAGGATTGCGCTCAAATCAAATGTCCTAGAACCAAATTTCCACATGTAACTACTAGATTGTGATACAATACACTAATGGGTGAAGTTTGGTTGACTTCTGCGCAGCGGTTTGGGAGTTAACATCAAAATTACATTTCTCGGCCATATCGCATAGATCTCACTGTGAAAAGGCTTAAATGACTTTTTTAATTAAGTTTGATGATTGCGCTCAAACAAAATGTCCTAGAACAAAATTTTCAAATGTAACTACTAGATTGTGATACAATACACTATTGGGTGAAGTTTGGTTGACTTCTGCGCAGCGGTTTGGGAGTTAACATCAAAATTACATTTCTCGGCCATATCGCATAGATCTCACTGTGAAAAGGCTTAAATGGCTTTTTTGACCTAAGTTTGAGGATTGCGCTCAAATCAAATGTCCTAGAACCAAATTTCCACATGTAACTACTAGATTGTGATACAATACACTAATGGTTGAAGTTTGGTTGACTTCTGCGCAGCGGTTTGGGAGTGAACATCAAAATTACATTTCTCGGCCATATCGCATAGATCTCACTGTGAAAAGGCTTAAATGACTTTTTTTAATTAAGTTTGAAGATTGCGCTCAAATCAAATGTCCTAGAACTAAATTTCCAAATGTAACTACTAGATTGTGATAAAATACACTATTGGGTGAAGTTTGGTTGACTTATGCGCAGCGGTTTGGGAGTTAACATCAAAATTACATTTCTCGGCCATATCGCATAGATCTCACTGTGAAAAGGCTTAAATGGCTTTTTTGACCTAAGTTTGAGGATTGCGCTCAAATCAAATGTCCTATAACCAAATTTCCACATGTAACTACTAGATTGTGATACAATACACTAATGGTTGAAGTTTGGTTGACTTCTGCGCAGCGGTTTGGGAGTGAACATCAAAATTACATTTAACGGCCATATCGCTTAGATCTCACTGTGAAAAGGCTTAAATGACTTTTTTTAATTAAGTTTGAAGATTGCGCTCAAATCAAATGTCCTAGAACTAAATTTCCAAATGTAACTACTAGATTGTGATAAAATACACTATTGGGTGAAGTTTGGTTGACTTCTGCGCAGCGGTTTGGGAGTTAACATCAAAATTCCATTTCTCGGCCATATCGCATAGATCTCACTGTGAAAAGGCTTAAATGGCTTTTTTGACCTAAGTTTGAGGATTGCGCTCAAATCAAATGTCCTATAACCAAATTTCCACATGTAACTACTAGATTGTGATACAATACACTAATGGGTGAAGTTTGGTTGACTTCTGCGCAGCGGTTTGGGAGTTAACATCAGAATTACATTTCTCGGCCATATCGCATAGATCTCACTGTGAAAAGGCTTAAATGACTTTTTTAATTAAGTTTGATGATTGCGTTCAAACAAAATGTCCTAGAACAAAATTTTTAAATGTAACTACTAGATTGTGATACAATACACTATTGGGTGAAGTTTGGTTGACTTCTGCGCAGCGGTTTGGGAGTTAACATCAAAATTACATTTCTCGGCCATATCGCATAGATCTCACTGTGAAAAGGCTTAAATGGCTTTTTTGACCTAAGTTTGAGGATTGCGCTCAAATCAAATGTCCTAGAACCAAATTTCCACATGTAACTACTAGATTGTGATACAATACACTAATGGGTGAAGTTTGGTTTACTTCTGCGCGGCGGTTTGGGAGTTAACATCAAAATTACATTTCTCGGCCATATCGCATAGATCTCACTGTGAAAAGGCTTAAATGGCTTTTTTGACCTAAGTTTAATGATTGCGCTCAAACCAAATGTCCTAGAACGAAATTTTCAAATGTAACTACTAGAATGTGATACAATACACTATTGGGTGAAGTTTGGTTGACTTCTGCGCAGCGGTTTGGGAGTTAACATCAAAATTACATTTCTCGGCCATATCGCATAGATCTCACTGTGAAAAGGCTTAAATGACTTTTTTTAATTAAGTTTGAAGATTGCGCTCAAATCAAATGTCCTAGAACTAAATTTCCAAATGTAACTACTAGATTGTGATAAAATACACTATTGGGTGAAGTTTTGTTGACTTCTGCGCAGCGGTTTGGGAGTTAACATCAAAATTACATTTCTCGGCCATATCGCATAGATCTCACTGTGAAAAGGCTTAAATGGCTTTTTTGACCTAAGTTTGAGGATTGCGCTCAAATCAAATGTCCTATAACCAAATTTCCACATATAACTACTAGATTGTGATACAATACACTAATGGGTGAAGTTTGGTTGACTTCTGCGCAGCGGTTTGGGAGTTAACATCAAAATTACATTTCTCGGCCATATCGCATAGATCTCACTGTGAAAAGGCTTAAATGACTTTTTTAATTAAGTTTGATGATTGCGTTCAAACAAAATGTCCTAGAACAAAATTTTTTAAATGTAACTACTAGATTGTGATACAATACATTATTGGGTGAAGTTTGGTTGACTTCTGCGCAGCGGTTTGGGAGTTAACATCAAAATTACATTTCTCGGCCATATCGCATAGATCTCACTGTGAAAAGGCTTAAATGGCTTTTTTGACCTAAGTTTGAGGATTGCGCTCAAATCAAATGTCCTAGAACCAAATTTCCACATGTAACTACTAGATTGTGATACAATACACTAATGGGTGAAGTTTGGTTTACTTCTGCGCAGCGGTTTGGGAGTTAACATCAAAATTACATTTCTCGGCCATATCGCATAGATCTCACTGTGAAAAGGCTTAAATGGCTTTTTTGACCTAAGTTTAATGATTGCGCTCAAACCAAATGTCCTAGAACGAAATTTTCAAATGTAACTACTAGAATGTGATACAATACACTATTGGGTGAAGTTTGGTTGACTTCTGCGCAGCGGTTTGGGAGTTAACATCAAAATTACATTTCTCGTCCATATCGCATAGATCTCACTGTGAAAAGGCTTAAATGACTTTTTTAATTAAGTTTGATGATTGCGTTCAAACAAAATGTCCTAGAACAAAATTTTTAAATGTAACTACTAGATTGTGATACAATACACTATTGGGTGAAGTTTGGTTGACTTCTGCGCAGCGGTTTGGGAGTTAACATCAAAATTACATTTCTCGGCCATATCGCATAGATCTCACTGTGAAAAGGCTTAAATGGCTTTTTTGACCTAAGTTTGAGGATTGCGCTCAAATCAAATGTCCTAGAACCAAATTTCCACATGTAACTACTAGATTGTGATACAATACACTAATGGGTGAAGTTTGGTTTACTTCTGCGCAGCGGTTTGGGAGTTAACATCAAAATTACATTTCTCGGCCATATCGCATAGATCTCACTGTGAAAAGGCTTAAATGGCTTTTTTGACCTAAGTTTAATGATTGCGCTCAAACCAAATGTCCTAGAACGAAATTTTCAAATGTAACTACTAGAATGTGATACAATACACTATTGGGTGAAGTTTGGTTGACTTCTGCGCAGCGGTTTGGGAGTTCAAAATTACATTTCTCGGCCATATCGCATAGATCTCACTGTGAAAAGGCTTAAATGACTTTTTTAATTAAGTTTGATGATTGCGTTCAAACAAAATGTCCTAGAACAAAATTTTCAAATGTAACTACTAGATTGTGATACAATACACTAATGGGTGAAGTTTGGTTTACTTCTGCGCAGCGGTTTGGGAGTTAACATCAAAATTACATTTCTCGGCCATATCGCATAGATCTCACTGTGAAAAGGCTTAAATGGCTTTTTTGACCTAAGTTTGAGGATTGCGCTCAAATCAAATGTCCTAGAACCAAATTTCCACATGTAACTACTAGATTGTGATACAATACACTAATGGTTGAAGTTTGGTTGACTTCTGCGCAGCGGTTTGGGAGTGAACATCAAAATTACATTTCTCGGCCATATCGCATAGATCTCACTGTGAAAAGGCTTAAATGACTTTTTTTAATTAAGTTTGAAGATTGCGCTCAAATCAAATGTCCTAGAACTAAATTTCCAAATGTAACTACTAGATTGTGATAAAATACACTATTGGGTGAAGTTTTGTTGACTTCTGCGCAGCGGTTTGGGAGTTAACATCAAAATTACATTTCTCGGCCATATCGCATAGATCTCACTGTGAAAAGGCTTAAATGACTTTTTTAATTAAGTTTAATGATTGCGCTCAAACCAAATGTCCTAGAACCAAATTTTCAAATGTAACTACTAGAATGTGATACAATACACTATTGGGTGAAGTTTGGTTGACTTCTGCGCAGCGGTTTGGGAGTTAACATCAAAATTACATTTCTCGGCCATATCGCATAGATCTCACTGTGAAAAGGCTTAAATGACTTTTTTAATTAAGTTTGATGATTGCGTTCAAACAAAATGTCCTAGAACAAAATTTTTAAATGTAACTACTAGATTGTGATACAATACACTATTGGGTGAAGTTTGGTTGACTTCTGCGCAGCGGTTTGGGAGTTAACATCAAAATTACATTTCTCGGCCATATCGCATAGATCTCACTGTGAAAAGGCTTAAATGGCTTTTTTGACCTAAGTTTGAGGATTGCGCTCAAATCAAATGTCCTAGAACCAAATTTCCACATGTAACTACTAGATTGTGATACAATACACTAATGGGTGAAGTTTGGTTTACTTCTGCGCAGCGGTTTGGGAGTTAACATCAAAATTACATTTCTCGGCCATATCGCATAGATCTCACTGTGAAAAGGCTTAAATGGCTTTTTTGACCTAAGTTTAATAATTGCGCTCAAACCAAATGTCCTAGAACGACATTTTAAAATGTAACTACTAGAATGTGATACAATACACTATTGGGTGAAGTTTGGTTGACTTCTGCGCAGCGGTTTGGGAGTTAACATCAAAATTACATTTCTCGGCCATATCGCATAGATCTCACTGTGAAAAGGCTTAAATGGCTTTTTTGACCTAAGTTTGAGGATTGCGCTCAAATCAAATGTCCTAGAACCAAATTTCCACATGTAACTACTAGATTGTGATACAATACACTAATGGTTGAAGTTTGGTTGACTTCTGCGCAGCGGTTTGGGAGTGAACATCAAAATTACATTTCTCGGCCATATCGCATAGATCTCACTGTGAAAAGGCTTAAATGACTTTTTTTAATTAAGTTTGAAGATTGCGCTCAAATCAAATGTCCTAGAACTAAATTTCCAAATGTAACTACTAGATTGTGATAAAATACACTATTGGGTGAAGTTTTGTTGACTTCTGCGCAGCGGTTTGGGAGTTAACATCAAAATTACATTTCTCGGCCATATCGCATAGATCTCACTGTGAAAAGGCTTAAATGACTTTTTTAATTAAGTTTAATGATTGCGCTCAAACCAAATGTCCTAGAACCAAATTTTCAAATGTAACTACTAGAATGTGATACAATACACTATTGGGTGAAGTTTAGTTGACTTCTGCGCAGCGGTTTGGGAGTTAACATCAAAATTACATTTCTCGGCCATATCGCATAGATCTCACTGTGAAAAGGCTTAAATGGCTTTTTTGACCTAAGTTTAATGATTGCGCTCAAACCAAATGTCCTAGAACGAAATTTTCAAATGTAACTACTAGAATGTGATACAATACACTATTGGGTGAAGTTTGGTTGACTTCTGCGCAGTGGTTTGGGAGTTAACATCAAAATTACATTTCTCGGCCATATCGCATAGATCTCACTGTGAAAAGGCTTAAATGGCTTTTTTGACCTAAGTTTGAGGATTGCGCTCAAATCAAATGTCCTAGAACCAAATTTCCACATGTAACTACTAGATTGTGATACAATACACTAATGGGTGAAGTTTGGTTGACTTCTGCGCAGCAGTTTGGGAGTTAACATCAAAATTACATTTCTCGGCCATATCGCATAGATCTCACTGTGAAAAGGCTTAAATGACTTTTTTAATTAAGTTTGATGATTGCGCTCAAACAAAATGTCCTAGAACAAAATTTTCAAATGTAACTACTAGATTGTGATACAATACACTATTGGGTGAAGTTTGGTTGACTTCTGCGCAGCGGTTTGGGAGTTAACATCAAAATTACATTTCTCGGCCATATCGCATAGATCTCACTGTGAAAAGGCTTAAATGGCTTTTTTGACCTAAGTTTGAGGATTGCGCTCAAATCAAATGTCCTAGAACCAAATTTCCACATGTAACTACTAGATTGTGATACAATACACTAATGGTTGAAGTTTGGTTGACTTCTGCGCAGCGGTTTGGGAGTGAACATCAAAATTACATTTCTCGGCCATATCGCATAGATCTCACTGTGAAAAGGCTTAAATGACTTTTTTTAATTAAGTTTGAAGATTGCGCTCAAATCAAATGTCCTAGAACTAAATTTCCAAATGTAACTACTAGATTGTGATAAAATACACTATTGGGTGAAGTTTGGTTGACTTCTGCGCAGCGGTTTGGGAGTTAACATCAAAATTACATTTCTCGGCCATATCGCATAGATCTCACTGTGAAAAGGCTTAAATGGCTTTTTTGACCTAAGTTTGAGGATTGCGCTCAAATCAAATGTCCTAGAACCAAATTTCCACATGTAACTACTAGATTGTGATACAATACACTATTGGGTGAAGTTTGGTTGACTTCTGCGCAGCGGTTTGGGAGTTTACATCAAAATTACATTTCTCGGCCATATCGCATAGATCTCACTGTGAAAAGGCTTAAATGGCTTTTTTGACCTAAGTATGAGTATTGCGCTCAAATCAAATGTCCTAGAACCAAATTTCCACATGTAACTACTAGATTGTGATACAATACACTATTGGGTGAAGTTTGGTTGACTTCTGCGCAGCAGTTTGGGAGTTAACATCAAAATTACATTTCTCGGCCATATCGCATAGATCTCACTGTGAAAAGGCTTAAATGACTTTTTTAAATTAAGTTTGAAGATTGCGCTCAAACCAAATGTCCTAGAACTAAATTTCTAAATGTAACTACTAGATTGTGATAAAATACACTATTGGGTGAAGTTTGGTTGACTTCTGCGCAGCGGTTTGGGAGTTAACATCAAAATTACATTTCTCAGCCATATCGCATAGATCTCACTGTGAAAAGGCTTAAATGGCTTTTTTGACCTAAGTTTGATGATTGCGCTCAAATCAAATGTCCTAGAACAAAATTTCCACATGTAACTACTAGATTGTGATACAATACACTATTGGGTGAAGTTTGGTTTACTTCTGCGCAGCGGTTTGGGAGTTAACATCAAAATTACATTTCTCGGCCATATCGCATAGATCTCACTGTGAAAAGGCTTAAATGGCTTTTTTGACCTAAGTTTGAGGATTGCGCTCATATCAAATGTCCTAGAACCAAATTTCCACATGTAACTACTAGATTGTGATACAATACACTATTGGGTGAAGTTTGGTTGACTTCTGCGCAGCGGTTTGGGAGTTAACATCAAAATTACATTTCTCAGCCATATCGCATAGATCTCACTGTGAAAAGGCTGAAATGACTTTTTTAATTAAGTTTGAGGATTGCGCTCAAATCAAATGTCCTAGAACGAAATTTCCACATGTAACTACTAGATTGTGATACAATACACTATTGGGTGAAGTTTGGTTGACTTCTGCGCAGCGGTTTAGGAGTTAACATCAAAATTACATTTCTCGGCCATATCGCATAGATCTCACTGTGAAAAGGCTTAAATGGCTTTTTTGACCTAAGTTTGAGGATTGCGCTCAAACCAAATGTCCTAGAACTAAATTTCTAAATGTAACTACTAGATTGTGATAAAATACACTATTGGGTGAAGTTTAGTTGACTTCTGCGCAGCGGTTTGGGAGTTAACATCAAAATTACATTTCTCAGCCATATCGCATAGATCTCACTGTGAAAAGGCTTAAATGGCTTTTTTGACCTAAGTTTGATGATTGCGCTCAAACCAAATGTCCTAGAACGTGATAAAATACACTATTGGGTGAAGTTTGGTTGACTTCTGCGCAGCGATTTGGGAGTTAACATCAAAATTACATTTCTCGGCCATATCGCATAGATCTCACTGTGAAAAGGCTTAAATGACTTTTTTTAATTAAGTTTGAAGATTGCGCTCAAACCAAATGTCCTAAAACTAAATTTCCAAATGTAACTACTAGATTGTGATAAAATACACTATTGGGTGAAGTTTGGTTGACTTCTGCGCAGCGGTTTGGGAGTTAACATCAAAATTACATTTCTCGGCCATATCGCATAGATCTCACTGTGAAAAGGCTTAAATGGCTTTTTTGACCTAAGTTTGAGAATTGCGCTCAAATCAAATGTCCTAGAACCAAATTTCCACATGTAACTACTAGATTGTGATACAATACACTAATCGGTGAAGTTTGGTTGACTTCTGCGCAGCGGTTTGGGAGTGAACATCAAAATTACATTTCTCGGCCATATCGCATAAATCTCACTGTGAAAAGGCTTAAATGACTTTTTTTAATTAAGTTTGAAGATTGCGCTCAAACCAAATGTCCTAAAACTAAATTTCCAAATGTAACTACTAGATTGTGATAAAATACACTATTGGGTGAAGTTTGGTTGACTTCTGCGCAGCGGTTTGGGAGTTAACATCAAAATTACATTTCTCGGCCATATCGCGTAGATCTCACTGTGAAAAGGCTTAAATGTCTTTTTTGACCTAAGTTTGAGGATTGCGCTCAAATCAAATGTCCTACAACCAAATTTACACATGTAACTACTAGATTGTGATACAATACACTATTGGGTGAAGTTTCGTTGACTTCTGCGCAGCGGTTTGGGAGTTAACATCAAAATTACATTTCTCAACCATATCGCATAGATCTCACTGTGAAAAGGCTTAAATGGCTTTTTTGACCTAAGTTTGAGAATTGCGCTCAAATCAAATGTCCTAGAACCAAATTTTCACATGTAACTACTAGATTGTGATAAAATACACTATTGGGTGAAGTTTGGTTGACTTCTGCGCAGCGGTTTGGGAGTTAACATCAAAATTACATTTCTCGGCCATATCGCATAGATCTCACTGTGAAAAGGCTTAAATGACTTTTTTAATTAAGTTTGATGATTGCGCTCAAACCAAATGTCCTAGAACGAAATTTCCAAATGTAACTACTAGATTGTGATACAATACACTATTGGGTGAAGTTTGGTTGACTTCTGCGCAGCGGTTTGGGAGTTAACATCAAAATTACATTTCTCGGCCATATCGCATAGAACTCACTGTGAAAAGGCTTAAATGACTTTTTTAATTAAGTTTGATGATTGCGCTCAAACCAAATGTCCTAGAACGAAATTTTTAAATGTAACTACTAGAATGTGATACATTACACTATTGGGTGAAGTTTGGTTGACTTCTGCGCAGCGGTTTGGGAGTTAACATGAAATTTACATTTCTCGGCCATATCGCATAGATCTCACTGTGAAAAGGCTTAAATGACTTTTTTAATAAAGTTTGATGATTGCGCTCAAACAAAATGTCCTAGAACGAAATTTTCAAATGTAACTACTAGATTGTGATACAATACACTAATCGGTGAAGTTTGGTTGACTTCTGCGCAGCGGTTTGGGAGTGAACATCAAAATTACATTTCTCGGCCATATCGCATAAATCTCACTGTGAAAAGGCTTAAATGACTTTTTTTAATTAAGTTTGAAGATTGCGCTCAAACCAAATGTCCTAAAACTAAATTTCCAAATGTAACTACTAGATTGTGATAAAATACACTATTGGGTGAAGTTTGGTTGACTTCTGCGCAGCGGTTTGGGAGTTAACATCAAAATTACATTTCTCGGCCATATCGCATAGATCTCACTGTGAAAAGGCTTAAATGGCTTTTTTGACCTAAGTTTGAGAATTGCGCTCAAATCAGATGTCCTAGAACCAAATTTCCACATGTAACTACTAGATTGTGATACAATACACTATTGGGTGAAGTTTGGTTGACTTCTGCGCAGCGGTTTGGGAGTTAACATCAAAATTACATTTCTCGGCCATATCGCATAGATCTCACTGTGAAAAGGCTTAAATGGCTTTTTTGACCTAAGTTTGAGAATTGCGCTCAAATCAGATGTCCTAGAACTAAATTTCCAAATGTAACTACTAGATTGTGATAAAATACACTATTGGGTGAAGTTTGGTTGACTTCTGCGCAGCGGTTTTGGAGTTAATATCAAAATTACATTTCTCGGCCATATCGCATAGATCTCACTGTGAAAAGGCTTAAATGACTTTTTTAATTAAGTTTGATGATTGCGCTCAAACCAAATGTCCTAGAACGAAATTTCCAAATGTAACTACTAGATTGTGATACAATACACTATTGGGTGAAGTTTGGTTGACTTCTGCGCAGCGGTTTGGGAGTTAACATCAAAATTACATTTCTCGGCCATATCGCATAGAACTCACTGTGAAAAGGCTTAAATGACTTTTTTAATTAAGTTTGATGATTGCGCTCAAACCAAATGTCCTAGAACGAAATTTCCAAATGTAACTACTAGATTGTGATACAATACACTATTGGGTGAAGTTTGGTTGACTTCTGCGCAGCGGTTTGGGAGTTAACATCAAAATTACATTTCTCGGCCATATCGCATAGAACTCACTGTGAAAAGGCTTAAATGACTTTTTTAATTAAGTTTGAGGATTGCGCTCAAACCAAATGTCCTAGAACTAAATTTCCAAATGTAACTACTAGATTGTGATAAAATACACTATTGGGTGAAGTTTGGTTGACTTCTGCGCAGCGGTTTGGGAGTTAACATCAAAATTACATTTCTCGGCCATATCGCATAGATCTCACTGTGAAAAGGCTTAAATGACTTTTTTAATTAAGTTTGATGATTGCGCTCAAACCAAATGTCCTAGAACTAAATTTCCAAATGTAACTACTAGATTGTGATAAAATACACTATTGGGTGAAGTTTGGTTGACTTCTGCGCAGCGGTTTGGGAGTTAACATCAAAATTACATTTCTCGGCCATATCGCATAGATCTCACTGTGAAAAGGCTTAAATGGCTTTTTTGACCTAAGTTTGAGGATTGCGCTCAAATCAAATGTCCTAGAACCAAATTTCCACATGTAACTACTAGATTGTGATACAATACACTAATGGGTGAAGTTTGGTTGACTTCTGCGCAGCGGTTTGGGAATGAACATCAAAATTACATTTCTCGGCCATATCGCATAGATCTCACTGTGAAAAGGCTTAAATGACTTTTTTTAATTAAGTTTGAAGATTGCGCTCAAACCAAATGTCCTAGAACCAAATTTCCACATGTAACTACTAGATTGTGATACAATACACTATTGGGTGAAGTTTGGTTGACTTCTGCGCAGCGGTTTGGGAGTGAACATCAAAATTACATTTCTCGGCCATATCGCATAGATCTCACTGTGAAAAGGCTTAAATGACTTTTTTTAATTAAGTTTGAAGATTGCGCTCAAACCAAATGTCCTAGAACTAAATTTCTAAATGTAACTACTAGATTGTGATAAAATACACTATTGGGTGAAGTTTGGTTGACTTCTGCGCAGCGGTTTGGGAGTTAACATCAAAATTACATTTCTCGGCAATATCGCATAGATCTCACTGTGAAAAGGCTGAAATAACTTTTTTAATTAAGTTTGATGATTGCGCTCAAACCAAATGTCCTAGAACGAAATTTCCAAATGTAACTACTAGATTGTGATACAATACACTATTGGGTGAAGTTTGGTTGACTTCTGCGCAGCGGTTTGGGAGTTAACATCAAAATTACATTTCTCAGCCATATCGCGTAGATCTCACTGTGAAAAGGCTTAAATGGCTTTTTTGACCTAAGTTAGAGGATTGCGCTCAAATCAAATGTCCTAGAACCAAATTTCCACATGTAACTACTAGATTGTGATACAATACACTATTGGGTGAAGTTTGGTTTACTTCTGCGCAGCGGTTTGGGAGTTAACATCAAAATTACATTTCTCGGCCATATCGCGTAGATCTCACTGTCAAAAGGCTTAAATGACTTTTTTTTTACTAAGTGTGAGGATTGCGCTCAAACCAAAGGTCCTTGAACCAAATTTCCAAATGTATCTACTAGATTGTGAGACAGTACACTATTGGGTGAAGTTTGGTTGACTTGTCTTGGGAAGGCCAGTTTACCTACCAGCAGCATGCAGTAATTTGCTGAGGCTATGAAAGAATAGGCTTGGGAAGGCCAGTCTACCTACCAGGTATAAGCAAGTAACTTGCTGTGGCTATCAGAGAATTGGCTTGGGATATAAGAGAATTGTTTCGATAAGGCCAGTCGACCTACCAGGTATAAGCAAGTAATTTGCTGGGGCTATGAGAGAAAAGGCTTGGGAAGGCCTGTCTACAAACCAGGGGCAAGCAAGTAATATCCTGGGCCTATGAAAGAATAGGCTTGGGAAGGCAAGTCTACCTACCAGGGGAGAGCAAGTAATTTGCTGGGGCTATGAAAGAATAGGCTTGGGAAGGCCAGTCTACCTACCTGGGGCAAGAAAGTAATGTGCTTGGGTTATGAGAGAATAGGCTTGGGAAGGCCAGTCTACCTACCAGGGGCAAGCAAGTAATGCGCTGGGGCTATCAGAGAATTGGCTTGGGATATTATAGAATTGGCTCGGGAAGGCCAGTCACCTTACCGAGGATAAGCAAGTAATTTGCAGGGGCTATGAGAGAAAAGGCATGGGAAGGCCTGTCTACCTACCAGGGGCAAGCAAGTAATGTGCTGGGGCAATTAGAGAAT
Organism: Corythoichthys intestinalis; assembly: GCF_030265065.1. Lineage (NCBI taxonomy): Eukaryota > Metazoa > Chordata > Actinopteri > Syngnathiformes > Syngnathidae > Corythoichthys > Corythoichthys intestinalis. Next base: position 149,566 of record NW_026651606.1, on the reverse strand, counting down.
TGGCTTTGGATATAAGAGAATTGTTTCTGTAAGGCCAGTCGACCTACCAGGTATAAGCAAGTAATTTGCTGGGGCTATGAGAGAAAAGGTTTGGGAAGGCCTGTATAAAAACCAGGGGCAAGCAAGTAATTTCCTGGGGCAATGAAAGAATAGGCTTGGGAAGGCAAGTCTACCTACCAGGTATAAGCAAGTAATTTTCTGCGGCTATGAGAGAATTAGTCTTGGGAAGGCCAGTTTACCTACCAGCGGCATGCAGTAATTTGCTGAGGCTATGAAAAAATAGGCTTGGGAAGGCCAGTCTACATACCAGGGGCAAGCAAGTAATTTGCTTGGGCTATGAAAGAATAGGCTAGGGATTTAAGAGAATTGGCTCGGGAAGGCCTGTCGACTTACCGAGGATAAGCAAGTAATTTGATGAAAGTAATTTAAGAAATTATTCTTTCAAGTAATGAAAGAATAGGCTTGGGAAGATCTGTCTACCTACCTGGGGCAAGCAAGTAATTTGCTGGGGCTATGAGAGAATAGGCTTGGGAAGGCCAGTCTACCTACCACGGGCAAGCAAGTAATGTGCTGGGACTATTAGAGAATTGGCTTGGTATATAAGAGAATTGGCTCGGTAAGGCCAGTCAACTTACCGAGGATAAGCAAGTAATTTGCTAGGGCTAAGAAAGAATAGGCTTGGGAAGGCCAGTCTACCTACCAGGGGCAAGCAAGTAATTTGCTGGTGCTATGAAAAAATAGGCTTGGGAAGGCCAGTCTACCTACCAGGTAAAAGCAAGTAATGTGCAGGGGCTTTTAGAGAAAAGGCTTGGGAAGGCCAGTCTACCTACCAGGTATCAGCAAGTAATTTGCTAGGGCTATGAGAGATCAGGCTTGGGAAGGCCAGTCTACATACCAGGGGCAAGCAAGTAATTTGCTGGGGCTATGAAAGAATAGGCTTGGGAAGGCCTGTCTACCTACCACGGGCAAGCAAGTAATGTGCTTGGACTATTAGAGAATTGGCTTGGTATATAAGAGAATTGGCTCGGGAAGGCCAGTCAACTTACCGAGGATAAGCAAGTAATTTGCTAGGGCTAAGAGAGAATAGGCTTGGGAAGGCCAGTCTACCTACCAGGGGCAAGCAAGTAATTTGCTGGTGCTATGAAAAAATAGGCTTGGGAAGGCCAGTCTACCTACCAGGTATAAGCAAGTAATGTGCAGGGGCTTTTAGAGAAAAGGCTTGGGAAGGCCAGTCTACCTACAAGGGGAATGTAAATCATGGGCTGTTGCTATGAGAGAATAGGTTTGGGAAGGCCTGTCTACCTACCAGAGGAGAGCAAGTCATTTGCTAGGGCTATTACAGAATAGGCTTGGGAAAGCCTTCCTACCTGCCAGGGGCAAGCAAGTAATGATCATGGGCTATGAGTGAATTGGCTTGGGATATTCGAGAATTGGCTCGGGAAGGCCAGTTGACTTACCGAGGATAAGGAAGTAATTTTCTGGGGCTATGAGAGAATAGGCTTGGGAAGGCCAGTTTACCTACCGGGGGCATGCAAGTAATTTGCTGGGGTTATGAAAGAATAGGCTTGGGAAGGCCAGTCTCCCTCCCAGGGGCAAGCAAGTAATTTCCTGGGGCTATGAGAGAATAGGCTTGGGGAGCTATGTCTACCTACCAGGTATCAGCAAGTAATTTGCTAGGTCTATGAGAGAAAAGGCTTGGGAAGGCCAGTCTACCTACCAGGGGCAAGCAAGTAATTTGCTGGTGCTATGAGAGAAAAGGCTTGGGAAGGCCTGTCTACCTACCAGGGGCAAGCAAGTAAAGTGCTGGGGCAATCAGAGAATTGGCTTTGGATATAAGAGAATTGTTTTGGTAAGGCCAGTCGACCTACCAGGTTTAACACTAGAACTACCATGGGTGTCCCATTTTGGGACAACCTAGGATCATCCCCAAGGGTGTCCCATTTTGGGACAGCCTTATAAGGAGATCCTCCGACAAGCCCATCTCATTTCTACCCCTTGGCCCACCTCCTGGCCCACCCCTTGGCCCACCCCTCGGCCCGCCCACCCCTTGGCCCACCTCCTAGCCCACCCCTTGGCCCACCCCTCGGCCCACCCCTTGGCCCTTCAAACGAAGCGATAAGGAGTAGGGGTAAGGGGTAGGGCTTGAAACATCAGCAAGTAAAGAGAAAACAGCCTACTCAAGAAAGTTTTCCCCCAACCTCCTCCTCTGCTAATGGCTCAATTTACGAGCAAAGACAAAGCAGCCAGCGGAGGCCTCAGAATTGTGACACAAATAAAACGCCATACAAAGCAGCCTCACTCTGGAAGGTTTCACCCTTACTTTTGCATTCAAACACATTTTGCTTTCGCTCAAGTGACTTTTGTTTTTGATTGAAACATCAACCCTAAGAATTGGGACACCTCTTTTGCAAGTAAAGAAAAAGCAGCCTACTCAAGAAAGTTTCCCCCCAACCCCCTCCTCTGCTAATGGCTCAATTTACGAGCAAAGACAAAGCAGCCAGCGGAGGCCTCAGAATTGTGACACAAATAAAACTCCATACAAAGCAGCCTCACTCTGGAAGGTTTCGCCCTTACTTTTGCATTCAAACACATTTTGCTTTCGCTCAAGTGACTTTTGTTTTTGATTGAAACATCAGCCCTAAGAATTGGGACACCTCTTTTGCAAGTAAAGAGAAAGCAGCCTACTCAAGAAAGTTTCCCCCCAACCCCCTCCTCTGCTAATGGCTCAATTTACGAGCAAAGACAAAGCAGCCAGCGGAGGCCTCAGAATTGTGACACAAATAAAACTCCATACAAAGCAGCCTCACTCTGGAAGGTTTCGCCCTTACTTTTGCATTCAAACACATTTTGCTTTCGCTCAAGTAACTTTTGTTTCTGATTGAAAATATATACTTTGATTGTAGGAACTTTTTCTTTGGAACTGACTAAGAAATAAACAAATCTACCAACAAATTTATCAACAAACAGTAGGCTTTCAAAGCTGTGATTGATTTCAATAAAATATAAAAACATATTAAAAGCAAAACAAATACAACAATTTCTTTGGCTGTCTTTATTTTGAGGCTACTTTTGCATTCAAACATTTTGCTTTCATTCAAGTGACTTTTGTCACGCAAAGAGAAAAAGCTTCGTCAGCAGCCCCTCACACCCAGTCCCAGTAAAAGAGCCAAGTGTCAAGTTAGAGTTGAATGCTCACAGAACTCTGCAAACGGCAATTGTGTTCACTGCTACAGGTACACCTGTGGCAAATGCAAGAAGGAGCCGGCATTGGAGTGCCAACCCTGTTATGACAGCCCAGACAGAATACGTCAGCACCACCGCTGAGACACCATGTATTTTGCATGATGACTGTAATGAAAAGATAAAGAAATTAAAAAATTCTTGTGTTGGTATCTTTATTTTGCTTTTGATATGTTTTTATATTTTATTAGAATCACTCACAGCTTTGAGGTTGATAAGTTTGTAACTAGATTTGTTTATTTCTTGGTCAAGCCAAAACAAAAAGTTCCTTCAATCAAAATATATATTTTCAATCGAGAAAAAAAAATTCCGCTGTTCGTTGTGGAAGGTTGTTGGGGGGAAATTTTCAGCCATTATCAGTGAATGGGGGATGGGTGTCATGTTACTTTCAGACACTGTTACTTCTTACTTGACAATAAACTGCTAAACTTCTGAGGATTTTTTAACAGTTGTATAATAATTCTAATTCATTCGGATGTATTTGAATACCCTCTACATGTTAAAAAACATTTTTGAAAAGATCAGTTAACAATTTGCTGTGGGTATACATAGATATTCAGAAAAACTACAACTAAGCACACCAAGCAACAGTGGTAATAAGAAAAGCACCTCACATGAAATGGCTGGAAAAAAATATGCAATACTAGTAAATACCACTCTTGGTTCAGAAACAAGCTATCATTCAGGTTTCATACAATGGTGTAAATATTACATTGAATTTGAAACCAAACTAAACTAAACTTTTCTTGTTACCACTGTTGCTTGGTGTGCTTAGTTGTAGTATTTCTGAATATCTATGTATATCCACAGCAAATTGTTAACTGATCTTTTCAAAAATGTTTTTTAACATGTAGAGGGTATTCAAACAAATACATCCGAATGAATTAGAATTATTATACTACTGTTAAAAAAGTCCTCAGAAGTTTAGCAGTTTATTGTCAAGTAAGAAGTAACAGTGTCTGAAAGTAGCATGACGCCCATCCCCCATTCACTGATAATGGCTGAAAATTTCCCCCCAACAACCTTCCACAACGAACAGCGGAATTGCAAGTAAAGAAAAAGCAGCCTGACTTGCAAAGGTTTCGCCCTTACTTTTGCATTCAAACACATTTTGCTTTGCTTTCAAGTGACTTTTTTTTTTCTCGATTGAAAATATATATTTTGATTGAAGGAACTTTTTGTTTTGGCTTGACCAAGAAATAAACAAATCTAGTTACAAACTTATCAACCTCAAAGTTGTGAGTGATTCTAATAAAATATAAAAACATATCAAAAGCAAAATAAAGATACCAACACAAGAATTTTTTAATTTCTTTATCTTTTCATTACAGTCATCATGCAAAATACATGGTGTCTCAGCGGTGGTGCTGACGTATTCTGTCTGGGCTGTCATAACAGGGTTGGCACTCCAATGCCGGCTCCTTCTTGCATTTGCCACAGGTGTACCTGTAGCAGTGAACACAATTGCCGTTTGCAGAGTTCTGTGAGCATTCAACTCTAACTTGACACTTGGCTCTTTTACTGGGACTGGGTGTGAGGGGCTGCTGACGAAGCTTGTTCTCTTTGCGTGACAAAAGTCACTTGAATGAAAGCAAAATGTTTGAATGCAAAAGTAGCCTCAAAATAAAGACAGCCAAAGATATTGTTGTATTTGTTTTGCTTTTGATATGTTTTTATATTTTATTGAAATCAAACACAGCTTTGAAAGCCTACTGTTGGTTGATAAATTTGTTGGTAGATTTGTTTATTTCTTAGTCAGTTCCAAAGAAAAAGTTCCTTCAATCAAAGTATATATTTTCAATCAGAAACAAAAGTCACTTGAGCGAAAGCAAAATGTGTTTGAATGCAAAAGTAAGGGCGAAACCTTCCAGAGTGAGGCTGCTTTGTATGGAGTTTTATTTGTGTCACAATTCTGAGGCCTCCGCTGGCTGCTTTGTCTTTGCTCGTAAATTGAGCCATTAGCAGAGGAGGGGGTTGGGGGGAAACTTTCTTGAGTAGGCTGCTTTCTCTTTACTTGCAAAAGAGGTGTCCCAATTCTTAGGGCTGATGTTTCAATAAGTCACTTGAGCGAAAGCAAAATGTGTTTGAATGCAAAAGTAAGGACGAAACCTTCCAGAGTGAGGCTGCTTTGTATGGCGTTTTATTTGTGTCACAATTCTGAGGCCTCCGCTGGCTGCTTTGTCTTTGCTCGTAAATTGAGCCATTAGCAGAGGAGGAGGTTGGGGGAAAACTTTCTTGAGTAGGCTGTTTTCTCTTTACTTGCTGATGTTTCAAGCCCTTCCCCTTACCCCTACTCCTTATCGCTTCGTTTGAAGGGCCAAGGGGTGGGCCGAGGGGTGGGCCTAGTGGTGGGTGGGCCGAGGGGTGGGCAAAGGGGTGGGCCAAGGGGTGGGCCAGGAGGTGGGCCAAGGGGTGGAAATGAGATGGGCTCGGCTTGGGGGCGGATCCCAGGGTGTCCCAAAATGGGACACCCTTGGTAATTTTAGGAGGTATCAAAACCTCCTGGTAGTTCTAGTGATAAGCAAGTAATTTGCTGGGGCTATGAGAGAATAGGCTTGGGAAGATATGTCTACCTACCAGGGGCAAGCAAGTAATTTGCTTGGGCTATGAAATAATAGGCTTGGGATTTAAGAGAATTGGCTCGGGAAGGCCTGTCGACTTACCGAGGATAAGCAAGTAATTTGATGAAAGTAATTTAAGAAATTATTCTTTCAAGTAATGAAAGAATAGGCTTGGGAAGATCTGTCTACCTAACTGGGGCAAGCAAGTAATTTGCTCGGGCTATGAGAGAATAGGCTTGGGAAGGCCAGTCTACCTACCAGGTATAAGCAAGCAGTTTGCTGGGGCTATGAGAGAAAAGGCTTTGGAAGGCCTGTCTACCTACCAGGGGCAATCAGATAATTGGCTTGGGATATAAGAGAATTTGCTCGGGAAGGCAAGTCGACCTACCATGTATAAGCAAAAAATTTGCTGGGGCTATGAGAGAATAGGTTTGGGAAGGCCAGTCTACCTACCAGGGGCAAGCAAGTAATTTGCTGATGCTATGAAAGAATAGGCTTGGGAAGGCCAGTCTACCTACCAGGTATAAGCAAGTAATTTGCTGGGGCTGTTACAGAATAGGCTTGCGAAGGCCTGTACACCTCCCAGGGGCAAGCAAGTAATGGTCATGGGCTATGAGAGAATTGGCTTGGGATATAAGAGAATTGGCTCGGGAAGGCCAGTCAACCTACCGAGGATAAGCAAGTAATTTGCTGGGGCTATGAGAGAATAGGCATGGGAAGGCATGTTTACCTACCAAGGGAAAGTAAGTCATGGGCTGTGGCGATGAGAGAATAGGTTTGGGAAGACCTACCTACCTACCAGGGGAGAGCAAGTAATTTGCTGGGGCTATGAAAGAATAGGCTTGGGAAGGCCAGTCTAACTTCCAGGGGCAAGCAAGTAATTTGCTTGGGCTATGAGAGAAAAGGCTTGGGAAGGCCTTCCTACCTTTCAGGGGCAAGCAAGTAATGGTCATGGGCTATGAGTGAATTGGCTTGGGATATAAGAGAATTGGCTCGGGAAGGCCAGTTGACTTACCGAGGGCATGCAAGTAATTTGCTGAGGTTATGAAAGAATAGGCTTGGGAAGGCCAGTCTCCCTCCCAGCGGCAAGCAAGTAATTTCCTGGGGCTATAAAAGAATAGGCTTGGGAAGATATGTCTCCCTACCAGGTATCAGCAAGTAATTTGCTAGGGCTATGAGAGAACAGGCTTGGGAAGGCCAGTCTACATACCAGGGGCAAGCAAGTAATTTGCTGGGGCTATGAAAGAATAGGCTTGGGAAGGCCTGTCTACCTACCATGGGCAAGCAAGTAATGTGCTTGGACTATTAGAGAATTGGCTTGGTATATAAGAGAATTGGCTCGGGAAGGCCAGTCAACTTACCGAGGATAAGCAAGTAATTTGCTAGGGCTAAAAGAGAATAGGCTTGGGAAGGCCAGTCTACCTACCAGGGGCAAGCAAGTAATTTGCTGGTGCTATGAAAAAATAGGCTTGGGAAGGCCAGTCTACCTACCAGGTATAAGCAAGTAATGTGCAGGGGCTTTTAGAGAAAAGGCTTGGGAAGGCCAGTCTACTACAAGGGGAAAGTAAATCATGGGCTGTTGCTATGAGAGAATTGGTTTGGGAAAGCCTGTCTACCTACCAGAGGAGAGCAAGTCATTTGCTAGGGCTATTACAGAATAGGCTTGGGAAGGCCTTCCTACCTGCCAGGGGCAAGCAAGTAATGGTCATGGGCTATGAGTGAATTGGCTTGGGATATTCGAGAATTTGCTTGGGAAGGCCAGTCGACCTACCATGCATAAGCAAGTAATTTGCTGGGGCTATGAGAGAATAGGTTTGGGGTGGCATGTCTACCTACCAGGGGCAAGAAAGTAATGTGCTGGGGTTATGAGAGAATAGGCTTGGGAAGGCCAGTCTACCTACCAGGGGCAAGCAAGTAATGCGCTGGGGCTATCAGAGAATTGGCTTGGGATATTATAGAATTGGCTCGGGAAGGCCAGTCGCCTTACCGAGGATAAGCAAGTAATTTGCAGGTGCTATGAGAGAAAAGGCTTGGGAAGGCCTGTCTACCTACCAGGGGCAAGCAAGTAATGTGCTGGGGCAATTAGAGAATTGGCTTGGGATATAAGAGAATTGTTTCGGTAAGGCCAGTCGACCTACCAGATATAAGCAAGTAAATTGCTGGGGCTATGAGAGAAAAGGCTTGGGAAGGCCTGTCTACAAACCAGGGGCAAGCAAGTAATTTCCTGGGGCTATGAAAGAATAGGTTTGGGAAGGCAAGTCTACCTACCAGGGGAGAGCAAGTAATTTGCTGGGGCTATGAAAGAATAGGCTTGGGAAGGCCAGTCTACCTACCAGGGGCAAGCAAGTAATGTGCTGGGGCTATTACAGAATTGGCTTGGGATTTAAGAGAATTGGATCGGGAAGGCCAGTCGACCTACTAGATATAAGCAAGTAATTTTCTGGGGCTATGAGAGAATAGGCTTGGGAAAGCCAGTCTACCTACCAGGGGCAAGCAAGTAATTTGCTGGGGCTCTGAGAGAAAAGGCTTGGGCAGGCCTGTTTACCTACCAGGGGCAAGCAAGTAATGGCCATGGGCTATCAGAGAATTGGCTTGGGATATAAGAGAATTGGCTCGGGAAGGCCAATCGACCTACCGAGGATAAGCAAGTAATTTGCTGGGGCAATGAGAGAATAGGCATGGGCTGTGGCGATGAGAGAATAGGTTTGGGAAGGCCTACCTACCTACCAGGGGCAAGCAAGTAATGGTCATGGGATATAAGAGAATTCGCTCGGGAAGGCCAGTCGACCTACCGAGGATAAGCAAGCAATTTGCAGGGGCTATGAGAGAGAAGGCTTGGGAAGGCCTGTCTACCTACGTAACGCAAGCAAGTAATGTGCTGGGGCTATGAGAGAATTGGCTTGAGATATAAGAGAATTGGCTCGGTAAGAACAGTCGACCTACCAGGTATAAGCAAGTAATTTTCTGCGGCTATGAGAGAATTAGTCTTGGGAAGGCCAGTTTACCTACCAGCGGCATGCAGTCATTTGCTGAGGCTATGAAAGAATAGGCTTGGGAAGGCCAGTCTACATACCAGGGGCAAGCAAGTAATTTGCTTGGGCTATGAAAGAATAGACTTGGGATTTAAGAGAATTGGCTCGGGAAGGCCTGTCGACTTACCGAGGATAAGCAAGTAATTTGATGAAAGTAATTTAAGAAATTATTCTTTCAAGTAATGAAAGAATAGGCTTGGGAAGATCTGTCTACCTACCTGGGGAAAGCAAGTAATTTGCTGGGGCTATGAGAGAATAGACTTGGGAAGGCCAGTCTACCTACCAGGTATAAGCAAGTAATTTGCTGGGGCTATGAGATAATTGGCTTGGGATATAAGAGAATTTGCTCGGGAAGGCAAGTTGACCTACTAGTGCGGTTTGCTATGTCAAAAAAAACAGCTCCCGTAGGATTTTTGTGCCAAAATTGATTTTTTTGCTGTTTTGGCTTCTATAGGGACCAATGTGATAGAAAATGAATGGTGCCAAATTTTCTGACCCCCACACCCATTTTTGGGGGGACATCTATTTTGGGCCTGTCTACCTACCACCAAGTAATGTGCTGGGGCTATCAGATAATTGGCTTGGGATATAAGAGAATTTGCTCGGGAAGGCAAGTCGACCTACTAGTGCGGTTTGCTATGTCAAAAAAACAGCTCCCGTAGGATTTTTGTGCCAAAATTGATTTTTTTGCTGTTTTGGCTTCTATAGGGACCAATGTGATAGAAAATGAAGGGTGCCAAATTTTCTGACCCCCACACCCATTTTTGGGGGGACATCTATTTTGGGACCTCCCTCAATAGTAAAATAGAAGCCCGCCTGGGACTACCCTTATTAACTCATTTGCTCCCGGAACCGTATAAATACGTTCTATTTCCAAATGCTTCAGTGTCCCGATTACGTATTTATAAGTCTTTTGCGTTTTTTTGTACACGAAGCATCTAGAGCTTTCGATCTATCGCCGAAACAAAAAACAAGCCTCAAAACCCATTTTAAAGCAATAAAACTGGCCACTGGAGGGCAGTAGCACATTTGTTAAGAGCCCACAACTCAATTCAAACAGTACAACTTTATTAGGGAAGCTAGCAGAGCCCCTCCGCAGCGTGCTGCTCACGTCCACCGCACGCTCGAGGGTCCTGCACGGAAACACGCACGGCCAAACCAGTTCCCCCCCCAGGAACATAAGTTCCCCTGGTGAACGAGACAGTGGTCACCACAAAAAAAGACTTTAAAAAAAATCCATCTTTACGAGACAGTCGGCAATGAGGGAAAAGTTTAACCGCTGTCGCAGCCACCAAACGTCATCTCTCAGTTAGGTAAGTGTGAATAAATTGTTACTTTGCTATGAAAAGCTCTATTTGGCTGGTTGTTCATGTTATTTTGTAAAAGGAAAACATTATTCAGATGTTTGGGATGTCACTGAAGCAAAAAATAGCCGTGTTAAAGTCAAAATTATGTTTGAAATTTTTGCGTTTACAAAAAGCTCATTTTCTCCGTTTTTTCATCAGAAATTGGAAAAATGCTCAAACTAAGCTATTTTCTAATGCTGATTTCTAAAGAATGAAATAAGGTATGAACTTACTTTTTTTTTCTGCTGAAAGAAGAGAGTCTAATCTTTCTTTTGGTGGGTTCCATGTTTATATAGCAATAGAACAGAATTTTTTGTGGGCCGTGCAAAATCAGTCAAAATCCAGTAAAATGGCCGGGAGCGAAGGGCCTTGCTCCGGTGAAAATGGCTGAGAGTGAATGAGTTAAAATGGCTTTAGAACTGTTGTGCTTCAGTTGTATGACACCAAATTTGGAGGAGATGCAGCTGAGAATATGTAGAACATATCAACATTTTTATGGTCCACTGGTAAATGCTATTATTGTTATTCACACTTCAACTGTAAGTTTTGTTAAGACGAAAATAAAAACATACATTTCTGGTGTAGTTTATCTGCAGTCCTTCTGTCCTGTTAGATGTAATCACTAAACTTCCACTTAGAGTACATTTTCCAAGGTGTCACCTTTACATAGACACCAGAATTGTGCATCTGGACCCTGTACTTGCTGAGCCATTACTGAATAACTTTGGGCATGTCTTTACAGGTTAGGGGAAAAAAAGCCTGGAGCTAAAGATAATGGTTTTGAATGTCCAATATGTGTAATATTACAGCTGTTTCATGTTTTAAAGTATTCTGAGTTTTAGTATAACACTATTAAAACAGCTGAAAGACTATTTGTCTGACGTTTGGTTCTTCAACTTGGACACCCCAGACTGACCCTATCCCTTTTTGCCAAATGCCTTTCCCAATTACGTAAAAAAAACCTGCAACTCCACTCTTTCAAGCTGGATATTCTACAATTTGCGGAAAAAGGCCAGAAGCGCTTTGAGGATTTTGTCTCTGAACGCTTGATTTCTACATCAACACTCTCAGTGTGGGACAAAATTAAAAAACTCAAGTTGAAGACATTTTCAAACTGGATGGAAAAAACAAAGGTGCGTGTTGGAGACAAGGTCATCAAGTTGCGTGAAGAACGTGAACTACTTGGAAGATTTCTCATCATCCAAGGCAGTCGACCAAGTCTAGTTCCCAAACTTTAGGAGACAGTTGGACACTATGAGATGTCAATGGTTCCCCGCTCTCTGTGTGCTGTGCATGGATCCTTGTACATCACTACAGACAAAGCTAGTCTCATCCATGCAATTGAAGATGCTAAGTCAGAGCTCCCTGAAGCTGTCCAACATCCTAATCCAATGCAAGATCCTCTTGATGTCCCTATCAAAGTTCTGATAATTGATGCCATGGGTGTGCTTCAGAGCATGAAAAAGACACCAACCATGCAGAAGCTGTCGAACCTTCAGGATGTGTTCAACAAACGCATCAAAACAATGATGGCAGGTTACTCTGAGGGTCGAGTTGTCTTTGATCGATATATGGCTAAATCATTAAAGAGCAAAACTAGACAAAAGAGAGCAACTACTTCTGTAGAATATGAAATCCATCCTGAGATGAAGGTTACTATGTCGATCAAAGATCTCCTCTCAGCATCATCAACCAAGAAGAAGCTGACATGCGAGTTGGGCCAGGGACTGCTGGAGTACTTCTCTAAGGACAGTTCTTTTCTTCTAGTTGTTGTCTATGACATCTTCATCAAGGGACCAGATTTTGTAGATGCACACACACATGAAGGGGCTGACACCCTGATACCTCATCAAGTCCTTGCATCTGCTGCCAAAGGTGCCCCATGACACATATGTGTTTGGTCACCCGATGCTGATGTCGTCTTTCTGCTACTTGATTTAGTATCATGTAAATGCATTGCAATTCCATCTTCTTTGACATTTTCAACAGGAATAGGTGCAAAGAAACGGAAGATAAATGTTTTTGAGCGTGTTTAAGTTATTGGACATCACAAATGTCAGGGATTATTTGGCCTGCACAATTTTTCTGATGCTGACTGGGGGTGGGGGTGGATTTGTTGGAGTATCCAAAAAAGACGTGGATCAATGCATACCTGAAGCTTAATGATGATGGTCCGGCCATTGACTGCTTCAAGGACCTTGGCAAGGGTTCTGTTCCCACTGCGCTTATCAATGGTGAGCTTCCATCACTGGTGAAGGCATTGGAGAATTTTGTCTGCCGCATTTACAAGTCAAAAGGTCCAACAACCCTGCCATCACTCAGATGGGAACTATTCCAAACAAGGAACCTGGAGAGTGAGATGCTACCTCCAACTCGTGCTGCATTGCTACCCCGCATCCTACGGGCCCATTATATCACAAAGCGAGACAAACTTACAGGACAAATTGCCCTGAGCTTCCACCAATTGAACAGAATGGCTGGTGTTCAGAGAGTAGTGGTTATGTTCCTGTCAGGTGTCTTGTCCTCCCTGCCCCACAGGCAGGAGGTTGCAAGGGACAGTGCAGCTGCTCAAGGAATCACCTCCCTTGCACTCCTCTTTGCAAATGCTATGGTGGAGACTGCGCAAACACGAGAAAGGACATTCCAGAAGAGGACAATGATGATCGTCAATTCCTTTATCGTAACCTATCTTTGTTCTGTTCTGTTTTTGTGGAATTTAGCAGTATGCTTAACTGAACGTTAAACAATAAACCTATCTTACTCGACTTCTGTGTTATGTACATAACAGAAACATGTTAAATAAGGGTCTACCACAATGTCTTTTAAACACCATTTATCACATTAAATATGACATATTTTCTCTTTCAATAAAAACGGCAAATAAGTTGTTTTTACCTAATTCTGTACAATTAGACAATGCCGTAGGATGGATGCCATCTTGGGTTCGACAATAAATAAGTAAAGGATGACAATTTAACTTTTTCAGTTGAATTCCTTGAGCCCTAAAACCTATGATTAGACACCAAAATCAGCTTTCTAGCTCAAATAGAAACTGAGAAATAGCCATTTTAAGCTCCTGGCAGCCTAATTGGACGCCATCTTGAAAATTATGCATTCCCAAGAGTAATGTTTTACTCAAATTTTTAGTATGTCCTTCAGCATGCCTAGATTTTCCAGAATCAATAGAAAAAAACAATGTTATCTATTTCCATTGGATTAAATCAATTATTTTTCACATATTGAGCCTTCTATTTTCTATAGGGGGTGCTCAGAAAAGGGGGGGGGGGTCAGAAAATTTGGCACCCTTCATTTTCTGTCACTTTGATTCCTATAGAAGCCAAAACAGCAAAAAAAATCAATTTTGGCACAAAAATCCTACGGGAGTACATACCATACAGCACTATACCATGTATAAGCAAGTAATTTGCTGGGGCTATGAGAGAATAGGTTTGGGGTGACCTGTCTACCTACCAGGGGCAAAAAAGTAATTTGCTGGTGCTATTAGACAATAGGCTTGGGAAGTCCAGTTTACATACCAGCGGCATGCAAGTAATTTGCTGGGGCTATGAAAGAATAGGCTTGGGAAGGCCAGTCTACCTACCAGGTATAAGCAAGTAATTTGCTGGGGCTGTTACAGAATAGGCTTGCGAAGGCCTGTACACCTCCCAGGGGCAAGCAAGTAATGGTCATGGGCTATGAGAGAATTGGCTTGGGATATAAGAGAATTGGCTCGGGAAGGCCAGTCAACCTACCGAGGATAAGCAAGTAATTTGCTGGGGCTATGAGAGAATAGGCATGGGAAGGCATGTTTACCTACCAGGGGAAAGTAAGTCATGGGCTGTGGCGATGAGAGAATAGGTTTGGGAAGACCTACCTCCCTCCCTACCTACCTACCTACCTACCAGGGGAGAGCAAGTAATTTGCTGGGGCTATGAAAGAATAGGCTTGGGAAGGCCAGTCTCACTTCCAGGGGCAAGCAAGTAATTTGCTTGGGCTATGAGAGAAAAGGCTTGGGAAGGCCTTCCTACCTGCCAGGGGCAAGCAAGTAATGGTCATGGGCTATGAGTGAATTGGCTTGGGATATAAGAGAATTTGCTCGGCAAGGCCAGTCGATCTAGCAGGTATAAGCAAGTAATTTGCTGGGGGTATGAGAGAATAGGCTTGGGAAGGCCTGTCTACATACCAGGGGCAAGCAAGTAATGTGCTTAACTATCAGAGAATTGGCTTGGGATATAAGAGAATTGGCTCGGGAAGGCCAGTCGACTTACCAAGGATATGCAAGTAATTTGCAGGGGCTATGAGAGAAAAGGCTTGGGAAGGCCAGTCTACCAACCAGGGGCAAGCAAGTAATTTGCTGGGGCTTTGAAAGAATAGGCTTGGGAAGGTCTTCCTACCTGCCAGGGCAAGCAAGTAATGGTCATGGGCTATGAGTGAATTGGCTTGGGATATTCGAGAATTTGCTCGGGAAGGCCAGTCGACCTACCATGTATAAGCAAGTAATTTGCTGGGGCTATGAGAGAATAGGTTTGGGGTGGCATGTCTACCTACCAGGGGCAAGCAAGTAATGTGCTGGGGCTATCAAAGAATTGGCTTGGGATATAAGAGAATTGGCTCGGGAAGGCCAGTCGCCTTACCGAGGATAAGAAAGTAATTTGCAGGGGCTATGAGAGAAAAGGCTTGGGAAGGCCTGTCTACAAACCAGGGGCAAGCAAGTAATTTCGTTGGGCTATGAAAGAGTAGGCTAGGGAAGGCAAGTCTACCTACCAGGGGCAAGCAAGTAATTTGCTGGGGCTATCAGAGAATTGGCTCGGGAAGGCAAGTCTACCTACCAGGGGCAAGCAAGTAATGTGCTGGGGCTATCAAAGAATTGGCTTGGGATATAAGAGAATTGGCTCGGGAAGGCCAGTCGCCTTACTGAGGATAAGCAAGTAATTTGCAGGGGCCATGAGAGGAAAGGCTTGGGAAGGCCTGTCTACCAACCAGGGGCAAGCAAGTAATTTCCTGGGGCTGTGAAAGAATAGGCTAGGGAAGGCAAGTCTACCTACCAAGGGCAAAAAAGTAATGTGCTGGGGCTATTACAGAATTGGCTTGGGATTTAAGAGAATTTGCTCGGGAAGGCAAGTCGACCTACCAGGTAAAAGCAAGTAATTTTCTGGGGCTATGAGAGAATAGGCTTGGGAAGGCCAGTTTACCTACCGGGGGCATGCAAGTAATTTGCTGGGGTTATGAAAGAATAGGCTTGGGAAGGCCAGTCTCCCTCCCAGGGGCAAGCAAGTAATTTGCTGGGGCTATGAGAGAATAGGCTTGGGAAGTTTGTCTACCTACCAGGTATCAGCAAGTAATTTGCTCGGGCTATGAGAGAACAGTCTTGCGAAGGCCAGTCTACATACCACGGGCAAGCAAGTAATATACTTGGGCTATTAGAGAATTGGCTTGGGATATAAGAGAATTGGCTCGGGAAGGCCAGTCAACTTACCGAGGATAAGCAAGTAATTTGCTAGGGCTAAGAGAGAATAGGCTTGGGAAGGCCAGTCTACCTACCAGGGGCAAGCAAGTAATTTGCTGGTGCTATGAAAAAATAGGCTTGGGAAGGCCAGTCTACCTACCAGGTATAAGCAAGTAATGTGCATGGGCTTTTAGAGAAAAGGCTTGGGAAGGCCAGTCTACCTACCAGGGGCAAGCAGTAATTTGTAGGGGCTATGAGAGAATTGGAATGGGAAGGCCAGTCTACCTACAAGGGGAAAGTAAATCATGGGCTGGGACTATTACAGAATAGGCTTGGGAAGGCCTGTCTACCTACCAGGGGCAAGCAAGTAATGTGCAGGGGCTATTAGAGAATTGGCTTGGGATATAAGAGAATTGGCTCGGGAAGGCCAGTCGAACTATCAGGGAGAAGTAAGTCTTGGGCTGAGGCAATGAGAGAATAGGCTTAGGAAGGGCAGTCTACCTACCAGGGGCAAGCAAGTAATTTACTGCGGCTATTACAGAATAGGCTTGGGAAGGCCTGTCTGCCTACCAGGGGCAAGCAAGTAATTTGCAGGGGCTATGAGAGAAAATGCTTGGGAAGGCCTTTCTACCTACCAGGGCAGGCAAGTAATTTGCTGGGGTTATTACAGAATACACTTGGGAAGGCCTGTCTGCCTACCAGGGGCAAGCAAGTAATTTGCTGGGGCTATTACAGAATAGGCTTGGGAAGGCCTGTCTACCTACCAGGGGCAAGCAAGTAATTTGCAGGGGCAATGAGAGAAAAGGCTTGGGAAGGCCTGTCTACCTACCTGGGGCAAGCAAGTAATTTGCTGGGGCTATGAGAGAAAAGGCTTGGAAAGACCTGTCTACCTACCTGGGGCAAACAAGTAATTTGCTGGGGCTATGAGAGAAAAGGCTTTGGAAGGCCTATCTACCTACAACAGGCAAGCAAGTAATTTGCAGGGGCTATGAGAGAATAGGAATGGGAAGGCAAGTCTACCTACCAGGGGAAAGTAAATCATGGGCTGTTGCTATGAGAGAATTGGCTCGGGAAGGCCAGTCGACCTAACAGGGAGTAGTAAGTCATGGGCTGAGGCAATGAGAGAATAGGCTTGGGAAGGGCAGTCTACCTACCAGGGGCAAGCAAGTAATTTACTGCGGCTATTACAGAATAGGCTTGGGAAGGCCTGTCTACCTACCAGGGGAGAGCAAGTAATTTGCAGGGGCTATGAGAGAAAAGGCTTGGGAAGGCCTGTCTACCTACCTGGGGCAAGCAAGTAATTTGCTGGGGCTATGAGAAAAAAGGCTTGGGAAGGCCTATCTACCTACAACAGGCAAGCAAGTAATTTGCAGGGGCTATGAGAGAATAGGAATGGGAAGGCAAGTCTACCTACCAGGGGAAAGTAAATCATGGGATGTTGGTATGTGAGAATTGGCTCGGCAAGGCCAGTCGACCTACCAGGGGCAAGCAAGTAATTTGTAGGGGCTATGAGAGAATTGGAATGGGAAGGCCAGTCTACCTACAAGGGGAAAGTAAATCATGGGCTGTTGCTATGAGAGAATATGGTTGGGAAGGCCTGTCTACCTACCAGAGGAAAGCAAGTCATTTGCTAGGGCTATTACAGAATAGGCTTGGGAAGGCCTGTCTACCTACCAGGGAGAAGTAAGTCATGGGCTGAGGCAATGAGAGAATAGGCTTGGGAAGGGCAGTCTACCTACCAGGGGCAAGCAAGTAATTTGCTGGGGCTATTACAGAATAGGCTTGGGAAGGGCAGTCTACCTACCAGGGGCAAGCAAGTAATATGGAGGCGCTATGAGAGAAAAGGCTTGGGAAGGCCTGTCTACCTACAAGGGGCAAGCAAGTAATTTGCTGGGGCTGTTACAGAATAGGCTTGGGAAGGCCTATCTACCTACCAGGGGCAAGCAAGTAATTTGCTGGGGCTATGAGAGAAAAGGCTTGGGAAGGCCTATCTACCTACAACAGGCAAGCAAGTAATTTGCAGGGGCTATGAGAGAATAGGAATGGGAAGGCTTTTCTACTTGCCAGGGGAAAGCAAGTAATTTGCTGGGGCTATTACAGAATAGGCTTGGGAAGGGCAGTCTACCTACCAGGGGCAAGCAAGTAATATGGAGGCGCTATGAGAGAAAAGGCTTGGGAAGGCCTGTCTACCTACAAGGGGCAAGCAAGTAATTTGCTGGGGCTATGAGAGAAAAGGTTTTGGAAGGCCTATCTACCTACAACAGGCAAGCAAGTAATTTGCAGGGGCTATGAGAGAATAGGAATGGGAAGGCAAGTCTACCTACCAGGGGAAAGTAAATCATGGGCTGTTGCTATGAGAGAATTGGCTCGGGATGGCCAGTCGACCTAACAGGGAGTAGTAAGTCATGGGCTGAGGCAATGAGAGAATAGGCTTGGGAAGGGCAGTCTACCTACCAGGGGCAAGCAAGTAATTTACTGCGGCTATTACAGAATAGGCTTGGGAAGGCCTGTCTACCTACCAGGGGCAAGCAAGTAATTTGCAGGGGCTATGAGAGAAAAGGCTTGGGAAGGCCTGTCTACCTACCTGGGGCAAGCAAGTAATTTGCTGGGGCTATGAGAAAAAAGGCTTGGGAAGGCCTATCTACCTACAACAGGCAAGCAAGTAATTTGCAGGGGCTATGAGAGAATAGGAATGGGAAGGCAAGTCTACCTACCAGGGGAAAGTAAATCATGGGCTGTTGGTATGTGAGAATTGGCTCGGCAAGGCCAGTCGACCTACCAGGGGCAAGCAAGTAATTTGTAGGGGCTATGAGAGAATTGGAATGGGAAGGCCAGTCTACCTACAAGGGGAAAGTAAATCATGGGCTGTTGCTATGAGAGAATATGGTTGGGAAGGCCTGTCTACCTACCAGAGGAAAGCAAGTCATTTGCTAGGGCTATTACAGAATAGGCTTGGGAAGGCCTGTCTACCTACCAGGGAGAAGTAAGTCATGGGCTGAGGCAATGAGAGAATAGGCTTGGGAAGGGCAGTCTACCTACCAGGGGCAAGCAAGTAATTTGCTGGGGCTATTACAGAATAGGCTTGGGAAGGGCAGTCTACCTACCAGGGGCAAGCAAGTAATATGGAGGCGTTATGAGAGAAAAGGCTTGGGAAGGCCTGTCTACCTACAAGGGGCAAGCAAGTAATTTGCTGGGGCTGTTACAGAATAGGCTTGGGAAGGCCTATCTACCTACCAGGAGCAAGCAAGTAATTTGCTGGGGCTATTACAGAATAGGCTTGGGAAGGCCTCTCTACCTACCAGGGACAAGCAAGTAATTTGTTGGGACTATTACAGAATAGGCTTGGGAAAGCCTGTCTACCTACCAGGGGCAAGCAAGTAATGTGCTGGGGCTATTACAGAATAGGATTGGGAAGGCCTGTCTACCTACCAGGGACAAGCAATTAATTTGCTGGGACTATTACAGAATAGACTTGGGAAAGCCCGTCTACCTACCATGGGAAAGTAAATCATGGGCTGTTGTTATGAGAGAATAGGTTTAGGAAGGCCTATCTACCTACCAGGGGCAAGTAAGTAATATACTGGGGCTATTAGAGAATATGCTTGGGAAGGCCTGTCTACCTATAAGGGGCAAGCAAGTAATTTGCTGGGGCTATTACAGAATAGGCTTGGGAAGGCCTGTCTATCTACCAGGGGCAAGCAAGTAATTTGCTGGGGCTTTTACAGAATAGGCTTGGGAAGGCCTGTCTACCTACCATGGGAAAGTAAATCATGGGCTGTTGTTATGAGAGAATAGGTTTGGGAAGGCCTATCTACCTACCAGGGGCAAGCAAGTAATTTGCAGGGGCTAGGAGAGAAAAGGCTTGGGAAGGCCAGTCTACCTACCTGGGGCAAGCATGTAATTTGCAGGGGCTATTACAGAATAGGCTTGGGAAGGCCTGTCTACCTACCAGGGGCAAGCAAGTAATTTGCTGGGGCTATGACAGAATAGGCTTGGGAAGGCCTGTCTACCTACCAGGGGCAAGCAAGTAATTTGCTGGGGCTATTGAAGAATAGGCTTGGGAAGGTCTTTCTACCTACCTGGGGCAAGCAAGTAATTTGCTGGGGCTATAACAGAATAGGCTTGGGAAAGCCTGTCTACCTACCAAGAGCAAGCATGTAATTTGCAGGGGCTATAACAGTATAGGCTTGGGAAGGCCTGTCTACCTATCAGGGACAAGCAAGTAATTTGCAGAAACTATTACAGAATAGGCTTGATAAGGCCTGTCTACCTACCAGGGAGAAATAAGTCATGGGCTGAGGCGATGAGAGAATAGGCTTGGGAAAGCGTGTCTACCTACCAGGGGCAAGCAAGTAATTTGCAGCGGCTATTACAGAATAGGCTTGGGAAAGCCTGTCTACCTACCAGGGGCAAGCAAGTAATGTGCAGGGGCTATTAGAGAATTGGCTTGGGAAGGCCTGTCTACCTACCAGGGGCAAGCAAGTAATTTGCTGGGGCTATTGAAGAATAGGCTTGGGAAGGTCTTTCTACCTACCTGGGGCAAGCAAGTAATTTGCTGGGGCTATCACAGAATAGGCTTGGGAAGGCCTGTCTACCTACCAGGGGCAAGCAAGTAATTTGCTGGTGCTATTGAAGAATAGGCTTGGGAAGGTCTTTCAACCTACCAGGGGCAAGCAAGTAATTTGCAGGGGCTATGAAAGAAAAGGCTTGGGAAGGCCAGTCTAACACCAGGGGCAAGCAATAATTTGCTGGGGCTTTTACAGAATAGGCTTGGGAAGGCCTGTCTACCTACCAGGTACAAGTAAGTCATGGGCTGTGGCTATGAGAGAAAAGGCCTGGGAAGGCTGGTCTACCTACCAGGGGTAGGCAAGTAATTTGCTGGGGCTATGAGAGAATAGGCTTGGGAAGGCCTTTCTACCTACCAGGGGAAGGAAAGTAATTTGCTGGGGCTTTGAGAGAAAAGGCTTGGGAAGGCCAGTCTACCTACCAGGGGCAAGAAAGTAATTTGCTGGGGCTTTGAGAGAAAAGGCTTGGGAAGGCCAGTCTACCTACCAGGGGCAAGAAAGTAATTTGCTGGGGCTATTACAGAATAATCTTGGGAAGGCCTGTCTACCTACCAGGGGCAAGCAAGTAATTTGCTGGGGCTATTACAGAATAGGCTTGGGAAAGCTTGTCTACCTACCATGGGAAAGTAAATCATGGGCTGTTGTTATGAGAGAATAGGTTTGGGAAGGCCTATCTACCTACCAGGGGCAAGCAAGTAATTTGCAGGGGCTATGAGAGAAAAGGCTTGGGAAGGCCAGTCTACCTACCTGGGGCAAGCAAGTAATTTTCTGGGGCTATCACAGAATAGGCCTGGGAAGGCCTGTCTACCTACCAGGGGCAAGTAAGTAATTTGCTGGGGCTATTACAGAATAGGCTTGAGAAGGTCTTTCAACCTACCAGGGGCAAGCAAGTAATTTGCAGGGGCTATGAAAGAAAAGGCTTGGGAAGGCCAGTCTACCACCAGGGGCAAGCAATAAGTTGCTGGGGCTTTTACAGAATAGGCTTGGGAAGGCCTGTCTACCTACCAGGTACAAGTAAGTCATGGGCTGTGGCTATGAGAGAAAAGGCCTGGGAAGGCTGGTCTACCTACCAGGGGCAGGCAAGCAATTTGCTGGGGCTATGAGAGAATAGGCTTGGGAAGGCCAGTCTACCTACCAGGGGCAAGCAAGTAATTTGCTGGGGCTATTACAGAATAGGCTTGGGAAGGCCTGTCTACCTACCAGGGGCAAGCAAGTAATGTGCAGAAGCTATTAGAGAATTGGCTTGGGAAGGCCTGTCTACCTACCAGGTGCAAGCAAATAATGTGCTGGGGCTATTCGAGATTTGGTTTGGGATATAAGAGAATTGGTTTGGGAAGGCCTGTCTACCTACCAGGGACAAGCAAGTAATTTGTTGGGACTATTACAGAATAGGCTTGGGAAGGCCTGTCTACCTACCAGGGGCAAGCAAGTAATTTGCTGGGGCTATTACAGAATAGGCTTGGGAAGGCCTCTCTACCTACCAGGGACAAGCAAGTAATTTGTTGGGACTATTACAGAATAGGCTTGGGAAAGCCTGTCTACCTACCAGGGGCAAGCAAGTAATGTTCTGGGGCTATTACAGAATAGGATTGGGAAGGCCTGTCTACCTACCAGGGACAAGCAATTAATTTGCTGGGACTATTACAGAATAGACTTGGGAAAGCCTGTCTACCTACCAGGGGCAAACAAGTAATGTGTAGGGGCTATTAGAGAATTTGGCTTGGGATATTAGAGAATTGGCTCGGGAAGGCCAGTGGACCTACCAGGGAGAAGTAAGTCATGGGCTGATGCAATGAGAGAATAGGCTTGGGAAGGGCAGTCTACCTACCAGGGGCATGCAAGTAATTTGCTGGGGCTATTACAGAATAGGCTTGGGAAGGCCTGTCTACCGACCAGAGGCAAGCAAGTAATTTGCAGGGGCTATTACAGAATAGGCTTGGGAAGGCCTGTCTATCTACCAGGGAGAAATAAGTCATGGGCTGAGGCGATGAGAGAATAGGCTTGGGAAGGCCTATCTACCTACCAGGGGCAAGCAAGTAATTTGCTGGGACTATTACAGAATAGGCTTGGGAAAGTCTGTCTACCTACCAGGGGCAAGCAAGTAATGTGCAGAAGCTATTAGAGAATTGGCTTGGGAAGGCCTAACTACCTACCAGGTGCAAGCAAATAATGTGCTGGGGCTATTCGAGATTTGGTTTGGGATATAAGAGAATTGGTTTGGGAAGGCCTGTCTACCTACCAGGGACAAGCAAGTAATTTGTTGGGACTATTACAGAATAGGCTTGGGAAGGCCTGTCTACCTACCAGGGGCAAGCAAGTAATTTGCTGGGGCTATTACAGAATAGGCTTGGGAAGGCCTCTCTACCTACCAGGGACAAGCAAGTAATTTGTTGGGACTATTACAGAATAGGCTTGGGAAAGCCTGTCTACCTACCAGGGGCAAGCAAGTAATGTGCTGGGGCTATTACAGAATAGGATTGGGAAGGCCTGTCTACCTACCAGGGACAAGCAATTAATTTGCTGGGACTATTACAGAATTGACTTGGGAAAGCCTGTCTACCTACCATGGGAAAGTAAATCATGGGCTGTTGTTATGAGAGAATAGGTTTGGGAAGGCCTATCTACCTACCAGGGGCAAGTAAGTAATATACTGGGGCTATTAGAGAATATGCTTGGGAAGGCCTGTCTACCTATAAGGGGCAAGCAAGTAATTTGCTGGGGCTATTACAGAATAGGCTTGGGAAGGCCTGTCTACCTACCAGGGGCAAGCAAGTAATTTGCTGGGGCTTTTACAGAATAGGCTTGGGAAGGCCTGTCTACCTACCATGGGAAAGTAAATCATGGGCTGTTGTTATGAGAGAATAGGTTTGGGAAGGCCTATCTACCTACCAGGGGCAAGCAAGTAATTTGCAGGGGCTAGGAGAGAAAAGGCTTGGGAAGGCCAGTCTACCTACCTGGGGCAAGCATGTAATTTGCAGGGGCTATTACAGAATAGGCTTGGGAAGGCCTGTCTACCTACCAGGGGCAAGCAAGTAATTTGCTGGGGCTATGACAGAATAGGCTTGGGAAGGCCTGTCTACCTACCAGGGGCAAGCAAGTAATTTGCTGGGGCTATTACAGAATAGGCTTGGGAAAGCTTGTCTACCTACCATGGGAAAGTAAATCATGGGCTGTTGTTATGAGAGAATAGGTTTGGGAAGGCCTATCTACCTACCAGGGGCAAGCAAGTAATTTGCAGGGGCTATGAGAGAAAAGGCTTGGGAAGGCCAGTCTACCTACCTGGGGCAAGCAAGTAATTTTCTGGGGCTATCACAGAATAGGCCTGGGAAGGCCTGTCTACCTACCAGGGGCAAGTAAGTAATTTGCTGGGGCTATTACAGAATAGGCTTGAGAAGGTCTTTCAACCTACCAGGGGCAAGCAAGTAATTTGCAGGGGCTATGAAAGAAAAGGCTTGGGAAGGCCAGTCTACCACCAGGGGCAAGCAATAATTTGCTGGGGCTTTTACAGAATAGGCTTGGGAAGGCCTGTCTACCTACCAGGTACAAGTAAGTCATGGGCTGTGGCTATGAGAGAAAAGGCCTGGGAAGGCTGGTCTACCTACCAGGGGCAGGCAAGCAATTTGCTGGGGCTATGAGAGAATAGGCTTGGGAAGGCCAGTCTACCTACCAGGGGCAAGCAAGTAATTTGCTGGGGCTATTACAGAATAGGCTTGGGAAGGACTGTCTACCTACCTGGGAAGGCTGGTCCCAGGCTGGGAAGGCTTGCCCTACCAGGGGCAAGCAGTTAATTTGAGGGGCTATGAGAGAAAAGGCTTGGGAAGGCCAGTCTACCTACCAGGAGCAAGCAAGTAATTTGCTGGGGCTATGAAAGAATAGGCTTGGGAAGGCCAGTTTACCTACCAGGGGCAAGCAAGTAATTTGCTGGGGCTATTACAGAATAGGCTTGGGAAGGACTGTCTACCTACCAGGGGCAAGCAAGTACTTTGCTGTGGCTATTTACAGAATAGACTTGGGAAGGCCAGTCTATCTACCAGGGGCAAGCAAGTAATTTGCTGGGGCTATTTCAGAATTCGCTTGGGAAGGCCTGTCTACCTACCAGGGGCAAGCAAGTAATTTCCAGGCGCTATGAGAGAAAAGGCTTGGGAAGGCCTGTCTATCTACCAGGGGCAAGCAAGTAATTTGCTGGGGCTATTACAGAATAGGCTTGGGAAGGCCTGTCTATCTACCAGGGGCAAGCAAGTAATGTGCTGGGGCTATTAGAGAATTGGCTAGGATATAAGAGAATTGTTTCGGGAAGGCCGGCGACCTACCAGGGTCAAGCAAGTAATTTGCTGGGGCAATGAGAGAAAAGGCTTGGGAAGGCCTGTCTACCTACCAAGGGCAAGCAAATAATTTGCAGGGGCTATGAAAGAAAAAGCTTGGGAAGGCCTGTCTACCTACCAGGAGCAGGGAAGTAATTTGCAGGGGCTATGAGAGAAAAGGCTTGCGAAGGCCTGTCTACCTACCAGGGGCAAGCAAAGAATGTGATGGGGTTATTAGAGAATTAGCTTGGGCTAACAGAGAATTTGCTTGGGCTATTACAGAATAGGCTTGGGAAGGCCTGTCTACCTACCAGGTGCAAGTAAGTCATGGGCTGTGGCTATAAGAGAAAAGGCCTGGGAAGGTTGGTCTACCTATTAGGGGCAAGCAAGTAATTTGCTGGGACTATTACAGAATAGGCTTGGGAAAGTCTGTCTACCTACCAGGGGCAAGCAAGTAATGTGCAGAAGCTATTAGAGAATTGGCTTGGGAAGGCCTAACTACCTACCAGGTGCAAGCAAATAATGTGCTGGGGCTATTCGAGATTTGGTTTGGGATATAAGAGAATTGGTTTGGGAAGGCCTGTCTACCTACCAGGGACAAGCAAGTAATTTGTTGGGACTATTACAGAATAGGCTTGGGAAGGCCTGTCTACCTACCAGGGGCAAGCAAGTAATTTGCTGGGGCTATTACAGAATAGGCTTGGGAAGGCCTCTCTACCTACCAGGGACAAGCAAGTAATTTGTTGGGACTATTACAGAATAGGCTTGGGAAAGCCTGTCTACCTACCAGGGGCAAGCAAGTAATGTGCTGGGGCTATTACAGAATAGGATTGGGAAGGCCTGTCTACCTACCAGGGACAAGCAATTAATTTGCTGGGACTATTACAGAATAGACTTGGGAAAGCCTGTCTACCTACCATGGGAAAGTAAATCATGGGCTGTTGTTATGAGAGAATAGGTTTGGGAAGGCCTATCTACCTACCAGGGGCAAGTAAGTAATATACTGGGGCTATTAGAGAATATGCTTGGGAAGGCCTGTCTACCTATAAGGGGCAAGCAAGTAATTTGCTGGGGCTATTACAGAATAGGCTTGGGAAGGCCTGTCTACCTACCAGGGGCAAGCAAGTAATTTGCTGGGGCTTTTACAGAATAGGCTTGGGAAGGCCTGTCTACCTACCATGGGAAAGTAAATCATGGGCTGTTGTTATGAGAGAATAGGTTTGGGAAGGCCTATCTACCTACCAGGGGCAAGCAAGTAATTTGCAGGGGCTAGGAGAGAAAAGGCTTGGGAAGGCCAGTCTACCTACCTGGGGCAAGCATGTAATTTGCAGGGGCTATTACAGAATAGGCTTGGGAAGGCCTGTCTACCTACCAGGGGCAAGCAAGTAATTTGCTGGGGCTATGACAGAATAGGCTTGGGAAGGCCTGTCTACCTACCAGGGGCAAGCAAGTAATTTGCTGGGGCTATTACAGAATAGGCTTGGGAAAGCTTGTCTACCTACAATGGGAAAGTAAATCATGGGCTGTTGTTATGAGAGAATAGGTTTGGGAAGGCCTATCTACCTACCAGGGGCAAGCAAGTAATTTGCAGGGGCTATGAGAGAAAAGGCTTGGGAAGGCCAGTCTACCTACCTGGGGCAAGCAAGTAATTTTCTGGGGCTATCACAGAATAGGCCTGGGAAGGCCTGTCTACCTACCAGGGGCAAGTAAGTAATTTGCTGGGGCTATTACAGAATAGGCTTGAGAAGGTCTTTCAACCTACCAGGGGCAAGCAAGTAATTTGCAGGGGCTATGAAAGAAAAGGCTTGGGAAGGCCAGTCTACCACCAGGGGCAAGCAATAATTTGCTGGGGCTTTTACAGAATAGGCTTGGGAAGGACTGTCTACCTACCTGGGAAGGCTGGTCCCAGGCTGGGAAGGCTTGCCCTACCAGGGGCAAGCAGTTAATTTGAGGGGCTATGAGAGAAAAGGCTTGGGAAGGCCAGTCTACCTACCAGGAGCAAGCAAGTAATTTGCTGGGGCTATGAAAGAATAGGCTTGGGAAGGCCTTTCTACCTACCAGGGGAAGGAAAGTAATTTGCTGAAGCTAAGAGAGAATAGGCTTGGGAAGGCCAGTTTACCTACCAGGGGCAAGCAAGTAATTTGCTGGGGCTATTACAGAATAGGCTTGGGAAGGACTGTCTACCTACCAGGGGCAAGCAAGTACTTTGCTGTGGCTATTTACAGAATAGACTTGGGAAGGCCAGTCTATCTACCAGGGGCAAGCAAGTAATTTGCTGGGGCTATTTCAGAATATGCTTGGGAAGGCCTGTCTACCTACCAGGGGCAAGCAAGTAATTTCCAGGCGCTATGAGAGAAAAGGCTTGGGAAGGCCTGTCTATCTACCAGGGGCAAGCAAGTAATTTGCTGGGGCTATTACAGAATAGGCTTGGGAAGGCCTGTCTATCTACCAGGGGCAAGCAAGTAATTTGCAGGGGCTATTACAGAATAGGCTTGGGAAAGCCTGTCTACCTACCAGGGGCAAGCAAGTAATGTGCTGGGGCTATTAGAGAATTGGCTAGGATATAAGAGAATTGTTTCGGGAAGGACGGCGACCTACCAGGGTCAAGCAAGTAATTTGCTGGGGCAATGAGAGAAAAGGCTTGGGAAGGCCTGTCTACCTACCAAGGGCAAGCAAATAATTTGCAGGGGCTATGAAAGAAAAAGCTTGGGAAGGCCTGTCTACCTACCAGGAGCAGGGAAGTAATTTGCAGGGGCTATGAGAGAAAAGGCTTGCGAAGGCCTGTCTACCTACCAGGGGCAAGCAAAGAATGTGATGGGGTTATTAGAGAATTAGCTTGGGCTAACAGAGAATTTGCTTGGGCTATTACAGAATAGGCTTGGGAAGGCCTGTCTACCTACCAGGTGCAAGTAAGTCATGGGCTGTGGCTATAAGAGAAAAGGCCTGGGAAGGTTGGTCTACCTATAAGGGGCAAGCAAGTAATTTGCTGGGGCTATTACAGAATAGGCTTGGGAAGGCCTGTCTACCTACCAGGGGCAGGCAAGTAATTTGCTGGGGCTATGAGAGAATAGGCTTTGGGAAGGCCAGTCTACCTACCAGGGGCAAGAAAGTAATTTGCTGGGGCTTTGAGAGAAAAGGCTTGGGAAGGCCAGTCTACCTACCAGGGGCAAGCAAGTAATTTGCTGGGGCTATTACAGAATAGGCTTGGGAAGGCCTGTCTACCTACCAGGGGCAAGAAAGTAATTTGCTGGGGCTTTGAGAGAAAAGGCTTGGGAAGGCCAGTCTACCTACCAGGGGCAAGCAAGTAATTTGCAGGGGCTATGAAAGAAAAGGCTTGGGAAGGCCAGTCTACCACCAGGGGCAAGCAATAATTTGCTGGGGCTTTTACAGAATAGGCTTGGGAAGGCCTGTCTACCTACCAGGTACAAGTAAGTCATGGGCTGTGGCTATGAGAGAAAAGGCCTGGGAAGGCTGGTCTACCTACCAGGGGTAGGCAAGTAATTTGCTGGGGCTATGAGAGAATAGGCTTGGGAAGGCCTTTCTACCTACCAGGGGAAGGAAAGTAATTTGCTGGGGCTTTGAGAGAAAAGGCTTGGGAAGGCCAGTCTACCTACCAGGGGCAAGAAAGTAATTTGCTGGGGCTTTGAGAGAAAAGGCTTGGGAAGGCCAGTCTACCTACCAGGGGCAAGCAAGTAATTTGCTGGGGCTTTTACAGAATAGGCTTGGGAAGGCCTGTCTACCTACCATGGGAAAGTAAATCATGGGCTGTTGTTATGAGAGAATAGGTTTGGGAAGGCCTATCTACCTACCAGGGGCAAGCAAGTAATATACTGGGGCTATTAGAGAATATGCTTGGGAAATCAGAGAATTGACTCGGGAAGGCCTGTCGACCTACCAGGGGCAAGCAAGTAATTTGCAGGGGTTATGAGAGAATTGGCTTGGGAAGGCCAGTCTACCTATAAGGGGTAAGAAAGTAATTTTTTGGGGCTATTACAGAATAGGCTTGGGAAGGCCTGTCTACCTACCATGGGAAAGTAAATCATGGGCTGTTGTTATGAGAGAATAGGCTTTGGGAAGGCCAGTCTACCTACCAGGGGCAAGAAAGTAATTTGCTGGGGCTTTGAGAGAAAAGGCTTGGGAAGGCCAGTCTACCTACCAGGGGCAAGCAAGTAATTTGCTGGGGCTTTTACAGAATAGGCTTGGGAAAGCTTGTATACCTACCATGGGAAAGTAAATCATGGGCTGTTGTTATGAGAGAATAGGTTTGGGAAGGCCTATCTACCTACCAGGGGCAAGCAAGTAATTTGCTGGGGCTATTGAAGAATAGGCTTGGGAAGGTCTTTCTACCTACCTGGGGCAAGCAAGTAATTTGCTGGGGCTATAACAGAATAGGCTTGGGAAAGCCTGTCTACCTACCAAGAGCAAGCATGTAATTTGCAGGGGCTATAACAGTATAGGCTTGGGAAGGCCTGTCTACCTATCAGGGACAAGCAAGTAATTTGCAGAAACTATTACAGAATAGGCTTGATAAGGCCTGTCTACCTACCAGGGAGAAATAAGTCATGGGCTGAGGCGATGAGAGAATAGGCTTGGGAAAGCGTGTCTACCTACCAGGGGCAAGCAAGTAATTTGCAGCGGCTATTACAGAATAGGCTTGGGAAAGCCTGTCTACCTACCAGGGGCAAGCAAGTAATGTGCAGGGGCTATTAGAGAATTGGCTTGGGAAGGCCTGTCTACCTACCAGGGGCAAGCAAGTAATTTGCAGCGGCTATTACAGATTAGGCTTGGGAAGGCCTGTCTACCTACCAGGGAGAAATAAGTCATGGGCTCAGGCGATGAGAAAATAGGCTTGGGAAGGCCTGTCTACCTACCAGGGACAAGCAAGTAATTTGCTGGGACTATTACAGAATAGGCTTGGGAAGGCCTGTCTACCTACCAGGGAGAAATAAGTCATGGGCTGAGGCGATGAGAGAATAGGCTTGGGAAGGCCTATCTACCTACCAGGGGCAAGCAAGTAATTTGCTGGGACTATTACAGAATAGGCTTGGGAAAGTCTGTTTACCTACCAGGGGCAAGCAAGTAATGTGCAGAAGCTATTAGAGAATTGGCTTGGGAAGGCCTAACTACCTACCAGGTGCAAGCAAATAATGTGCTGGGGCTATTCGAGATTTGGTTTGGGATATAAGAGAATTGGTTTGGGAAGGTCTGTCTACCTACCAGGGACAAGCAAGTAATTTGTTGGGACTATTACAGAATAGGCTTGGGAAGGCCTGTCTACCTACCAGGGGCAAGCAAGTAATTTGCTGGGGCTATTACAGAATAGGCTTGGGAAGGCCTCTCTACCTACCTACCAGGGACAAGCAAGTAATTTGTTGGGACTATTACAGAATAGGCTTGGGAAAGCCTGTCTACCTACCAGGGGCAAGCAAGTAATGTGCTGGGGCTATTACAGAATAGGATTGGGAAGGCCTGTCTACCTACCAGGGACAAGCAATTAATTTGCTGGGACTATTACAGAATAGACTTGGGAAAGCCCGTCTACCTACCATGGGAAAGTAAATCATGGGCTGTTGTTATGAGAGAATAGGTTTGGGAAGGCCTATCTACCTACCAGGGGCAAGTAAGTAATATACTGGGGCTATTAGAGAATATGCTATGGAAGGCCTGTCTACCTATAAGGGGCAAGCAAGTAATTTGCTGGGGCTATTACAGAATAGGCTTGGGAAGGCCTGTCTACCTACCAGGGGCAAGCAAGTAATTTGCTGGGGCTTTTACAGAATAGGCTTGGGAAGGCCTGTCTACCTACCATGGGAAAGTAAATCATGGGCTGTTGTTATGAGAGAATAGGTTTGGGAAGGCCTATCTACCTACCAGGGGCAAGCAAGTAATTTGCAGGGGCTAGGAGAGAAAAGGCTTGGGAAGGCCAGTCTACCTACCTGGGGCAAGCATGTAATTTGCAAGGGCTATTACAGAATAGGCTTGGGAAGGCCTGTCTACCTACCAGGGGCAAGCAAGTAATTTGCTGGGGCTATTGAAGAATAGGCTTGGGAAGGTCTTTCTACCTACCTGGGGCAAGCAAGTAATTTGCTGGGGCTATCACAGAATAGGCTTGGGAAGGCCTGTCTACCTACCAGGGGCAAGCAAGTAATTTGCTGGTGCTATTGAAGAATAGGCTTGGGAAGGTCTTTCAACCTACCAGGGGCAAGCAAGTAATTTGCAGGGGCTATGAAAGAAAAGGCTTGGGAAGGCCAGTCTAACACCAGGGGCAAGCAATAATTTGCTGGGGCTTTTACAGAATAGGCTTGGGAAGGCCTGTCTACCTACCAGGTACAAGTAAGTCATGGGCTGTGGCTATGAGAGAAAAGGCCTGGGAAGGCTGGTCTACCTACCAGGGGTAGGCAAGTAATTTGCTGGGGCTATGAGAGAATAGGCTTGGGAAGGCCTTTCTACCTACCAGGGGAAGGAAAGTAATTTGCTGGGGCTTTGAGAGAAAAGGCTTGGGAAGGCCAGTCTACCTACCAGGGGCAAGAAAGTAATTTGCTGGGGCTTTGAGAGAAAAGGCTTGGGAAGGCCAGTCTACCTACCAGGGGCAAGCAAGTAATTTGCTGGGGCTATTACAGAATAGGCTTGGGAAGGCCTGTCTACCTACCAGGGGCAAGAAAGTAATTTGCTGGGGCTTTGAGAGAAAAGGCTTGGGAAGGCCAGTCTACCTACCAGGGGCAAGCAAGTAATTTGCTGGGGCTATTACAGAATAGGCTTGGGAAAGCTTGTCTACCTACCATGGGAAAGTAAATCATGGGCTGTTGTTATGAGAGAATAGGTTTGGGAAGGCCTATCTACCTACCAGGGGCAAGCAAGTAATTTGCAGGGGCTATGAGAGAAAAGGCTTGGGAAGGCCAGTCTACCTACCTGGGGCAAGCAAGTAATTTTCTGGGGCTATCACAGAATAGGCCTGGGAAGGCCTGTCTACCTACCAGGGGCAAGTAAGTAATTTGCTGGGGCTATTACAGAATAGGCTTGAGAAGGTCTTTCAACCTACCAGGGGCAAGCAAGTAATTTGCAGGGGCTATGAAAGAAAAGGCTTGGGAAGGCCAGTCTACCACCAGGGGCAAGCAATAAGTTGCTGGGGCTTTTACAGAATAGGCTTGGGAAGGCCTGTCTACCTACCAGGTACAAGTAAGTCATGGGCTGTGGCTATGAGAGAAAAGGCCTGGGAAGGCTGGTCTACCTACCAGGGGCAGGCAAGCAATTTGCTGGGGCTATGAGAGAATAGGCTTGGGAAGGCCAGTCTACCTACCAGGGGCAAGCAAGTAATTTGCTGGGGCTATTACAGAATAGGCTTGGGAAGGCCTGTCTACCTACCAGGGGCAAGCAAGTAATGTGCAGAAGCTATTAGAGAATTGGCTTGGGAAGGCCTGTCTACCTACCAGGTGCAAGCAAATAATGTGCTGGGGCTATTCGAGATTTGGTTTGGGATATAAGAGAATTGGTTTGGGAAGGCCTGTCTACCTACCAGGGACAAGCAAGTAATTTGTTGGGACTATTACAGAATAGGCTTGGGAAGGCCTGTCTACCTACCAGGGGCAAGCAAGTAATTTGCTGGGGCTATTACAGAATAGGCTTGGGAAGGCCTCTCTACCTACCAGGGACAAGCAAGTAATTTGTTGGGACTATTACAGAATAGGCTTGGGAAAGCCTGTCTACCTACCAGGGGCAAGCAAGTAATGTGCTGGGGCTATTACAGAATAGGATTGGGAAGGCCTGTCTACCTACCAGGGACAAGCAATTAATTTGCTGGGACTATTACAGAATAGACTTGGGAAAGCCTGTCTACCTACCAGGGGCAAACAAGTAATGTGTAGGGGCTATTAGAGAATTTGGCTTGGGATATTAGAGAATTGGCTCGGGAAGGCCAGTGGACCTACCAGGGAGAAGTAAGTCATGGGCTGATGCAATGAGAGAATAGGCTTGGGAAGGGCAGTCTACCTACCAGGGGCATGCAAGTAATTTGCTGGGGCTATTACAGAATAGGCTTGGGAAGGCCTGTCTACCGACTAGGGGCAAGCAAGTAATTTGCAGGGGCTATTACAGAATAGGCTTGGGAAGGCCTGTCTACCTACCAGGGAGAAATAAGTCATGGGCTGAGGCGATGAGAGAATAGGCTTGGGAAGGCCTATCTACCTACCAGGGGCAAGCAAGTAATTTGCTGGGACTATTACAGAATAGGCTTGGGAAAGTCTGTCTACCTACCAGGGGCAAGCAAGTAATGTGCAGAAGCTATTAGAGAATTGGCTTGGGAAGGCCTAACTACCTACCAGGTGCAAGCAAATAATGTGCTGGGGCTATTCGAGATTTGGTTTGGGATATAAGAGAATTGGTTTGGGAAGGCCTGTCTACCTACCAGGGGCAAGCAAGTAATGTGCTGGGGCTATTACAGAATAGGATTGGGAAGGCCTGTCTACCTACCAGGGACAAGCAATTAATTTGCTGGGACTATTACAGAATAGACTTGGGAAAGCCTGTCTACCTACCATGGGAAAGTAAATCATGGGCTGTTGTTATGAGAGAATAGGTTTGGGAAGGCCTATCTACCTACCAGGGGCAAGTAAGTAATATACTGGGGCTATTAGAGAATATGCTTGGGAAGGCCTGTCTACCTATAAGGGGCAAGCAAGTAATTTGCTGGGGCTATTACAGAATAGGCTTGGGAAGGCCTGTCTACCTACCAGGGGCAAGCAAGTAATTTGCTGGGGCTTTTACAGAATAGGCTTGGGAAGGCCTGTCTACCTACCATGGGAAAGTAAATCATGGGCTGTTGTTATGAGAGAATAGGTTTGGGAAGGCCTATCTACCTACCAGGGGCAAGCAAGTAATTTGCAGGGGCTAGGAGAGAAAAGGCTTGGGAAGGCCAATCTACCTACCTGGGGCAAGCAAGTAATTTGCTGGGGCTATGACAGAATAGGCTTGGGAAGGCCTGTCTACCTACCAGGGGCAAGCAAGTAATTTGCTGGGGCTATTACAGAATAGGCTTGGGAAAGCTTGTCTACCTACCATGGGAAAGTAAATCATGGGCTGTTGTTATGAGAGAATAGGTTTGGGAAGGCCTATCTACCTACCAGGGGCAAGCAAGTAATTTGCAGGGGCTATGAGAGAAAAGGCTTGGGAAGGCCAGTCTACCTACGTGGGGCAAGCAAGTAATTTTCTGGGGCTATCACAGAATAGGCCTGGGAAGGCCTTTCTACCTACCAGGGGCAAGTAAGTAATTTGCTGGGGCTATTACAGAATAGGCTTGAGAAGGTCTTTCAACCTACCAGGGGCAAGCAAGTAATTTGCAGGGGCTATGAAAGAAAAGGCTTGGGAAGGCCAGTCTACCACCAGGGGCAAGCAATAATTTGCTGGGGCTTTTACAGAATAGGCTTGGGAAAGCTTGTATACCTACCATGGGAAAGTAAATCATGGGCTGTTGTTATGAGAGAATAGGTTTGGGAAGGCCTATCTACCTACCAGGGGCAAGCAAGTAATTTGCTGGGGCTATTGAAGAATAGGCTTGGGAAGGTCTTTCTACCTACCTGGGGCAAGCAAGTAATTTGCTGGGGCTATAACAGAATAGGCTTGGGAAAGCCTGTCTACCTACCAAGAGCAAGCATGTAATTTGCAGGGGCTATAACAGTATAGGCTTGGGAAGGCCTGTCTACCTATCAGGGACAAGCAAGTAATTTGCAGAAACTATTACAGAATAGGCTTGATAAGGCCTGTCTACCTAACCAGGGAGAAATAAGTCATGGGCTGAGGCGATGAGAGAATAGGCTTGGGAAAGCGTGTCTACCTACCAGGGGCAAGCAAGTAATTTGCAGCGGCTATTACAGAATAGGCTTGGGAAAGCCTGTCTACCTACCAGGGGCAAGCAAGTAATGTGCAGGGGCTATTAGAGAATTGGCTTGGGAAGGCCTGTCTACCTACCAGGGGCAAGCAAGTAATTTGCAGCGGCTATTACAGATTAGGCTTGGGAAGGCCTGTCTACCTACCAGGGAGAAATAAGTCATGGGCTCAGGCGATGAGAAAATAGGCTTGGGAAGGCCTGTCTACCTACCAGGGACAAGCAAGTAATTTGCTGGGACTATTACAGAATAGGCTTGGGAAGGCCTGTCTACCTACCAGGGAGAAATAAGTCATGGGCTGAGGCGATGAGAGAATAGGCTTGGGAAGGCCTATCTACCTACCAGGGGCAAGCAAGTAATTTGCTGGGACTATTACAGAATAGGCTTGGGAAAGTCTGTTTACCTACCAGGGGCAAGCAAGTAATGTGCAGAAGCTATTAGAGAATTGGCTTGGGAAGGCCTAACTACCTACCAGGTGCAAGCAAATAATGTGCTGGGGCTATTCGAGATTTGGTTTGGGATATAAGAGAATTGGTTTGGGAAGGTCTGTCTACCTACCAGGGACAAGCAAGTAATTTGTTGGGACTATTACAGAATAGGCTTGGGAAGGCCTGTCTACCTACCAGGGGCAAGCAAGTAATTTGCTGGGGCTATTACAGAATAGGCTTGGGAAGGCCTCTCTACCTACCTACCAGGGACAAGCAAGTAATTTGTTGGGACTATTACAGAATAGGCTTGGGAAAGCCTGTCTACCTACCAGGGGCAAGCAAGTAATGTGCTGGGGCTATTACAGAATAGGATTGGGAAGGCCTGTCTACCTACCAGGGACAAGCAATTAATTTGCTGGGACTATTACAGAATAGACTTGGGAAAGCCCGTCTACCTACCATGGGAAAGTAAATCATGGGCTGTTGTTATGAGAGAATAGGTTTGGGAAGGCCTATCTACCTACCAGGGGCAAGTAAGTAATATACTGGGGCTATTAGAGAATATGCTATGGAAGGCCTGTCTACCTATAAGGGGCAAGCAAGTAATTTGCTGGGGCTATTACAGAATAGGCTTGGGAAGGCCTGTCTACCTACCAGGGGCAAGCAAGTAATTTGCTGGGGCTTTTACAGAATAGGCTTGGGAAGGCCTGTCTACCTACCATGGGAAAGTAAATCATGGGCTGTTGTTATGAGAGAATAGGTTTGGGAAGGCCTATCTACCTACCAGGGGCAAGCAAGTAATTTGCAGGGGCTAGGAGAGAAAAGGCTTGGGAAGGCCAGTCTACCTACCTGGGGCAAGCATGTAATTTGCAAGGGCTATTACAGAATAGGCTTGGGAAGGCCTGTCTACCTACCAGGGGCAAGCAAGTAATTTGCTGGGGCTATTGAAGAATAGGCTTGGGAAGGTCTTTCTACCTACCTGGGGCAAGCAAGTAATTTGCTGGGGCTATCACAGAATAGGCTTGGGAAGGCCTGTCTACCTA
Source organism: Corythoichthys intestinalis (assembly GCF_030265065.1). NCBI lineage: Eukaryota > Metazoa > Chordata > Actinopteri > Syngnathiformes > Syngnathidae > Corythoichthys > Corythoichthys intestinalis. The sequence goes on along the minus strand of NW_026651606.1, from coordinate 113,726 downwards.
CCAGGGGCAAGCAAGTAATTTGCTGGTGCTATTGAAGAATAGGCTTGGGAAGGTCTTTCAACCTACCAGGGGCAAGCAAGTAATTTGCAGGGGCTATGAAAGAAAAGGCTTGGGAAGGCCAGTCTAACACCAGGGGCAAGCAATAATTTGCTGGGGCTTTTACAGAATAGGCTTGGGAAGGCCTGTCTACCTACCAGGTACAAGTAAGTCATGGGCTGTGGCTATGAGAGAAAAGGCCTGGGAAGGCTGGTCTACCTACCAGGGGTAGGCAAGTAATTTGCTGGGGCTATGAGAGAATAGGCTTGGGAAGGCCTTTCTACCTACCAGGGGAAGGAAAGTAATTTGCTGGGGCTTTGAGAGAAAAGGCTTGGGAAGGCCAGTCTACCTACCAGGGGCAAGAAAGTAATTTGCTGGGGCTTTGAGAGAAAAGGCTTGGGAAGGCCAGTCTACCTACCAGGGGCAAGCAAGTAATTTGCTGGGGCTATTACAGAATAGGCTTGGGAAGGCCTGTCTACCTACCAGGGGCAAGAAAGTAATTTGCTGGGGCTTTGAGAGAAAAGGCTTGGGAAGGCCAGTCTACCTACCAGGGGCAAGCAAGTAATTTGCTGGGGCTATTACAGAATAGGCTTGGGAAAGCTTGTCTACCTACCATGGGAAAGTAAATCATGGGCTGTTGTTATGAGAGAATAGGTTTGGGAAGGCCTATCTACCTACCAGGGGCAAGCAAGTAATTTGCAGGGGCTATGAGAGAAAAGGCTTGGGAAGGCCAGTCTACCTACCTGGGGCAAGCAAGTAATTTTCTGGGGCTATCACAGAATAGGCCTGGGAAGGCCTGTCTACCTACCAGGGGCAAGTAAGTAATTTGCTGGGGCTATTACAGAATAGGCTTGAGAAGGTCTTTCAACCTACCAGGGGCAAGCAAGTAATTTGCAGGGGCTATGAAAGAAAAGGCTTGGGAAGGCCAGTCTACCACCAGGGGCAAGCAATAAGTTGCTGGGGCTTTTACAGAATAGGCTTGGGAAGGCCTGTCTACCTACCAGGTACAAGTAAGTCATGGGCTGTGGCTATGAGAGAAAAGGCCTGGGAAGGCTGGTCTACCTACCAGGGGCAGGCAAGCAATTTGCTGGGGCTATGAGAGAATAGGCTTGGGAAGGCCAGTCTACCTACCAGGGGCAAGCAAGTAATTTGCTGGGGCTATTACAGAATAGGCTTGGGAAGGCCTGTCTACCTACCAGGGGCAAGCAAGTAATGTGCAGAAGCTATTAGAGAATTGGCTTGGGAAGGCCTGTCTACCTACCAGGTGCAAGCAAATAATGTGCTGGGGCTATTCGAGATTTGGTTTGGGATATAAGAGAATTGGTTTGGGAAGGCCTGTCTACCTACCAGGGACAAGCAAGTAATTTGTTGGGACTATTACAGAATAGGCTTGGGAAGGCCTGTCTACCTACCAGGGGCAAGCAAGTAATTTGCTGGGGCTATTACAGAATAGGCTTGGGAAGGCCTCTCTACCTACCAGGGACAAGCAAGTAATTTGTTGGGACTATTACAGAATAGGCTTGGGAAAGCCTGTCTACCTACCAGGGGCAAGCAAGTAATGTGCTGGGGCTATTACAGAATAGGATTGGGAAGGCCTGTCTACCTACCAGGGACAAGCAATTAATTTGCTGGGACTATTACAGAATAGACTTGGGAAAGCCTGTCTACCTACCAGGGGCAAACAAGTAATGTGTAGGGGCTATTAGAGAATTTGGCTTGGGATATTAGAGAATTGGCTCGGGAAGGCCAGTGGACCTACCAGGGAGAAGTAAGTCATGGGCTGATGCAATGAGAGAATAGGCTTGGGAAGGGCAGTCTACCTACCAGGGGCATGCAAGTAATTTGCTGGGGCTATTACAGAATAGGCTTGGGAAGGCCTGTCTACCGACCAGGGGCAAGCAAGTAATTTGCAGGGGCTATTACAGAATAGGCTTGGGAAGGCCTGTCTACCTACCAGGGAGAAATAAGTCATGGGCTGAGGCGATGAGAGAATAGGCTTGGGAAGGCCTATCTACCTACCAGGGGCAAGCAAGTAATTTGCTGGGACTATTACAGAATAGGCTTGGGAAAGTCTGTCTACCTACCAGGGGCAAGCAAGTAATGTGCAGAAGCTATTAGAGAATTGGCTTGGGAAGGCCTAACTACCTACCAGGTGCAAGCAAATAATGTGCTGGGGCTATTCGAGATTTGGTTTGGGATATAAGAGAATTGGTTTGGGAAGGCCTGTCTACCTACCAGGGGCAAGCAAGTAATGTGCTGGGGCTATTACAGAATAGGATTGTGAAGGCCTGTCTACCTACCAGGGACAAGCAATTAATTTGCTGGGACTATTACAGAATAGACTTGGGAAAGCCTGTCTACCTACCATGGGAAAGTAAATCATGGGCTGTTGTTATGAGAGAATAGGTTTGGGAAGGCCTATCTACCTACCAGGGGCAAGTAAGTAATATACTGGGGCTATTAGAGAATATGCTTGGGAAGGCCTGTCTACCTATAAGGGGCAAGCAAGTAATTTGCTGGGGCTATTACAGAATAGGCTTGGGAAGGCCTGTCTACCTACCAGGGGCAAGCAAGTAATTTGCTGGGGCTTTTACAGAATAGGCTTGGGAAGGCCTGTCTACCTACCATGGGAAAGTAAATCATGGGCTGTTGTTATGAGAGAATAGGTTTGGGAAGGCCTATCTACCTACCAGGGGCAAGCAAGTAATTTGCTGGGGCTATTGAAGAATAGGCTTGGGAAGGTCTTTCTACCTACCTGGGGCAAGCAAGTAATTTGCTGGGGCTATAACAGAATAGGCTTGGGAAAGCCTGTCTACCTACCAAGAGCAAGCATGTAATTTGCAGGGGCTATAACAGTATAGGCTTGGGAAGGCCTGTCTACCTATCAGGGACAAGCAAGTAATTTGCAGAAACTATTACAGAATAGGCTTGATAAGGCCTGTCTACCTAACCAGGGAGAAATAAGTCATGGGCTGAGGCGATGAGAGAATAGGCTTGGGAAAGCGTGTCTACCTACCAGGGGCAAGCAAGTAATTTGCAGCGGCTATTACAGAATAGGCTTGGGAAAGCCTGTCTACCTACCAGGGGCAAGCAAGTAATGTGCAGGGGCTATTAGAGAATTGGCTTGGGAAGGCCTGTCTACCTACCAGGGGCAAGCAAGTAATTTGTTGGGACTATTACAGAATAGGCTTGGGAAAGCCTGTCTACCTACCAGGGGCAAGCAAGTAATGTGCTGGGGCTATTACAGAATAGGATTGGGAAGGCCTGTCTACCTACCAGGGACAAGCAATTAATTTGCTGGGACTATTACAGAATAGACTTGGGAAAGCCTGTCTACCTACCAGGGGCAAACAAGTAATGTGTAGGGGCTATTAGAGAATTTGGCTTGGGATATTAGAGAATTGGCTCGGGAAGGCCAGTGGACCTACCAGGGAGAAGTAAGTCATGGGCTGATGCAATGAGAGAATAGGCTTGGGAAGGGCAGTCTACCTACCAGGGGCATGCAAGTAATTTGCTGGGGCTATTACAGAATAGGCTTGGGAAGGCCTGTCTACCGACCAGGGGCAAGCAAGTAATTTGCAGGGGCTATTACAGAATAGGCTTGGGAAGGCCTGTCTACCTACCAGGGAGAAATAAGTCATGGGCTGAGGCGATGAGAGAATAGGCTTGGGAAGGCCTATCTACCTACCAGGGGCAAGCAAGTAATTTGCTGGGACTATTACAGAATAGGCTTGGGAAAGTCTGTCTACCTACCAGGGGCAAGCAAGTAATGTGCAGAAGCTATTAGAGAATTGGCTTGGGAAGGCCTAACTACCTACCAGGTGCAAGCAAATAATGTGCTGGGGCTATTCGAGATTTGGTTTGGGATATAAGAGAATTGGTTTGGGAAGGCCTGTCTACCTACCAGGGGCAAGCAAGTAATGTGCTGGGGCTATTACAGAATAGGATTGTGAAGGCCTGTCTACCTACCAGGGACAAGCAATTAATTTGCTGGGACTATTACAGAATAGACTTGGGAAAGCCTGTCTACCTACCATGGGAAAGTAAATCATGGGCTGTTGTTATGAGAGAATAGGTTTGGGAAGGCCTATCTACCTACCAGGGGCAAGTAAGTAATATACTGGGGCTATTAGAGAATATGCTTGGGAAGGCCTGTCTACCTATAAGGGGCAAGCAAGTAATTTGCTGGGGCTATTACAGAATAGGCTTGGGAAGGCCTGTCTACCTACCAGGGGCAAGCAAGTAATTTGCTGGGGCTTTTACAGAATAGGCTTGGGAAGGCCTGTCTACCTACCATGGGAAAGTAAATCATGGGCTGTTGTTATGAGAGAATAGGTTTGGGAAGGCCTATCTACCTACCAGGGGCAAGCAAGTAATTTGCAGGGGCTAGGAGAGAAAAGGCTTGGGAAGGCCAATCTACCTACCTGGGGCAAGCAAGTAATTTGCTGGGGCTATGACAGAATAGGCTTGGGAAGGCCTGTCTACCTACCAGGGGCAAGCAAGTAATTTGCTGGGGCTATTACAGAATAGGCTTGGGAAAGCTTGTCTACCTACCATGGGAAAGTAAATCATGGGCTGTTGTTATGAGAGAATAGGTTTGGGAAGGCCTATCTACCTACCAGGGGCAAGCAAGTAATTTGCAGGGGCTATGAGAGAAAAGGCTTGGGAAGGCCAGTCTACCTACCTGGGGCAAGCAAGTAATTTTCTGGGGCTATCACAGAATAGGCCTGGGAAGGCCTTTCTACCTACCAGGGGCAAGTAAGTAATTTGCTGGGGCTATTACAGAATAGGCTTGAGAAGGTCTTTCAACCTACCAGGGGCAAGCAAGTAATTTGCAGGGGCTATGAAAGAAAAGGCTTGGGAAGGCCAGTCTACCACCAGGGGCAAGCAATAATTTGCTGGGGCTTTTACAGAATAGGCTTGGGAAGGCCTGTCTACCTACCAGGTACAAGTAAGTCATGGGCTGTGGCTATGAGAGAAAAGGCCTGGGAAGGCTGGTCTACCTACCAGGGGCAGGCAAGCAATTTGCTGGGGCTATGAGAGAATAGGCTTGGGAAGGCCAGTCTACCTACCAGGGGCAAGCAAGTAATTTGCTGGGGCTATTACAGAATAGGCTTGGGAAAGTCTGTCTACCTACCAGGGGCAAGCAAGTAATGTGCAGAAGCTATTAGAGAATTGGCTTGGGAAGGCCTAACTACCTACCAGGTGCAAGCAAATAATGTGCTGGGGCTATTCGAGATTTGGTTTGGGATATAAGAGAATTGGTTTGGGAAGGCCTGTCTACCTACCAGGGGCAAGCAAGTAATGTGCTGGGGCTATTACAGAATAGGATTGGGAAGGCCTGTCTACCTACCAGGGACAAGCAATTAATTTGCTGGGACTATTACAGAATAGACTTGGGAAAGCCTGTCTACCTACCATGGGAAAGTAAATCATGGGCTGTTGTTATGAGAGAATAGGTTTGGGAAGGCCTATCTACCTACCAGGGGCAAGTAAGTAATATACTGGGGCTATTAGAGAATATGCTTGGGAAGGCCTGTCTACCTATAAGGGGCAAGCAAGTAATTTGCTGGGGCTATTACAGAATAGGCTTGGGAAGGCCTGTCTACCTACCAGGGGCAAGCAAGTAATTTGCTGGGGCTTTTACAGAATAGGCTTGGGAAGGCCTGTCTACCTACCATGGGAAAGTAAATCATGGGCTGTTGTTATGAGAGAATAGGTTTGGGAAGGCCTATCTACCTACCAGGGGCAAGCAAGTAATTTGCAGGGGCTAGGAGAGAAAAGGCTTGGGAAGGCCAATCTACCTACCTGGGGCAAGCAAGTAATTTGCTGGGGCTATGACAGAATAGGCTTGGGAAGGCCTGTCTACCTACCAGGGGCAAGCAAGTAATTTGCTGGGGCTATTACAGAATAGGCTTGGGAAAGCTTGTCTACCTACCATGGGAAAGTAAATCATGGGCTGTTGTTATGAGAGAATAGGTTTGGGAAGGCCTATCTACCTACCAGGGGCAAGCAAGTAATTTGCAGGGGCTATGAGAGAAAAGGCTTGGGAAGGCCAGTCTACCTACCTGGGGCAAGCAAGTAATTTTCTGGGGCTATCACAGAATAGGCCTGGGAAGGCCTTTCTACCTACCAGGGGCAAGTAAGTAATTTGCTGGGGCTATTACAGAATAGGCTTGAGAAGGTCTTTCAACCTACCAGGGGCAAGCAAGTAATTTGCAGGGGCTATGAAAGAAAAGGCTTGGGAAGGCCAGTCTACCACCAGGGGCAAGCAATAATTTGCTGGGGCTTTTACAGAATAGGCTTGGGAAGGCCTGTCTACCTACCAGGTACAAGTAAGTCATGGGCTGTGGCTATGAGAGAAAAGGCCTGGGAAGGCTGGTCTACCTACCAGGGGCAGGCAAGCAATTTGCTGGGGCTATGAGAGAATAGGCTTGGGAAGGCCAGTCTACCTACCAGGGGCAAGCAAGTAATTTGCTGGGGCTATTACAGAATAGGCTTGGGAAAGTCTGTCTACCTACCAGGGGCAAGCAAGTAATGTGCAGAAGCTATTAGAGAATTGGCTTGGGAAGGCCTAACTACCTACCAGGTGCAAGCAAATAATGTGCTGGGGCTATTCGAGATTTGGTTTGGGATATAAGAGAATTGGTTTGGGAAGGCCTGTCTACCTACCAGGGGCAAGCAAGTAATGTGCTGGGGCTATTACAGAATAGGATTGGGAAGGCCTGTCTACCTACCAGGGACAAGCAATTAATTTGCTGGGACTATTACAGAATAGACTTGGGAAAGCCTGTCTACCTACCATGGGAAAGTAAATCATGGGCTGTTGTTATGAGAGAATAGGTTTGGGAAGGCCTATCTACCTACCAGGGGCAAGTAAGTAATGTGCTGGGGCTATTAGAGAATTGGCTAGGATATAAGAGAATTGTTTCGGGAAGGCCGGCGACCTACCAGGGTCAAGCAAGTAATTTGCTGGGGCAATGAGAGAAAAGGCTTGGGAAGGCCTGTCTACCTACCAAGGGCAAGCAAATAATTTGCAGGGGCTATGAAAGAAAAAGCTTGGGAAGGCCTGTCTACCTACCAGGAGCAGGGAAGTAATTTGCAGGGGCTATGAGATAAAAGGCTTGCGAAGGCCTGTCTACCTACCAGGGGCAAGCAAAGAATGTGATGGGGTTATTAGAGAATTAGCTTGGGCTAACAGAGAATTTGCTTGGGCTATTACAGAATAGGCTTGGGAAGGCCTGTCTACCTACCAGGTGCAAGTAAGTCATGGGCTGTGGCTATAAGAGAAAAGGCCTGGGAAGGTTGGTCTACCTATAAGGGGCAAGCAAGTAATTTGCTGGGGCTATTACAGAATAGGCTTGGGAAGGCCTGTCTACCTACCAGGGGCAGGCAAGTAATTTGCTGGGGCTATGAGAGAATAGGCTTTGGGAAGGCCAGTCTACCTACCAGGGGCAAGAAAGTAATTTGCTGGGGCTTTGAGAGAAAAGGCTTGGGAAGGCCTGTCTACCTACCAGGGGCAAGCAAGTAATTTGCTGGGGCTATTACAGAATAGGCTTGGGAAGGCCTGTCTACCTACCAGGGGCAAGAAAGTAATTTGCTGGGGCTTTGAGAGAAAAGGCTTGGGAAGGACAGTCTACCTACCAGGGGCAAGCAAGTAATTTGCAGGGGCTATGAAAGAAAAGGCTTGGGAAGGCCAGTCTACCACCAGGGGCAAGCAATAATTTGCTGGGGCTTTTACAGAATAGGCTTGGGAAGGCCTGTCTACCTACCAGGTACAAGTAAGTCATGGGCTGTGGCTATGAGAGAAAAGGCCTGGGAAGGCCTTTCTACCTACCAGGGGAAGGAAAGTAATTTGCTGGGGCTTTGAGAGAAAAGGCTTGGGAAGGCCAGTCTACCTACCAGGGGCAAGAAAGTAATTTGCTGGGGCTTTGAGAGAAAAGGCTTGGGAAGGCCAGTCTACCTACCAGGGGCAAGCAAGTAATTTGCTGGGGCTATTACAGAATAGGCTTGGGAAGGCCTGTCTACCTACCAGGGGCAAGAAAGTAATTTGCTGGGGCTTTGAGAGAAAAGGCTTGGGAAGGCCAGTCTACCTACCAGGGGCAAGCAAGTAATTTGCAGGGGCTATGAAAGAAAAGGCTTGGGAAGGCCAGTCTACCACCAGGGGCAAGCAATAATTTGCTGGGGCTTTTACAGAATAGGCTTGGGAAGGCCTGTCTACCTACCAGGTACAAGTAAGTCATGGGCTGTGGCTATGAGAGAAAAGGCCTGGGAAGGCCTTTCTACCTACCAGGGGAAGGAAAGTAATTTGCTGGGGCTATGAGAGAAAAGGCTTGGGAAGGCCAGTCTACCTACCAGGGGCAAGAAAGTAATTTGCTGGGGCTTTGAGAGAAAAGGCTTGGGAAGGCCAGTCTACCTACCAGGGGCAAGCAAGTAATTTGCTGGGGCTATTACAGAATAGGCTTGGGAAGGCCTGTCTACCTACCAGGGGCAAGAAAGTAATTTGCTGGGGCTTTGAGAGAAAAGGCTTGGGAAGGCCAGTCTACCTACCAGGGGCAAGCAAGTAATTTGCTGGGGCTATTACAGAATAGGCTTGGGAAAGCTTGTCTACCTACCATGGGAAAGTAAATCATGGGCTGTTGTTATGAGAGAATAGGTTTGGGAAGGCCTATCTACCTACCAGGGGCAAGCAAGTAATTTGCAGGGGCTATGAGAGAAAAGGCTTGGGAAGGCCAGTCTACCTACCTGGGGCAAGCAAGTAATTTTCTGGGGCTATCACAGAATAGGCCTGGGAAGGCCTGTCTACCTACCAGGGGCAAGTAAGTAATTTGCTGGGGCTATTACAGAATAGGCTTGAGAAGGTCTTTCAACCTACCAGGGGCAAGCAAGTAATTTGCAGGGGCTATGAAAGAAAAGGCTTGGGAAGGCCAGTCTACCACCAGGGGCAAGCAATAAGTTGCTGGGGCTTTTACAGAATAGGCTTGGGAAGGCCTGTCTACCTACCAGGTACAAGTAAGTCATGGGCTGTGGCTATGAGAGAAAAGGCCTGGGAAGGCTGGTCTACCTACCAGGGGCAGGCAAGCAATTTGCTGGGGCTATGAGAGAATAGGCTTGGGAAGGCCAGTCTACCTACCAGGGGCAAGCAAGTAATTTGCTGGGGCTATTACAGAATAGGCTTGGGAAGGCCTGTCTACCTACCAGGGGCAAGCAAGTAATGTGCAGAAGCTATTAGAGAATTGGCTTGGGAAGGCCTGTCTACCTACCAGGTGCAAGCAAATAATGTGCTGGGGCTATTCGAGATTTGGTTTGGGATATAAGAGAATTGGTTTGGGAAGGCCTGTCTACCTACCAGGGACAAGCAAGTAATTTGTTGGGACTATTACAGAATAGGCTTGGGAAGGCCTGTCTACCTACCAGGGGCAAGCAAGTAATTTGCTGGGGCTATTACAGAATAGGCTTGGGAAGGCCTCTCTACCTACCAGGGACAAGCAAGTAATTTGTTGGGACTATTACAGAATAGGCTTGGGAAAGCCTGTCTACCTACCAGGGGCAAGCAAGTAATGTGCTGGGGCTATTACAGAATAGGATTGGGAAGGCCTGTCTACCTACCAGGGACAAGCAATTAATTTGCTGGGACTATTACAGAATAGACTTGGGAAAGCCTGTCTACCTACCAGGGGCAAACAAGTAATGTGTAGGGGCTATTAGAGAATTTGGCTTGGGATATTAGAGAATTGGCTCGGGAAGGCCAGTGGACCTACCAGGGAGAAGTAAGTCATGGGCTGATGCAATGAGAGAATAGGCTTGGGAAGGGCAGTCTACCTACCAGGGGCATGCAAGTAATTTGCTGGGGCTATTACAGAATAGGCTTGGGAAGGCCTGTCTACCGACCAGGGGCAAGCAAGTAATTTGCAGGGGCTATTACAGAATAGGCTTGGGAAGGCCTGTCTACCTACCAGGGAGAAATAAGTCATGGGCTGAGGCGATGAGAGAATAGGCTTGGGAAGGCCTATCTACCTACCAGGGGCAAGCAAGTAATTTGCTGGGACTATTACAGAATAGGCTTGGGAAAGTCTGTCTACCTACCAGGGGCAAGCAAGTAATGTGCAGAAGCTATTAGAGAATTGGCTTGGGAAGGCCTAACTACCTACCAGGTGCAAGCAAATAATGTGCTGGGGCTATTCGAGATTTGGTTTGGGATATAAGAGAATTGGTTTGGGAAGGCCTGTCTACCTACCAGGGGCAAGCAAGTAATGTGCTGGGGCTATTACAGAATAGGATTGGGAAGGCCTGTCTACCTACCAGGGACAAGCAATTAATTTGCTGGGACTATTACAGAATAGACTTGGGAAAGCCTGTCTACCTACCATGGGAAAGTAAATCATGGGCTGTTGTTATGAGAGAATAGGTTTGGGAAGGCCTATCTACCTACCAGGGGCAAGTAAGTAATATACTGGGGCTATTAGAGAATATGCTTGGGAAGGCCTGTCTACCTATAAGGGGCAAGCAAGTAATTTGCTGGGGCTATTACAGAATAGGCTTGGGAAGGCCTGTCTACCTACCAGGGGCAAGCAAGTAATTTGCTGGGGCTTTTACAGAATAGGCTTGGGAAGGCCTGTCTACCTACCATGGGAAAGTAAATCATGGGCTGTTGTTATGAGAGAATAGGTTTGGGAAGGCCTATCTACCTACCAGGGGCAAGCAAGTAATTTGCTGGGGCTTTTACAGAATAGGCTTGGGAAGGCCTGTCTACCTACCATGGGAAAGTAAATCATGGGCTGTTGTTATGAGAGAATAGGTTTGGGAAGGCCTATCTACCTACCAGGGGCAAGCAAGTAATTTGCAGGGGCTAGGAGAGAAAAGGCTTGGGAAGGCCAATCTACCTACCTGGGGCAAGCAAGTAATTTGCTGGGGCTATGACAGAATAGGCTTGGGAAGGCCTGTCTACCTACCAGGGGCAAGCAAGTAATTTGCTGGGGCTATTACAGAATAGGCTTGGGAAAGCTTGTCTACCTACCATGGGAAAGTAAATCATGGGCTGTTGTTATGAGAGAATAGGTTTGGGAAGGCCTATCTACCTACCAGGGGCAAGCAAGTAATTTGCAGGGGCTATGAGAGAAAAGGCTTGGGAAGGCCAGTCTACCTACCTGGGGCAAGCAAGTAATTTTCTGGGGCTATCACAGAATAGGCCTGGGAAGGCCTTTCTACCTACCAGGGGCAAGTAAGTAATTTGCTGGGGCTATTACAGAATAGGCTTGAGAAGGTCTTTCAACCTACCAGGGGCAAGCAAGTAATTTGCAGGGGCTATGAAAGAAAAGGCTTGGGAAGGCCAGTCTACCACCAGGGGCAAGCAATAATTTGCTGGGGCTTTTACAGAATAGGCTTGGGAAGGCCTGTCTACCTACCAGGTACAAGTAAGTCATGGGCTGTGGCTATGAGAGAAAAGGCCTGGGAAGGCTGGTCTACCTACCAGGGGCAGGCAAGCAATTTGCTGGGGCTATGAGAGAATAGGCTTGGGAAGGCCAGTCTACCTACCAGGGGCAAGCAAGTAATTTGCTGGGGCTATTACAGAATAGGCTTGGGAAAGTCTGTCTACCTACCAGGGGCAAGCAAGTAATGTGCAGAAGCTATTAGAGAATTGGCTTGGGAAGGCCTAACTACCTACCAGGTGCAAGCAAATAATGTGCTGGGGCTATTCGAGATTTGGTTTGGGATATAAGAGAATTGGTTTGGGAAGGCCTGTCTACCTACCAGGGGCAAGCAAGTAATGTGCTGGGGCTATTACAGAATAGGATTGTGAAGGCCTGTCTACCTACCAGGGACAAGCAATTAATTTGCTGGGACTATTACAGAATAGACTTGGGAAAGCCTGTCTACCTACCATGGGAAAGTAAATCATGGGCTGTTGTTATGAGAGAATAGGTTTGGGAAGGCCTATCTACCTACCAGGGGCAAGTAAGTAATATACTGGGGCTATTAGAGAATATGCTTGGGAAGGCCTGTCTACCTATAAGGGGCAAGCAAGTAATTTGCTGGGGCTATTACAGAATAGGCTTGGGAAGGCCTGTCTACCTACCAGGGGCAAGCAAGTAATTTGCTGGGGCTTTTACAGAATAGGCTTGGGAAGGCCTGTCTACCTACCATGGGAAAGTAAATCATGGGCTGTTGTTATGAGAGAATAGGTTTGGGAAGGCCTATCTACCTACCAGGGGCAAGCAAGTAATTTGCAGGGGCTAGGAGAGAAAAGGCTTGGGAAGGCCAATCTACCTACCTGGGGCAAGCAAGTAATTTGCTGGGGCTATGACAGAATAGGCTTGGGAAGGCCTGTCTACCTACCAGGGGCAAGCAAGTAATTTGCTGGGGCTATTACAGAATAGGCTTGGGAAAGCTTGTCTACCTACCATGGGAAAGTAAATCATGGGCTGTTGTTATGAGAGAATAGGTTTGGGAAGGCCTATCTACCTACCAGGGGCAAGCAAGTAATTTGCAGGGGCTATGAGAGAAAAGGCTTGGGAAGGCCAGTCTACCTACCTGGGGCAAGCAAGTAATTTTCTGGGGCTATCACAGAATAGGCCTGGGAAGGCCTTTCTACCTACCAGGGGCAAGTAAGTAATTTGCTGGGGCTATTACAGAATAGGCTTGAGAAGGTCTTTCAACCTACCAGGGGCAAGCAAGTAATTTGCAGGGGCTATGAAAGAAAAGGCTTGGGAAGGCCAGTCTACCACCAGGGGCAAGCAATAATTTGCTGGGGCTTTTACAGAATAGGCTTGGGAAGGCCTGTCTACCTACCAGGTACAAGTAAGTCATGGGCTGTGGCTATGAGAGAAAAGGCCTGGGAAGGCTGGTCTACCTACCAGGGGCAGGCAAGCAATTTGCTGGGGCTATGAGAGAATAGGCTTGGGAAGGCCAGTCTACCTACCAGGGGCAAGCAAGTAATTTGCTGGGGCTATTACAGAATAGGCTTGGGAAAGTCTGTCTACCTACCAGGGGCAAGCAAGTAATGTGCAGAAGCTATTAGAGAATTGGCTTGGGAAGGCCTAACTACCTACCAGGTGCAAGCAAATAATGTGCTGGGGCTATTCGAGATTTGGTTTGGGATATAAGAGAATTGGTTTGGGAAGGCCTGTCTACCTACCAGGGGCAAGCAAGTAATGTGCTGGGGCTATTACAGAATAGGATTGGGAAGGCCTGTCTACCTACCAGGGACAAGCAATTAATTTGCTGGGACTATTACAGAATAGACTTGGGAAAGCCTGTCTACCTACCATGGGAAAGTAAATCATGGGCTGTTGTTATGAGAGAATAGGTTTGGGAAGGCCTATCTACCTACCAGGGGCAAGTAAGTAATATACTGGGGCTATTAGAGAATATGCTTGGGAAGGCCTGTCTACCTATAAGGGGCAAGCAAGTAATTTGCTGGGGCTATTACAGAATAGGCTTGGGAAGGCCTGTCTACCTACCAGGGGCAAGCAAGTAATTTGCTGGGGCTTTTACAGAATAGGCTTGGGAAGGCCTGTCTACCTACCATGGGAAAGTAAATCATGGGCTGTTGTTATGAGAGAATAGGTTTGGGAAGGCCTATCTACCTACCAGGGGCAAGCAAGTAATTTGCAGGGGCTAGGAGAGAAAAGGCTTGGGAAGGCCAATCTACCTACCTGGGGCAAGCAAGTAATTTGCTGGGGCTATGACAGAATAGGCTTGGGAAGGCCTGTCTACCTACCAGGGGCAAGCAAGTAATTTGCTGGGGCTATTACAGAATAGGCTTGGGAAAGCTTGTCTACCTACCATGGGAAAGTAAATCATGGGCTGTTGTTATGAGAGAATAGGTTTGGGAAGGCCTATCTACCTACCAGGGGCAAGCAAGTAATTTGCAGGGGCTATGAGAGAAAAGGCTTGGGAAGGCCAGTCTACCTACCTGGGGCAAGCAAGTAATTTTCTGGGGCTATCACAGAATAGGCCTGGGAAGGCCTTTCTACCTACCAGGGGCAAGTAAGTAATTTGCTGGGGCTATTACAGAATAGGCTTGAGAAGGTCTTTCAACCTACCAGGGGCAAGCAAGTAATTTGCAGGGGCTATGAAAGAAAAGGCTTGGGAAGGCCAGTCTACCACCAGGGGCAAGCAATAATTTGCTGGGGCTTTTACAGAATAGGCTTGGGAAGGCCTGTCTACCTACCAGGTACAAGTAAGTCATGGGCTGTGGCTATGAGAGAAAAGGCCTGGGAAGGCTGGTCTACCTACCAGGGGCAGGCAAGCAATTTGCTGGGGCTATGAGAGAATAGGCTTGGGAAGGCCAGTCTACCTACCAGGGGCAAGCAAGTAATTTGCTGGGGCTATTACAGAATAGGCTTGGGAAAGTCTGTCTACCTACCAGGGGCAAGCAAGTAATGTGCAGAAGCTATTAGAGAATTGGCTTGGGAAGGCCTAACTACCTACCAGGTGCAAGCAAATAATGTGCTGGGGCTATTCGAGATTTGGTTTGGGATATAAGAGAATTGGTTTGGGAAGGCCTGTCTACCTACCAGGGGCAAGCAAGTAATGTGCTGGGGCTATTACAGAATAGGATTGGGAAGGCCTGTCTACCTACCAGGGACAAGCAATTAATTTGCTGGGACTATTACAGAATAGACTTGGGAAAGCCTGTCTACCTACCATGGGAAAGTAAATCATGGGCTGTTGTTATGAGAGAATAGGTTTGGGAAGGCCTATCTACCTACCAGGGGCAAGTAAGTAATGTGCTGGGGCTATTAGAGAATTGGCTAGGATATAAGAGAATTGTTTCGGGAAGGCCGGCGACCTACCAGGGTCAAGCAAGTAATTTGCTGGGGCAATGAGAGAAAAGGCTTGGGAAGGCCTGTCTACCTACCAAGGGCAAGCAAATAATTTGCAGGGGCTATGAAAGAAAAAGCTTGGGAAGGCCTGTCTACCTACCAGGAGCAGGGAAGTAATTTGCAGGGGCTATGAGATAAAAGGCTTGCGAAGGCCTGTCTACCTACCAGGGGCAAGCAAAGAATGTGATGGGGTTATTAGAGAATTAGCTTGGGCTAACAGAGAATTTGCTTGGGCTATTACAGAATAGGCTTGGGAAGGCCTGTCTACCTACCAGGTGCAAGTAAGTCATGGGCTGTGGCTATAAGAGAAAAGGCCTGGGAAGGTTGGTCTACCTATAAGGGGCAAGCAAGTAATTTGCTGGGGCTATTACAGAATAGGCTTGGGAAGGCCTGTCTACCTACCAGGGGCAGGCAAGTAATTTGCTGGGGCTATGAGAGAATAGGCTTTGGGAAGGCCAGTCTACCTACCAGGGGCAAGCAAGTAATGTGCAGAAGCTATTAGAGAATTGGCTTGGGAAGGCCTAACTACCTACCAGGTGCAAGCAAATAATGTGCTGGGGCTATTCGAGATTTGGTTTGGGATATAAGAGAATTGGTTTGGGAAGGCCTGTCTACCTACCAGGGGCAAGCAAGTAATGTGCTGGGGCTATTACAGAATAGGATTGTGAAGGCCTGTCTACCTACCAGGGACAAGCAATTAATTTGCTGGGACTATTACAGAATAGACTTGGGAAAGCCTGTCTACCTACCATGGGAAAGTAAATCATGGGCTGTTGTTATGAGAGAATAGGTTTGGGAAGGCCTATCTACCTACCAGGGGCAAGTAAGTAATATACTGGGGCTATTAGAGAATATGCTTGGGAAGGCCTGTCTACCTATAAGGGGCAAGCAAGTAATTTGCTGGGGCTATTACAGAATAGGCTTGGGAAGGCCTGTCTACCTACCAGGGGCAAGCAAGTAATTTGCTGGGGCTTTTACAGAATAGGCTTGGGAAGGCCTGTCTACCTACCATGGGAAAGTAAATCATGGGCTGTTGTTATGAGAGAATAGGTTTGGGAAGGCCTATCTACCTACCAGGGGCAAGCAAGTAATTTGCAGGGGCTAGGAGAGAAAAGGCTTGGGAAGGCCAATCTACCTACCTGGGGCAAGCAAGTAATTTGCTGGGGCTATGACAGAATAGGCTTGGGAAGGCCTGTCTACCTACCAGGGGCAAGCAAGTAATTTGCTGGGGCTATTACAGAATAGGCTTGGGAAAGCTTGTCTACCTACCATGGGAAAGTAAATCATGGGCTGTTGTTATGAGAGAATAGGTTTGGGAAGGCCTATCTACCTACCAGGGGCAAGCAAGTAATTTGCAGGGGCTATGAGAGAAAAGGCTTGGGAAGGCCAGTCTACCTACCTGGGGCAAGCAAGTAATTTTCTGGGGCTATCACAGAATAGGCCTGGGAAGGCCTTTCTACCTACCAGGGGCAAGTAAGTAATTTGCTGGGGCTATTACAGAATAGGCTTGAGAAGGTCTTTCAACCTACCAGGGGCAAGCAAGTAATTTGCAGGGGCTATGAAAGAAAAGGCTTGGGAAGGCCAGTCTACCACCAGGGGCAAGCAATAATTTGCTGGGGCTTTTACAGAATAGGCTTGGGAAGGCCTGTCTACCTACCAGGTACAAGTAAGTCATGGGCTGTGGCTATGAGAGAAAAGGCCTGGGAAGGCTGGTCTACCTACCAGGGGCAGGCAAGCAATTTGCTGGGGCTATGAGAGAATAGGCTTGGGAAGGCCAGTCTACCTACCAGGGGCAAGCAAGTAATTTGCTGGGGCTATTACAGAATAGGCTTGGGAAAGTCTGTCTACCTACCAGGGGCAAGCAAGTAATGTGCAGAAGCTATTAGAGAATTGGCTTGGGAAGGCCTAACTACCTACCAGGTGCAAGCAAATAATGTGCTGGGGCTATTCGAGATTTGGTTTGGGATATAAGAGAATTGGTTTGGGAAGGCCTGTCTACCTACCAGGGGCAAGCAAGTAATGTGCTGGGGCTATTACAGAATAGGATTGGGAAGGCCTGTCTACCTACCAGGGACAAGCAATTAATTTGCTGGGACTATTACAGAATAGACTTGGGAAAGCCTGTCTACCTACCATGGGAAAGTAAATCATGGGCTGTTGTTATGAGAGAATAGGTTTGGGAAGGCCTATCTACCTACCAGGGGCAAGTAAGTAATGTGCTGGGGCTATTAGAGAATTGGCTAGGATATAAGAGAATTGTTTCGGGAAGGCCGGCGACCTACCAGGGTCAAGCAAGTAATTTGCTGGGGCAATGAGAGAAAAGGCTTGGGAAGGCCTGTCTACCTACCAAGGGCAAGCAAATAATTTGCAGGGGCTATGAAAGAAAAAGCTTGGGAAGGCCTGTCTACCTACCAGGAGCAGGGAAGTAATTTGCAGGGGCTATGAGATAAAAGGCTTGCGAAGGCCTGTCTACCTACCAGGGGCAAGCAAAGAATGTGATGGGGTTATTAGAGAATTAGCTTGGGCTAACAGAGAATTTGCTTGGGCTATTACAGAATAGGCTTGGGAAGGCCTGTCTACCTACCAGGTGCAAGTAAGTCATGGGCTGTGGCTATAAGAGAAAAGGCCTGGGAAGGTTGGTCTACCTATAAGGGGCAAGCAAGTAATTTGCTGGGGCTATTACAGAATAGGCTTGGGAAGGCCTGTCTACCTACCAGGGGCAGGCAAGTAATTTGCTGGGGCTATGAGAGAATAGGCTTTGGGAAGGCCAGTCTACCTACCAGGGGCAAGAAAGTAATTTGCTGGGGCTTTGAGAGAAAAGGCTTGGGAAGGCCTGTCTACCTACCAGGGGCAAGCAAGTAATTTGCTGGGGCTATTACAGAATAGGCTTGGGAAGGCCTGTCTACCTACCAGGGGCAAGAAAGTAATTTGCTGGGGCTTTGAGAGAAAAGGCTTGGGAAGGACAGTCTACCTACCAGGGGCAAGCAAGTAATTTGCAGGGGCTATGAAAGAAAAGGCTTGGGAAGGCCAGTCTACCACCAGGGGCAAGCAATAATTTGCTGGGGCTTTTACAGAATAGGCTTGGGAAGGCCTGTCTACCTACCAGGTACAAGTAAGTCATGGGCTGTGGCTATGAGAGAAAAGGCCTGGGAAGGCCTTTCTACCTACCAGGGGAAGGAAAGTAATTTGCTGGGGCTTTGAGAGAAAAGGCTTGGGAAGGCCAGTCTACCTACCAGGGGCAAGAAAGTAATTTGCTGGGGCTTTGAGAGAAAAGGCTTGGGAAGGCCAGTCTACCTACCAGGGGCAAGCAAGTAATTTGCTGGGGCTATTACAGAATAGGCTTGGGAAGGCCTGTCTACCTACCAGGGGCAAGAAAGTAATTTGCTGGGGCTTTGAGAGAAAAGGCTTGGGAAGGCCAGTCTACCTACCAGGGGCAAGCAAGTAATTTGCAGGGGCTATGAAAGAAAAGGCTTGGGAAGGCCAGTCTACCACCAGGGGCAAGCAATAATTTGCTGGGGCTTTTACAGAATAGGCTTGGGAAGGCCTGTCTACCTACCAGGTACAAGTAAGTCATGGGCTGTGGCTATGAGAGAAAAGGCCTGGGAAGGCCTTTCTACCTACCAGGGGAAGGAAAGTAATTTGCTGGGGCTATGAGAGAAAAGGCTTGGGAAGGCCAGTCTACCTACCAGGGGCAAGAAAGTAATTTGCTGGGGCTTTGAGAGAAAAGGCTTGGGAAGGCCAGTCTACCTACCAGGGGCAAGCAAGTAATTTGCTGGGGCTATTACAGAATAGGCTTGGGAAGGCCTGTCTACCTACCAGGGGCAAGAAAGTAATTTGCTGGGGCTTTGAGAGAAAAGGCTTGGGAAGGCCAGTCTACCTACCAGGGGCAAGCAAGTAATTTGCTGGGGCTATTACAGAATAGGCTTGGGAAAGCTTGTCTACCTACCATGGGAAAGTAAATCATGGGCTGTTGTTATGAGAGAATAGGTTTGGGAAGGCCTATCTACCTACCAGGGGCAAGCAAGTAATTTGCAGGGGCTATGAGAGAAAAGGCTTGGGAAGGCCAGTCTACCTACCTGGGGCAAGCAAGTAATTTTCTGGGGCTATCACAGAATAGGCCTGGGAAGGCCTGTCTACCTACCAGGGGCAAGTAAGTAATTTGCTGGGGCTATTACAGAATAGGCTTGAGAAGGTCTTTCAACCTACCAGGGGCAAGCAAGTAATTTGCAGGGGCTATGAAAGAAAAGGCTTGGGAAGGCCAGTCTACCACCAGGGGCAAGCAATAAGTTGCTGGGGCTTTTACAGAATAGGCTTGGGAAGGCCTGTCTACCTACCAGGTACAAGTAAGTCATGGGCTGTGGCTATGAGAGAAAAGGCCTGGGAAGGCTGGTCTACCTACCAGGGGCAGGCAAGCAATTTGCTGGGGCTATGAGAGAATAGGCTTGGGAAGGCCAGTCTACCTACCAGGGGCAAGCAAGTAATTTGCTGGGGCTATTACAGAATAGGCTTGGGAAGGCCTGTCTACCTACCAGGGGCAAGCAAGTAATGTGCAGAAGCTATTAGAGAATTGGCTTGGGAAGGCCTGTCTACCTACCAGGTGCAAGCAAATAATGTGCTGGGGCTATTCGAGATTTGGTTTGGGATATAAGAGAATTGGTTTGGGAAGGCCTGTCTACCTACCAGGGACAAGCAAGTAATTTGTTGGGACTATTACAGAATAGGCTTGGGAAGGCCTGTCTACCTACCAGGGGCAAGCAAGTAATTTGCTGGGGCTATTACAGAATAGGCTTGGGAAGGCCTCTCTACCTACCAGGGACAAGCAAGTAATTTGTTGGGACTATTACAGAATAGGCTTGGGAAAGCCTGTCTACCTACCAGGGGCAAGCAAGTAATGTGCTGGGGCTATTACAGAATAGGATTGGGAAGGCCTGTCTACCTACCAGGGACAAGCAATTAATTTGCTGGGACTATTACAGAATAGACTTGGGAAAGCCTGTCTACCTACCAGGGGCAAACAAGTAATGTGTAGGGGCTATTAGAGAATTTGGCTTGGGATATTAGAGAATTGGCTCGGGAAGGCCAGTGGACCTACCAGGGAGAAGTAAGTCATGGGCTGATGCAATGAGAGAATAGGCTTGGGAAGGGCAGTCTACCTACCAGGGGCATGCAAGTAATTTGCTGGGGCTATTACAGAATAGGCTTGGGAAGGCCTGTCTACCGACCAGGGGCAAGCAAGTAATTTGCAGGGGCTATTACAGAATAGGCTTGGGAAGGCCTGTCTACCTACCAGGGAGAAATAAGTCATGGGCTGAGGCGATGAGAGAATAGGCTTGGGAAGGCCTATCTACCTACCAGGGGCAAGCAAGTAATTTGCTGGGACTATTACAGAATAGGCTTGGGAAAGTCTGTCTACCTACCAGGGGCAAGCAAGTAATGTGCAGAAGCTATTAGAGAATTGGCTTGGGAAGGCCTAACTACCTACCAGGTGCAAGCAAATAATGTGCTGGGGCTATTCGAGATTTGGTTTGGGATATAAGAGAATTGGTTTGGGAAGGCCTGTCTACCTACCAGGGGCAAGCAAGTAATGTGCTGGGGCTATTACAGAATAGGATTGGGAAGGCCTGTCTACCTACCAGGGACAAGCAATTAATTTGCTGGGACTATTACAGAATAGACTTGGGAAAGCCTGTCTACCTACCATGGGAAAGTAAATCATGGGCTGTTGTTATGAGAGAATAGGTTTGGGAAGGCCTATCTACCTACCAGGGGCAAGTAAGTAATATACTGGGGCTATTAGAGAATATGCTTGGGAAGGCCTGTCTACCTATAAGGGGCAAGCAAGTAATTTGCTGGGGCTATTACAGAATAGGCTTGGGAAGGCCTGTCTACCTACCAGGGGCAAGCAAGTAATTTGCTGGGGCTTTTACAGAATAGGCTTGGGAAGGCCTGTCTACCTACCATGGGAAAGTAAATCATGGGCTGTTGTTATGAGAGAATAGGTTTGGGAAGGCCTATCTACCTACCAGGGGCAAGCAAGTAATTTGCTGGGGCTTTTACAGAATAGGCTTGGGAAGGCCTGTCTACCTACCATGGGAAAGTAAATCATGGGCTGTTGTTATGAGAGAATAGGTTTGGGAAGGCCTATCTACCTACCAGGGGCAAGCAAGTAATTTGCAGGGGCTAGGAGAGAAAAGGCTTGGGAAGGCCAATCTACCTACCTGGGGCAAGCAAGTAATTTGCTGGGGCTATGACAGAATAGGCTTGGGAAGGCCTGTCTACCTACCAGGGGCAAGCAAGTAATTTGCTGGGGCTATTACAGAATAGGCTTGGGAAAGCTTGTCTACCTACCATGGGAAAGTAAATCATGGGCTGTTGTTATGAGAGAATAGGTTTGGGAAGGCCTATCTACCTACCAGGGGCAAGCAAGTAATTTGCAGGGGCTATGAGAGAAAAGGCTTGGGAAGGCCAGTCTACCTACCTGGGGCAAGCAAGTAATTTTCTGGGGCTATCACAGAATAGGCCTGGGAAGGCCTTTCTACCTACCAGGGGCAAGTAAGTAATTTGCTGGGGCTATTACAGAATAGGCTTGAGAAGGTCTTTCAACCTACCAGGGGCAAGCAAGTAATTTGCAGGGGCTATGAAAGAAAAGGCTTGGGAAGGCCAGTCTACCACCAGGGGCAAGCAATAATTTGCTGGGGCTTTTACAGAATAGGCTTGGGAAGGCCTGTCTACCTACCAGGTACAAGTAAGTCATGGGCTGTGGCTATGAGAGAAAAGGCCTGGGAAGGCTGGTCTACCTACCAGGGGCAGGCAAGCAATTTGCTGGGGCTATGAGAGAATAGGCTTGGGAAGGCCAGTCTACCTACCAGGGGCAAGCAAGTAATTTGCTGGGGCTATTACAGAATAGGCTTGGGAAAGTCTGTCTACCTACCAGGGGCAAGCAAGTAATGTGCAGAAGCTATTAGAGAATTGGCTTGGGAAGGCCTAACTACCTACCAGGTGCAAGCAAATAATGTGCTGGGGCTATTCGAGATTTGGTTTGGGATATAAGAGAATTGGTTTGGGAAGGCCTGTCTACCTACCAGGGGCAAGCAAGTAATGTGCTGGGGCTATTACAGAATAGGATTGTGAAGGCCTGTCTACCTACCAGGGACAAGCAATTAATTTGCTGGGACTATTACAGAATAGACTTGGGAAAGCCTGTCTACCTACCATGGGAAAGTAAATCATGGGCTGTTGTTATGAGAGAATAGGTTTGGGAAGGCCTATCTACCTACCAGGGGCAAGTAAGTAATATACTGGGGCTATTAGAGAATATGCTTGGGAAGGCCTGTCTACCTATAAGGGGCAAGCAAGTAATTTGCTGGGGCTATTACAGAATAGGCTTGGGAAGGCCTGTCTACCTACCAGGGGCAAGCAAGTAATTTGCTGGGGCTTTTACAGAATAGGCTTGGGAAGGCCTGTCTACCTACCATGGGAAAGTAAATCATGGGCTGTTGTTATGAGAGAATAGGTTTGGGAAGGCCTATCTACCTACCAGGGGCAAGCAAGTAATTTGCAGGGGCTAGGAGAGAAAAGGCTTGGGAAGGCCAATCTACCTACCTGGGGCAAGCAAGTAATTTGCTGGGGCTATGACAGAATAGGCTTGGGAAGGCCTGTCTACCTACCAGGGGCAAGCAAGTAATTTGCTGGGGCTATTACAGAATAGGCTTGGGAAAGCTTGTCTACCTACCATGGGAAAGTAAATCATGGGCTGTTGTTATGAGAGAATAGGTTTGGGAAGGCCTATCTACCTACCAGGGGCAAGCAAGTAATTTGCAGGGGCTATGAGAGAAAAGGCTTGGGAAGGCCAGTCTACCTACCTGGGGCAAGCAAGTAATTTTCTGGGGCTATCACAGAATAGGCCTGGGAAGGCCTTTCTACCTACCAGGGGCAAGTAAGTAATTTGCTGGGGCTATTACAGAATAGGCTTGAGAAGGTCTTTCAACCTACCAGGGGCAAGCAAGTAATTTGCAGGGGCTATGAAAGAAAAGGCTTGGGAAGGCCAGTCTACCACCAGGGGCAAGCAATAATTTGCTGGGGCTTTTACAGAATAGGCTTGGGAAGGCCTGTCTACCTACCAGGTACAAGTAAGTCATGGGCTGTGGCTATGAGAGAAAAGGCCTGGGAAGGCTGGTCTACCTACCAGGGGCAGGCAAGCAATTTGCTGGGGCTATGAGAGAATAGGCTTGGGAAGGCCAGTCTACCTACCAGGGGCAAGCAAGTAATTTGCTGGGGCTATTACAGAATAGGCTTGGGAAAGTCTGTCTACCTACCAGGGGCAAGCAAGTAATGTGCAGAAGCTATTAGAGAATTGGCTTGGGAAGGCCTAACTACCTACCAGGTGCAAGCAAATAATGTGCTGGGGCTATTCGAGATTTGGTTTGGGATATAAGAGAATTGGTTTGGGAAGGCCTGTCTACCTACCAGGGGCAAGCAAGTAATGTGCTGGGGCTATTACAGAATAGGATTGGGAAGGCCTGTCTACCTACCAGGGACAAGCAATTAATTTGCTGGGACTATTACAGAATAGACTTGGGAAAGCCTGTCTACCTACCATGGGAAAGTAAATCATGGGCTGTTGTTATGAGAGAATAGGTTTGGGAAGGCCTATCTACCTACCAGGGGCAAGTAAGTAATGTGCTGGGGCTATTAGAGAATTGGCTAGGATATAAGAGAATTGTTTCGGGAAGGCCGGCGACCTACCAGGGTCAAGCAAGTAATTTGCTGGGGCAATGAGAGAAAAGGCTTGGGAAGGCCTGTCTACCTACCAAGGGCAAGCAAATAATTTGCAGGGGCTATGAAAGAAAAAGCTTGGGAAGGCCTGTCTACCTACCAGGAGCAGGGAAGTAATTTGCAGGGGCTATGAGATAAAAGGCTTGCGAAGGCCTGTCTACCTACCAGGGGCAAGCAAAGAATGTGATGGGGTTATTAGAGAATTAGCTTGGGCTAACAGAGAATTTGCTTGGGCTATTACAGAATAGGCTTGGGAAGGCCTGTCTACCTACCAGGTGCAAGTAAGTCATGGGCTGTGGCTATAAGAGAAAAGGCCTGGGAAGGTTGGTCTACCTATAAGGGGCAAGCAAGTAATTTGCTGGGGCTATTACAGAATAGGCTTGGGAAGGCCTGTCTACCTACCAGGGGCAGGCAAGTAATTTGCTGGGGCTATGAGAGAATAGGCTTTGGGAAGGCCAGTCTACCTACCAGGGGCAAGAAAGTAATTTGCTGGGGCTTTGAGAGAAAAGGCTTGGGAAGGCCTGTCTACCTACCAGGGGCAAGCAAGTAATTTGCTGGGGCTATTACAGAATAGGCTTGGGAAGGCCTGTCTACCTACCAGGGGCAAGAAAGTAATTTGCTGGGGCTTTGAGAGAAAAGGCTTGGGAAGGACAGTCTACCTACCAGGGGCAAGCAAGTAATTTGCAGGGGCTATGAAAGAAAAGGCTTGGGAAGGCCAGTCTACCACCAGGGGCAAGCAATAATTTGCTGGGGCTTTTACAGAATAGGCTTGGGAAGGCCTGTCTACCTACCAGGTACAAGTAAGTCATGGGCTGTGGCTATGAGAGAAAAGGCCTGGGAAGGCCTTTCTACCTACCAGGGGAAGGAAAGTAATTTGCTGGGGCTTTGAGAGAAAAGGCTTGGGAAGGCCAGTCTACCTACCAGGGGCAAGAAAGTAATTTGCTGGGGCTTTGAGAGAAAAGGCTTGGGAAGGCCAGTCTACCTACCAGGGGCAAGAAAGTAATTTGCTGGGGCTATTACAGAATAGGCTTGGGAAGGCCTGTCTACCTACCAGGGGCAAGAAAGTAATTTGCTGGGGCTTTGAGAGAAAAGGCTTGGGAAGGCCAGTCTACCTACCAGGGGCAAGCAAGTAATTTGCAGGGGCTATGAAAGAAAAGGCTTGGGAAGGCCAGTCTACCACCAGGGGCAAGCAATAATTTGCTGGGGCTTTTACAGAATAGGCTTGGGAAGGCCTGTCTACCTACCAGGTACAAGTAAGTCATGGGCTGTGGCTATGAGAGAAAAGGCCTGGGAAGGCCTTTCTACCTACCAGGGGAAGGAAAGTAATTTGCTGGGGCTATGAGAGAAAAGGCTTGGGAAGGCCAGTCTACCTACCAGGGGCAAGAAAGTAATTTGCTGGGGCTTTGAGAGAAAAGGCTTGGGAAGGCCAGTCTACCTACCAGGGGCAAGCAAGTAATTTGCTGGGGCTATTACAGAATAGGCTTGGGAAGGCCTGTCTACCTACCAGGGGCAAGAAAGTAATTTGCTGGGGCTTTGAGAGAAAAGGCTTGGGAAGGCCAGTCTACCTACCAGGGGCAAGCAAGTAATTTGCTGGGGCTATTACAGAATAGGCTTGGGAAAGCTTGTCTACCTACCATGGGAAAGTAAATCATGGGCTGTTGTTATGAGAGAATAGGTTTGGGAAGGCCTATCTACCTACCAGGGGCAAGCAAGTAATTTGCAGGGGCTATGAGAGAAAAGGCTTGGGAAGGCCAGTCTACCTACCTGGGGCAAGCAAGTAATTTTCTGGGGCTATCACAGAATAGGCCTGGGAAGGCCTGTCTACCTACCAGGGGCAAGTAAGTAATTTGCTGGGGCTATTACAGAATAGGCTTGAGAAGGTCTTTCAACCTACCAGGGGCAAGCAAGTAATTTGCAGGGGCTATGAAAGAAAAGGCTTGGGAAGGCCAGTCTACCACCAGGGGCAAGCAATAAGTTGCTGGGGCTTTTACAGAATAGGCTTGGGAAGGCCTGTCTACCTACCAGGTACAAGTAAGTCATGGGCTGTGGCTATGAGAGAAAAGGCCTGGGAAGGCTGGTCTACCTACCAGGGGCAGGCAAGCAATTTGCTGGGGCTATGAGAGAATAGGCTTGGGAAGGCCAGTCTACCTACCAGGGGCAAGCAAGTAATTTGCTGGGGCTATTACAGAATAGGCTTGGGAAGGCCTGTCTACCTACCAGGGGCAAGCAAGTAATGTGCAGAAGCTATTAGAGAATTGGCTTGGGAAGGCCTGTCTACCTACCAGGTGCAAGCAAATAATGTGCTGGGGCTATTCGAGATTTGGTTTGGGATATAAGAGAATTGGTTTGGGAAGGCCTGTCTACCTACCAGGGACAAGCAAGTAATTTGTTGGGACTATTACAGAATAGGCTTGGGAAGGCCTGTCTACCTACCAGGGGCAAGCAAGTAATTTGCTGGGGCTATTACAGAATAGGCTTGGGAAGGCCTCTCTACCTACCAGGGACAAGCAAGTAATTTGTTGGGACTATTACAGAATAGGCTTGGGAAAGCCTGTCTACCTACCAGGGGCAAGCAAGTAATGTGCTGGGGCTATTACAGAATAGGATTGGGAAGGCCTGTCTACCTACCAGGGACAAGCAATTAATTTGCTGGGACTATTACAGAATAGACTTGGGAAAGCCTGTCTACCTACCAGGGGCAAACAAGTAATGTGTAGGGGCTATTAGAGAATTTGGCTTGGGATATTAGAGAATTGGCTCGGGAAGGCCAGTGGACCTACCAGGGAGAAGTAAGTCATGGGCTGATGCAATGAGAGAATAGGCTTGGGAAGGGCAGTCTACCTACCAGGGGCATGCAAGTAA
Source organism: Corythoichthys intestinalis (assembly GCF_030265065.1). Classification (NCBI taxonomy): domain Eukaryota; kingdom Metazoa; phylum Chordata; class Actinopteri; order Syngnathiformes; family Syngnathidae; genus Corythoichthys; species Corythoichthys intestinalis. The sequence continues at coordinate 87,225 of NW_026651606.1, read as the reverse complement.
TTTGCTGGGGCTATTACAGAATAGGCTTGGGAAGGCCTGTCTACCGACCAGGGGCAAGCAAGTAATTTGCAGGGGCTATTACAGAATAGGCTTGGGAAGGCCTGTCTACCTACCAGGGAGAAATAAGTCATGGGCTGAGGCGATGAGAGAATAGGCTTGGGAAGGCCTATCTACCTACCAGGGGCAAGCAAGTAATTTGCTGGGACTATTACAGAATAGGCTTGGGAAAGTCTGTCTACCTACCAGGGGCAAGCAAGTAATGTGCAGAAGCTATTAGAGAATTGGCTTGGGAAGGCCTAACTACCTACCAGGTGCAAGCAAATAATGTGCTGGGGCTATTCGAGATTTGGTTTGGGATATAAGAGAATTGGTTTGGGAAGGCCTGTCTACCTACCAGGGGCAAGCAAGTAATGTGCTGGGGCTATTACAGAATAGGATTGGGAAGGCCTGTCTACCTACCAGGGACAAGCAATTAATTTGCTGGGACTATTACAGAATAGACTTGGGAAAGCCTGTCTACCTACCATGGGAAAGTAAATCATGGGCTGTTGTTATGAGAGAATAGGTTTGGGAAGGCCTATCTACCTACCAGGGGCAAGTAAGTAATATACTGGGGCTATTAGAGAATATGCTTGGGAAGGCCTGTCTACCTATAAGGGGCAAGCAAGTAATTTGCTGGGGCTATTACAGAATAGGCTTGGGAAGGCCTGTCTACCTACCAGGGGCAAGCAAGTAATTTGCTGGGGCTTTTACAGAATAGGCTTGGGAAGGCCTGTCTACCTACCATGGGAAAGTAAATCATGGGCTGTTGTTATGAGAGAATAGGTTTGGGAAGGCCTATCTACCTACCAGGGGCAAGCAAGTAATTTGCTGGGGCTTTTACAGAATAGGCTTGGGAAGGCCTGTCTACCTACCATGGGAAAGTAAATCATGGGCTGTTGTTATGAGAGAATAGGTTTGGGAAGGCCTATCTACCTACCAGGGGCAAGCAAGTAATTTGCAGGGGCTAGGAGAGAAAAGGCTTGGGAAGGCCAATCTACCTACCTGGGGCAAGCAAGTAATTTGCTGGGGCTATGACAGAATAGGCTTGGGAAGGCCTGTCTACCTACCAGGGGCAAGCAAGTAATTTGCTGGGGCTATTACAGAATAGGCTTGGGAAAGCTTGTCTACCTACCATGGGAAAGTAAATCATGGGCTGTTGTTATGAGAGAATAGGTTTGGGAAGGCCTATCTACCTACCAGGGGCAAGCAAGTAATTTGCAGGGGCTATGAGAGAAAAGGCTTGGGAAGGCCAGTCTACCTACCTGGGGCAAGCAAGTAATTTTCTGGGGCTATCACAGAATAGGCCTGGGAAGGCCTTTCTACCTACCAGGGGCAAGTAAGTAATTTGCTGGGGCTATTACAGAATAGGCTTGAGAAGGTCTTTCAACCTACCAGGGGCAAGCAAGTAATTTGCAGGGGCTATGAAAGAAAAGGCTTGGGAAGGCCAGTCTACCACCAGGGGCAAGCAATAATTTGCTGGGGCTTTTACAGAATAGGCTTGGGAAGGCCTGTCTACCTACCAGGTACAAGTAAGTCATGGGCTGTGGCTATGAGAGAAAAGGCCTGGGAAGGCTGGTCTACCTACCAGGGGCAGGCAAGCAATTTGCTGGGGCTATGAGAGAATAGGCTTGGGAAGGCCAGTCTACCTACCAGGGGCAAGCAAGTAATTTGCTGGGGCTATTACAGAATAGGCTTGGGAAAGTCTGTCTACCTACCAGGGGCAAGCAAGTAATGTGCAGAAGCTATTAGAGAATTGGCTTGGGAAGGCCTAACTACCTACCAGGTGCAAGCAAATAATGTGCTGGGGCTATTCGAGATTTGGTTTGGGATATAAGAGAATTGGTTTGGGAAGGCCTGTCTACCTACCAGGGGCAAGCAAGTAATGTGCTGGGGCTATTACAGAATAGGATTGGGAAGGCCTGTCTACCTACCAGGGACAAGCAATTAATTTGCTGGGACTATTACAGAATAGACTTGGGAAAGCCTGTCTACCTACCATGGGAAAGTAAATCATGGGCTGTTGTTATGAGAGAATAGGTTTGGGAAGGCCTATCTACCTACCAGGGGCAAGTAAGTAATATACTGGGGCTATTAGAGAATATGCTTGGGAAGGCCTGTCTACCTATAAGGGGCAAGCAAGTAATTTGCTGGGGCTATTACAGAATAGGCTTGGGAAGGCCTGTCTACCTACCAGGGGCAAGCAAGTAATTTGCTGGGGCTTTTACAGAATAGGCTTGGGAAGGCCTGTCTACCTACCATGGGAAAGTAAATCATGGGCTGTTGTTATGAGAGAATAGGTTTGGGAAGGCCTATCTACCTACCAGGGGCAAGCAAGTAATTTGCAGGGGCTAGGAGAGAAAAGGCTTGGGAAGGCCAATCTACCTACCTGGGGCAAGCAAGTAATTTGCTGGGGCTATGACAGAATAGGCTTGGGAAGGCCTGTCTACCTACCAGGGGCAAGCAAGTAATTTGCTGGGGCTATTACAGAATAGGCTTGGGAAAGCTTGTCTACCTACCATGGGAAAGTAAATCATGGGCTGTTGTTATGAGAGAATAGGTTTGGGAAGGCCTATCTACCTACCAGGGGCAAGCAAGTAATTTGCAGGGGCTATGAGAGAAAAGGCTTGGGAAGGCCAGTCTACCTACCTGGGGCAAGCAAGTAATTTTCTGGGGCTATCACAGAATAGGCCTGGGAAGGCCTTTCTACCTACCAGGGGCAAGTAAGTAATTTGCTGGGGCTATTACAGAATAGGCTTGAGAAGGTCTTTCAACCTACCAGGGACAAGCAAGTAATTTGCAGGGGCTATTTACAGAATAGACTTGGGAAGGCCAGTCTATCTACCAGGGGCAAGCAAGTAATTTGCTGGGGCTATTTCAGAATACGCTTGGGAAGGCCTGTCTACCTACCAGGGGCAAGCAAGTAATTTCCAGGCGCTATGAGAGAAAAGGCTTGGGAAGGCCTGTCTATCTACCAGGGGCAAGCAAGTAATTTGCTGGGGCTATTACAGAATAGGCTTGGGAAGGCCTGTCTATCTACCAGGGGCAAGCAAGTAATTTGCAGGGGCTATTACAGAATAGGCTTGGGAAAGCCTGTCTACCTACCAGGGGCAAGCAAGTAATGTGCTGGGGCTATTAGAGAATTGGCTAGGATATAAGAGAATTGTTTCGGGAAGGCCGGCGACCTACCAGGGTCAAGCAAGTAATTTGCTGGGGCAATGAGAGAAAAGGCTTGGGAAGGCCTGTCTACCTACCAAGGGCAAGCAAATAATTTGCAGGGGCTATGAAAGAAAAAGCTTGGGAAGGCCTGTCTACCTACCAGGAGCAGGGAAGTAATTTGCAGGGGCTATGAGAGAAAAGGCTTGCGAAGGCCTGTCTACCTACCAGGGGCAAGCAAAGAATGTGATGGGGTTATTAGAGAATTAGCTTGGGCTAACAGAGAATTTGCTTGGGCTATTACAGAATAGGCTTGGGAAGGCCTGTCTACCTACCAGGTGCAAGTAAGTCATGGGCTGTGGCTATAAGAGAAAAGGCCTGGGAAGGTTGGTCTACCTATAAGGGGCAAGCAAGTAATTTGCTGGGGCTATTACAGAATAGGCTTGGGAAGGCCTGTCTACCTACCAGGGGCAGGCAAGTAATTTGCTGGGGCTATGAGAGAATAGGCTTTGGGAAGGCCAGTCTACCTACCAGGGGCAAGAAAGTAATTTGCTGGGGCTTTGAGAGAAAAGGCTTGGGAAGGCCTGTCTACCTACCAGGGGCAAGCAAGTAATTTGCTGGGGCTATTACAGAATAGGCTTGGGAAGGCCTGTCTACCTACCAGGGGCAAGAAAGTAATTTGCTGGGGCTTTGAGAGAAAAGGCTTGGGAAGGCCAGTCTACCTACCAGGGGCAAGCAAGTAATTTGCAGGGGCTATGAAAGAAAAGGCTTGGGAAGGCCAGTCTACCACCAGGGGCAAGCAATAATTTGCTGGGGCTTTTACAGAATAGGCTTGGGAAGGCCTGTCTACCTACCAGGTACAAGTAAGTCATGGGCTGTGGCTATGAGAGAAAAGGCCTGGGAAGGCTGGTCTACCTACCAGGGGTAGGCAAGTAATTTGCTGGGGCTATGAGAGAATAGGCTTGGGAAGGCCTTTCTACCTACCAGGGGAAGGAAAGTAATTTGCTTGGGCTTTGAGAGAAAAGGCTTGGGAAGGCCAGTCTACCTACCAGGGGCAAGAAAGTAATTTGCTGGGGCTTTGAGAGAAAAGGCTTGGGAAGGCCAGTCTACCTACCAGGGGCAAGCAAGTAATTTGCTGGGGCTATTACAGAATAGGCTTGGGAAAGCTTGTCTACCTACCATGGGAAAGTAAATCATGGGCTGTTGTTATGAGAGAATAGGCTTGGGAAGGCCTGTCTACCTACCAGGGGCAGGCAAGTAATTTGCAGGGGCTATGAGAGAAAAGGCTTGGGAAGGCCAGTCTACCTACCTGGGGCAAGCAAGTAATTTTCTGGGGCTATCACAGAATAGGCCTGGGAAGGCCTGTCTACCTACCAGGGGCAAGTAAGTAATTTGCTGGGGCTATTACAGAATAGGCTTGAGAAGGTCTTTCAACCTACCAGGGGCAAGCAAGTAATTTGCAGGGGCTATGAAAGAAAAGGCTTGGGAAGGCCAGTCTACCACCAGGGGCAAGCAATAAGTTGCTGGGGCTTTTACAGAATAGGCTTGGGAAGGCCTGTCTACCTACCAGGTACAAGTAAGTCATGGGCTGTGGCTATGAGAGAAAAGGCCTGGGAAGGCTGGTCTACCTACCAGGGGCAGGCAAGCAATTTGCTGGGGCTATGAGAGAATAGGCTTGGGAAGGCCAGTCTACCTACCAGGGGCAAGCAAGTAATTTGCTGGGGCTATTACAGAATAGGCTTGGGAAGGCCTGTCTACCTACCAGGGGCAAGCAAGTAATGTGCAGAAGCTATTAGAGAATTGGCTTGGGAAGGCCTGTCTACCTACCAGGTGCAAGCAAATAATGTGCTGGGGCTATTCGAGATTTGGTTTGGGATATAAGAGAATTGGTTTGGGAAGGCCTGTCTACCTACCAGGGACAAGCAAGTAATTTGTTGGGACTATTACAGAATAGGCTTGGGAAGGCCTGTCTACCTACCAGGGGCAAGCAAGTAATTTGCTGGGGCTATTACAGAATAGGCTTGGGAAGGCCTGTCTACCTACCAGGGGCAAGCAAATAATTTGCTGGGGCTTTTACAGAATAGGCTTGGGAAGGCCTGTCTACCTACCAGGTACAAGTAAGTCATGGGCTGTGGCTATGAGAGAAAAGGCCTGGGAAGGCTGGTCTACCTACCAGGGGCAGGCAAGCAATTTGCTGGGGCTATGAGAGAATAGGCTTGGGAAGGCCAGTCTACCTACCAGGGGCAAGCAAGTAATTTGCTGGGGCTATTACAGAATAGGCTTGGGAAGGACTGTCTACCTACCTGGGAAGGCTGGTCCCAGGCTGGGAAGGCTTGCCCTACCAGGGGCAAGCAGTTAATTTGAGGGGCTATGAGAGAAAAGGCTTGGGAAGGCCAGTCTACCTACCAGGAGCAAGCAAGTAATTTGCTGGGGCTATGAAAGAATAGGCTTGGGAAGGCCTTTCTACCTACCAGGGGAAGGAAAGTAATTTGCTGAAGCTAAGAGAGAATAGGCTTGGGAAGGCCAGTTTACCTACCAGGGGCAAGCAAGTAATTTGCAGAAGCTATTAGAGAATTGGCTTGGGAAGGCCTAACTACCTACCAGGTGCAAGCAAATAATGTGCTGGGGCTATTCGAGATTTGGTTTGGGATATAAGAGAATTGGTTTGGGAAGGCCTGTCTACCTACCAGGGGCAAGCAAGTAATGTGCTGGGGCTATTACAGAATAGGATTGGGAAGGCCTGTCTACCTACCAGGGACAAGCAATTAATTTGCTGGGACTATTACAGAATAGACTTGGGAAAGCCTGTCTACCTACCATGGGAAAGTAAATCATGGGCTGTTGTTATGAGAGAATAGGTTTGGGAAGGCCTATCTACCTACCAGGGGCAAGTAAGTAATATACTGGGGCTATTAGAGAATATGCTTGGGAAGGCCTGTCTACCTATAAGGGGCAAGCAAGTAATTTGCTGGGGCTATTACAGAATAGGCTTGGGAAGGCCTGTCTACCTACCAGGGGCAAGCAAGTAATTTGCTGGGGCTTTTACAGAATAGGCTTGGGAAGGCCTGTCTACCTACCATGGGAAAGTAAATCATGGGCTGTTGTTATGAGAGAATAGGTTTGGGAAGGCCTATCTACCTACCAGGGGCAAGCAAGTAATTTGCAGGGGCTAGGAGAGAAAAGGCTTGGGAAGGCCAATCTACCTACCTGGGGCAAGCAAGTAATTTGCTGGGGCTATGACAGAATAGGCTTGGGAAGGCCTGTCTACCTACCAGGGGCAAGCAAGTAATTTGCTGGGGCTATTACAGAATAGGCTTGGGAAAGCTTGTCTACCTACCATGGGAAAGTAAATCATGGGCTGTTGTTATGAGAGAATAGGTTTGGGAAGGCCTATCTACCTACCAGGGGCAAGCAAGTAATTTGCAGGGGCTATGAGAGAAAAGGCTTGGGAAGGCCAGTCTACCTACCTGGGGCAAGCAAGTAATTTTCTGGGGCTATCACAGAATAGGCCTGGGAAGGCCTTTCTACCTACCAGGGGCAAGTAAGTAATTTGCTGGGGCTATTACAGAATAGGCTTGAGAAGGTCTTTCAACCTACCAGGGGCAAGCAAGTAATTTGCAGGGGCTATTTACAGAATAGACTTGGGAAGGCCAGTCTATCTACCAGGGGCAAGCAAGTAATTTGCTGGGGCTATTTCAGAATACGCTTGGGAAGGCCTGTCTACCTACCAGGGGCAAGCAAGTAATTTCCAGGCGCTATGAGAGAAAAGGCTTGGGAAGGCCTGTCTATCTACCAGGGGCAAGCAAGTAATTTGCTGGGGCTATTACAGAATAGGCTTGGGAAGGCCTGTCTATCTACCAGGGGCAAGCAAGTAATTTGCAGGGGCTATTACAGAATAGGCTTGGGAAAGCCTGTCTACCTACCAGGGGCAAGCAAGTAATGTGCTGGGGCTATTAGAGAATTGGCTAGGATATAAGAGAATTGTTTCGGGAAGGCCGGCGACCTACCAGGGTCAAGCAAGTAATTTGCTGGGGCAATGAGAGAAAAGGCTTGGGAAGGCCTGTCTACCTACCAAGGGCAAGCAAATAATTTGCAGGGGCTATGAAAGAAAAAGCTTGGGAAGGCCTGTCTACCTACCAGGAGCAGGGAAGTAATTTGCAGGGGCTATGAGAGAAAAGGCTTGCGAAGGCCTGTCTACCTACCAGGGGCAAGCAAAGAATGTGATGGGGTTATTAGAGAATTAGCTTGGGCTAACAGAGAATTTGCTTGGGCTATTACAGAATAGGCTTGGGAAGGCCTGTCTACCTACCAGGTGCAAGTAAGTCATGGGCTGTGGCTATAAGAGAAAAGGCCTGGGAAGGTTGGTCTACCTATAAGGGGCAAGCAAGTAATTTGCTGGGGCTATTACAGAATAGGCTTGGGAAGGCCTGTCTACCTACCAGGGGCAGGCAAGTAATTTGCTGGGGCTATGAGAGAATAGGCTTTGGGAAGGCCAGTCTACCTACCAGGGGCAAGAAAGTAATTTGCTGGGGCTTTGAGAGAAAAGGCTTGGGAAGGCCTGTCTACCTACCAGGGGCAAGCAAGTAATTTGCTGGGGCTATTACAGAATAGGCTTGGGAAGGCCTGTCTACCTACCAGGGGCAAGAAAGTAATTTGCTGGGGCTTTGAGAGAAAAGGCTTGGGAAGGCCAGTCTACCTACCAGGGGCAAGCAAGTAATTTGCAGGGGCTATGAAAGAAAAGGCTTGGGAAGGCCAGTCTACCACCAGGGGCAAGCAATAATTTGCTGGGGCTTTTACAGAATAGGCTTGGGAAGGCCTGTCTACCTACCAGGTACAAGTAAGTCATGGGCTGTGGCTATGAGAGAAAAGGCCTGGGAAGGCTGGTCTACCTACCAGGGGTAGGCAAGTAATTTGCTGGGGCTATGAGAGAATAGGCTTGGGAAGGCCTTTCTACCTACCAGGGGAAGGAAAGTAATTTGCTTGGGCTTTGAGAGAAAAGGCTTGGGAAGGCCAGTCTACCTACCAGGGGCAAGAAAGTAATTTGCTGGGGCTTTGAGAGAAAAGGCTTGGGAAGGCCAGTCTACCTACCAGGGGCAAGCAAGTAATTTGCTGGGGCTATTACAGAATAGGCTTGGGAAAGCTTGTCTACCTACCATGGGAAAGTAAATCATGGGCTGTTGTTATGAGAGAATAGGCTTGGGAAGGCCTGTCTACCTACCAGGGGCAGGCAAGTAATTTGCAGGGGCTATGAGAGAAAAGGCTTGGGAAGGCCAGTCTACCTACCTGGGGCAAGCAAGTAATTTTCTGGGGCTATCACAGAATAGGCCTGGGAAGGCCTGTCTACCTACCAGGGGCAAGTAAGTAATTTGCTGGGGCTATTACAGAATAGGCTTGAGAAGGTCTTTCAACCTACCAGGGGCAAGCAAGTAATTTGCAGGGGCTATGAAAGAAAAGGCTTGGGAAGGCCAGTCTACCACCAGGGGCAAGCAATAAGTTGCTGGGGCTTTTACAGAATAGGCTTGGGAAGGCCTGTCTACCTACCAGGTACAAGTAAGTCATGGGCTGTGGCTATGAGAGAAAAGGCCTGGGAAGGCTGGTCTATCTACCAGGGGCAAGCAAGTAATTTGCTGGGGCTATTACAGAATAGGCTTGGGAAGGACTGTCTACCTACCTGGGAAGGCTGGTCCCAGGCTGGGAAGGCTTGCCCTACCAGGGGCAAGCAGTTAATTTGAGGGGCTATGAGAGAAAAGGCTTGGGAAGGCCAGTCTACCTACCAGGAGCAAGCAAGTAATTTGCTGGGGCTATGAAAGAATAGGCTTGGGAAGGCCTTTCTACCTACCAGGGGAAGGAAAGTAATTTGCTGAAGCTAAGAGAGAATAGGCTTGGGAAGGCCAGTTTACCTACCAGGGGCAAGCAAGTAATTTGCAGAAGCTATTAGAGAATTGGCTTGGGAAGGCCTAACTACCTACCAGGTGCAAGCAAATAATGTGCTGGGGCTATTCGAGATTTGGTTTGGGATATAAGAGAATTGGTTTGGGAAGGCCTGTCTACCTACCAGGGGCAAGCAAGTAATGTGCTGGGGCTATTACAGAATAGGATTGGGAAGGCCTGTCTACCTACCAGGGACAAGCAATTAATTTGCTGGGACTATTACAGAATAGACTTGGGAAAGCCTGTCTACCTACCATGGGAAAGTAAATCATGGGCTGTTGTTATGAGAGAATAGGTTTGGGAAGGCCTATCTACCTACCAGGGGCAAGTAAGTAATATACTGGGGCTATTAGAGAATATGCTTGGGAAGGCCTGTCTACCTATAAGGGGCAAGCAAGTAATTTGCTGGGGCTATTACAGAATAGGCTTGGGAAGGCCTGTCTACCTACCAGGGGCAAGCAAGTAATTTGCTGGGGCTTTTACAGAATAGGCTTGGGAAGGCCTGTCTACCTACCATGGGAAAGTAAATCATGGGCTGTTGTTATGAGAGAATAGGTTTGGGAAGGCCTATCTACCTACCAGGGGCAAGCAAGTAATTTGCAGGGGCTAGGAGAGAAAAGGCTTGGGAAGGCCAATCTACCTACCTGGGGCAAGCAAGTAATTTGCTGGGGCTATGACAGAATAGGCTTGGGAAGGCCTGTCTACCTACCAGGGGCAAGCAAGTAATTTGCTGGGGCTATTACAGAATAGGCTTGGGAAAGCTTGTCTACCTACCATGGGAAAGTAAATCATGGGCTGTTGTTATGAGAGAATAGGTTTGGGAAGGCCTATCTACCTACCAGGGGCAAGCAAGTAATTTGCAGGGGCTATGAGAGAAAAGGCTTGGGAAGGCCAGTCTACCTACCTGGGGCAAGCAAGTAATTTTCTGGGGCTATCACAGAATAGGCCTGGGAAGGCCTTTCTACCTACCAGGGGCAAGTAAGTAATTTGCTGGGGCTATTACAGAATAGGCTTGAGAAGGTCTTTCAACCTACCAGGGGCAAGCAAGTAATTTGCAGGGGCTATTTACAGAATAGACTTGGGAAGGCCAGTCTATCTACCAGGGGCAAGCAAGTAATTTGCTGGGGCTATTTCAGAATACGCTTGGGAAGGCCTGTCTACCTACCAGGTACAAGTAAGTCATGGGCTGTGGCTATGAGAGAAAAGGCCTGGGAAGGCTGGTCTACCTACCAGGGGCAGGCAAGCAATTTGCTGGGGCTATGAGAGAATAGGCTTGGGAAGGCCAGTCTACCTACCAGGGGCAAGCAAGTAATTTGCTGGGGCTATTACAGAATAGGCTTGGGAAGGCCTGTCTACCTACCAGGGGCAAGCAAGTAATGTGCAGAAGCTATTAGAGAATTGGCTTGGGAAGGCCTGTCTACCTACCAGGTGCAAGCAAATAATGTGCTGGGGCTATTCGAGATTTGGTTTGGGATATAAGAGAATTGGTTTGGGAAGGCCTGTCTACCTACCAGGGACAAGCAAGTAATTTGTTGGGACTATTACAGAATAGGCTTGGGAAGGCCTGTCTACCTACCAGGGGCAAGCAAGTAATTTGCTGGGGCTATTACAGAATAGGCTTGGGAAGGCCTGTCTACCTACCAGGGGCAAGCAAATAATTTGCTGGGGCTTTTACAGAATAGGCTTGGGAAGGCCTGTCTACCTACCAGGTACAAGTAAGTCATGGGCTGTGGCTATGAGAGAAAAGGCCTGGGAAGGCTGGTCTACCTACCAGGGGCAGGCAAGCAATTTGCTGGGGCTATGAGAGAATAGGCTTGGGAAGGCCAGTCTACCTACCAGGGGCAAGCAAGTAATTTGCTGGGGCTATTACAGAATAGGCTTGGGAAGGACTGTCTACCTACCTGGGAAGGCTGGTCCCAGGCTGGGAAGGCTTGCCCTACCAGGGGCAAGCAGTTAATTTGAGGGGCTATGAGAGAAAAGGCTTGGGAAGGCCAGTCTACCTACCAGGAGCAAGCAAGTAATTTGCTGGGGCTATGAAAGAATAGGCTTGGGAAGGCCTTTCTACCTACCAGGGGAAGGAAAGTAATTTGCTGAAGCTAAGAGAGAATAGGCTTGGGAAGGCCAGTTTACCTACCAGGGGCAAGCAAGTAATTTGCTGGGGCTATTACAGAATAGGCTTGGGAAGGACTGTCTACCTACCAGGGGCAAGCAAGTACTTTGCTGTGGCTATTTACAGAATAGACTTGGGAAGGCCAGTCTATCTACCAGGGGCAAGCAAGTAATTTGCTGGGGCTATTTCAGAATACGCTTGGGAAGGCCTGTCTACCTACCAGGGGCAAGCAAGTAATTTCCAGGCGCTATGAGAGAAAAGGCTTGGGAAGGCCTGTCTATCTACCAGGGGCAAGCAAGTAATTTGCTGGGGCTATTACAGAATAGGCTTGGGAAGGCCTGTCTATCTACCAGGGGCAAGCAAGTAATTTGCAGGGGCTATTACAGAATAGGCTTGGGAAAGCCTGTCTACCTACCAGGGGCAAGCAAGTAATGTGCTGGGGCTATTAGAGAATTGGCTAGGATATAAGAGAATTTTTTCGGGAAGGCCGGCGACCTACCAGGGTCAAGCAAGTAATTTGCTGGGGCAATGAGAGAAAAGGCTTGGGAAGGCCTGTCTACCTACCAAGGGCAAGCAAATAATTTGCAGGGGCTATAAAAGAAAAAGCTTGGGAAGGCCTGTCTACCTACCAGGAGCAGGGAAGTAATTTGCAGGGGCTATGAGAGAAAAGGCTTGCGAAGGCCTGTCTACCTACCAGGGGCAAGCAAAGAATGTGATGGGGTTATTAGAGAATTAGCTTGGGCTAACAGAGAATTTGCTTGGGCTATTACAGAATAGGCTTGGGAAGGCCTGTCTACCTACCAGGTGCAAGTAAATCATGGGCTGTGGCTATAAGAGAAAAGGCCTGGGAAGGTTGGTCTACCTATAAGGGGCAAGCAAGTAATTTGCTGGGGCTATTACAGAATAGGCTTGGGAAGGCCTGTCTACCTACCAGGGGCAGGCAAGTAATTTGCTGGGGCTATGAGAGAATAGGCTTTGGGAAGGCCAGTCTACCTACCAGGGGCAAGAAAGTAATTTGCTGGGGCTTTGAGAGAAAAGGCTTGGGAAGGCCTGTCTACCTACCAGGGGCAAGCAAGTAATTTGCTGGGGCTATTACAGAATAGGCTTGGGAAGGCCTGTCTACCTACCAGGGGCAAGAAAGTAATTTGCTGGGGCTTTGAGAGAAAAGGCTTGGGAAGGCCAGTCTACCTACCAGGGGCAAGCAAGTAATTTGCAGGGGCTATGAAAGAAAAGGCTTGGGAAGGCCAGTCTACCACCAGGGGCAAGCAATAATTTGCTGGGGCTTTTACAGAATAGGCTTGGGAAGGCCTGTCTACCTACCAGGTACAAGTAAGTCATGGGCTGTGGCTATGAGAGAAAAGGCCTGGGAAGGCTGGTCTACCTACCAGGGGTAGGCAAGTAATTTGCTGGGGCTATGAGAGAATAGGCTTGGGAAGGCCTTTCTACCTACCAGGGGAAGGAAAGTAATTTGCTTGGGCTTTGAGAGAAAAGGCTTGGGAAGGCCAGTCTACCTACCAGGGGCAAGAAAGTAATTTGCTGGGGCTTTGAGAGAAAAGGCTTGGGAAGGCCAGTCTACCTACCAGGGGCAAGCAAGTAATTTGCTGGGGCTATTACAGAATAGGCTTGGGAAAGCTTGTCTACCTACCATGGGAAAGTAAATCATGGGCTGTTGTTATGAGAGAATAGGTTTGGGAAGGCCTATCTACCTACCAGGGGCAAGCAAGTAATTTGCAGGGGCTATGAGAGAAAAGGCTTGGGAAGGCCAGTCTACCTACCTGGGGCAAGCAAGTAATTTTCTGGGGCTATCACAGAATAGGCCTGGGAAGGCCTGTCTACCTACCAGGGGCAAGTAAGTAATTTGCTGGGGCTATTACAGAATAGGCTTGAGAAGGTCTTTCAACCTACCAGGGGCAAGCAAGTAATTTGCAGGGGCTATGAAAGAAAAGGCTTGGGAAGGCCAGTCTACCACCAGGGGCAAGCAATAAGTTGCTGGGGCTTTTACAGAATAGGCTTGGGAAGGCCTGTCTACCTACCAGGTACAAGTAAGTCATGGGCTGTGGCTATGAGAGAAAAGGCCTGGGAAGGCTGGTCTACCTACCAGGGGCAGGCAAGCAATTTGCTGGGGCTATGAGAGAATAGGCTTGGTAAGGCCAGTCTACCTACCAGGGGCAAGCAAGTAATTTGCTGGGGCTATTACAGAATAGGCTTGGGAAGGCCTGTCTACCTACCAGGGGCAAGCAAGTAATGTGCAGAAGCTATTAGAGAATTGGCTTGGGAAGGCCTGTCTACCTACCAGGTGCAAGCAAATAATGTGCTGGGGCTATTCGAGATTTGGTTTGGAATATAAGAGAATTGGTTTGGGAAGGCCTGTCTACCTACCAGGGACAAGCAAGTAATTTGTTGGGACTATTACAGAATAGGCTTGGGAAGGCCTGTCTACCTACCAGGGGCAAGCAAGTAATTTGCTGGGGCTATTACAGAATAGGCTTGGGAAGGCCTCTCTACCTACCAGGGACAAGCAAGTAATTTGTTGGGACTATTACAGAATAGGCTTGGGAAAGCCTGTCTACCTACCAGGGGCAAGCAAGTAATGTGCTGGGGCTATTACAGAATAGGATTGGGAAGGCCTGTCTACCTACCAGGGACAAGCAATTAATTTGCTGGGACTATTACAGAATAGACTTGGGAAAGCCTGTCTACCTACCAGGGGCAAACAAGTAATGTGTAGGGGCTATTAGAGAATTTGGCTTGGGATATTAGAGAATTGGCTCGGGAAGGCCAGTGGACCTACCAGGGAGAAGTAAGTCATGGGCTGATGCAATGAGAGAATAGGCTTGGGAAGGGCAGTCTACCTACCAGGGGCATGCAAGTAATTTGCTGGGGCTATTACAGAATAGGCTTGGGAAGGCCTGTCTACCGACCAGGGGCAAGCAAGTAATTTGCAGGGGCTATTACAGAATAGGCTTGGGAAGGCCTGTCTACCTACCAGGGAGAAATAAGTCATGGGCTGAGGCGATGAGAGAATAGGCTTGGGAAGGCCTATCTACCTACCAGGGGCAAGCAAGTAATTTGCTGGGACTATTACAGAATAGGCTTGGGAAAGTCTGTCTACCTACCAGGGGCAAGCAAGTAATGTGCAGAAGCTATTAGAGAATTGGCTTGGGAAGGCCTAACTACCTACCAGGTGCAAGCAAATAATGTGCTGGGGCTATTCGAGATTTGGTTTGGGATATAAGAGAATTGGTTTGGGAAGGCCTGTCTACCTACCAGGGGCAAGCAAGTAATGTGCTGGGGCTATTACAGAATAGGATTGGGAAGGCCTGTCTACCTACCAGGGACAAGCAATTAATTTGCTGGGACTATTACAGAATAGACTTGGGAAAGCCTGTCTACCTACCATGGGAAAGTAAATCATGGGCTGTTGTTATGAGAGAATAGGTTTGGGAAGGCCTATCTACCTACCAGGGGCAAGTAAGTAATATACTGGGGCTATTAGAGAATATGCTTGGGAAGGCCTGTCTACCTACAAGGGGCAAGCAAGTAATTTGCTGGGGCTATTACAGAATAGGCTTGGGAAGGCCTGTCTACCTACCATGGGAAAGTAAATCATGGGCTGTTGTTATGAGAGAATAGGTTTGGGAAGGCCTATCTACCTACCAGGGGCAAGCAAGTAATTTGCAGGGGCTAGGAGAGAAAAGGCTTGGGAAGGCCAATCTACCTACCTGGGGCAAGCAAGTAATTTGCTGGGGCTATGACAGAATAGGCTTGGGAAGGCCTGTCTACCTACCAGGGGCAAGCAAGTAATTTGCTGGGGCTATTACAGAATAGGCTTGGGAAAGCTTGTCTACCTACCATGGGAAAGTAAATCATGGGCTGTTGTTATGAGAGAATAGGTTTGGGAAGGCCTATCTACCTACCAGGGGCAAGCAAGTAATTTGCAGGGGCTATGAGAGAAAAGGCTTGGGAAGGCCAGTCTACCTACCTGGGGCAAGCAAGTAATTTTCTGGGGCTATCACAGAATAGGCCTGGGAAGGCCTTTCTACCTACCAGGGGCAAGTAAGTAATTTGCTGGGGCTATTACAGAATAGGCTTGAGAAGGTCTTTCAACCTACCAGGGGCAAGCAAGTAATTTGCAGGGGCTATGAAAGAAAAGGCTTGGGAAGGCCAGTCTACCACCAGGGGCAAGCAATAATTTGCTGGGGCTTTTACAGAATAGGCTTGGGAAGGCCTGTCTACCTACCAGGTACAAGTAAGTCATGGGCTGTGGCTATGAGAGAAAAGGCCTGGGAAGGCTGGTCTACCTACCAGGGGCAGGCAAGCAATTTGCTGGGGCTATGAGAGAATAGGCTTGGGAAGGCCAGTCTACCTACCAGGGGCAAGCAAGTAATTTGCTGGGGCTATTACAGAATAGGCTTGGGAAGGACTGTCTACCTACCTGGGAAGGCTGGTCCCAGGCTGGGAAGGCTTGCCCTACCAGGGGCAAGCAGTTAATTTGAGGGGCTATGAGAGAAAAGGCTTGGGAAGGCCAGTCTACCTATCAGGAGCAAGCAAGTAATTTGCTGGGGCTATGAAAGAATAGGCTTGGGAAGGCCTTTCTACCTACCAGGGGAAGGAAAGTAATTTGCTGAAGCTAAGAGAGAATAGGCTTGGGAAGGCCAGTTTACCTACCAGGGGCAAGCAAGTAATTTGCTGGGGCTATTACAGAATAGGCTTGGGAAGGACTGTCTACCTACCAGGGGCAAGCAAGTACTTTGCTGTGGCTATTTACAGAATAGACTTGGGAAGGCCAGTCTATCTACCAGGGGCAAGCAAGTAATTTGCTGGGGCTATTTCAGAATACGCTTGGGAAGGCCTGTCTACCTACCAGGGGCAAGCAAGTAATTTCCAGGCGCTATGAGAGAAAAGGCTTGGGAAGGCCTGTCTATCTACCAGGGGCAAGCAAGTAATTTGCTGGGGCTATTACAGAATAGGCTTGGGAAGGCCTGTCTATCTACCAGGGGCAAGCAAGTAATTTGCAGGGGCTATTACAGAATAGGCTTGGGAAAGCCTGTCTACCTACCAGGGGCAAGCAAGTAATGTGCTGGGGCTATTAGAGAATTGGCTAGGATATAAGAGAATTGTTTCGGGAAGGCCGGCGACCTACCAGGGTCAAGCAAGTAATTTGCTGGGGCAATGAGAGAAAAGGCTTGGGAAGGCCTGTCTACCTACCAAGGGCAAGCAAATAATTTGCAGGGGCTATGAAAGAAAAAGCTTGGGAAGGCCTGTCTACCTACCAGGAGCAGGGAAGTAATTTGCAGGGGCTATGAGAGAAAAGGCTTGCGAAGGCCTGTCTACCTACCAGGGGCAAGCAAAGAATGTGATGGGGTTATTAGAGAATTAGCTTGGGCTAACAGAGAATTTGCTTGGGCTATTACAGAATAGGCTTGGGAAGGCCTGTCTACCTACCAGGTGCAAGTAAGTCATGGGCTGTGGCTATAAGAGAAAAGGCCTGGGAAGGTTGGTCTACCTATAAGGGGCAAGCAAGTAATTTGCTGGGGCTATTACAGAATAGGCTTGGGAAGGCCTGTCTACCTACCAGGGGCAGGCAAGTAATTTGCTGGGGCTATGAGAGAATAGGCTTTGGGAAGGCCAGTCTACCTACCAGGGGCAAGAAAGTAATTTGCTGGGGCTTTGAGAGAAAAGGCTTGGGAAGGCCAGTCTACCTACCAGGGGCAAGCAAGTAATTTGCTGGGGCTATTACAGAATAGGCTTGGGAAGGCCTGTCTACCTACCAGGGGCAAGAAAGTAATTTGCTGGGGCTTTGAGAGAAAAGGCTTGGGAAGGCCAGTCTACCTACCAGGGGCAAGCAAGTAATTTGCAGGGGCTATGAAAGAAAAGGCTTGGGAAGGCCAGTCTACCACCAGGGGCAAGCAATAATTTGCTGGGGCTTTTACAGAATAGGCTTGGGAAGACCTGTCTACCTACCAGGTACAAGTAAGTCATGGGCTGTGGCTATGAGAGAAAAGGCCTGGGAAGGCTGGTCTACCTACCAGGGGTAGGCAAGTAATTTGCTGGGGCTATGAGAGAATAGGCTTGGGAAGGCCTTTCTACCTACCAGGGGAAGGAAAGTAATTTGCTTGGGCTTTGAGAGAAAAGGCTTGGGAAGGCCAGTCTACCTACCAGGGGCAAGAAAGTAATTTGCTGGGGCTTTGAGAGAAAAGGCTTGGGAAGGCCAGTCTACCTACCAGGGGCAAGCAAGTAATTTGCTGGGGCTATTACAGAATAGGCTTGGGAAGGCCTGTCTACCTACCAGGGGCAAGAAAGTAATTTGCTGGGGCTTTGAGAGAAAAGGCTTGGGAAGGCCAGTCTACCTACCAGGGGCAAGCAAGTAATTTGCTGGGGCTATTACAGAATAGGCTTGGGAAAGCTTGTCTACCTACCATGGGAAAGTAAATCATGGGCTGTTGTTATGAGAGAATAGGTTTGGGAAGGCCTATCTACCTACCAGGGGCAAGCAAGTAATTTGCAGGGGCTATGAGAGAAAAGGCTTGGGAAGGCCACTCTACCTACCTGGGGCAAGCAAGTAATTTTCTGGGGCTATCACAGAATAGGCCTGGGAAGGCCTGTCTACCTACCAGGGGCAAGTAAGTAATTTGCTGGGGCTTTTACAGAATAGGCTTGGGAAGGCCTGTCTACCTACCATGGGAAAGTAAATCATGGGCTGTTGTTATGAGAGAATAGGTTTGGGAAGGCCTATCTACCTACCAGGGGCAAGCAAGTAATTTGCAGGGGCTAGGAGAGAAAAGGCTTGGGAAGGCCAATCTACCTACCTGGGGCAAGCAAGTAATTTGCTGGGGCTATGACAGAATAGGCTTGGGAAGGCCTGTCTACCTACCAGGGGCAAGCAAGTAATTTGCTGGGGCTATTACAGAATAGGCTTGGGAAAGCTTGTCTACCTACCATGGGAAAGTAAATCATGGGCTGTTGTTATGAGAGAATAGGTTTGGGAAGGCCTATCTACCTACCAGGGGCAAGCAAGTAATTTGCAGGGGCTATGAGAGAAAAGGCTTGGGAAGGCCAGTCTACCTACCTGGGGCAAGCAAGTAATTTTCTGGGGCTATCACAGAATAGGCCTGGGAAGGCCTTTCTACCTACCAGGGGCAAGTAAGTAATTTGCTGGGGCTATTACAGAATAGGCTTGAGAAGGTCTTTCAACCTACCAGGGGCAAGCAAGTAATTTGCAGGGGCTATGAAAGAAAAGGCTTGGGAAGGCCAGTCTACCACCAGGGGCAAGCAATAATTTGCTGGGGCTTTTACAGAATAGGCTTGGGAAGGCCTGTCTACCTACCAGGTACAAGTAAGTCATGGGCTGTGGCTATGAGAGAAAAGGCCTGGGAAGGCTGGTTTACCTACCAGGGGCAGGCAAGCAATTTGCTGGAGCTATGAGAGAATAGGCTTGGGAAGGCCAGTCTACCTACCAGGGGCAAGCAAGTAATTTGCTGGGGCTATTACAGAATAGGCTTGGGAAGGACTGTCTACCTACCTGGGAAGGCTGGTCCCAGGCTGGGAAGGCTTGCCCTACCAGGGGCAAGCAGTTAATTTGAGGGGCTATGAGAGAAAAGGCTTGGGAAGGCCAGTCTACCTACCAGGAGCAAGCAAGTAATTTGCTGGGGCTATGAAAGAATAGGCTTGGGAAGGCCTTTCTACCTACCAGGGGAAGGAAAGTAATTTGCTGAAGCTAAGAGAGAATAGGCTTGGGAAGGCCAGTTTACCTACCAGGGGCAAGCAAGTAATTTGCTGGGGCTATTACAGAATAGGCTTCGGAAGGACTGTCTACCTACCAGGGGCAAGCAAGTACTTTGCTGTGGCTATTTACAGAATAGACTTGGGAAGGCCAGTCTATCTACCAGGGGCAAGCAAGTAATTTGCTGGGGCTATTTCAGAATACGCTTGGGAAGGCCTGTCTACCTACCAGGGGCAAGCAAGTAATTTCCAGGCGCTATGAGAGAAAAGGCTTGGGAAGGCCTGTCTATCTACCAGGGGCAAGCAAGTAATTTGCTGGGGCTATTACAGAATAGGCTTGGGAAGGCCTGTCTATCTACCAGGGGCAAGCAAGTAATTTGCAGGGGCTATTACAGAATAGGCTTGGGAAAGCCTGTCTACCTACCAGGGGCAAGCAAGTAATGTGCTGGGGCTATTAGAGAATTGGCTAGGATATAAGAGAATTGTTTCGGGAAGGCCGGCGACCTACCAGGGTCAAGCAAGTAATTTGCTGGGGCAATGAGAGAAAAGGCTTGGGAAGGCCTGTCTACCTACCAAGGGCAAGCAAATAATTTGCAGGGGCTATGAAAGAAAAAGCTTGGGAAGGCCTGTCTACCTACCAGGAGCAGGGAAGTAATTTGCAGGGGCTATGAGAGAAAAGGCTTGCGAAGGCCTGTCTACCTACCAGGGGCAAGCAAAGAATGTGATGGGGTTATTAGAGAATTAGCTTGGGCTAACAGAGAATTTGCTTGGGCTATTACAGAATAGGCTTGGGAAGGCCTGTCTACCTACCAGGTGCAAGTAAGTCATGGGCTGTGGCTATAAGAGAAAAGGCCTGGGAAGGTTGGTCTACCTATAAGGGGCAAGCAAGTAATTTGCTGGGGCTATTACAGAATAGGCTTGGGAAGGCCTGTCTACCTACCAGGGGCAGGCAAGTAATTTGCTGGGGCTATGAGAGAATAGGCTTTGGGAAGGCCAGTCTACCTACCAGGGGCAAGAAAGTAATTTGCTGGGGCTTTGAGAGAAAAGGCTTGGGAAGGCCAGTCTACCTACCAGGGGCAAGCAAGTAATTTGCTGGGGCTATTACAGAATAGGCTTGGGAAGGCCTGTCTACCTACCAGGGGCAAGAAAGTAATTTGCTGGGGCTTTGAGAGAAAAGGCTTGGGAAGGCCAGTCTACCTACCAGGGGCAAGCAAGTAATTTGCAGGGGCTATGAAAGAAAAGGCTTGGGAAGTCCAGTCTACCACCAGGGGCAAGCAATAATTTGCTGGGGCTTTTACAGAATAGGCTTGGGAAGACCTGTCTACCTACCAGGTACAAGTAAGTCATGGGCTGTGGCTATGAGAGAAAAGGCCTGGGAAGGCTGGACTACCTACCAGGGGTAGGCAAGTAATTTGCTGGGGCTATGAGAGAATAGGCTTGGGAAGGCCTTTCTACCTACCAGGGGAAGGAAAGTAATTTGCTTGGGCTTTGAGAGAAAAGGCTTGGGAAGGCCAGTCTACCTACCAGGGGCAGGCAAGTAATTTGCTGGGGCTATGAGAGAATAGGCTTTGGGAAGGCCAGTCTACCTACCAGGGGCAAGCAAGTAATTTGCAGGGGCTATGAGAGAAAAGGCTTGGGAAGGCCACTCTACCTACCTGGGGCAAGCAAGTAATTTTCTGGGGCTATCACAGAATAGGCCTGGGAAGGCCTGTCTACCTACCAGGGGCAAGTAAGTAATTTGCTGGGGCTTTTACAGAATAGGCTTGGGAAGGCCTGTCTACCTACCATGGGAAAGTAAATCATGGGCTGTTGTTATGAGAGAATAGGTTTGGGAAGGCCTATCTACCTACCAGGGGCAAGCAAGTAATTTGCAGGGGCTAGGAGAGAAAAGGCTTGGGAAGGCCAATCTACCTACCTGGGGCAAGCAAGTAATTTGCTGGGGCTATGACAGAATAGGCTTGGGAAGGCCTGTCTACCTACCAGGGGCAAGCAAGTAATTTGCTGGGGCTATTACAGAATAGGCTTGGGAAAGCTTGTCTACCTACCATGGGAAAGTAAATCATGGGCTGTTGTTATGAGAGAATAGGTTTGGGAAGGCCTATCTACCTACCAGGGGCAAGCAAGTAATTTGCAGGGGCTATGAGAGAAAAGGCTTGGGAAGGCCAGTCTACCTACCTGGGGCAAGCAAGTAATTTTCTGGGGCTATCACAGAATAGGCCTGGGAAGGCCTTTCTACCTACCAGGGGCAAGTAAGTAATTTGCTGGGGCTATTACAGAATAGGCTTGAGAAGGTCTTTCAACCTACCAGGGGCAAGCAAGTAATTTGCAGGGGCTATGAAAGAAAAGGCTTGGGAAGGCCAGTCTACCACCAGGGGCAAGCAATAATTTGCTGGGGCTTTTACAGAATAGGCTTGGGAAGGCCTGTCTACCTACCAGGTACAAGTAAGTCATGGGCTGTGGCTATGAGAGAAAAGGCCTGGGAAGGCTGGTCTACCTACCAGGGGCAGGCAAGCAATTTGCTGGGGCTATGAGAGAATAGGCTTGGGAAGGCCAGTCTACCTACCAGGGGCAAGCAAGTAATTTGCTGGGGCTATTACAGAATAGGCTTGGGAAGGACTGTCTACCTACCTGGGAAGGCTGGTCCCAGGCTGGGAAGGCTTGCCCTACCAGGGGCAAGCAGTTAATTTGAGGGGCTATGAGAGAAAAGGCTTGGGAAGGCCAGTCTACCTACCAGGAGCAAGCAAGTAATTTGCTGGGGCTATGAAAGAATAGGCTTGGGAAGGCCTTTCTACCTACCAGGGGAAGGAAAGTAATTTGCTGAAGCTAAGAGAGAATAGGCTTGGGAAGGCCAGTTTACCTACCAGGGGCAAGCAAGTAATTTGCTGGGGCTATGAGAGAATAGGCTTTGGGAAGGCCAGTCTACCTACCAGGGGCAAGAAAGTAATTTGCTGGGGCTTTGAGAGAAAAGGCTTGGGAAGGCCAGTCTACCTACCAGGGGCAAGCAAGTAATTTGCTGGGGCTATTACAGAATAGGCTTGGGAAGGCCTGTCTACCTACCAGGGGCAAGAAAGTAATTTGCTGGGGCTTTGAGAGAAAAGGCTTGGGAAGGCCAGTCTACCTACCAGGGGCAAGCAAGTAATTTGCAGGGGCTATGAAAGAAAAGGCTTGGGAAGGCCAGTCTACCACCAGGGGCAAGCAATAATTTGCTGGGGCTTTTACAGAATAGGCTTGGGAAGACCTGTCTACCTACCAGGTACAAGTAAGTCATGGGCTGTGGCTATGAGAGAAAAGGCCTGGGAAGGCTGGTCTACCTACCAGGGGTAGGCAAGTAATTTGCTGGGGCTATGAGAGAATAAGCTTGGGAAGGCCTTTCTACCTACCAGGGGAAGGAAAGTAATTTGCTTGGGCTTTGAGAGAAAAGGCTTGGGAAGGCCAGTCTACCTACCAGGGGCAAGAAAGTAATTTGCTGGGGCTTTGAGAGAAAAGGCTTGGGAAGGCCAGTCTACCTACCAGGGGCAAGCAAGTAATTTGCTGGGGCTATTACAGAATAGGCTTGGGAAGGCCTGTCTACCTACCAGGGGCAAGAAAGTAATTTGCTGGGGCTTTGAGAGAAAAGGCTTGGGAAGGCCAGTCTACCTACCAGGGGCAAGCAAGTAATTTGCTGGGGCTATTACAGAATAGGCTTGGGAAAGCTTGTCTACCTACCATGGGAAAGTAAATCATGGGCTGTTGTTATGAGAGAATAGGTTTGGGAAGGCCTATCTACCTACCAGGGGCAAGCAAGTAATTTGCAGGGGCTATGAGAGAAAAGGCTTGGGAAGGCCACTCTACCTACCTGGGGCAAGCAAGTAATTTTCTGGGGCTATCACAGAATAGGCCTGGGAAGGCCTGTCTACCTACCAGGGGCAAGTAAGTAATTTGCTGGGGCTTTTACAGAATAGGCTTGGGAAGGCCTGTCTACCTACCATGGGAAAGTAAATCATTGGCTGTTGTTATGAGAGAATAGGTTTGGGAAGGCCTATCTACCTACCAGGGGCAAGCAAGTAATTTGCAGGGGCTAGGAGAGAAAAGGCTTGGGAAGGCCAATCTACCTACCTGGGGCAAGCAAGTAATTTGCTGGGGCTATGACAGAATAGGCTTGGGAAGGCCTGTCTACCTACCAGGGGCAAGCAAGTAATTTGCTGGGGCTATTACAGAATAGGCTTGGGAAAGCTTGTCTACCTACCATGGGAAAGTAAATCATGGGCTGTTGTTATGAGAGAATAGGTTTGGGAAGGCCTATCTACCTACCAGGGGCAAGCAAGTAATTTGCAGGGGCTATGAGAGAAAAGGCTTGGGAAGGCCAGTCTACCTACCTGGGGCAAGCAAGTAATTTTCTGGGGCTATCACAGAATAGGCCTGGGAAGGCCTTTCTACCTACCAGGGGCAAGTAAGTAATTTGCTGGGGCTATTACAGAATAGGCTTGAGAAGGTCTTTCAACCTACCAGGGGCAAGCAAGTAATTTGCAGGGGCTATGAAAGAAAAGGCTTGGGAAGGCCAGTCTACCACCAGGGGCAAGCAATAATTTGCTGGGGCTTTTACAGAATAGGCTTGGGAAGGCCTGTCTACCTACCAGGTACAAGTAAGTCATGGGCTGTGGCTATGAGAGAAAAGGCCTGGGAAGGCTGGTCTACCTACCAGGGGCAGGCAAGCAATTTGCTGGGGCTATGAGAGAATAGGCTTGGGAAGGCCAGTCTACCTACCAGGGGCAAGCAAGTAATTTGCTGGGGCTATTACAGAATAGGCTTGGGAAGGACTGTCTACCTACCTGGGAAGGCTGGTCCCAGGCTGGGAAGGCTTGCCCTACCAGGGGCAAGCAGTTAATTTGAGGGGCTATGAGAGAAAAGGCTTGGGAAGGCCAGTCTACCTACCAGGAGCAAGCAAGTAATTTGCTGGGGCTATGAAAGAATAGGCTTGGGAAGGCCTTTCTACCTACCAGGGGAAGGAAAGTAATTTGCTGAAGCTAAGAGAGAATAGGCTTGGGAAGGCCAGTTTACCTACCAGGGGCAAGCAAGTAATTTGCTGGGGCTATTACAGAATAGGCTTGGGAAGGACTGTCTACCTACCAGGGGCAAGCAAGTACTTTGCTGTGGCTATTTAAAGAATAGACTTGGGAAGGCCAGTCTATCTACCAGGGGCAAGCAAGTAATTTCCAGGCGCTATGAGAGAAAAGGCTTGGGAAGGCCTGTCTATCTACCAGGGGCAAGCAAGTAATTTGCTGGGGCTATTACAGAATAGGCTTGGGAAGGCCTGTCTATCTACCAGGGGCAAGCAAGTAATTTGCAGGGGCTATTACAGAATAGGCTTGGGAAAGCCTGTCTACCTACCAGGGGCAAGCAAGTAATGTGCTGGGGCTATTAGAGAATTGGCTAGGATATAAGAGAATTGTTTCGGGAAGGCCGGCGACCTACCAGGGTCAAGCAAGTAATTTGCTGGGGCAATGAGAGAAAAGGCTTGGGAAGGCCTGTCTACCTACCAAGGGCAAGCAAATAATTTGCAGGGGCTATGAAAGAAAAAGCTTGGGAAGGCCTGTCTACCTACCAGGAGCAGGGAAGTAATTTGCAGGGGCTATGAGAGAAAAGGCTTGCGAAGGCCTGTCTACCTACCATGGGCAAGCAAAGAATGTGATGGGGTTGTTAGAGAATTAGCTTGGGCTAACAGAGAATTTGCTTGGGCTATTACAGAATAGGCTTGGGAAGGCCTGACTACCTACCAGGTGCAAGTAAGTCATGGGCTGTGGCTATAAGAGAAAAGGCCTGGGAAGGTTGGTCTACCTATAAGGGGCAAGCAAGTAATTTGCTGGGGCTATTACAGAATAGGCTTGGGAAGGCCTGTCTACCTACCAGGGGCAGGCAAGTAATTTGCTGGGGCTATGAGAGAATAGGCTTTGGGAAGGCCAGTCTACCTACCAGGGGCAAGAAAGTAATTTGCTGGGGCTTTGAGAGAAAAGGCTTGGGAAGGCCAGTCTACCTACCAGGGGCAAGCAAGTAATTTGCTGGGGCTTTTACAGAATAGGCTTGGGAAGGCCTGTCTACCTACCATGGGAAAGTAAATCATGGGCTGTTGTTATGAGAGAATAGGTTTGGGAAGGCCTATCTACCTACCAGGGGCAAGCAAGTAATATACTGGGGCTATTAGAGAATATGCTTGGGAAATAAGAGAATTGACTCGGGAAGGCCTGTCGACCTACCAGGGGCAAGCAAGTAATTTGCAGGGGTTATGAGAGAATTGGCTTGGGAAGGCCAGTCTACCTATAAGGGGTAAGAAAGTAATTTGCTGGGGCTATTACAGAATAGGCTTGGGAAGGCCTGTCTACCTACCAGGCTGTCTACCTACCAGGAGCAAGCAAGTAATTTTTTGGGGCTATTACAGAATAGGCTTGGGAAGGCCTGTCTACCTACCATGGGAAAGTAAATCATGGGCTGTTGTTATGAGAGAATAGGTTTGGGAAGGCCTATCTACCTACCAGGGGCAAGCAAGTAATTTGCAGGGGCTATGAGAGAAAAGGCTTGGGAAGGCCAGTCTACCTACCTGGGGCAAGCATGTAATTTGCAGGGGCTATTACAGAATAGGCTTGGGAAGGCCTGTCTACCTACCAGGGGCAAGCAAGTAATTTGCTGGGGCTATGACAGAATAGGCTTGGGAAGGCCTGTCTACCTACCAGGGGCAAGCAAGTAATTTGCTGGTGCTATTGAAGAATAGGCTTGGGAAGGTCTTTCAACCTACCAGGGGCAAGCAAGTAATTTGCAGGGGCTATGAAAGAAAAGGCTTGGGAAGGCCAGTCTACCACCAGGGGCAAGCAATAATTTGCTGGGGCTTTTACAGAATAGGCTTGGGAAGGCCTGTCTACCTACCAGGTACAAGTAAGTCATGGGCTGTGGCTATGAGAGAAAAGGCCTGGGAAGGCTGGTCTACCTACCAGGGGCAGGCAAGTAATTTGCTGGGGCTATGAGAGAATAGGCTTGGGAAGACCAGTCTACCTACCAGGGGCAAGAAAGTAATTTGCTGGGGCTTTGAGAGAAAAGGCTTGGGAAGGCCAGTCTACCTACCAGGGGCAAGCAAGTAATTTGCTGGGGCTTTTACAGAATAGGCTTGGGAAAGCTTGTCTACCTACCATGGGAAAGTAAATCATGGGCTGTTGTTATGAGAGAATAGGTTTGGGAAGGCCTATCTACCTACCAGGG
Organism: Corythoichthys intestinalis; assembly: GCF_030265065.1. Lineage (NCBI taxonomy): Eukaryota > Metazoa > Chordata > Actinopteri > Syngnathiformes > Syngnathidae > Corythoichthys > Corythoichthys intestinalis. Next base: position 61,043 of record NW_026651606.1, on the reverse strand, counting down.
GCAAGCAAGTAATTTGCTGGGGCTATTGAAGAATAGGCTTGGGAAGGTCTTTCTACCTACCTGGGGCAAGCAAGTAATTTGCTGGGGCTATAACAGAATAGGCTTGGGAAAGCCTGTCTACCTACCAAGAGCAAGCATGTAATTTGCAGAAACTATTACAGAATAGGCTTGATAAGGCCTGTCTACCTACCAGGGAGAAATAAGTCATGGGCTGAGGCGATGAGAGAATAGGCTTGGGAAAGCGTGTCTACCTACCAGGGGCAAGCAAGTAATTTGCAGCGGCTATTACAGAATAGGCTTGGGAAAGCCTGTCTACCTACCAGGGGCAAGCAAGTAATGTGCAGGGGCTATTAGAGAATTGGCTTGGGAAGGCCTGTCTACCTACCAGGGGCAAGCAAGTAATTTGCAGCGGCTATTACAGATTAGGCTTGGGAAGGCCTGTCTACCTACCAGGGAGAAATAAGTCATGGGCTCAGGCGATGAGAAAATAGGCTTGGGAAGGCCTGTCTACCTACCAGGGACAAGCAAGTAATTTGCTGGGACTATTACAGAATAGGCTTGGGAAGGCCTGTCTACCTACCAGGGAGAAATAAGTCATGGGCTGAGGCGATGAGAGAATAGGCTTGGGAAGGCCTATCTACCTACCAGGGGCAAGCAAGTAATTTGCTGGGACTATTACAGAATAGGCTTGGGAAAGTCTGTTTACCTACCAGGGGCAAGCAAGTAATGTGCAGAAGCTATTAAAGAATTGGCTTGGGAAGGCCTAACTACCTACCAGGTGCAAGCAAATAATGTGCTGGGGCTATTCGAGATTTGGTTTGGGATATAAGAGAATTGGTTTGGGAAGGTCTGTCTACCTACCTGGGACAAGCAAGTAATTTGTTGGGACTATTACAGAATAGGCTTGGGAAGGCCTGTCTACCTACCAGGGGCAAGCAAGTAATTTGCTGGGGCTATTACAGAATAGGCTTGGGAAGGCCTCTCTACCTACCAGGGACAAGCAAGTAATTTGTTGGGACTATTACAGAATAGGCTTGGGAAGGCCTGTCTACCTACCAGGGGCAAGCAAGTAATTTCCAGGCGCTATGAGAGAAAAGGCTTGGGAAGGCCTGTCTATCTACCAGGGGCAAGCAAGTAATTTGCTGGGGCTATTACAGAATAGGCTTGGGAAGGCCTGTCTATCTACCAGGGGCAAGCAAGTAATTTGCAGGGGCTATTACAGAATAGGCTTGGGAAAGCCTGTCTACCTACCAGGGGCAAGCAAGTAATGTGCTGGGGCTATTAGAGAATTGGCTAGGATATAAGAGAATTGTTTCGGGAAGGCCGGCGACCTACCAGGGTCAAGCAAGTAATTTGCTGGGGCAATGAGAGAAAAGGCTTGGGAAGGCCTGTCTACCTACCAAGGGCAAGCAAATAATTTGCAGGGGCTATGAAAGAAAAAGCTTGGGAAGGCCTGTCTACCTACCAGGAGCAGGGAAGTAATTTGCAGGGGCTATGAGAGAAAAGGCTTGCGAAGGCCTGTCTACCTACCATGGGCAAGCAAAGAATGTGATGGGGTTGTTAGAGAATTAGCTTGGGCTAACAGGGAATTTGCTTGGGCTATTACAGAATAGGCTTGGGAAGGCCTGACTACCTACCAGGTGCAAGTAAGTCATGGGCTGTGGCTATAAGAGAAAAGGCCTGGGAAGGTTGGTCTACCTATAAGGGGCAAGCAAGTAATTTGCTGGGGCTATTACAGAATAGGCTTGGGAAGGCCTGTCTACCTACCAGGGGCAGGCAAGTAATTTGCTGGGGCTATGAGAGAATAGGCTTTGGGAAGGCCAGTCTACCTACCAGGGGCAAGAAAGTAATTTGCTGGGGCTTTGAGAGAAAAGGCTTGGGAAGGCCAGTCTACCTACCAGGGGCAAGCAAGTAATTTGCTGGGGCTTTTACAGAATAGGCTTGGGAAGGCCTGTCTACCTACCATGGGAAAGTAAATCATGGGCTGTTGTTATGAGAGAATAGGTTTGGGAAGGCCTATCTACCTACCAGGGGCAAGCAAGTAATATACTGGGGCTATTAGAGAATATGCTTGGGAAATAAGAGAATTGACTCGGGAAGGCCTGTCGACCTACCAGGGGCAAGCAAGTAATTTGCAGGGGTTATGAGAGAATTGGCTTGGGAAGGCCAGTCTACCTATAAGGGGTAAGAAAGTAATTTGCTGGGGCTATTACAGAATAGGCTTGGGAAGGCCTGTCTACCTACCAGGCTGTCTACCTACCAGGAGCAAGCAAGTAATTTTTTGGGGCTATTACAGAATAGGCTTGGGAAGGCCTGTCTACCTACCATGGGAAAGTAAATCATGGGCTGTTGTTATGAGAGAATAGGTTTGGGAAGGCCTATCTACCTACCAGGGGCAAGCAAGTAATTTGCAGGGGCTATGAGAGAAAAGGCTTGGGAAGGCCAGTCTACCTACCTGGGGCAAGCATGTAATTTGCAGGGGCTATTACAGAATAGGCTTGGGAAGGCCTGTCTACCTACCAGGGGCAAGCAAGTAATTTGCTGGGGCTATGACAGAATAGGCTTGGGAAGGCCTGTCTACCTACCAGGGGCAAGCAAGTAATTTGCTGGTGCTATTGAAGAATAGGCTTGGGAAGGTCTTTCAACCTACCAGGGGCAAGCAAGTAATTTGCAGGGGCTATGAAAGAAAAGGCTTGGGAAGGCCAGTCTACCACCAGGGGCAAGCAATAATTTGCTGGGGCTTTTACAGAATAGGCTTGGGAAGGCCTGTCTACCTACCAGGTACAAGTAAGTCATGGGCTGTGGCTATGAGAGAAAAGGCCTGGGAAGGCTGGTCTACCTACCAGGGGCAGGCAAGTAATTTGCTGGGGCTATGAGAGAATAGGCTTGGGAAGGCCAGTCTACCTACCAGGGGCAAGAAAGTAATTTGCTGGGGCTTTGAGAGAAAAGGCTTGGGAAGGCCAGTCTACCTACCAGGGGCAAGCAAGTAATTTGCTGGGGCTTTTACAGAATAGGCTTGGGAAAGCTTGTCTACCTACCATGGGAAAGTAAATCATGGGCTGTTGTTATGAGAGAATAGGTTTGGGAAGGCCTATCTACCTACCAGGGGCAAGCAAGTAATTTGCTGGGGCTATTGAAGAATAGGCTTGGGAAGGTCTTTCTACCTACCTGGGGCAAGCAAGTAATTTGCTGGGGCTATAACAGAATAGGCTTGGGAAGGCCTGTCTACCTATCAGGGACAAGCAAGTAATTTGCAGAAACTATTACAGAATAGGCTTGATAAGGCCTGTCTACCTACCAGGGAGAAATAAGTCATGGGCTGAGGCGATGAGAGAATAGGCTTGGGAAAGCGTGTCTACCTACCAGGGGCAAGCAAGTAATTTGCAGCGGCTATTACAGAATAGGCTTGGGAAAGCCTGTCTACCTACCAGGGGCAAGCAAGTAATGTGCAGGGGCTTTTAGAGAATTGGCTTGGGAAGGCCTGTCTACCTACCAGGGGCAAGCAAGTAATTTGCAGCGGCTATTACAGATTAGGCTTGGGAAGGCCTGTCTACCTACCAGGGAGAAATAAGTCATGGGCTCAGGCGATGAGAAAATAGGCTTGGGAAGGCCTGTCTACCTACCAGGGACAAGCAAGTAATTTGCTGGGACTATTACAGAATAGGCTTGGGAAGGCCTGTCTACCTACCAGGGAGAAATAAGTCATGGGCTGAGGCGATGAGAGAATAGGCTTGGGAAGGCCTATCTACCTACCAGGGGCAAGCAAGTAATTTGCTGGGACTATTACAGAATAGGCTTGGGAAAGTCTGTTTACCTACCAGGGGCAAGCAAGTAATGTGCAGAAGCTATTAAAGAATTGGCTTGGGAAGGCCTAACTACCTACCAGGTGCAAGCAAATAATGTGCTGGGGCTATTCGAGATTTGGTTTGGGATATAAGAGAATTGGTTTGGGAAGGTCTGTCTACCTACCAGGGACAAGCAAGTAATTTGTTGGGACTATTACAGAATAGGCTTGGGAAGGCCTGTCTACCTACCAGGGGCAAGCAAGTAATTTGCTGGGGCTATTACAGAATAGGCTTGGGAAGGCCTCTCTACCTACCAGGGACAAGCAAGTAATTTGTTGGGACTATTACAGAATAGGCTTGGGAAAGCCTGTCTACCTACCAGGGGCAAGCAAGTAATGTGCTGGGGCTATTACAGAATAGGATTGGGAAGGCCTGTCTACCTACCAGGGACAAGCAATTAATTTGCTGGGACTATTACAGAATAGACTTGTGAAAGCCCGTCTACCTACCATGGGAAAGTAAATCATGGGCTGTTGTTATGAGAGAATAGGTTTGGGAAGGCCTATCTACCTACCAGGGGCAAGTAAGTAATATACTGGGGCTATTAGAGAATATGCTTGGGAAGGCCTGTCTACCTATAAGGGGCAAGCAAGTAATTTGCTGGGGCTATTACAGAATAGGCTTGGGAAGGCCTGTCTACCTACCAGGGGCAAGCAAGTAATTTGCTGGGGCTTTTACAGAATAGGCTTGGGAAGGCCTGTCTACCTACCATGGGAAAGTAAATCATGGGCTGTTGTTATGAGAGAATAGGTTTGGGAAGGCCTATCTACCTACCAGGGGCAAGCAAGTAATTTGCAGGGGCTAGGAGAGAAAAGGCTTGGGAAGGCCAGTCTACCTACCTGGGGCAAGCATGTAATTTGCAGGGGCTATTACAGAATAGGCTTGGGAAAGCCTGTCTACCTACCAGGGGCAAGCAAGTAATTTGCTGGGGCTATGACAGAATAGGCTTGGGAAGGCCTGTCTACCTACCAGGGGCAAGCAAGTAATTTGCTGGGGCTATTGAAGAATAGGCTTGGGAAGGTCTTTCTACCTACCTGGGGCAAGCAAGTAATTTGCTGGGGCTATCACAGAATAGGCTTGGGAAGGCCTGTCTACCTACCAGGGGCAAGCAAGTAATTTGCTGGTGCTATTGAAGAATAGGCTTGGGAAGGTCTTTCAACCTACCAGGGGCAAGCAAGTAATTTGCAGGGGCTATGAAAGAAAAGGCTTGGGAAGGCCAGTCTAACACCAGGGGCAAGCAATAATTTGCTGGGGCTTTTACAGAATAGGCTTGGGAAGGCCTGTCTACCTACCAGGTACAAGTAAGTCATGGGCTGTGGCTATGAGAGAAAAGGCCTGGGAAGGCTGGTCTACCTACCAGGGGTAGGCAAGTAATTTGCTGGGGCTATGAGAGAATAGGCTTGGGAAGGCCTTTCTACCTACCAGGGGAAGGAAAGTAATTTGCTGGGGCTTTGAGAGAAAAGGCTTGGGAAGGCCAGTCTACCTACCAGGGGCAAGAAAGTAATTTGCTGGGGCTTTGAGAGAAAAGGCTTGGGAAGGCCAGTCTACCTACCAGGGGCAAGCAAGTAATTTGCTGGGGCTATTACAGAATAGGCTTGGGAAGGCCTGTCTACCTACCAGGGGCAAGAAAGTAATTTGCTGGGGCTTTGAGAGAAAAGGCTTGGGAAGGCCAGTCTACCTACCAGGGGCAAGCAAGTAATTTGCTGGGGCTATTACAGAATAGGCTTGGGAAAGCTTGTCTACCTACCATGGGAAAGTAAATCATGGGCTGTTGTTATGAGAGAATAGGTTTGGGAAGGCCTATCTACCTACCAGGGGCAAGCAAGTAATTTGCAGGGGCTATGAGAGAAAAGGCTTGGGAAGGCCAGTCTACCTACCTGGGGCAAGCAAGTAATTTTCTGGGGCTATCACAGAATAGGCCTGGGAAGGCCTGTCTACCTACCAGGGGCAAGTAAGTAATTTGCTGGGGCTATTACAGAATAGGCTTGAGAAGGTCTTTCAACCTACCAGGGGCAAGCAAGTAATTTGCAGGGGCTATGAAAGAAAAGGCTTGGGAAGGCCAGTCTACCACCAGGGGCAAGCAATAAGTTGCTGGGGCTTTTACAGAATAGGCTTGGGAAGGCCTGTCTACCTACCAGGTACAAGTAAGTCATGGGCTGTGGCTATGAGAGAAAAGGCCTGGGAAGGCTGGTCTACCTACCAGGGGCAGGCAAGCAATTTGCTGGGGCTATGAGAGAATAGGCTTGGGAAGGCCAGTCTACCTACCAGGGGCAAGCAAGTAATTTGCTGGGGCTATTACAGAATAGGCTTGGGAAGGCCTGTCTACCTACCAGGGGCAAGCAAGTAATGTGCAGAAGCTATTAGAGAATTGGCTTGGGAAGGCCTGTCTACCTACCAGGTGCAAGCAAATAATGTGCTGGGGCTATTCGAGATTTGGTTTGGGATATAAGAGAATTGGTTTGGGAAGGCCTGTCTACCTACCAGGGACAAGCAAGTAATTTGTTGGGACTATTACAGAATAGGCTTGGGAAGGCCTGTCTACCTACCAGGGGCAAGCAAGTAATTTGCTGGGGCTATTACAGAATAGGCTTGGGAAGGCCTCTCTACCTACCAGGGACAAGCAAGTAATTTGTTGGGACTATTACAGAATAGGCTTGGGAAAGCCTGTCTACCTACCAGGGGCAAGCAAGTAATGTGCTGGGGCTATTACAGAATAGGATTGGGAAGGCCTGTCTACCTACCAGGGACAAGCAATTAATTTGCTGGGACTATTACAGAATAGACTTGGGAAAGCCTGTCTACCTACCAGGGGCAAACAAGTAATGTGTAGGGGCTATTAGAGAATTTGGCTTGGGATATTAGAGAATTGGCTCGGGAAGGCCAGTGGACCTACCAGGGAGAAGTAAGTCATGGGCTGATGCAATGAGAGAATAGGCTTGGGAAGGGCAGTCTACCTACCAGGGGCATGCAAGTAATTTGCTGGGGCTATTACAGAATAGGCTTGGGAAGGCCTGTCTACCGACCAGGGGCAAGCAAGTAATTTGCAGGGGCTATTACAGAATAGGCTTGGGAAGGCCTGTCTACCTACCAGGGAGAAATAAGTCATGGGCTGAGGCGATGAGAGAATAGGCTTGGGAAGGCCTATCTACCTACCAGGGGCAAGCAAGTAATTTGCTGGGACTATTACAGAATAGGCTTGGGAAAGTCTGTCTACCTACCAGGGGCAAGCAAGTAATGTGCAGAAGCTATTAGAGAATTGGCTTGGGAAGGCCTAACTACCTACCAGGTGCAAGCAAATAATGTGCTGGGGCTATTCGAGATTTGGTTTGGGATATAAGAGAATTGGTTTGGGAAGGCCTGTCTACCTACCAGGGGCAAGCAAGTAATGTGCTGGGGCTATTACAGAATAGGATTGGGAAGGCCTGTCTACCTACCAGGGACAAGCAATTAATTTGCTGGGACTATTACAGAATAGACTTGGGAAAGCCTGTCTACCTACCATGGGAAAGTAAATCATGGGCTGTTGTTATGAGAGAATAGGTTTGGGAAGGCCTATCTACCTACCAGGGGCAAGTAAGTAATATACTGGGGCTATTAGAGAATATGCTTGGGAAGGCCTGTCTACCTATAAGGGGCAAGCAAGTAATTTGCTGGGGCTATTACAGAATAGGCTTGGGAAGGCCTGTCTACCTACCAGGGGCAAGCAAGTAATTTGCTGGGGCTTTTACAGAATAGGCTTGGGAAGGCCTGTCTACCTACCATGGGAAAGTAAATCATGGGCTGTTGTTATGAGAGAATAGGTTTGGGAAGGCCTATCTACCTACCAGGGGCAAGCAAGTAATTTGCAGGGGCTAGGAGAGAAAAGGCTTGGGAAGGCCAGTCTACCTACCTGGGCCAAGCAAGTAATTTGCTGGGGCTATGACAGAATAGGCTTGGGAAGGCCTGTCTACCTACCAGGGGCAAGCAAGTAATTTGCTGGGGCTATTACAGAATAGGCTTGGGAAAGCTTGTCTACCTACCATGGGAAAGTAAATCATGGGCTGTTGTTATGAGAGAATAGGTTTGGGAAGGCCTATCTACCTACCAGGGGCAAGCAAGTAATTTGCAGGGGCTATGAGAGAAAAGGCTTGGGAAGGCCAGTCTACCTACCTGGGGCAAGCAAGTAATTTTCTGGGGCTATCACAGAATAGGCCTGGGAAGGCCTGTCTACCTACCAGGGGCAAGTAAGTAATTTGCTGGGGCTATTACAGAATAGGCTTGAGAAGGTCTTTCAACCTACCAGGGGCAAGCAAGTAATTTGCAGGGGCTATGAAAGAAAAGGCTTGGGAAGGCCAGTCTACCACCAGGGGCAAGCAATAATTTGCTGGGGCTTTTACAGAATAGGCTTGGGAAGGCCTGTCTTCCTACCAGGTACAAGTAAGTCATGGGCTGTGGCTATGAGAGAAAAGGCCTGGGAAGGCTGGTCTACCTACCAGGGGCAGGCAAGCAATTTGCTGGGGCTATGAGAGAATAGGCTTGGGAAGGCCAGTCTACCTACCAGGGGCAAGCAAGTAATTTGCTGGGGCTATTACAGAATAGGCTTGGGAAGGACTGTCTACCTACCTGGGAAGGCTGGTCCCAGGCTGGGAAGGCTTGCCCTACCAGGGGCAAGCAGTTAATTTGAGGGGCTATGAGAGAAAAGGCTTGGGAAGGCCAGTCTACCTACCAGGAGCAAGCAAGTAATTTGCTGGGGCTATGAAAGAATAGGCTTGGGAAGGCCTTTCTACCTACCAGGGGAAGGAAAGTAATTTGCTGAAGCTAAGAGAGAATAGGCTTGGGAAGGCCAGTTTACCTACCAGGGGCAAGCAAGTAATTTGCTGGGGCTATTACAGAATAGGCTTGGGAAGGAATGTCTACCTACCAGGGGCAAGCAAGTACTTTGCTGTGGCTATTTACAGAATAGACTTGGGAAGGCCAGTCTATCTACCAGGGGCAAGCAAGTAATTTGCTGGGGCTATTTCAGAATACGCTTGGGAAGGCCTGTCTACCTACCAGGGGCAAGCAAGTAATTTCCAGGCGCTATGAGAGAAAAGGCTTGGGAAGGCCTGTCTATCTACCAGGGGCAAGCAAGTAATTTGCTGGGCCTATTACAGAATAGGCTTGGGAAGGCCTGTCTATCTACCAGGGGCAAGCAAGTAATTTGCAGGGGCTATTACAGAATAGGCTTGGGAAAGCCTGTCTACCTACCAGGGGCAAGCAAGTAATGTGCTGGGGCTATTAGAGAATTGGCTAGGATATAAGAGAATTGTTTCGGGAAGGCCGGCGACCTACCAGGGTCAAGCAAGTAATTTGCTGGGGCAATGAGAGAAAAGGCTTGGGAAGGCCTGTCTACCTACCAAGGGCAAGCAAATAATTTGCAGGGGCTATGAAAGAAAAAGCTTGGGAAGGCCTGTCTACCTACCAGGAGCAGGAAAGTAATTTGCAGGGGCTATGAGAGAAAAGGCTTGCGAAGGCCTGTCTACCTACCAGGGGCAAGCAAAGAATGTGATGGGGTTATTAGAGAATTAGCTTGGGCTAACAGAGAATTTGCTTGGGCTATTACAGAATAGGCTTGGGAAGGCCTGTCTACCTACCAGGTGCAAGTAAGTCATGGGCTGTGGCTATAAGAGAAAAGGCCTGGGAAGGTTGGTCTACCTATAAGGGGCAAGCAAGTAATTTGCTGGGGCTATTACAGAATAGGCTTGGGAAGGCCTGTCTACCTACCAGGGGCAGGCAAGTAATTTGCTGGGGCTATGAGAGAATAGGCTTTGGGAAGGCCAGTCTACCTACCAGGGGCAAGAAAGTAATTTGCTGGGGCTTTGAGAGAAAAGGCTTGGGAAGGCCAGTCTACCTACCAGGGGCAAGCAAGTAATTTGCTGGGGCTATTACAGAATAGGCTTGGGAAGGCCTGTCTACCTTCCAGGGGCAAGAAAGTAATTTACTGGGGCTTTGAGAGAAAAGGCTTGGGAAGGCCAGTCTACCTACCAGGGGCAAGCAAGTAATTTGCAGGGGCTATGAAAGAAAAGGCTTGGGAAGGCCAGTCTACCACCAGGGGCAAGCAATAATTTGCTGGGGCTTTTACAGAATAGGCTTGGGAAGGCCTGTCTACCTACCAGGTACAAGTAAGTCATGGGCTGTGGCTATGAGAGAAAAGGCCTGGGAAGGCTGGTCTACCTACCAGGGGTAGGCAAGTAATTTGCTGGGGCTATGAGAGAATAGGCTTGGGAAGGCCTTTCTACCTACCAGGGGAAGGAAAGTAATTTGCTTGGGCTTTGAGAGAAAAGGCTTGGGAAGGCCAGTCTACCTACCAGGGGCAAGAAAGTAATTTGCTGGGGCTTTGAGAGAAAAGGCTTGGGAAGGCAAGTCTACCTACCAGGGGCAAGCAAGTAATTTGCTGGGGCTATTACAGAATAGGCTTGGGAAGGCCTGTCTACCTACCAGGGGCAAGAAAGTAATTTGCTAGGGCTTTGAGAGAAAAGGCTTGGGAAGGCCAGTCTACCTACCAGGGGCAAGCAAGTAATTTGCTGGGGCTATTACAGAATAGGCTTGGGAAAGCTTGTCTACCTACCATGGGAAAGTAAATCATGGGCTGTTGTTATGAGAGAATAGGTTTGGGAAGGCCTATCTACCTACCAGGGGCAAGCAAGTAATTTGCAGGGGCTATGAGAGAAAAGGCTTGGGAAGGCCACTCTACCTACCTGGGGCAAGCAAGTAATTTTCTGGGGCTATCACAGAATAAGCCTGGGAAGGCCTGTCTACCTACCAGGGGCAAGTAAGTAATTTGCTGGGGCTATTGAAGAATAGGCTTGAGAAGGTCTTTCAACCTACCAGGGGCAAGCAAGTAATTTGCAGGGGCTATGAAAGAAAAGGCTTGGGAAGGCCAGTTTACCTACCAGGGGCAAGCAAGTAATTTGCTGGGGCTATTACAGAATAGGCTTGGGAAGGCCTGTCTATCTACCAGGGGCAAGCAAGTAATTTGCAGGGGCTATTACAGAATAGGCTTGGGAAAGCCTGTCTACCTACCAGGGGCAAGCAAGTAATGTGCTGGGGCTATTAGAGAATTGGCTAGGATATAAGAGAATTGTTTCGGGAAGGCCGGCGACCTACCAGGGTCAAGCAAGTAATTTGCTGGGGCAATGAGAGAAAAGGCTTGGGAAGGCCTGTCTACCTACCAAGGGCAAGCAAATAATTTGCAGGGGCTATGAAAGAAAAAGCTTGGGAAGGCCTGTCTACCTACCAGGAGCAGGGAAGTAATTTGCAGGGGCTATGAGAGAAAAGGCTTGCGAAGGCCTGTCTACCTACCAGGGGCAAGCAAAGAATGTGATGGGGTTATTAGAGAATTAGCTTGGGCTAACAGAGAATTTGCTTGGGCTATTACAGAATAGGCTTGGGAAGGCCTGTCTACCTACCAGGTGCAAGTAAGTCATGGGCTGTGGCTATAAGAGAAAAGGCCTGGGAAGGTTGGTCTACCTATAAGGGGCAAGCAAGTAATTTGCTGGGGCTATTACAGAATAGGCTTGGGAAGGCCTGTCTACCTACCAGGGGCAGGCAAGTAATTTGCTGGGGCTATAAGAGAATAGGCTTTGGGAAGGCCAGTCTACCTACCAGGGGCAAGAAAGTAATTTGCTGGGGCTTTGAGAGAAAAGGCTTGGGAAGGCCAGTCTACCTACCAGGGGCAAGCAAGTAATTTGCTGGGGCTTTTACAGAATAGGCTTGGGAAGGCCTGTCTACCTACCATGGGAAAGTAAATCATGGGCTGTTGTTATGAGAGAATAGGTTTGGGAAGGCCTATCTACCTACCAGGGGCAAGCAAGTAATATACTGGGGCTATTAGAGAATATGCTTGGGAAATAAGAGAATTGACTCGGGAAGGCCTGTCGACCTACCAGGGGCAAGCAAGTAATTTGCAGGGGTTATGAGAGAATTGGCTTGGGAAGGCCAGTCTACCTATAAGGGGTAAGAAAGTAATTTGCTGGGGCATTTACAGAATAGGCTTGGGAAGGCCTGTCTACCTACCAGGCTGTCTACCTACCAGGAGCAAGCAAGTAATTTTTTGGGGCTATTACAGAATAGGCTTGGGAAGGCCTGTCTACCTACCATGGGAAAGTAAATCATGGGCTGTTGTTATGAGAGAATAGGTTTGGGAAGGCCTATCTACCTACCAGGGGCAAGCAAGTAATTTGCAGGGGCTATGAGAGAAAAGGCTTGGGAAGGCCAGTCTACCTACCTGGGGCAAGCATGTAATTTGCAGGGGCTATTACAGAATAGGCTTGGGAAGGCCTGTCTACCTACCAGGGGCAAGCAAGTAATGTGCTGGGGCTATTACAGAATAGGATTGGGAAGGCCTGTCTACCTACCAGGGACAAGCAATTAATTTGCTGGGACTATTACAGAATAGACTTGGGAAAGCCTGTCTACCTACCATGGGAAAGTAAATCATGGGCTGTTGTTATGAGAGAATAGGTTTGGGAAGGCCTATCTACCTACCAGGGGCAAGTAAGTAATATACTGGGGCTATTAGAGAATATGCTTGGGAAGGCCTGTCTACCTATAAGGGGCAAGCAAGTAATTTGCTGGGGCTATTACAGAATAGGCTTGGGAAGGCCTGTCTACCTACCAGGGGCAAGCAAGTAATTTGCTGGGGCTTTTACAGAATAGGCTTGGGAAGGCCTGTCTACCTACCATGGGAAAGTAAATCATGGGCTGTTGTTATGAGAGAATAGGTTTGGGAAGGCCTATCTACCTACCAGGGGCAAGCAAGTAATTTGCAGGGGCTAGGAGAGAAAAGGCTTGGGAAGGCCAGTCTACCTACCTGGGCCAAGCAAGTAATTTGCTGGGGCTATGACAGAATAGGCTTGGGAAGGCCTGTCTACCTACCAGGGGCAAGCAAGTAATTTGCTGGGGCTATTACAGAATAGGCTTGGGAAAGCTTGTCTACCTACCATGGGAAAGTAAATCATGGGCTGTTGTTATGAGAGAATAGGTTTGGGAAGGCCTATCTACCTACCAGGGGCAAGCAAGTAATTTGCAGGGGCTATGAGAGAAAAGGCTTGGGAAGGCCAGTCTACCTACCTGGGGCAAGCAAGTAATTTTCTGGGGCTATCACAGAATAGGCCTGGGAAGGCCTGTCTACCTACCAGGGGCAAGTAAGTAATTTGCTGGGGCTATTACAGAATAGGCTTGAGAAGGTCTTTCAACCTACCAGGGGCAAGCAAGTAATTTGCAGGGGCTATGAAAGAAAAGGCTTGGGAAGGCCAGTCTACCACCAGGGGCAAGCAATAATTTGCTGGGGCTTTTACAGAATAGGCTTGGGAAGGCCTGTCTTCCTACCAGGTACAAGTAAGTCATGGGCTGTGGCTATGAGAGAAAAGGCCTGGGAAGGCTGGTCTACCTACCAGGGGCAGGCAAGCAATTTGCTGGGGCTATGAGAGAATAGGCTTGGGAAGGCCAGTCTACCTACCAGGGGCAAGCAAGTAATTTGCTGGGGCTATTACAGAATAGGCTTGGGAAGGACTGTCTACCTACCTGGGAAGGCTGGTCCCAGGCTGGGAAGGCTTGCCCTACCAGGGGCAAGCAGTTAATTTGAGGGGCTATGAGAGAAAAGGCTTGGGAAGGCCAGTCTACCTACCAGGAGCAAGCAAGTAATTTGCTGGGGCTATGAAAGAATAGGCTTGGGAAGGCCTTTCTACCTACCAGGGGAAGGAAAGTAATTTGCTGAAGCTAAGAGAGAATAGGCTTGGGAAGGCCAGTTTACCTACCAGGGGCAAGCAAGTAATTTGCTGGGGCTATTACAGAATAGGCTTGGGAAGGAATGTCTACCTACCAGGGGCAAGCAAGTACTTTGCTGTGGCTATTTACAGAATAGACTTGGGAAGGCCAGTCTATCTACCAGGGGCAAGCAAGTAATTTGCTGGGGCTATTTCAGAATACGCTTGGGAAGGCCTGTCTACCTACCAGGGGCAAGCAAGTAATTTCCAGGCGCTATGAGAGAAAAGGCTTGGGAAGGCCTGTCTATCTACCAGGGGCAAGCAAGTAATTTGCTGGGCCTATTACAGAATAGGCTTGGGAAGGCCTGTCTATCTACCAGGGGCAAGCAAGTAATTTGCAGGGGCTATTACAGAATAGGCTTGGGAAAGCCTGTCTACCTACCAGGGGCAAGCAAGTAATGTGCTGGGGCTATTAGAGAATTGGCTAGGATATAAGAGAATTGTTTCGGGAAGGCCGGCGACCTACCAGGGTCAAGCAAGTAATTTGCTGGGGCAATGAGAGAAAAGGCTTGGGAAGGCCTGTCTACCTACCAAGGGCAAGCAAATAATTTGCAGGGGCTATGAAAGAAAAAGCTTGGGAAGGCCTGTCTACCTACCAGGAGCAGGAAAGTAATTTGCAGGGGCTATGAGAGAAAAGGCTTGCGAAGGCCTGTCTACCTACCAGGGGCAAGCAAAGAATGTGATGGGGTTATTAGAGAATTAGCTTGGGCTAACAGAGAATTTGCTTGGGCTATTACAGAATAGGCTTGGGAAGGCCTGTCTACCTACCAGGTGCAAGTAAGTCATGGGCTGTGGCTATAAGAGAAAAGGCCTGGGAAGGTTGGTCTACCTATAAGGGGCAAGCAAGTAATTTGCTGGGGCTATTACAGAATAGGCTTGGGAAGGCCTGTCTACCTACCAGGGGCAGGCAAGTAATTTGCTGGGGCTATGAGAGAATAGGCTTTGGGAAGGCCAGTCTACCTACCAGGGGCAAGAAAGTAATTTGCTGGGGCTTTGAGAGAAAAGGCTTGGGAAGGCCAGTCTACCTACCAGGGGCAAGCAAGTAATTTGCTGGGGCTATTACAGAATAGGCTTGGGAAGGCCTGTCTACCTTCCAGGGGCAAGAAAGTAATTTACTGGGGCTTTGAGAGAAAAGGCTTGGGAAGGCCAGTCTACCTACCAGGGGCAAGCAAGTAATTTGCAGGGGCTATGAAAGAAAAGGCTTGGGAAGGCCAGTCTACCACCAGGGGCAAGCAATAATTTGCTGGGGCTTTTACAGAATAGGCTTGGGAAGGCCTGTCTACCTACCAGGTACAAGTAAGTCATGGGCTGTGGCTATGAGAGAAAAGGCCTGGGAAGGCTGGTCTACCTACCAGGGGTAGGCAAGTAATTTGCTGGGGCTATGAGAGAATAGGCTTGGGAAGGCCTTTCTACCTACCAGGGGAAGGAAAGTAATTTGCTTGGGCTTTGAGAGAAAAGGCTTGGGAAGGCCAGTCTACCTACCAGGGGCAAGAAAGTAATTTGCTGGGGCTTTGAGAGAAAAGGCTTGGGAAGGCAAGTCTACCTACCAGGGGCAAGCAAGTAATTTGCTGGGGCTATTACAGAATAGGCTTGGGAAGGCCTGTCTACCTACCAGGGGCAAGAAAGTAATTTGCTAGGGCTTTGAGAGAAAAGGCTTGGGAAGGCCAGTCTACCTACCAGGGGCAAGCAAGTAATTTGCTGGGGCTATTACAGAATAGGCTTGGGAAAGCTTGTCTACCTACCATGGGAAAGTAAATCATGGGCTGTTGTTATGAGAGAATAGGTTTGGGAAGGCCTATCTACCTACCAGGGGCAAGCAAGTAATTTGCAGGGGCTATGAGAGAAAAGGCTTGGGAAGGCCACTCTACCTACCTGGGGCAAGCAAGTAATTTTCTGGGGCTATCACAGAATAAGCCTGGGAAGGCCTGTCTACCTACCAGGGGCAAGTAAGTAATTTGCTGGGGCTATTGAAGAATAGGCTTGAGAAGGTCTTTCAACCTACCAGGGGCAAGCAAGTAATTTGCAGGGGCTATGAAAGAAAAGGCTTGGGAAGGCCAGTTTACCTACCAGGGGCAAGCAAGTAATTTGCTGGGGCTATTACAGAATAGGCTTGGGAAGGCCTGTCTATCTACCAGGGGCAAGCAAGTAATTTGCAGGGGCTATTACAGAATAGGCTTGGGAAAGCCTGTCTACCTACCAGGGGCAAGCAAGTAATGTGCTGGGGCTATTAGAGAATTGGCTAGGATATAAGAGAATTGTTTCGGGAAGGCCGGCGACCTACCAGGGTCAAGCAAGTAATTTGCTGGGGCAATGAGAGAAAAGGCTTGGGAAGGCCTGTCTACCTACCAAGGGCAAGCAAATAATTTGCAGGGGCTATGAAAGAAAAAGCTTGGGAAGGCCTGTCTACCTACCAGGAGCAGGGAAGTAATTTGCAGGGGCTATGAGAGAAAAGGCTTGCGAAGGCCTGTCTACCTACCAGGGGCAAGCAAAGAATGTGATGGGGTTATTAGAGAATTAGCTTGGGCTAACAGAGAATTTGCTTGGGCTATTACAGAATAGGCTTGGGAAGGCCTGTCTACCTACCAGGTGCAAGTAAGTCATGGGCTGTGGCTATAAGAGAAAAGGCCTGGGAAGGTTGGTCTACCTATAAGGGGCAAGCAAGTAATTTGCTGGGGCTATTACAGAATAGGCTTGGGAAGGCCTGTCTACCTACCAGGGGCAGGCAAGTAATTTGCTGGGGCTATAAGAGAATAGGCTTTGGGAAGGCCAGTCTACCTACCAGGGGCAAGAAAGTAATTTGCTGGGGCTTTGAGAGAAAAGGCTTGGGAAGGCCAGTCTACCTACCAGGGGCAAGCAAGTAATTTGCTGGGGCTTTTACAGAATAGGCTTGGGAAGGCCTGTCTACCTACCATGGGAAAGTAAATCATGGGCTGTTGTTATGAGAGAATAGGTTTGGGAAGGCCTATCTACCTACCAGGGGCAAGCAAGTAATATACTGGGGCTATTAGAGAATATGCTTGGGAAATAAGAGAATTGACTCGGGAAGGCCTGTCGACCTACCAGGGGCAAGCAAGTAATTTGCAGGGGTTATGAGAGAATTGGCTTGGGAAGGCCAGTCTACCTATAAGGGGTAAGAAAGTAATTTGCTGGGGCATTTACAGAATAGGCTTGGGAAGGCCTGTCTACCTACCAGGCTGTCTACCTACCAGGAGCAAGCAAGTAATTTTTTGGGGCTATTACAGAATAGGCTTGGGAAGGCCTGTCTACCTACCATGGGAAAGTAAATCATGGGCTGTTGTTATGAGAGAATAGGTTTGGGAAGGCCTATCTACCTACCAGGGGCAAGCAAGTAATTTGCAGGGGCTATGAGAGAAAAGGCTTGGGAAGGCCAGTCTACCTACCTGGGGCAAGCATGTAATTTGCAGGGGCTATTACAGAATAGGCTTGGGAAGGCCTGTCTACCTACCAGGGGCAAGCAAGTAATTTGCTGGGGCTATGACAGAATAGGCTTGGGAAGGCCTGTCTACCTACCAGGGGCAAGCAAGTAATTTGCTGGTGCTATTGAAGAATAGGCTTGGGAAGGTCTTTCAACCTACCAGGGGCAAGCAAATAATTTGCAGGGGCTATGAAAGAAAAGGCTTGGGAAGGCCTGTCAACCACCAGGGGCAAGCAATAATTTGCTGGGGCTTTTACAGAATAGGCTTGGGAAGGCCAGTCTACCTACCAGGGGCAAGAAAGTAATTTGCTGGGGCTTTGAGAGAAAAGGCTTGGGAAGGCCAGTCTACCTACCAGGGGCAAGCAAGTAATTTGCTGGGGCTATTACAGAATAGGCTTGGGAAGGCCTGTCTACCTACCAGGGGCAAGAAAGTAATTTGCTGGGGCTTTGAGAGAAAAGGCTTGGGAAGGCCAGTCTACCTACCAGGGGCAAGCAAGTAATTTGCAGGGGCTATGAAAGAAAAGGCTTGGGAAGGCCAGTCTACCACCAGGGGCAAGCAATAATTTGCTGGGGCTTTTACAGAATAGGCTTGGGAAGGCCTGTCTACCTACCAGGGGAAGGCAAGTAATTTGCTGAAGCAAGAGAGAATAGGCTTGGGAAGGCCAGTTTACCTACCAGGGGCAAGCAAGTAATTTGCTGGGGCTATTACAGAATAGGCTTGGGAAGGACTGTCTACCTACCAGGGGCAAGCAAGTACTTTGCTGGGGCTATTACAGAATAGACTTGGGAAGGCCAGTCTATCTACCAGGGGCAAGCAAATAATTTGCAGGGGCTATGAAAGAAAAAGCTTGGGAAGGCCTGTCTACCTACCAGGAGCAGGGAAGTAATTTGCAGGGGCTATGAGAGAAAAGGCTTGCGAAGGCCTGTCTACCTACCAGGGGCAAGCAAAGAATGTGATGGGGTTATTAGAGAATTAGCTTGGGCTAACAGAGAATTTGCTTGGGCTATTACAGAATAGGCTTGGGAAGGCCTGTCTACCTACCAGGTGCAAGTAAGTCATGGGCTGTGGCTATAAGAGAAAAGGCCTGGGAAGGCTGGTCTACCTATAAGGGGCAAGCAAGTAATTTGCTGGGGCTATTACAGAATAGGCTTGGGAAGGCCTGTCTACCTACCAGGGGCAGGCGAGTAATTTGCTGGGGCTATGAGAGAATAGGCTTTGGGAAGGCCAGTCTACCTACCAGGGGCAAGAAAGTAATTTGCTGGGGCTTTGAGAGAAAAGGCTTGGGAAGGCCAGTCTACCTACCAGGGGCAAGCAAGTAATTTGCTGGGGCTTTTACAGAATAGGCTTGGGAAGGCCTGTCTACCTACCATGGGAAAGTAAATCATGGGCTGTTGTTATGAGAGAATAGGTTTGGGAAGGCCTATCTACCTACCAGGGGCAAGCAAGTAATATACTGGGGCTATTAGAGAATATGCTTGGGAAATCAGAGAATTGACTCGGGAAGGCCTGTCGACCTACCAGGGGCAAGCAAGTAATTTGCAGGGGTTATGAGAGAATTGGCTTGGGAAGGCCAGTCTACCTATAAGGGGTAAGAAAGTAATTTTTTGGGGCTATTACAGAATAGGCTTGGGAAGGCCTGTCTACCTACCATGGGAAAGTAAATCATGGGCTGTTGTTATGAGAGAATAGGCTTTGGGAAGGCCAGTCTACCTACCAGGGGCAAGAAAGTAATTTGCTGGGGCTTTTACAGAATAGGCTTGGGAAAGCTTGTCTACCTACCATGGGAAAGTAAATCATGGGCTGTTGTTATGAGAGAATAGGTTTGGGAAGGCCTATCTACCTACCAGGGGCAAACAAGTAATTTGCAGGGGCTATGAGAGAAAAGGCTTGGGAAGGCCAGTCTACCTACCTGGGGCAAGCAAGTAATTTTCTGGGGCTATCACAGAATAGGCCTGGGAAGGCCTGTCTACCTACCAGGGGCAAGTAAGTAATTTGCTGGGGCTATTGAAGAATAGGCTTGAGAAGGTCTTTCAACCTACCAGGGGCAAGCAAGTAATTTGCAGGGGCTATGAAAGAAAAGGCTTGGAAAGGCCAGTCTACCACCAGGGGCAAGCAATAATTTGCTGGGGCTTTTACAGAATAGGCTTGGGAAGGCCTGTCTACCTACCAGGTACAAGTAAGTCATGGGCTGTGGCTATGAGAGAAAAGGCCTGGGAAGGCTGGTCTACCTACCAGGGGCAGGCAAGCAATTTGCTGGGGCTATGAGAGAATAGGCTTGGGAAGGCCAGTCTACCTACCAGGGGCAAGCAAGTAATTTGCAGGGGCTATGAGAGAAAAGGCTTGGGAAGGCCAGTGTACCTACCTGGGGCAAGCATGTAATTTGCAGGGGCTATTACAGAATAGGCTTGGGAAGGCCTGTCTACCTACCAGGGGCAAGCAAGTAATTTGCTGGGGCTATGACAGAATAGGCTTGGGAAGGCCTGTCTACCTACCAGGGGCAAGCAAGTAATTTGCTGGTGCTATTGAAGAATAGGCTTGGGAAGGTCTTTCAACCTACCAGGGGCAAGCAAATAATTTGCAGGGGCTATGAAAGAAAAGGCTTGGGAAGGCCAGTCAACCACCAGGGGCAAGCAATAATTTGCTGGGGCTTTTACAGAATAGGCTTGGGAAGGCCAGTCTACCTACCAGGGGCAAGAAAGTAATTTGCTGGGGCTTTGAGAGAAAAGGCTTGGGAAGGCCAGTCTACCTACCAGGGGCAAGCAAGTAATTTGCTGGGGCTATTACAGAATAGGCTTGGGAAGGCTTGTCTACCTACCAGGGGCAAGAAAGTAATTTGCTGGGGCTTTGAGAGAAAAGGCTTGGGAAGGCCAGTCTACCTACCAGGGGCAAGCAAGTAATTTGCAGGGGCTATGAAAGAAAAGGCTTGGGAAGGCCAGTCTACCACCAGGGGCAAGCAATAATTTGCTGGGGCTTTTACAGAATAGGCTTGGGAAGGCCTGTCTACCTACCAGGGGAAGGCAAGTAATTTGCTGAAGCAAGAGAGAATAGGCTTGGGAAGGCCAGTTTACCTACCAGGGGCAAGCAAGTAATTTGCTGGGGCTATTACAGAATAGGCTTGGGAAGGACTGTCTACCTACCAGGGGCAAGCAAGTACTTTGCTGGGGCTATTACAGAATAGACTTGGGAAGGCCAGTCTATCTACCAGGGGCAAGCAAATAATTTGCAGGGGCTATGAAAGAAAAAGCTTGGGAAGGCCTGTCTACCTACCAGGAGCAGGGAAGTAATTTGCAGGGGCTATGAGAGAAAAGGCTTGCGAAGGCCTGTCTACCTACCAGGGGCAAGCAAAGAATGTGATGGGGTTATTAGAGAATTAGCTTGGGCTAACAGAGAATTTGCTTGGGCTATTACAGAATAGGCTTGGGAAGGCCTGTCTACCTACCAGGTGCAAGTAAGTCATGGGCTGTGGCTATAAGAGAAAAGGCCTGGGAAGGCTGGTCTACCTATAAGGGGCAAGCAAGTAATTTGCTGGGGCTATTACAGAATAGGCTTGGGAAGGCCTGTCTACCTACCAGGGGCAGGCGAGTAATTTGCTGGGGCTATGAGAGAATAGGCTTTGGGAAGGCCAGTCTACCTACCAGGGGCAAGAAAGTAATTTGCTGGGGCTTTGAGAGAAAAGGCTTGGGAAGGCCAGTCTACCTACCAGGGGCAAGCAAGTAATTTGCTGGGGCTTTTACAGAATAGGCTTGGGAAGGCCTGTCTACCTACCATGGGAAAGTAAATCATGGGCTGTTGTTATGAGAGAATAGGTTTGGGAAGGCCTATCTACCTACCAGGGGCAAGCAAGTAATATACTGGGGCTATTAGAGAATATGCTTGGGAAATCAGAGAATTGACTCGGGAAGGCCTGTCGACCTACCAGGGGCAAGCAAGTAATTTGCAGGGGTTATGAGAGAATTGGCTTGGGAAGGCCAGTCTACCTATAAGGGGTAAGAAAGTAATTTTTTGGGGCTATTACAGAATAGGCTTGGGAAGGCCTGTCTACCTACCATGGGAAAGTAAATCATGGGCTGTTGTTATGAGAGAATAGGCTTTGGGAAGGCCAGTCTACCTACCAGGGGCAAGAAAGTAATTTGCTGGGGCTTTTACAGAATAGGCTTGGGAAAGCTTGTCTACCTACCATGGGAAAGTAAATCATGGGCTGTTGTTATGAGAGAATAGGTTTGGGAAGGCCTATCTACCTACCAGGGGCAAACAAGTAATTTGCAGGGGCTATGAGAGAAAAGGCTTGGGAAGGCCAGTCTACCTACCTGGGGCAAGCAAGTAATTTTCTGGGGCTATCACAGAATAGGCCTGGGAAGGCCTGTCTACCTACCAGGGGCAAGTAAGTAATTTGCTGGGGCTATTGAAGAATAGGCTTGAGAAGGTCTTTCAACCTACCAGGGGCAAGCAAGTAATTTGCAGGGGCTATGAAAGAAAAGGCTTGGAAAGGCCAGTCTACCACCAGGGGCAAGCAATAATTTGCTGGGGCTTTTACAGAATAGGCTTGGGAAGGCCTGTCTACCTACCAGGTACAAGTAAGTCATGGGCTGTGGCTATGAGAGAAAAGGCCTGGGAAGGCTGGTCTACCTACCAGGGGCAGGCAAGCAATTTGCTGGGGCTATGAGAGAATAGGCTTGGGAAGGCCAGTCTACCTACCAGGGGCAAGCAAGTAATTTGCTGGGGCTATTACAGAATAGGCTTGGGAAGGACTGTCTACCTACCTGGGAATGCTGGTCCCAGGCTGGGAAGGCATGCCCTACCAGGGGCAAGCAGTTAATTTGAGGGGCTATGAGAGAAAAGGCTTGGGAAGGCCAGTCTACCTACCAGGAGCAAGCAAGTAATTTGCTGGGGCTATGAAAGAATAGGCTTGGGAAGGCCTTTCTACCTACCAGGGGCAAGCAAGTAATTTGCAGGGGTTATGAGAGAATTGCCTTGGGAAGGCCAGTCTACCTATAAGGGGTAAGAAAGTAATTTGCTGGGGCTATTACAGAATAGGCTTGGGAAGGCCTTTCTACCTACCAGGCTGTCTACCTACCAGGAGCAAGCAAGTAATTTTTTGGGGCTATTACAGAATAGGCTTGGGAAGGCCTGTCTACCTACCATGGGAAAGTAAATCATGGGCTGTTGTTATGAGAGAATAGGTTTGGGAAGGCCTATCTACCTACCAGGGGCAAGCAAGTAATTTGCAGGGGCTATGAGAGAAAAGGCTTGGGAAGGCCAGTCTACCTACCTGGGGCAAGCATGTAATTTGCAGGGGCTATTACAGAATAGGCTTGGGAAGGCCTGTCTACCTACCAGGGGCAAGCAAGTAATTTGCTGGGGCTATGACAGAATAGACTTGGGAAGGCCAGTCTATCTACCAGGGGCAAGCAAGTAATTTGCTGGGGCTATTTCAGAATACGCTTGGGAAGGCCTGTCTACCTACCAGGGGCAAGCAAGTAATTTCCAGGCGCTATGAGAGAAAAGGCTTGGGAAGGCCTGTCTATCTACCAGGGGCAAGCAAGTAATTTGCTGGGGCTATTACAGAATAGGCTTGGGAAGGCCTGTCTATCTACCAGGGGCAAGCAAGTAATTTGCAGGGGCTATTACAGAATAGGCTTGGGAAAGCCTTTCTACCTACCAGGGGAAAGTAAATCATGGGCTGTTGTTATGAGAGAATAGGTTTGGGAAGGCCTATCTACCTACCAGGGGCAAGCAAGTAATTTGCAGGGGCTTTGAGAGAAAAGGCTTGGGAAGGCCAGTCTACCTACCAGGGGCAAGCAAGTAATTTGCTGGGGCTTTGAGAGAAAAGGCTTGGGAAGGCCAGTCTACCTACCAGGGGCAAGAAAGTAATTTGCTGGGGCTTTGAGAGAAAAGGCTTGGGAAGGCCAGTCTACCTACCAGGGGCAAGCAAGTAATTTGCTGGGGCTATTACAGAATAGGCTTGGGAAAGCTTGTCTACCTACCATGGGAAAGTAAATCATGGGCTGTTGTTATGAGAGAATAGGTTTGGGAAGGCCTATCTACCTACCAGGGGCAAGCAAGTAATTTGCAGGGGCTATGAGAGAAAAGGCTTGGGAAGGCCAGTCTACCTACCTGGGGCAAGCAAGTAATTTTCTGGGGCTATCACAGAATAGGCCTGGGAAGGCCTGTCTACCTACCAGGGGCAAGTAAGTAATTTGCTGGGGCTATTGAAGAATAGGCTTGAGAAGGTCTTTCAACCTACCAGGGGCAAGCAAGTAATTTGCAGGGGCTATGAAAGAAAAGGCTTGGAAAGGCCAGTCTACCACCAGGGGCAAGCAATAATTTGCTGGGGCTTTTACAGAATAGGCTTGGGAAGGCCTGTCTACCTACCAGGTACAAGTAAGTCATGGGCTGTGGCTATGAGAGAAAAGGCCTGGGAAGGCTGGTCTACCTACCAGGGGCAGGCAAGCAATTTGCTGGGGCTATGAGAGAATAGGCTTGGGAAGGCCAGTCTACCTACCAGGGGCAAGCAAGTAATTTGCTGGGGCTATTACAGAATAGGCTTGGGAAGGACTGTCTACCTACCTGGGAATGCTGGTCCCAGGCTGGGAAGGCATGCCCTACCAGGGGCAAGCAGTTAATTTGAGGGGCTATGAGAGAAAAGGCTTGGGAAGGCCAGTCTACCTACCAGGAGCAAGCAAGTAATTTGCTGGGGCTATGAAAGAATAGGCTTGGGAAGGCCTTTCTACCTACCAGGGGCAAGCAAGTAATTTGCAGGGGTTATGAGAGAATTGCCTTGGGAAGGCCAGTCTACCTATAAGGGGTAAGAAAGTAATTTGCTGGGGCTATTACAGAATAGGCTTGGGAAGGCCTTTCTACCTACCAGGCTGTCTACCTACCAGGAGCAAGCAAGTAATTTTTTGGGGCTATTACAGAATAGGCTTGGGAAGGCCTGTCTACCTACCATGGGAAAGTAAATCATGGGCTGTTGTTATGAGAGAATAGGTTTGGGAAGGCCTATCTACCTACCAGGGGCAAGCAAGTAATTTGCAGGGGCTATGAGAGAAAAGGCTTGGGAAGGCCAGTCTACCTACCTGGGGCAAGCATGTAATTTGCAGGGGCTATTACAGAATAGGCTTGGGAAGGCCTGTCTACCTACCAGGGGCAAGCAAGTAATTTGATGGGGGCTATGACAGAATAGACTTGGGAAAGCCAGTCTATCTACCAGGGGCAAGCAAGTAATTTGCTGGGGCTATTTCAGAATACGCTTGGGAAGGCCTGTGTACCTACCAGGGGCAAGCAAGTAATTTCCAGGCGCTATGAGAGAAAAGGCTTGGGAAGGCCTGTCTATCTACCAGGGGCAAGCAAGTAATTTGCTGGGGCTATTACAGAATAGGCTTGGGAAGGCCTGTCTATCTACCAGGGGCAAGCAAGTAATTTGCAGGGGCTATTACAGAATAGGCTTGGGAAAGCCTTTCTACCTACCAGGGGAAAGTAAATCATGGGCTGTTGTTATGAGAGAATAGGTTTGGGAAGGCCTATCTACCTACCAGGGGCAAGCAAGTAATATACTGGGGCTATTAGAGAATATGCTTGGGAAATAAGAGAATTGACTCGGGAAGGCCTGTCGACCTACCAGGGGCAAGCAAGTAATTTGCAGGGGTTATGAGAGAATTGGCTTGGGAAGGCCAGTCTACCTATAAGGGGTAAGAAAGTAATTTGCTGGGGCTATTACAGAATAGGCTTGGGAAGGCCTGTCTACCTACCAGGCTGTCTACCTACCAGGAGCAAGCAAGTAATTTTTTGGGGCTATTACAGAATAGGCTTGGGAAGGCCTGTCTACCTACCATGGGAAAGTAAATCATGGGCTGTTGTTATGAGAGAATAGGTTTGGGAAGGCCTATCTACCTACCAGGGGCAAGCAAGTAATTTGCAGGGGCTATGAGAGAAAAGGCTTGGGAAGGCCAGTCTACCTACCTGGGTCAAGCATGTAATTTGCAGGGGCTATTACAGAATAGGCTTGGGAAGGCCTGTCTACCTACCAGAGGCAAGCAAGTAATTTGCTGGGGCTATGACAGAATAGGCTTGGGAAGGCCTGTCTACCTACCAGGGGCAAGAAAGTAATTTGCTGGGGCTTTTACAGAATAGGCTTGGGAAAGCTTGTCTACCTACCATGGGAAAGTAAATCATGGGCTGTTGTTATGAGAGAATAGGTTTGGGAAGGCCTATCTACCTACCAGGGGCAAACAAGTAATTTGCAGGGGCTATGAGAGAAAAGGCTTGGGAAGGCCAGTCTACCTACCTGGGGCAAGCAAGTAATTTTCTGGGGCTATCACAGAATAGGCCTGGGAAGGCCTGTCTACCTACCAGGGGCAAGTAAGTAATTTGCTGGGGCTATTGAAGAATAGGCTTGAGAAGGTCTTTCAACCTACCAGGGGCAAGCAAGTAATTTGCAGGGGCTATGAAAGAAAAGGCTTGGAAAGGCCAGTCTACCACCAGGGGCAAGCAATAATTTGCTGGGGCTTTTACAGAATAGGCTTGGGAAGGCCTGTCTACCTACCAGGTACAAGTAAGTCATGGGCTGTGGCTATGAGAGAAAAGGCCTGGGAAGGCTGGTCTACCTACCAGGGGCAGGCAAGCAATTTGCTGGGGCTATGAGAGAATAGGCTTGGGAAGGCCAGTCTACCTACCAGGGGCAAGCAAGTAATTTGCTGGGGCTATTACAGAATAGGCTTGGGAAGGACTGTCTACCTACCTGGGAATGCTGGTCCCAGGCTGGGAAGGCATGCCCTACCAGGGGCAAGCAGTTAATTTGAGGGGCTATGAGAGAAAAGGCTTGGGAAGGCCAGTCTACCTACCAGGAGCAAGCAAGTAATTTGCTGGGGCTATGAAAGAATAGGCTTGGGAAGGCCTTTCTACCTACCAGGGGCAAGCAAGTAATTTGCAGGGGTTATGAGAGAATTGCCTTGGGAAGGCCAGTCTACCTATAAGGGGTAAGAAAGTAATTTGCTGGGGCTATTACAGAATAGGCTTGGGAAGGCCTTTCTACCTACCAGGCTGTCTACCTACCAGGAGCAAGCAAGTAATTTTTTGGGGCTATTACAGAATAGGCTTGGGAAGGCCTGTCTACCTACCATGGGAAAGTAAATCATGGGCTGTTGTTATGAGAGAATAGGTTTGGGAAGGCCTATCTACCTACCAGGGGCAAGCAAGTAATTTGCAGGGGCTATGAGAGAAAAGGCTTGGGAAGGCCAGTCTACCTACCTGGGGCAAGCATGTAATTTGCAGGGGCTATTACAGAATAGGCTTGGGAAGGCCTGTCTACCTACCAGGGGCAAGCAAGTAATTTGCTGGGGCTATGACAGAATAGACTTGGGAAGGCCAGTCTATCTACCAGGGGCAAGCAAGTAATTTGCTGTGGCTATTTCAGAATACGCTTGGGAAGGCCTGTCTACCTACCAGGGGCAAGCAAGTAATTTCCAGGCGCTATGAGAGAAAAGGCTTGGGAAGGCCTGTCTATCTACCAGGGGCAAGCAAGTAATTTGCTGTGGCTATTTCAGAATACGCTTGGGAAGGCCTGTCTACCTACCAGGGGCAAGCAAGTAATTTGCAGGGGCTTTGAGAGAAAAGGCTTGGGAAGGCCAGTCTACCTACCAGGGGCAAGCAAGTAATTTGCTGGGGCTTTGAGAGAAAAGGCTTGGGAAGGCCAGTCTACCTACCAGGGGCAAGAAAGTAATTTGCTGGGGCTTTGAGAGAAAAGGCTTGGGAAGGCCAGTCTACCTACCAGGGGCAAGCAAGTAATTTGCTGGGGCTATTACAGAATAGGCTTGGGAAAGCTTGTCTACCTACCATGGGAAAGTAAATCATGGGCTGTTGTTATGAGAGAATAGGTTTGGGAAGGCCTATCTACCTACCAGGGGCAAGCAAGTAATTTGCAGGGGCTATGAGAGAAAAGGCTTGGGAAGGCCAGTCTACCTACCTGGGGCAAGCAAGTAATTTTCTGGGGCTATCACAGAATAGGCCTGGGAAGGCCTGTCTACCTACCAGGGGCAAGTAAGTAATTTGCTGGGGCTATTGAAGAATAGGCTTGAGAAGGTCTTTCAACCTACCAGGGGCAAGCAAGTAATTTGCAGGGGCTATGAAAGAAAAGGCTTGGAAAGGCCAGTCTACCACCAGGGGCAAGCAATAATTTGCTGGGGCTTTTACAGAATAGGCTTGGGAAGGCCTGTCTACCTACCAGGTACAAGTAAGTCATGGGCTGTGGCTATGAGAGAAAAGGCCTGGGAAGGCTGGTCTACCTACCAGGGGCAGGCAAGCAATTTGCTGGGGCTATGAGAGAATAGGCTTGGGAAGGCCAGTCTACCTACCAGGGGCAAGCAAGTAATTTGCTGGGGCTATTACAGAATAGGCTTGGGAAGGACTGTCTACCTACCTGGGAATGCTGGTCCCAGGCTGGGAAGGCATGCCCTACCAGGGGCAAGCAGTTAATTTGAGGGGCTATGAGAGAAAAGGCTTGGGAAGGCCAGTCTACCTACCAGGAGCAAGCAAGTAATTTGCTGGGGCTATGAAAGAATAGGCTTGGGAAGGCCTTTCTACCTACCAGGGGCAAGCAAGTAATTTGCAGGGGTTATGAGAGAATTGCCTTGGGAAGGCCAGTCTACCTATAAGGGGTAAGAAAGTAATTTGCTGGGGCTATTACAGAATAGGCTTGGGAAGGCCTTTCTACCTACCAGGCTGTCTACCTACCAGGAGCAAGCAAGTAATTTTTTGGGGCTATTACAGAATAGGCTTGGGAAGGCCTGTCTACCTACCATGGGAAAGTAAATCATGGGCTGTTGTTATGAGAGAATAGGTTTGGGAAGGCCTATCTACCTACCAGGGGCAAGCAAGTAATTTGCAGGGGCTTGAGAGAAAAGGCTTGGGAAGGCCAGTCTACCTACCTGGGGCAAGCATGTAATTTGCAGGGGCTATTACAGAATAGGCTTGGGAAGGCCTGTCTACCTACCAGGGGCAAGCAAGTAATTTGATGGGGGCTATGACAGAATAGACTTGGGAAGGCCAGTCTATCTACCAGGGGCAAGCAAGTAATTTGCTGGGGCTATTTCAGAATACGCTTGGGAAGGCCTGTCTACCTACCAGGGGCAAGCAAGTAATTTCCAGGCGCTATGAGAGAAAAGGCTTGGGAAGGCCTGTCTATCTACCAGGGGCAAGCAAGTAATTTGCTGGGGCTATTACAGAATAGGCTTGGGAAGGCCTGTCTATCTACCAGGGGCAAGCAAGTAATTTGCAGGGGCTATTACAGAATAGGCTTGGGAAAGCCTTTCTACCTACCAGGGGAAAGTAAATCATGGGCTGTTGTTATGAGAGAATAGGTTTGGGAAGGCCTATCTACCTACCAGGGGCAAGCAAGTAATATACTGGGGCTATTAGAGAATATGCTTGGGAAATAAGAGAATTGACTCGGGAAGGCCTGTCGACCTACCAGGGGCAAGCAAGTAATTTGCAGGGGTTATGAGAGAATTGGCTTGGGAAGGCCAGTCTACCTATAAGGGGTAAGAAAGTAATTTGCTGGGGCTATTACAGAATAGGCTTGGGAAGGCCTGTCTACCTACCAGGCTGTCTACCTACCAGGAGCAAGCAAGTAATTTTTTGGGGCTATTACAGAATAGGCTTGGGAAGGCCTGTCTACCTACCATGGGAAAGTAAATCATGGGCTGTTGTTATGAGAGAATAGGTTTGGGAAGGCCTATCTACCTACCAGGGGCAAGCAAGTAATTTGCAGGGGCTATGAGAGAAAAGGCTTGGGAAGGCCAGTCTACCTACCTGGGTCAAGCATGTAATTTGCAGGGGCTATTACAGAATAGGCTTGGGAAGGCCTGTCTACCTACCAGAGGCAAGCAAGTAATTTGCTGGGGCTATGACAGAATAGGCTTGGGAAGGCCTGTCTACCTACCAGGGGCAAGCAAGTAATTTGCTGGGGCTATTGAAGAATAGGCTTGGGAAGGTCTTTCTACCTACCTGGGGCAAGCAAGTAATTTGCTGGGGCTATGACAGAATAGGCTTGGGAAGGCCTGTCTACCTACCAGGGGCAAGCAAGTAATTTGCTGGTGCTATTGAAGAATAGGCTTGGGAAGGTCTTTCAACCTACCAGGGGCAAGCAAGTAATTTGCAGGGGCTATGAAAGAAAAGGCTTGGGAAGGCCAGTCTAACACCAGGGGCAAGCAATAATTTGCTGGGGCTTTTACAGAATAGGCTTGGGAAGGCCTGTCTACCTACCAGGTACAAGTAAGTCATGGGCTGTGAATATGAGAGAAAAGGCCTGGGAAGGCTGGTCTACCTACCAGGGGTAGGCAAGTAATTTGCTGGGGCTATGAGAGAATAGGCTTGGGAAGGCCTTTCTACCTACCAGGGGAAGGAAAGTAATTTGCTGGGGCTTTGAGAGAAAAGGCTTGGGAAGGCCTATCTACCTACCAGGGGCAAGAAAGTAATTTGCTGGGGCTTTGAGAGAAAAGGCTTGGGAAGGCCAGTCTACCTACCAGGGGCAAGCAAGTAATTTGCTGGGGCTATTACAGAATAGGCTTGGGAAGGCCTGTCTACCTACCAGGGGCAAGAAAGTAATTTGCTGGGGCTTTGAGAGAAAAGGCTTGGGAAGGCCAGTCTACCTACCAGGGGCAAGCAAGTAATTTGCTGGGGCTATTACAGAATAGGCTTGGGAAAGCTTGTCTACCTACCATGGGAAAGTAAATCATGGGCTGTTGTTATGAGAGAATAGGTTTGGGAAGGCCTATCTACCTACCAGGGGCAAGCAAGTAATTTGCAGGGGCTATGAGAGAAAAGGCTTGGGAAGGCCAGTCTACCTACCTGGGGCAAGCAAGTTATTTTCAGGGGCTATCACAGAATAGGCCTGGGAAGGCCTGTCTACCTACCAGGGGCAAGTAAGTAATTTGCTGGGGCTATTGAAGAATAGGCTTGAGAAGGTCTTTCAACCTACCAGGGGCAAGCAAGTAATTTGCAGGGGCTATGAAAGAAAAGGCTTGGGAAGGCCAGTCTACCACCAGGGGCAAGCAATAATTTGCTGGGGCTTTTACAGAATAGGCTTGGGAAGGCCTGTCTACCTACCAGGTACAAGTAAGTCATGGGCTGTGGCTATGAGAGAAAAGGCCTGGGAAGGCTGGTCTACCTACCAGGGGCAGGCAAGCAATTTGCTGGGGCTATGAGAGAATAGGCTTGGGAAGGCCAGTCTACCTACCAGGGGCAAGCAAGTAATTTGCTGGGGCTATTACAGAATAGGCTTGGGAAGGACTGTCTACCTACCTGGGAAGGCTGGTCCCAGGCTGGGAAGGCTTGCCCTACCAGGGGCAAGCAGTTAATTTGAGGGGCTATGAGAGAAAAGGCTTGGGAAGGCCAGTCTACCTACCAGGAGCAAGCAAGTAATTTGCTGGGGCTATGAAAGAATAGGCTTGGGAAGGCCTTTCTACCTACCAGGGGAAGGAAAGTAATTTGCTGAAGCTAAGAGAGAATAGGCTTGGGAAGGCCAGTTTACCTACCAGGGGCAAGCAAGTAATTTGCTGGGGCTATTACAGAATAGGCTTGGGAAGGACTGTCTACCTACCAGGTGCAAGTAAGTCATGGGCTGTGGCTATAAGAGAAAAGGCCTGGGAAGGTTGGTCTACCTATAAGGGGCAAGCAAGTAATTTGCTGGGACTATTACAGAATAGGCTTGGGAAGGCCTGTCTACCTACCAGGCTGTCTACCTACCAGGAGCAAGCAAGTAATTTTTTGGGGCTATTACAGAATAGGCTTGGGAAGGCCTGTCTACCTACCATGGGAAAGTAAATCATGGGCTGTTGTTATGAGAGAATAGGTTTGGGAAGGCCTATCTACCTACCAGGGGCAAGCAAGTAATTTGCAGGGGCTATGAGAGAAAAGGCTTGGGAAGGCCAGTCTACCTACCTGGGGCAAGCAAGTTATTTTCTGGGGCTATCACAGAATAGGCCTGGGAAGGCCTGTCTACCTACCAGGGGCAAGAAAGTAATTTGCTGGGGCTTTGAGAGAAAAGGCTTGGGAAGGCCAGTCTACCTACCAGGGGCAAGCAAGTAATTTGCTGGGGCTATTACAGAATAGGCTTGGGAAAGCTTGTCTACCTACCATGGGAAAGTAAATCATGGGCTGTTGTTATGAGAGAATAGGTTTGGGAAGGCCTATCTACCTACCAGGGGCAAGAAAGTAATTTGCTGGGGCTTTGAGAGAAAAGGCTTGGGAAGGCCAGTCTACCTACCAGGGGCAAGCAAGTAATTTGCTGGGGCTATTACAGAATAGGCTTGGGAAGGCCTGTCTACCTACCAGGGGCAAGAAAGTAATTTGCTGGGGCTTTGAGAGAAAAGGCTTGGGAAGGCCAGTCTACCTACCAGGGGCAAGCAAGTAATTTGCTGGGGCTATTACAGAATAGGCTTGGGAAAGCTTGTCTACCTACCATGGGAAAGTAAATCATGGGCTGTTGTTATGAGAGAATAGGTTTGGGAAGGCCTATCTACCTACCAGGGGCAAGCAAGTAATTTGCAGGGGCTATGAGAGAAAAGGCTTGGGAAGGCCAGTCTACCTACCTGGGGCAAGCAAGTTATTTTCAGGGGCTATCACAGAATAGGCCTGGGAAGGCCTGTCTACCTACCAGGGGCAAGTAAGTAATTTGCTGGGGCTATTGAAGAATAGGCTTGAGAAGGTCTTTCAACCTACCAGGGGCAAGCAAGTAATTTGCAGGGGCTATGAAAGAAAAGGCTTGGGAAGGCCAGTCTACCACCAGGGGCAAGCAATAATTTGCTGGGGCTTTTACAGAATAGGCTTGGGAAGGCCTGTCTACCTACCAGGTACAAGTAAGTCATGGGCTGTGGCTATGAGAGAAAAGGCCTGGGAAGGCTGGTCTACCTACCAGGGGCAGGCAAGCAATTTGCTGGGGCTATGAGAGAATAGGCTTGGGAAGGCCAGTCTACCTACCAGGGGCAAGCAAGTAATTTGCTGGGGCTATTACAGAATAGGCTTGGGAAGGACTGTCTACCTACCTGGGAAGGCTGGTCCCAGGCTGGGAAGGCTTGCCCTACCAGGGGCAAGCAGTTAATTTGAGGGGCTATGAGAGAAAAGGCTTGGGAAGGCCAGTCTACCTACCAGGAGCAAGCAAGTAATTTGCTGGGGCTATGAAAGAATAGGCTTGGGAAGGCCTTTCTACCTACCAGGGGAAGGAAAGTAATTTGCTGAAGCTAAGAGAGAATAGGCTTGGGAAGGCCAGTTTACCTACCAGGGGCAAGCAAGTAATTTGCTGGGGCTATTACAGAATAGGCTTGGGAAGGACTGTCTACCTACCAGGTGCAAGTAAGTCATGGGCTGTGGCTATAAGAGAAAAGGCCTGGGAAGGTTGGTCTACCTATAAGGGGCAAGCAAGTAATTTGCTGGGACTATTACAGAATAGGCTTGGGAAGGCCTGTCTACCTACCAGGCTGTCTACCTACCAGGAGCAAGCAAGTAATTTTTTGGGGCTATTACAGAATAGGCTTGGGAAGGCCTGTCTACCTACCATGGGAAAGTAAATCATGGGCTGTTGTTATGAGAGAATAGGTTTGGGAAGGCCTATCTACCTACCAGGGGCAAGCAAGTAATTTGCAGGGGCTATGAGAGAAAAGGCTTGGGAAGGCCAGTCTACCTACCTGGGGCAAGCAAGTTATTTTCTGGGGCTATCACAGAATAGGCCTGGGAAGGCCTGTCTACCTACCAGGGGCAAGAAAGTAATTTGCTGGGGCTTTGAGAGAAAAGGCTTGGGAAGGCCAGTCTACCTACCAGGGGCAAGCAAGTAATTTGCTGGGGCTATTACAGAATAGGCTTGGGAAAGCTTGTCTACCTACCATGGGAAAGTAAATCATGGGCTGTTGTTATGAGAGAATAGGTTTGGGAAGGCCTATCTACCTACCAGGGGCAAGAAAGTAATTTGCTGGGGCTTTGAGAGAAAAGGCTTGGGAAGGCCAGTCTACCTACCAGGGGCAAGCAAGTAATTTGCTGGGGCTATTACAGAATAGGCTTGGGAAGGCCTGTCTACCTACCAGGGGCAAGAAAGTAATTTGCTGGGGCTTTGAGAGAAAAGGCTTGGGAAGGCCAGTCTACCTACCAGGGGCAAGCAAGTAATTTGCTGGGGCTATTACAGAATAGGCTTGGGAAAGCTTGTCTACCTACCATGGGAAAGTAAATCATGGGCTGTTGTTATGAGAGAATAGGTTTGGGAAGGCCTATCTACCTACCAGGGGCAAGCAAGTAATTTGCAGGGGCTATGAGAGAAAAGGCTTGGGAAGGCCAGTCTACCTACCTGGGGCAAGCAAGTTATTTTCAGGGGCTATCACAGAATAGGCCTGGGAAGGCCTGTCTACCTACCAGGGGCAAGTAAGTAATTTGCTGGGGCTATTGAAGAATAGGCTTGAGAAGGTCTTTCAACCTACCAGGGGCAAGCAAGTAATTTGCAGGGGCTATGAAAGAAAAGGCTTGGGAAGGCCAGTCTACCACCAGGGGCAAGCAATAATTTGCTGGGGCTTTTACAGAATAGGCTTGGGAAGGCCTGTCTACCTACCAGGTACAAGTAAGTCATGGGCTGTGGCTATGAGAGAAAAGGCCTGGGAAGGCTGGTCTACCTACCAGGGGCAGGCAAGCAATTTGCTGGGGCTATGAGAGAATAGGCTTGGGAAGGCCAGTCTACCTACCAGGGGCAAGCAAGTAATTTGCTGGGGCTATTACAGAATAGGCTTGGGAAGGACTGTCTACCTACCTGGGAAGGCTGGTCCCAGGCTGGGAAGGCTTGCCCTACCAGGGGCAAGCAGTTAATTTGAGGGGCTATGAGAGAAAAGGCTTGGGAAGGCCAGTCTACCTACCAGGAGCAAGCAAGTAATTTGCTGGGGCTATGAAAGAATAGGCTTGGGAAGGCCTTTCTACCTACCAGGGGAAGGAAAGTAATTTGCTGAAGCTAAGAGAGAATAGGCTTGGGAAGGCCAGTTTACCTACCAGGGGCAAGCAAGTAATTTGCTGGGGCTATTACAGAATAGGCTTGGGAAGGACTGTCTACCTACCAGGTGCAAGTAAGTCATGGGCTGTGGCTATAAGAGAAAAGGCCTGGGAAGGTTGGTCTACCTATAAGGGGCAAGCAAGTAATTTGCTGGGACTATTACAGAATAGGCTTGGGAAGGCCTGTCTACCTACCAGGCTGTCTACCTACCAGGAGCAAGCAAGTAATTTTTTGGGGCTATTACAGAATAGGCTTGGGAAGGCCTGTCTACCTACCATGGGAAAGTAAATCATGGGCTGTTGTTATGAGAGAATAGGTTTGGGAAGGCCTATCTACCTACCAGGGGCAAGCAAGTAATTTGCAGGGGCTATGAGAGAAAAGGCTTGGGAAGGCCAGTCTACCTACCTGGGGCAAGCAAGTTATTTTCTGGGGCTATCACAGAATAGGCCTGGGAAGGCCTGTCTACCTACCAGGGGCAAGTAAGTAATTTGCTGGGGCTATTGAAGAATAGGCTTGAGAAGGTCTTTCAACCTACCAGGGGCAAGCAAGTAATTTGCAGGGGCTATGAAAGAAAAGGCTTGGGAAGGCCAGTCTACCACCAGGGGCAAGCAATAATTTGCTGGGGCTTTTACAGAATAGGCTTGGGAAGGCCTGTCTACCTACCAGGTACAAGTAAGTCATGGGCTGTGGCTATGAGAGAAAAGGCCTGGGAAGGCTGGTCTACCTACCAGGGGCAGGCAAGCAATTTGCTGGGGCTATGAGAGAATAGGCTTGGGAAGGCCAGTCTACCTACCAGGGGCAAGCAAGTAATTTGCTGGGGCTATTACAGAATAGGCTTGGGAAGGACTGTCTACCTACCTGGGAAGGCTGGTCCCAGGCTGGGAAGGCTTGCCCTACCAGGGGCAAGCAGTTAATTTGAGGGGCTATGAGAGAAAAGGCTTGGGAAGGCCAGTCTACCTACCAGGAGCAAGCAAGTAATTTGCTGGGGCTATGAAAGAATAGGCTTGGGAAGGCCTTTCTACCTACCAGGGGAAGGAAAGTAATTTGCTGAAGCTAAGAGAGAATAGGCTTGGGAAGGCCAGTTTACCTACCAGGGGCAAGCAAGTAATTTGCTGGGGCTATTACAGAATAGGCTTGGGAAGGACTGTCTACCTACCAGGTGCAAGTAAGTCATGGGCTGTGGCTATAAGAGAAAAGGCCTGGGAAGGTTGGTCTACCTATAAGGGGCAAGCAAGTAATTTGCTGGGACTATTACAGAATAGGCTAGGCCTGTCTACCTACCAGGGGCAGGCAAGTAATTTGCTGGGGCTATGAGACAATAGGCTTTGGGAAGGCCAGTCTACCTACCAGGTGCAAGCAAGTAATTTGCTGGGGCTTTTACAGAATAGGCTTGGGAAGGCCTGTCTACCTACCATGGGAAAGTAAATCATGGGCTGTTGTTATGAGAGAATAGGTTTGGGAAGGCCTATCTACCTACCAGGGGCAAGCAAGTAATATACTGGGGCTATTAGAGAATATGCTTGGGAAATAAGAGAATTGACTCGGGAAGGCCTGTCGACCTACCAGGGGCAAGCAAGTAATTTGCAGGGGTTATGAGAGAATTGGCTTGGGAAGGCCAGTCTACCTATAAGGGGTAAGAAAGTAATTTGCTGGGGCTATTACAGAATAGGCTTGGGAAGGCCTGTCTACCTACCAGGCTGTCTACCTACCAGGAGCAAGCAAGTAATTTTTTGGGGCTATTACAGAATAGGCTTGGGAAGGCCTGTCTACCTACCATGGGAAAGTAAATCATGGGCTGTTGTTATGAGAGAATAGGTTTGGGAAGGCCTATCTACCTACCAGGGGCAAGCAAGTAATTTGCAGGGGCTATGAGAGAAAAGGCTTGGGAAGGCCAGTCTACCTACCTGGGGCAAGCATGTAATTTGCAGGGGCTATTACAGAATAGGCTTGGGAAGGCCTGTCTACCTACCAGGGGCAAGCAAGTAATTTGCTGGGGCTATGACAGAATAGACTTGGGAAGGCCAGTCTATCTACCAGGGGCAAGCAAGTAATTTGCTGGGGCTATTTCAGAATACGCTTGGGAAGGCCTGTCTACCTACCAGGGGCAAGCAAGTAATTTCCAGGCGCTATGAGAGAAAAGGCTTGGGAAGGCCTGTCTATCTACCAGGGGCAAGCAAGTAATTTGCTGGGGCTATTACAGTATAGGCTTGGGAAGGCCTGTCTATCTACCAGGGGCAAGCAAGTAATTTGCAGGGGCTATTACAGAATAGGCTTGGGAAAGCCTTTCTACCTACCAGGGGAAAGTAAATCATGGGCTGTTGTTATGAGAGAATAGGTTTGGGAAGGCCTATCTACCTACCAGGGGCAAGCAAGTAATATACTGGGGCTATTAGAGAATATGCTTGGGAAATAAGAGAATTGACTCGGGAAGGCCTGTCGACCTACCAGGGGCAAGCAAGTAATTTGCAGGGGTTATGAGAGAATTGGCTTGGGAAGGCCAGTCTACCTATAAGGGGTAAGAAAGTAATTTGCTGGGGCTATTACAGAATAGGCTTGGGAAGGCCTGTCTACCTACCAGGCTGTCTACCTACCAGGAGCAAGCAAGTAATTTTTTGGGGCTATTACAGAATAGGCTTGGGAAGGCCTGTCTACCTACCATGGGAAAGTAAATCATGGGCTGTTGTTATGAGAGAATAGGTTTGGGAAGGCCTATCTACCTACCAGGGGCAAGCAAGTAATTTGCAGGGGCTATGAGAGAAAAGGCTTGGGAAGGCCAGTCTACCTACCTGGGTCAAGCATGTAATTTGCAGGGGCTATTACAGAATAGGCTTGGGAAGGCCTGTCTACCTACCAGAGGCAAGCAAGTAATTTGCTGGGGCTATGACAGAATAGGCTTGGGAAGGCCTGTCTACCTACCAGGGGCAAGCAAGTAATTTGCTGGGGCTATTGAAGAATAGGCTTGGGAAGGTCTTTCTACCTACCTGGGGCAAGCAAGTAATTTGCTGGGGCTATGACAGAATAGGCTTGGGAAGGCCTGTCTACCTACCAGGGGCAAGCAAGTAATTTGCTGGTGCTATTGAAGAATAGGCTTGGGAAGGTCTTTCAACCTACCAGGGGCAAGCAAGTAATTTGCAGGGGCTATGAAAGAAAAGGCTTGGGAAGGCCAGTCTAACACCAGGGGCAAGCAATAATTTGCTGGGGCTTTTACAGAATAGGCTTGGGAAGGCCTGTCTACCTACCAGGTACAAGTAAGTCATGGGCTGTGAATATGAGAGAAAAGGCCTGGGAAGGCTGGTCTACCTACCAGGGGTAGGCAAGTAATTTGCTGGGGCTATGAGAGAATAGGCTTGGGAAGGCCTTTCTACCTACCAGGGGAAGGAAAGTAATTTGCTGGGGCTTTGAGAGAAAAGGCTTGGGAAGGCCAGTCTACCTACCAGGGGCAAGAAAGTAATTTGCTGGGGCTTTGAGAGAAAAGGCTTGGGAAGGCCAGTCTACCTACCAGGGGCAAGCAAGTAATTTGCTGGGGCTATTACAGAATAGGCTTGGGAAGGCCTGTCTACCTACCAGGGGCAAGAAAGTAATTTGCTGGGGCTTTGAGAGAAAAGGCTTGGGAAGGCCAGTCTACCTACCAGGGGCAAGCAAGTAATTTGCTGGGGCTATTACAGAATATGCTTGGGAAAGCTTGTCTACCTACCATGGGAAAGTAAATCATGGGCTGTTGTTATGAGAGAATAGGTTTGGGAAGGCCTATCTACCTACCAGGGGCAAGCAAGTAATTTGCAGGGGCTATGAGAGAAAAGGCTTGGGAAGGCCAGTCTACCTACCTGGGGCAAGCAAGTAATTTTCTGGGGCTATCACAGAATAGGCCTGGGAAGGCCTGTCTACCTACCAGGGGCAAGTAAGTAATTTGCTGGGGCTATTGAAGAATAGGCTTGAGAAGGTCTTTCAACCTACCAGGGGCAAGCAAGTAATTTGCAGGGGCTATGAAAGAAAAGGCTTGGGAAGGCCAGTCTACCACCAGGGGCAAGCAATAATTTGCTGGGGCTTTTACAGAATAGGCTTGGGAAGGCCTGTCTACCTACCAGGTACAAGTAAGTCATGGGCTGTGGCTATGAGAGAAAAGGCCTGGGAAGGCTGGTCTACCTACCAGGGGCAGGCAAGCAATTTGCTGGGGCTATGAGAGAATAGGCTTGGGAAGGCCAGTCTACCTACCAGGGGCAAGCAAGTAATTTGCTGGGGCTATTACAGAATAGGCTTGGGAAGGACTGTCTACCTACCTGGGAAGGCTGGTCCCAGGCTGGGAAGGCTTGCCCTACCAGGGGCAAGCAGTTAATTTGAGGGGCTATGAGAGAAAAGGCTTGGGAAGGCCAGTCTACCTACCAGGAGCAAGCAAGTAATTTGCTGGGGCTATGAAAGAATAGGCTTGGGAAGGCCTTTCTACCTACCAGGGGAAGGAAAGTAATTTGCTGAAGCTAAGAGAGAATAGGCTTGGGAAGGCCAGTTTACCTACCAGGGGCAAGCAAGTAATTTGCTGGGGCTATTACAGAATAGGCTTGGGAAGGACTGTCTACCTACCAGGTGCAAGTAAGTCATGGGCTGTGGCTATAAGAGAAAAGGCCTGGGAAGGTTGGTCTACCTATAAGGGGCAAGCAAGTAATTTGCTGGGACTATTACAGAATAGGCTTGGGAAGGCCTGTCTACCTACCAGGGGCAGGCAAGTAATTTGCTGGGGCTATGAGACAATAGGCTTTGGGAAGGCCAGTCTACCTACCAGGTGCAAGCAAGTAATTTGCTGGGGCTTTTACAGAATAGGCTTGGGAAGGCCTGTCTACCTACCATGGGAAAGTAAATCATGGGCTGTTGTTATGAGAGAATAGGTTTGGGAAGGCCTATCTACCTACCAGGGGCAAGCAAGTAATATACTGGGGCTATTAGAGAATATGCTTGGGAAATAAGAGAATTGACTCGGGAAGGCCTGTCGACCTACCAGGGGCAAGCAAGTAATTTGCAGGGGTTATGAGAGAATTGGCTTGGGAAGGCCAGTCTACCTATAAGGGGTAAGAAAGTAATTTGCTGGGGCTATTACACAATAGGCTTGGGAAGGCCTGTCTACCTACCAGGCTGTCTACCTACCAGGAGCAAGCAAGTAATTTTTTGGGGCTATTACAGAATAGGCTTGGGAAGGCCTGTCTACCTACCATGGGAAAGTAAATCATGGGCTGTTGTTATGAGAGAATAGGTTTGGGAAGGCCTATCTACCTACCAGGGGCAAGCAAGTAATTTGCAGGGGCTATGAGAGAAAAGGCTTGGGAAGGCCAGTCTACCTACCTGGGGCAAGCAAGTTATTTTCTGGGGCTATCACAGAATAGGCCTGGGAAGGCCTGTCTACCTACCAGGGGCAAGTAAGTAATTTGCTGGGGCTATTGAAGAATAGGCTTGAGAAGGTCTTTCAACCTACCAGGGGCAAGCAAGTAATTTGCAGGGGCTATGAAAGAAAAGGCTTGGGAAGGCCAGTCTACCACCAGGGGCAAGCAATAATTTGCTGGGGCTTTTACAGAATAGGCTTGGGAAGGCCTGTCTACCTACCAGGTACAAGTAAGTCATGGGCTGTGGCTATGAGAGAAAAGGCCTGGGAAGGCTGGTCTACCTACCAGGGGCAGGCAAGCAATTTGCTGGGGCTATGAGAGAATAGGCTTGGGAAGGCCAGTCTACCTACCAGGGGCAAGCAAGTAATTTGCTGGGGCTATTACAGAATAGGCTTGGGAAGGACTGTCTACCTACCTGGGAAGGCTGGTCCCAGGCTGGGAAGGCTTGCCCTACCAGGGGCAAGCAGTTAATTTGAGGGGCTATGAGAGAAAAGGCTTGGGAAGGCCAGTCTACCTACCAGGAGCAAGCAAGTAATTTGCTGGGGCTATGAAAGAATAGGCTTGGGAAGGCCTTTCTACCTACCAGGGGAAGGAAAGTAATTTGCTGAAGCTAAGAGAGAATAGGCTTGGGAAGGCCAGTTTACCTACCAGGGGCAAGCAAGTAATTTGCTGGGGCTATTACAGAATAGGCTTGGGAAGGACTGTCTACCTACCAGGTGCAAGTAAGTCATGGGCTGTGGCTATAAGAGAAAAGGCCTGGGAAGGTTGGTCTACCTATAAGGGGCAAGCAAGTAATTTGCTGGGACTATTACAGAATAGGCTTGGGAAGGCCTGTCTACCTACCAGGGGCAGGCAAGTAATTTGCTGGGGCTATGAGACAATAGGCTTTGGGAAGGCCAGTCTACCTACCAGGTGCAAGCAAGTAATTTGCTGGGGCTTTTACAGAATAGGCTTGGGAAGGCCTGTCTACCTACCATGGGAAAGTAAATCATGGGCTGTTGTTATGAGAGAATAGGTTTGGGAAGGCCTATCTACCTACCAGGGGCAAGCAAGTAATATACTGGGGCTATTAGAGAATATGCTTGGGAAATAAGAGAATTGACTCGGGAAGGCCTGTCGACCTACCAGGGGCAAGCAAGTAATTTGCAGGGGTTATGAGAGAATTGGCTTGGGAAGGCCAGTCTACCTATAAGGGGTAAGAAAGTAATTTGCTGGGGCTATTACACAATAGGCTTGGGAAGGCCTGTCTACCTACCAGGCTGTCTACCTACCAGGAGCAAGCAAGTAATTTTTTGGGGCTATTACAGAATAGGCTTGGGAAGGCCTGTCTACCTACCATGGGAAAGTAAATCATGGGCTGTTGTTATGAGAGAATAGGTTTGGGAAGGCCTATCTACCTACCAGGGGCAAGCAAGTAATTTGTAGGGGCTATGAGAGAAAAGGCTTGGGAAGGCCAGTCTACCTACCTGGGGCAAGCATGTAATTTGCAGGGGCTATTACAGAATAGGCTTGGGAAGGCCTGTCTACCTACCAGGTGCAAGTAAGTCATGGGCTGTGGCTATAAGAGAAAAGGCCTGGGAAGGCTGGTCTACCTATAAGGGG
The DNA here is from genome assembly GCF_030265065.1 of Corythoichthys intestinalis. Classification (NCBI taxonomy): domain Eukaryota; kingdom Metazoa; phylum Chordata; class Actinopteri; order Syngnathiformes; family Syngnathidae; genus Corythoichthys; species Corythoichthys intestinalis. Next base: position 19,994 of record NW_026651606.1, on the reverse strand, counting down.
CAAGCAAGTAATTTGCTGGGGCTATTACAGAATAGGCTTGGGAAGGCCTGTCTACCTACCAGGGGCAGGCGAGTAATTTGCTGGGGCTATGAGAGAATAGGCTTTGGGAAGGCCAGTCTACCTACCAGGGGCAAGAAAGTAATTTGCTGGGGCTTTGAGAGAAAAGGCTTGGGAAGGCCAGTCTACCTACCAGGGGCAAGCAAGTAATTTGCTGGGGCTTTTACAGAATAGGCTTGGGAAGGCCTGTCTACCTACCATGGGAAAGTAAATCATGGGCTGTTGTTATGAGAGAATAGGTTTGGGAAGGCCTATCTACCTACCAGGGGCAAGCAAGTAATATACTGGGGCTATTAGAGAATATGCTTGGGAAATCAGAGAATTGACTCGGGAAGGCCTGTCGACCTACCAGGAGCAAGCAAGTAATTTGCAGGGGTTATGAGAGAATTGGCTTGGGAAGGCCAGTCTACCTATAAGGGGTAAGAAAGTAATTTTTTGGGGCTATTACAGAATAGGCTTGGGAAGGCCTGTCTACCTACCATGGGAAAGTAAATCATGGGCTGTTGTTATGAGAGAATAGGCTTTGGGAAGGCCAGTCTACCTACCAGGGGCAAGCAAGTAATTTGCTGGGGCTATTACAGAATAGGCTTGGGAAAGCTTGTCTACCTACCATGGGAAAGTAAATCATGGGCTGTTGTTATGAGAGAATAGGTTTGGGAAGGCCTATCTACCTACCAGGGGCAAGCAAGTAATTTGCAGGGGCTATGAGAGAAAAGGCTTGGGAAGGCCAGTCTACCTACCTGGGGCAAGCAAGTAATTTTCTGGGGCTATCACAGAATAGGCCTGGGAAGGCCTGTCTACCTACCAGGGGCAAGTAAGTAATTTGCTGGGGCTATTGAAGAATAGGCTTGAGAAGGTCTTTCAACCTACCAGGGGCAAGCAAGTAATTTGCAGGGGCTATGAAAGAAAAGGCTTGGAAAGGCCAGTCTACCACCAGGGGCAAGCAATAATTTGCTGGGGCTTTTACAGAATAGGCTTGGGAAGGCCTGTCTACCTACCAGGTACAAGTAAGTCATGGGCTGTGGCTATGAGAGAAAAGGCCTGGGAAGGCTGGTCTACCTACCAGGGGCAGGCAAGCAATTTGCTGGGGCTATGAGAGAATAGGCTTGGGAAGGCCAGTCTACCTACCAGGGGCAAGCAAGTAATTTGCTGGGGCTATTACAGAATAGGCTTGGGAAGGACTGTCTACCTACCTGGGAATGCTGGTCCCAGGCTGGGAAGGCATGCCCTACCAGGGGCAAGCAGTTAATTTGAGGGGCTATGAGAGAAAAGGCTTGGGAAGGCCAGTCTACCTACCAGGAGCAAGCAAGTAATTTGCTGGGGCTATGAAAGAATAGGCTTGGGAAGGCCTTTCTACCTACCAGGGGCAAGCAAGTAATTTGCAGGGGTTATGAGAGAATTGCCTTGGGAAGGCCAGTCTACCTATAAGGGGTAAGAAAGTAATTTGCTGGGGCTATTACAGAATAGGCTTGGGAAGGCCTTTCTACCTACCAGGCTGTCTACCTACCAGGAGCAAGCAAGTAATTTTTTGGGGCTATTACAGAATAGGCTTGGGAAGGCCTGTCTACCTACCATGGGAAAGTAAATCATGGGCTGTTGTTATGAGAGAATAGGTTTGGGAAGGCCTATCTACCTACCAGGGGCAAGCAAGTAATTTGCAGGGGCTATGAGAGAAAAGGCTTGGGAAGGCCAGTCTACCTACCTGGGGCAAGCATGTAATTTGCAGGGGCTATTACAGAATAGGCTTGGGAAGGCCTGTCTACCTACCAGGGGCAAGCAAGTAATTTGCTGGGGCTATGACAGAATAGACTTGGGAAGGCCAGTCTATCTACCAGGGGCAAGCAAGTAATTTGCTGGGGCTATTACAGAATAGGCTTGGGAAGGACTGTCTACCTACCTGGGAATGCTGGTCCCAGGCTGGGAAGGCATGCCCTACCAGGGGCAAGCAGTTAATTTGAGGGGCTATGAGAGAAAAGGCTTGGGAAGGCCAGTCTACCTACCAGGAGCAAGCAAGTAATTTGCTGGGGCTATGAAAGAATAGGCTTGGGAAGGCCTTTCTACCTACCAGGGGCAAGCAAGTAATTTGCAGGGGTTATGAGAGAATTGCCTTGGGAAGGCCAGTCTACCTATAAGGGGTAAGAAAGTAATTTGCTGGGGCTATTACAGAATAGGCTTGGGAAGGCCTTTCTACCTACCAGGCTGTCTACCTACCAGGAGCAAGCAAGTAATTTTTTGGGGCTATTACAGAATAGGCTTGGGAAGGCCTGTCTACCTACCATGGGAAAGTAAATCATGGGCTGTTGTTATGAGAGAATAGAATTGGGAAGGCCTATCTACCTACCAGGGGCAAGCAAGTAATTTGCAGGGGCTATGAGAGAAAAGGCTTGGGAAGGCCAGTCTACCTACCTGGGTCAAGCATGTAATTTGCAGGGGCTATTACAGAATAGGCTTGGGAAGGCCTGTCTACCTACCAGAGGCAAGCAAGTAATTTGCTGGGGCTATGACAGAATAGGCTTGGGAAGGCCTGTCTACCTACCAGGGGCAAGAAAGTAATTTGCTGGGGCTTTTACAGAATAGGCTTGGGAAAGCTTGTCTACCTACCATGGGAAAGTAAATCATGGGCTGTTGTTATGAGAGAATAGGTTTGGGAAGGCCTATCTACCTACCAGGGGCAAACAAGTAATTTGCAGGGGCTATGAGAGAAAAGGCTTGGGAAGGCCAGTCTACCTACCTGGGGCAAGCAAGTAATTTTCTGGGGCTATCACAGAATAGGCCTGGGAAGGCCTGTCTACCTACCAGGGGCAAGTAAGTAATTTGCTGGGGCTATTGAAGAATAGGCTTGAGAAGGTCTTTCAACCTACCAGGGGCAAGCAAGTAATTTGCAGGGGCTATGAAAGAAAAGGCTTGGAAAGGCCAGTCTACCACCAGGGGCAAGCAATAATTTGCTGGGGCTTTTACAGAATAGGCTTGGGAAGGCCTGTCTACCTACCAGGTACAAGTAAGTCATGGGCTGTGGCTATGAGAGAAAAGGCCTGGGAAGGCTGGTCTACCTACCAGGGGCAGGCAAGCAATTTGCTGGGGCTATGAGAGAATAGGCTTGGGAAGGCCAGTCTACCTACCAGGGGCAAGCAAGTAATTTGCTGGGGCTATTACAGAATAGGCTTGGGAAGGACTGTCTACCTACCTGGGAATGCTGGTCCCAGGCTGGGAAGGCATGCCCTACCAGGGGCAAGCAGTTAATTTGAGGGGCTATGAGAGAAAAGGCTTGGGAAGGCCAGTCTACCTACCAGGAGCAAGCAAGTAATTTGCTGGGGCTATGAAAGAATAGGCTTGGGAAGGCCTTTCTACCTACCAGGGGCAAGCAAGTAATTTGCAGGGGTTATGAGAGAATTGCCTTGGGAAGGCCAGTCTACCTATAAGGGGTAAGAAAGTAATTTGCTGGGGCTATTACAGAATAGGCTTGGGAAGGCCTTTCTACCTACCAGGCTGTCTACCTACCAGGAGCAAGCAAGTAATTTTTTGGGGCTATTACAGAATAGGCTTGGGAAGGCCTGTCTACCTACCATGGGAAAGTAAATCATGGGCTGTTGTTATGAGAGAATAGGTTTGGGAAGGCCTATCTACCTACCAGGGGCAAGCAAGTAATTTGTAGGGGCTATGAGAGAAAAGGCTTGGGAAGGCCAGTCTACCTACCTGGGGCAAGCATGTAATTTGCAGGGGCTATTACAGAATAGGCTTGGGAAGGCCTGTCTACCTACCAGGTGCAAGTAAGTCATGGGCTGTGGCTATAAGAGAAAAGGCCTGGGAAGGCTGGTCTACCTATAAGGGGCAAGCAAGTAATTTGCTGGGGCTATTACAGAATAGGCTTGGGAAGGCCTGTCTACCTACCAGGGGCAGGCGAGTAATTTGCTGGGGCTATGAGAGAATAGGCTTTGGGAAGGCCAGTCTACCTACCAGGGGCAAGAAAGTAATTTGCTGGGGCTTTGAGAGAAAAGGCTTGGGAAGGCCAGTCTACCTACCAGGGGCAAGCAAGTAATTTGCTGGGGCTTTTACAGAATAGGCTTGGGAAGGCCTGTCTACCTACCATGGGAAAGTAAATCATGGGCTGTTGTTATGAGAGAATAGGTTTGGGAAGGCCTATCTACCTACCAGGGGCAAGCAAGTAATATACTGGGGCTATTAGAGAATATGCTTGGGAAATCAGAGAATTGACTCGGGAAGGCCTGTCGACCTACCAGGAGCAAGCAAGTAATTTGCAGGGGTTATGAGAGAATTGGCTTGGGAAGGCCAGTCTACCTATAAGGGGTAAGAAAGTAATTTTTTGGGGCTATTACAGAATAGGCTTGGGAAGGCCTGTCTACCTACCATGGGAAAGTAAATCATGGGCTGTTGTTATGAGAGAATAGGCTTTGGGAAGGCCAGTCTACCTACCAGGGGCAAGCAAGTAATTTGCTGGGGCTATTACAGAATAGGCTTGGGAAAGCTTGTCTACCTACCATGGGAAAGTAAATCATGGGCTGTTGTTATGAGAGAATAGGTTTGGGAAGGCCTATCTACCTACCAGGGGCAAGCAAGTAATTTGCAGGGGCTATGAGAGAAAAGGCTTGGGAAGGCCAGTCTACCTACCTGGGGCAAGCAAGTAATTTTCTGGGGCTATCACAGAATAGGCCTGGGAAGGCCTGTCTACCTACCAGGGGCAAGTAAGTAATTTGCTGGGGCTATTGAAGAATAGGCTTGAGAAGGTCTTTCAACCTACCAGGGGCAAGCAAGTAATTTGCAGGGGCTATGAAAGAAAAGGCTTGGAAAGGCCAGTCTACCACCAGGGGCAAGCAATAATTTGCTGGGGCTTTTACAGAATAGGCTTGGGAAGGCCTGTCTACCTACCAGGTACAAGTAAGTCATGGGCTGTGGCTATGAGAGAAAAGGCCTGGGAAGGCTGGTCTACCTACCAGGGGCAGGCAAGCAATTTGCTGGGGCTATGAGAGAATAGGCTTGGGAAGGCCAGTCTACCTACCAGGGGCAAGCAAGTAATTTGCTGGGGCTATTACAGAATAGGCTTGGGAAGGACTGTCTACCTACCTGGGAATGCTGGTCCCAGGCTGGGAAGGCATGCCCTACCAGGGGCAAGCAGTTAATTTGAGGGGCTATGAGAGAAAAGGCTTGGGAAGGCCAGTCTACCTACCAGGAGCAAGCAAGTAATTTGCTGGGGCTATGAAAGAATAGGCTTGGGAAGGCCTTTCTACCTACCAGGGGCAAGCAAGTAATTTGCAGGGGTTATGAGAGAATTGCCTTGGGAAGGCCAGTCTACCTATAAGGGGTAAGAAAGTAATTTGCTGGGGCTATTACAGAATAGGCTTGGGAAGGCCTTTCTACCTACCAGGCTGTCTACCTACCAGGAGCAAGCAAGTAATTTTTTGGGGCTATTACAGAATAGGCTTGGGAAGGCCTGTCTACCTACCATGGGAAAGTAAATCATGGGCTGTTGTTATGAGAGAATAGAATTGGGAAGGCCTATCTACCTACCAGGGGCAAGCAAGTAATTTGCAGGGGCTATGAGAGAAAAGGCTTGGGAAGGCCAGTCTACCTACCTGGGGCAAGCATGTAATTTGCAGGGGCTATTACAGAATAGGCTTGGGAAGGCCTGTCTACCTACCTGGGGCAAGCAAGTAATTTTCTGGGGCTATCACAGAATAGGCCTGGGAAGGCCTGTCTACCTACCAGGGGCAAGTAAGTAATTTGCTGGGGCTATTGAAGAATAGGCTTGAGAAGGTCTTTCAACCTACCAGGGGCAAGCAAGTAATTTGCAGGGGCTATGAAAGAAAAGGCTTGGAAAGGCCAGTCTACCACCAGGGGCAAGCAATAATTTGCAGGGGCTATTACAGAATAGGCTTGGGAAGGCCTGTCTACCTACCAGGGGCAAGCAAGTAATTTGATGGGGGCTATGACAGAATAGACTTGGGAAGGCCAGTCTATCTACCAGGGGCAAGCAAGTAATTTGCTGGGGCTATTTCAGAATACGCTTGGGAAGGCCTGTCTACCTACCAGGGGCAAGCAAGTAATTTCCAGGCGCTATGAGAGAAAAGGCTTGGGAAGGCCTGTCTATCTACCAGGGGCAAGCAAGTAATTTGCTGGGGCTATTACAGAATAGGCTTGGGAAGGCCTGTCTATCTACCGGGGCAAGCAAGTAATTTGCAGGGGCTATTACAGAATAGGCTTGGGAAAGCCTTTCTACCTACCAGGGGAAAGTAAATCATGGGCTGTTGTTATGAGAGAATAGGTTTGGGAAGGCCTATCTACCTACCAGGGGCAAGCAAGTAATATACTGGGGCTATTAGAGAATATGCTTGGGAAATAAGAGAATTGACTCGGGAAGGCCTGTCGACCTACCAGGGGCAAGCAAGTAATTTGCAGGGGTTATGAGAGAATTGGCTTGGGAAGGCCAGTCTACCTATAAGGGGTAAGAAAGTAATTTGCTGGGGCTATTACAGAATAGGCTTGGGAAGGCCTGTCTACCTACCAGGCTGTCTACCTACCAGGAGCAAGCAAGTAATTTTTTGGGGCTATTACAGAATAGGCTTGGGAAGGCCTGTCTACCTACCATGGGAAAGTAAATCATGGGCTGTTGTTATGAGAGAATAGGTTTGGGAAGGCCTATCTACCTACCAGGGGCAAGCAAGTAATTTGCAGGGGCTATGAGAGAAAAGGGTTAGGTGAGTAGAATGATCCCTCCGATTTGAGGAGGGGAGTGCACTGTCCATCCCTTCAATGGTCGTCTGGCAGCGGGCCAGCCGGCCACGCTTACCGTAACGGACTGTAGTCCATTGTTTGTCTTCCATTTGTGTTGTTTTATGTCTTTGAATGTAGTTATGAATTGTTTTTATGTATGTGTTTTTTATAGAAAATTGAAAAAAATAACAAAAAATCCTGATCAAATTGTCTTAAATGTGTTTTTAATTGTGTATTTTATCTTATTTTTAATGATTTTAATTAGTTTAATTGTCTCTTTATGATTGATCAAATTGTCTTATTTATTTGTTTTTAATATAGTATTAATGAATTCTGCACCGTCGTCGACGTTTCGGCACTTCAATGCCTTCTTCAGGACAGGTGCAATATGTACAGGTAAGTAAATTGAATGATGTTCGCTCTTTGCTGGTTCAGCTTCAAATGATTGTCCTCAATGTGTTTGCTGCTTTTATACTGTTAGTTGTAATGCTGTATTTTTCACTTATTTTATTTTTTACCAATTTTTAGTATGTAATGTTTTTAACTGTTTGTAATGTATTTAATGGTTTTCAATGTCATGTCTGTGTATGAAATAATGTTAATTGAATTTGTATTTATTATTTTTGATCATTTTTTAATAATTTATTCTTGTAAATGTTTTTAATTCTTTTTTATGTTTTTACAGGGTATTTCATCATCAGGTAAGTATGAGGTGAGTATGTTGTGGTAAGAGGTAAGTATATTAAGATAAGTTAGGCTTAGAATAGAATCTAGGGTTAGATTTAGAATAGAATCTAGGGTTAGGTTTAGAGTAGAATCTAGGGTTAGGTTTAGAGTAGAAAGTAGGGTTAAGTGTAGCTAGGGTTAGTTTTAGAATAGTACTAGGGTTAGATCTAGATTGGAATCTAGGGTTAGGTTTAGAACATAGTCTAGGGTTAGGGTTAGAATAGAAACTAGGGTTAAGTGTAGCCAAGGGTTATGTTAGGAGCCTAGTCTAGGGTTAAGTGTAGAATAGTGCCTAGAGTTAGGGTTAGAGTAGAAATAAGAGTTAAGTGTATCTAGGTTTAGTTTTAGAACACACAGATCTACAGTTATGGTTAGTGTAGGCCCAGGGCTAGGGCTAGAATGATGTGAATGTCAATTTGGGGAGTATTCTTCCCTCCCTCCTTCTTTTTTTCATTTCCCTCAACATTGTTGGAGTAAATTTCACCCCTGTGATCTCTTCTTGTATTTTTCTCACTCTGTTTTCCTCCAGTTTCCTCAAGTTGTAAAGACTTGTCTTCTCATAGGGTGTTCCCATTGTTGCCTTCCTTATTCTTTCTTCCATTCTGTCTTGCCATTTTTCCTTTTCCCTTTTAGTAAGGTTTCCTTCCTCTGAATCCTCACTTGTCTCGTCCTCTGAGAAGGACCATTCTGTATATATCTCCTCATCTTCAGTACTCTGGCTTTCTTCTTCACTCTTTGTCTTCTTTGTTTTTTTGGTCTTTTTTCCAGGGTTAGGGTTAGGGTTAGGTTAGGAAGGATGGCCCTTCCCATTTGAAAATGGGAAGGGAAGGCACGGGCCATCCCACTGCCCCTCCCCAGGGTCCTCCCATCCAAAGTCAGTCTTTTGCGGCGTCTGTTGACTACCGTCCATTCTGCCATTTTGGTTTTTAATTGCTGTTTTTAATGTATTTTTAATTGTTTTCCAATTGTTTTTAATTAGGTTTTAATTCCCTTTTAGTGTTGTCCAATTTGTCTTTTTTAATTGTTTTTAATGAGTCAATATTTAAATTTGCACCGTCGTCGACGTTTCGGCGATGTAAAGCCTTCTTCAGGACCGGTGCATATGAAAAAAGATTCAAATCAATGTAATTTTAGGTTGTTCTCTCTCTGTTGTTTCAGCTCAGTATGTTGCTTGCAATGAATTGTCTTCCTTTTATAGTGTCTATTGAGTCTGATTTTATGTAGTGTATTTTACCCTTATTTTATTTTTATGTGTTTTTATAGTTTTTATTGTTTTTAACTGAGACAATGTATTTTAGTGGTTTTAATGAATATGAATGTATTTGAATTAAGCTTCATATAGTTTTTAATGATAATTTATTTTTATTTTATGTACTTTTACTTTTATAAACGAATTTTGGTCTTTTTACAGGTTTTTCCCATTTCTTCAGGTAAGTATCAGATTAAAGGTAAGTATAAGGTAAGTATTAGAGTTAGGTTTAGTAGAGTGTCTAGGGTTAGGGTTAGAGCAGATAGCCTAGGGTTAGGGTTAGAGTAGATAGCCTAGGGTTGGGGTTAAAGTAGATAGCTTAGGGTTGGGGTAAGAATAGATAGCCTAGGGTTAGGGTTAGTATAAAAGCCCAGGGTTAGGGTTAGTATAGAGCCTAGGGTTAGGGTTTTAGATTAGAGACTAGTGCACGAGTCTATAGTTAGGGTTAGTATTAATTCTAGGGTTAGGGTTCTAATCTTGATTTTGTTTCTCCATTAGCCTCCTTCTTTGCATGGTTCTCAAATTGTACATGATTCCCTCTGCCTGTTCAGGGTTAGGGTTAGGGTTAGGGTTAGGTGAGTCAAATGATCCCTCCGATTTGAGGAGGAGAGTGCTCTGTCCATCCCTTCAATGGTCGTCTGGCAGCGGGCCAGCCGGCCACGCTTACCGTAGCGGACTGTAGTCCATTGTTCGTCTTCCATTTGTGTTGTTATATGTCTTTAAATGTAGTTATGAATTGTTTTTATGTGTGTGTTTTTTAACTGATCAAATTGTCTTAAATGTGTTTTTAATTGTGTATTGTATCTTATTTTTAAAGATTTTAAATTAGTTTTTAATTGTCTTTTTAATCCTGATCAAATTGTCTTATTTATTTGTTTTTAATGTAGCAATAATCAATTCTGCACCGTCGTCGACGTTTCGGCACTTCAATGCCTTCTTCAGGACAGGTGCAGTAGTTCAGGTAAGTAAATTCAATGATGTTTGTTCTTTGCTGGTTCAGCTTCAAATGATTGTCCTCAATGTGTTTGCTGCTTTTATACTGTTGGTTATAATGCTGTATTTTTCACTTATTTTATTTTTCTCTGTTTTTAGTGTGTAATGTTTTTAACTAATTGTAATGTATTTTAATGGTTTTAAATGTCATGTCTGTTTATGGATTAATGTTAATTAAATTTTAATTTATTATTTTTAATAATTTATGCTTATAATTGTTTTTAATTGTTTTTCATCTTTTTCTAGGGTTTTTCTCCATCTGGTAAGTATGAGGTAAGTATAGTAAGGTAGATTAGGGTTAGCTTAGCATCTAGTGTTAGGGTTAGAATAGCATCTAGGGTTGGGCTTAGAATAAAGTCTAGGGTTTTAGGTTTAGAGTAAAGTCTAGGGTTAGGTTTAGAATAGTCCTAGGGTTGGGTTTAGAATAGAAACTAGGGTTAAGTGTAGTTCAGATTAGGTTTAGAATAGCATCTAAGAGTAGATAGCCTAGGGTTGGGGTTAAAATAGATAGCCTAGGTTTAGGGTTAGAATAGATAGCCTAGGGTTAGGCTTACAGTCAATAGCCTCGGGTTAGGGTCAGAGTAAATAGAAACTTGTAGTTGTGGTTAGTGTAAAGCTTAGGGTTGGGGCTAGAATGATGTGAATGTCAATTTGGGGAGTATTCTTCCCTCCCTCCTTCTTTTTTTCATTTCTCTCAACATTGTTGGAGTAAAGGGTTAGGGTTAGGGTTAGGGTTAGGTAAGGGAAACGATCCCCTTTTGGGAGAGAATCTCCCAAAACGGGGAGAGGCACTGGCCTCCCACAGGTCTCCACACTGTCTGTTGTTTGTCATGTTTCTTTTGAACATTGTCTTCGTCAATTTTCTTGTATGTCAAGGTTTATGTTTACTTTGTCTTTGTCAATTCTTGTGTGTCACTGTTTGTGTTTTAATGTGTCGTTTGTGTTATTCTTTTTTTCGAGAAATTGTTCTTTGTCTATTTTTAGTTTCTTTCTGTGTTGTCCCTAATTGGTATTTTATTTAATCCAAAAAAATCCCCGTCTGTGCTGTCGTCGACGTTTCGGCTGGTTAAAGCCTTCTTCAGGACGTTGCACAGATGTATTTCCCCAAAAAAATGATTGTCTTCTCTTCTTTTCCCTCTATTTGGTCTTGTCTAATTGTATTCAATGTGTTCTGTTTGAGTTCTTTCCTCTTCTGTGTTCAATGTTCATCTGACTGTAATTTGTCTTTGTGAATGTTCTTATTCGGTTTGTATCTGTCTTCTGTTTAAGTTCTTTATTTTCCGATGTTCAATGTTGTTCTGAATGCTGTTTGTTTGTGTGCATGTTTTAATTTGCTTTCTATTATGTATGTCTGTTAATTGTACATGTATTTTATGTTACTTTATTTGTTACAGTCTTCTTATGTCTTAGGGTTATATTTTTAGTTTTAGAGTTGGTCTGTAAGGTTAGTCTAGTTAAGTTTAGAGTTAGTCTAGGGTTAGTGTAGTTAGCCTAGGGTTAGTCTAGTTAGGTTTAGGGTTATCCTAGGGTTAGTCTAGTTAGGTTTAGTGTTAGCCTAGGGTTAATGTAGTTAAGTTTAGAGTTAGCCTAGGGTTAGTCTAGTTAGGTTTAGAGTTATCCTAGGGTTAGTCTAGTTAGGTTTAGTGTTAGCCTAGGGTTAGTCTAGTTAGATTTAGTGTAGGTCTAGGGTTAGTGTAGTTAGGTTTAGATTTGTTCTAGGGTTAGTCTAGTTAGGTTTAGTGTTAGCCTAGGGTTAGTCTAGTTAGGTTTAGTGTTAGCCTAGGGTTAGTCAAGTTAGATTTAGTGTTAGCCTAGGATTAATGTAGTTAGGTTTAGTGTAAGTCTAGGGTCAGTCTAGTATGTTTAGGGTTAGTTGGATAAGAACGGTTGAGGTAAGTATCTGGTTGAGGTAAGTATTTGGTTTTGGTTAGTCTATAGTTAGCTCATTTGGTTGTTGATTTCTCTTCCTCAAAATCGTATATTCTGGTCTCAGTGTTCTTATTACTTTTGTCATTCTTTCCTTTTGGAGGGAACTTTCTTTAATGATCATTGGTGTCCTGTCCATCTTTGGTGTGTCTTCTTGGTGGTCACCTACTTCTTTTGGGACTGTCTTACTGTTCGGCTTTGGTGTCTCTGTCTTATTTGGTGTTTCCTTCTTTGGTGTCCTTTCTATCTTTGGTTTTTCAGGTTTTGGTATACTGTCCATCTTTGGCGGACCTTCCTGTTGGAGTCCATCTTCCTTTTGAGCCTTCTTTCTGTCTATCTTTGGTGCACTGTACTTCTTTGGTGTCTCTCCTTTCTTTAGTATTTCACTCTCTTTTGGTGTTTCTTCCTTTCCTTTCTTTGGTGTCTCCGTCTCTTTTGGTTTTTTATCCATCACTGGACTTTCTCTCATGTCGTTGTGTTGTTCCTGTCTTTCCCTCTTTGGTGTCATTGCTTCTCTTTCTTCTCCTTCTCTTTCTTCTCCTTCTCCTTCCAGGTCATCAAAACATATATCATTCTCCAGGAAGTCCATCCTTTCAAGAATCCGTATTTCTGCATCGTCGCAAGTGACTTGGGACAGGCTCGGTAGGTTTTTTGCCGCCCAACGTTTAGCAACCTCAAAAGCAGATCTCCAATTTGTATCGTAGTTCCCATCCAGTTGTTCTAATAGGTCAGTCAGACATTCTTCATAATGTTTTTTTAGAATCATACATGTAGTTTGTGCCCATTCTGTCGCAGTAGCTTCAATCTTGTCACGTGTTGTCCTCTTAGGGAATGCTGGTCGTATCATTTGTGTCAATGTTTCTTTCATTCTTTTGATCATTTTCGGTTCAGTTTTTTGTATTGTCAAATCCACATTGTCCATATGATGCATAACTTTAATTATGCCGTGTAAGTTTTTTACCAGATCCCTGAACCAGGGTTCTGTCTTCCGTCCACGCTTCGTTGGAGAGACCCTATGTCCCTGGCGGGTCAACTCCGCAATGGATTTGAGTTTTGACTCGTGCAGAGGAGCCCTAACTGTGGGGGCACGGGCTTGGTTAGGTAAGGGAAACGATCCCCTTTTGGGAGAGAATCTCCCAAAACGGGGAGAGGCACTGGCCTCCCACAGGTCTCCACACTGTCTGTTGTTTGTCATGTTTCTTTTGAACATTGTCTTCGTCAATTTTCTTGTATGTCAAGGTTTATGTTTACTTTGTCTTTGTCAATTCTTGTGTGTCACTGTTTGTGTTTTAATGTGTCGTTTGTGTTATTCTTTTTTTCGAGAAATTGTTCTTTGTCTATTTTTAGTTTCTTTCTGTGTTGTCCCTAATTGGTATTTTATTTAATCCAAAAAAATCCCCGTCTGTGCTGTCGTCGACGTTTCGGCTGGTTAAAGCCTTCTTCAGGACGTTGCACAGATGTATTTCCCCAAAAAAATGATTGTCTTCTCTTCTTTTCCCTCTATTTGGTCTTGTCTAATTGTATTCAATGTGTTCTGTTTGAGTTCTTTCCTCTTCTGTGTTCAATGTTCATCTGACTGTAATTTGTCTTTGTGAATGTTCTTATTCGGTTTGTATCTGTCTTCTGTTTAAGTTCTTTATTTTCCGATGTTCAATGTTGTTCTGAATGCTGTTTGTTTGTGTGCATGTTTTAATTTGCTTTCTATTATGTATGTCTGTTAATTGTACATGTATTTTATGTTACTTTATTTGTTACAGTCTTCTTATGTCTTAGGGTTATATTTTTAGTTTTAGAGTTGGTCTGTAAGGTTAGTCTAGTTAAGTTTAGAGTTAGTCTAGGGTTAGTGTAGTTAGCCTAGGGTTAGTCTAGTTAGGTTTAGGGTTATCCTAGGGTTAGTCTAGTTAGGTTTAGTGTTAGCCTAGGGTTAATGTAGTTAAGTTTAGAGTTAGCCTAGGGTTAGTCTAGTTAGGTTTAGAGTTATCCTAGGGTTAGTCTAGTTAGGTTTAGTGTTAGCCTAGGGTTAGTCTAGTTAGATTTAGTGTAGGTCTAGGGTTAGTGTAGTTAGGTTTAGATTTGTTCTAGGGTTAGTCTAGTTAGGTTTAGTGTTAGCCTAGGGTTAGTCTAGTTAGGTTTAGTGTTAGCCTAGGGTTAGTCAAGTTAGATTTAGTGTTAGCCTAGGATTAATGTAGTTAGGTTTAGTGTAAGTCTAGGGTCAGTCTAGTATGTTTAGGGTTAGTTGGATAAGAACGGTTGAGGTAAGTATCTGGTTGAGGTAAGTATTTGGTTTTGGTTAGTCTATAGTTAGCTCATTTGGTTGTTGATTTCTCTTCCTCAAAATCGTATATTCTGGTCTCAGTGTTCTTATTACTTTTGTCATTCTTTCCTTTTGGAGGGAACTTTCTTTAATGATCATTGGTGTCCTGTCCATCTTTGGTGTGTCTTCTTGGTGGTCACCTACTTCTTTTGGGACTGTCTTACTGTTCGGCTTTGGTGTCTCTGTCTTATTTGGTGTTTCCTTCTTTGGTGTCCTTTCTATCTTTGGTTTTTCAGGTTTTGGTATACTGTCCATCTTTGGCGGACCTTCCTGTTGGAGTCCATCTTCCTTTTGAGCCTTCTTTCTGTCTATCTTTGGTGCACTGTACTTCTTTGGTGTCTCTCCTTTCTTTAGTATTTCACTCTCTTTTGGTGTTTCTTCCTTTCCTTTCTTTGGTGTCTCCGTCTCTTTTGGTTTTTTATCCATCACTGGACTTTCTCTCATGTCGTTGTGTTGTTCCTGTCTTTCCCTCTTTGGTGTCATTGCTTCTCTTTCTTCTCCTTCTCTTTCTTCTCCTTCTCCTTCCAGGTCATCAAAACATATATCATTCTCCAGGAAGTCCATCCTTTCAAGAATCCGTATTTCTGCATCGTCGCAAGTGACTTGGGACAGGCTCGGTAGGTTTTTTGCCGCCCAACGTTTAGCAACCTCAAAAGCAGATCTCCAATTTGTATCGTAGTTCCCATCCAGTTGTTCTAATAGGTCAGTCAGACATTCTTCATAATGTTTTTTTAGAATCATACATGTAGTTTGTGCCCATTCTGTCGCAGTAGCTTCAATCTTGTCACGTGTTGTCCTCTTAGGGAATGCTGGTCGTATCATTTGTGTCAATGTTTCTTTCATTCTTTTGATCATTTTCGGTTCAGTTTTTTGTATTGTCAAATCCACATTGTCCATATGATGCATAACTTTAATTATGCCGTGTAAGTTTTTTACCAGATCCCTGAACCAGGGTTCTGTCTTCCGTCCACGCTTCGTTGGAGAGACCCTATGTCCCTGGCGG